>NC_064614.1:529650536-530286250 GCF_023898315.1 Schistocerca nitens | reverse complement strand
AACATGATACATTCCAGCTTGCTGTGTCAGGAATTCATGACACAATTCAGCTGTAATGCTACATTTTTCTGCAACCCCTCGGACACCCAGTCTTCGATTGGCATGCACAATTTTGTTGACGTTTCTGACATGAGCATGACTGGTAGACACTGAAGGGCGTCCTGAATGAGGGTCATTTTTAACATCCATCTGGCCATATTTAAACTGTGTGAACCATTCAAAACAGCGAGTACGGCTTAAGCACTCATCACTGTAGGCTTCCTGCATTATTTGGTGTGTCTCTGTAAAGGTTTTCTTGAGTTTCATGCAAAATTTATTGCAGACTTGTTGCTCCTGTAACTTTGTTGTCTCAAAATTTGCAAACTGTGTGACATATGTTCTACTCATTACAGCACTGAACAATAACTGATAGACATTAAACACAGAAGTGTGCAGAGATGCCAACCGCATTTTGCTCCAATATACCATTGGTGCGAAATTACAAATATTCCGGAATTTTTTGAACAGACCTCGCACACCACATTCAAACTTGTCCATCTGAATGTCACATTACAATACTGGAATTCTGGGCTGGAACAGTAAGTAAAATAGAGGAAAGGCAATCACTCACCTTTAGCGGACTGATGTGTGGCACACAGACACACATAACAGTACACTATTAACTAGCTTTTGAGATCTGACTTTTCTTCTGGATGAAAGTACACACATTCACGTACGTAACTACAGACACCCAAATGCACACTACTGTCACTGCAGCAACACTGTTTTCTATTGCTGCTGTGGTTGTGTGCGTTTGGATGATTGTCGGCGTTTGGGTGTCTGCGTGGTAGTGTGTGTGAAAGTGTTTACTTTAAGCCAGAAGAAAAGCCAGAAGTCAAAAGCTAGTTAATACTATGTTCTGTTATGTTTATCTGTGTGCCACATATCAGTCTGCTAAAGGTATGTGAATGTCACATTATATACTAAGACTCATCACTGCAATAAAAATCGTACTCTGGTGCCATAGATTGCTGATGGCATTATTTACACCATTCAAAGTAAATCTGCACATTCAGTCCAGTGAAAAATTGGTTTCCGGGCAGCAGCCTAACCATGAAAATCTAATTTTATCACTGTTTCATGGACTGCTCTCTCTCTGACTTCTGTACTTGAGCTTCTGTGAAGTCCACTGGTAGCTGATAAAGATATCTACCAATTTGTTCGTGAATTGTGTTTCAGAGTGATCAGTATCAGTTAATTTTTCTGGTCCAACAAGAAATGATTGGGTTTAGTATTTGCATGAGTTTTCCACTTCACAATAATATTCATAATAATGCACCTAGGTGGAGGTAACTCTGAGCATTCTCTCAGAAAGAGTTCATGACCTCATTTTCCCTTCAGTTGTGTCCAGTTTGAGTTTAATCATTTTCCTTCTTTGATTTTTTGTGTCAGAAAATGCATTATGGCATTATGTGATGTCACATGAATGGTCTTCAGTGGCATGTATGTAGCATTCAGACACAATAGGTTGTGGTACAAGTAGTCTACTAGTAATATAGAACATGTCAATTGAAATAATACAGTGAATTGTTAAGAAGATGAATTATTACTTTTAAATAACTCATTGTGCTCTATAATGCTGGTGGTGGTTGCATGATGATAGGACATACACATATTTTGTAGTATATTATGAGAAAATATATGGGTTCTTTTGCATTCCCTTCAGTTACAGATCATTAATGTATCTAAATTGTATAATTAAATAACTGACAAGAAATTTCCTTAGAAAAATAGCAATTAGTCCACCATAATGCAACACTGATATGTTGTTAGTTTAACAAACTTTTTCATATCATTGGTTACCCTCAACAAATTGCAACATTTTTCAGGTTGACCGTCGCCGAATGCCACCACCAAAGGCAGCACCATTGAAGAAACGTCGCTCTCGACACGGTGCCGCTGACTTTACTGGTAGCTACAGCACACCAAGTACACCTCCAAGTCAGTCTCGCACTGCAAACAGTGAGCCAGGGCAGGATTCAGACTCTGACTCGGCATGTGGCTTCGGCAATAATTGGCAAGGCACTGTTTGATGAATGTGTTGTGAATTTCATCCATGAGAGACTGTCTAGTGTTGGCTTGCTTGTTTTTGTGCCGCTTCAGTCCCAAAGTATTTTTAAAACATTTTAGTATTGTGAAACCAGTTTCTATAATATTGATGTAGTGGTATTCAGTTTGATGTATTGCTTTCTTTCCTTTAAGTTTTTTTTATATTTATTATAAAATTCTGAGTATTATTTTTGTATTTTTACAGATATGTTGTATGTTTGATAAAAGCTGTTATCAACCTACAGTATTTTTACTTTTGTACAATAGTTTCTGTGTTATCAGATTTGCTTCATCTCTTTGTAAAATTGTCCTAAATTCAGCATTAAAGTCAATTTAATGTCAATGTAAATCGTTTTACTGCAGTGCTATAATTTAGTCTTAGAAGTAATTGTCTCTACAAGTTGTTTTCTTTGTGATATATTGTCCTGAAGTAAACTTGTTCTCGTCAGCGTTCAATTCTAGTTTTTAGAAACACGTAGGAAAGATAGAAAAGAAAATAAACTGTTCAGTTCTTTTCGCATTCATGGTAATTAATAATTAGAATTTATTTTTATATGAGAAATGTTTTACATTGCTCAATGATTTAGTTGATGCCCATGTGAATCTCAATAATTGTACTGTGTAGAGTATGACTGATGGTTTACTGTAGAAATTAATGTAACATTGTGAATTAAATAAACAACTTACAGTTCAGAATTTTATTTTAATATACATATGTACTGAAATTTCAGTTAAATGACTAAAATGTTGTAATTTAATATTGCCTGAATCCATACTTTCCAACACACCTTGCAAATACTGAGAAGTCAAATAAAATGTGATACATCACTGACTGTGTGCTGTAACCTAAAATATAATAGACCATAAGCCAATTATGGACTGCTCTCACTTGGGCAGACTATGTGCACTCACTCATGTAAAATGTGTGCAGATGTCTATATATCATAAGTGCTGCAGATTTTTGGTTTCCCGCCGGCCGCTGGTGGCCGAGCGGTTCTGGCGCTACAGTCTGGAACCGCACGACCGCTACGGTCGCAGGTTCGAATCCTGCCTCGGGCATGGATGTGTGTGTTGTCCTTAGGTTTGTTAGGTTTAAGTAGTTCTACGTTCTAGGGGACTTATGACCTCAGCAGTTGAGTCCCATAGTGCTCAGAGCCATTTGAACCATTTTGGTTTCCCATACGAGTACATGAATGGGTACCACGTTAAAAGGCCAGAGTGCAGATTAGAGGTATGTTAAGGGAATTTAATATCACTTTTCTGACCAAAAGAACATGTTAGGTTACATTGACTGCAGCTTCTTATTACTCAACCTTCACCACATTTTATCCCGTTGAAGCATGGTCCTTTGCTTAAAGTCTGAGGACACTGCTTAGAGGTAGATGGTAAACAGTGTACCTGTAAGTGTTGTGGGTACCTGCTTGGCTACTGTATCTGCTAAATTCCTTTCCCCCGATTTCTACATGCCCTGGTATCCACCACAGAATGATAAGAAAAGAGAATCGCAACTCCCATGTTAAAAAGAGGGAAATACAGATGATAACAGCGCCTCTAGTGGTATGGAGTTGATCTAAAAAAGGATAAACATTGTGGGTGGCATCCCTCCTAGCTTATGTACGTCGTAGGGTGTTTTTATTTATTTATTTATTTATTTTTTCTTGTAATTTTCTTATCTCAGTTTTCTGGGCATGCTACGTAATTATTTTGACTAGCATCATCATAAAATAATTTAAACACAGCTATAGCACGTTGCAATACAAACCTATTATTCAGAAATATTTGTAGCTGCAACAATTTTATTTAACTTCAGTTATTTACACTACAAGCTTGTTTCAAGTGTTGTGTCTAGTTCTTGTGATGAACAAAACATCCTGGAGCTTTTATATGTTTATAGAAATCAGTATAAGTGTGTCAGTTTACAAGTCTATTTTTGACATTTGCATCTGACAGTCACTGCTCCTATGGTGTTTTCTTGAGCAGCGACTGTCAGACGCAAATGTCAAAAATAGACTCGCAAGCTGACACACACATATTGATTTCTATCAATACATGAAAGCTCCAGGACATTTTGTGTGTCATAAGAACTAGACGCAACACTTGATGTTGATAGTAAGTCGAAACAAGCTCAGATCTAAATAATGTCACAAGCTAAATAAAAATTGTAGCAGCTAAATTGGACTGCAAACATTCCTGAATAATGTCATACTTTACATCGTACAAGCTGTGGGGCCAATAGAGAAAAAAATATTATTATTATTATTATAGCATGGCTGTCTTCACTTAGCCGCTGCAGCTACGAAAGGCGGGTGACCTTGAACGAGCTTCGCCTGGCTGCCGCCAGAGCTGGAGGATCGCGCTCTAGTTTTAACAGAGTGCGATCCGCTACTAAAAGTCCCTTCCAGTCGGGCGCTGATTGGCTGGCTGGGCGTTCTTATCAGTAGTCACATCCGCTGGGGGCCCAGTCTCGCTGCAGAGGCAGCTGCATGCTCATTCGACTCGAGGCAGCCGCACAGTAGTAATTATTAAATTATTATTGTTAATTAATGAAGAATTCTAAAATTTGTTAAAACTATGTTTGAGGACTGTAATTTCTGAGTAATTGCCCAGCAAACTTGCACTACTGACTATTAATTTCGTAAAAAATGTTCCTGCACCTTTTGATTGTAAATGCTTCAACACAAAAAAGAAGACATCAGCATTAAGTACTAAAGTTAGGAAAGGCAGATAAAAACAGCAAAATGAAAAAAAACTAATTTTTTATTTCTCAAGCACACAATGAACATTTTCTTTTAACTTTTATACAGCTTTAAATCTGTTACTAATTTTGTTTTTAATAACATTAAGTCTTTTATTACCGATGGTGTGGTTCCAATCTCTCATACATGTGAATCAAAAACAGGTAAACATTTTCTTAAAATATACTGTTCAGAAAAATGGGCTTTGAAAAATGTTATTTCCACTGGAAACTTAAACAGTGAATAGAATGTATTCTGCATTTTTTCCTGATGTCCACATTCATCTAAAAATGCATACAGCTGACTATGAACATTAGCTATAAAGGACGTTAAGCTTTCACTAGCATACAATAATTGTTGGTTTAAAGCATCATATTCCTTGAAACTTGTAAATAAATGATGCTCTGTGGGTGTTAATGTGAACAGAGTTGTTTTACAGTCACTACAGTTGATTTCAGGTGTTACATCCATGTTCTGTAGAATGTAACCAGCTACATGTGCTAGTGCTTGTCTATCATTCATTACATCAGCCCCTCCACCACCAGCAGCAGCAGCTTCTTCATTATCAGCAAGGACACTGTATAAAGTACTTCGATCAATAATGGAATGGTCTGTTGTGGAGTCAAGAAAGCTGTCATCACCTGCTCCCAAAAATTGCCTTAAATTGCTTAATGGCATGCATCTGCCATCCTCACTGTTACCTAGTGAATTTATAGGTATGGGCAAGTTGGGTTGGTGTTTGCAACACCTTGCTGCCTCACACAACAAAATACATTCTCCAGTGGGTCTTGATTGAAAGCCCTTATGCTTAATTTTTTAATCTGTTCCAAAGGAACATCAGGGATCTTATTGTAGTCTGCCACCCATTTATGAAACTGAAATTTTTGTCTTATCTCTCACTGTGTCTTGCTCCAACACTTTCCAATTTTTCATTTCCTTTAACAAACTGTACCACATTTCACTATGTGGGGACTCTGCAGAGGGTGGCACACTTGTAAGATTTGGTTTGCTTGTACATTTGACCTCCCTAAATGCCCTAAATCGTGAAACCATGAAATTTCTTGTTTGCTTGCATTATAATACAATACTCTCCAAATATGTTTCATCAAACAACAAAGCACAATATTTATCAGTGTTGTTCATTGCCTCAACTTCTGCTTTTATTACATTCATCACAGAAGTATTCAATCTTGGTTCAAAAGGTATAGAAGACAACAGAGATTTCAGGTGCCTCTCAGAAGAAAGCTAAAAATGAATGCAAATATTTGTGTAGGTGGGGTCTTCATTTGTATAAGGATAAAGCAAATACTTTGTCCTCAGATGTCCATTGCCTTGCATTTCCTGATTGATGAGGATTTCTTAATTGGCCACCGAGCGAGGTGGTGCAGTGGTTAGCACACTGGACTCGCATTCGGGAGGACGACGGTTCAATCCCGTCTCCGGCCATCCTGATTTAGGTTTTCCGTGATTTCCCTAAATCGCTTCAGGCAAATGCCGGGATGGTTCCTTTGAAAGGGCACGGCCAATTTCCTTCCCCATCCTTCCCTCACCCGAGCTTGCGCTCCGTCTCTAATGACCTCGTTGTCGACGGGACGTTAAACACTAATCTCCTCCTCCTCCTCTTAATTGGCTGTTTGTGAAATCTTTGGCAACAGAATTTAAATTAGTTTCTATGAAAGAGAAAGTATTGCTGTCCTATGAATCTTTTTTAGTTCTGATTTTTCATGATGTAGCTTTGCTTTCAGTTTTGACAGCCTTGTTAGAGTATTCCTATGAACCTTGTACATTTTTGATTTTCTTGGAGTTAAGTCTGCTAAGCCCCATTTTCCTCATTGCAAAATGTTTCAGATAAGAATGTGTACTCACCATCTGCAGATACATTTAAGGGGAGATAAAAAGTTTAAGAGGGGCATGACCCAGAGAATGACTCTGATCAGCACAGTTACACCAGTTTCACTTCTGTTATTGGCATCTTCTGGTATTGGCATCTGTATTTCATGCTTGTTAGGCCCAATTTACTGTTAACACCAGTTTCATGTGATCCACTTCTGGTACTAACAGCTGCATGAGAATTACTTGCCACTGCACAACTAAAGCTTTGTAGTTCATGAACACCAGTTTCACTTCTTGTATTAGCAGCTGTATAATGAACCCTTGCCATAGCACCTCTAGTGCTTGGTAGACCTAATTCACCATTAACAACTCTTTCAACTGATTCACTACTGACATTAGCAATTTCACAAGGAACACCTGCCACATGTTTTGGAAACACTCCCCTGTTTTGCCTATGCCTAGTTTTATCCATAAACTATTCTTCAAAAAAATGATCTTCAGAAACAAAATATGTAGCACAGCTCACATCAGGTGACAGTTTACAAACAGATTAAAACTGTGTGCCCGACCAAGACTCGAACTCGGGACCTTTGCCTTTCGCAGGCAAGTGCTCTACTATCTGAGCTACCGAAGCACGACTCACGCCCGGTACTCACAGCTTTACTTCTGCCAGTATCTCGTCTCCTACCTTCCAAACTTTACAGAAGCTCTCCCGTGAAAGTTGCAGAACTAGCACTCCTGAAAGAAAGGATATTGTGGAGACATGGCTTAGCCACAGCCTGGGGGATGTTTCCAGAATGAGATTCAGAGTGAAAATCTCATTCTGAAACATCCCCCAGGCTGTGGCTAAGCCATGTCTCCGCAATATCCTTTCTTTCAGGAGTGCTAGTTCTACAACTTTCGCAGGAGAGCTTCTGTAAAGTTTGGAAGGTAGGAGACGAGATACTAGCAGAAGTAAAGCTGTGAGTACCGGGCGTGAGTCGTGCTTCGGTAGCTCAGATGGTACAGCACTTGCTCGCGAAAGGCAAAGGTCCCGAGTTCGAGTCTCGGTCGGGCACACAGTTTTAATCTGCCAGGAAGTTTCATATCAGTGCACACTCCGCTGCAGAGTGAAAATCTCATTCCAGTTTACAAACACTTTTCCACTGCAGAAGCAACTCTTGAGGTTGTTTTGGAAACCTGTAGAAATGCTTGTTGCTAACTTTCTCTGTTGAACCCATGTCATATCCAGATGAACAGCTGGGGAATTTACAAGAGTATTTCAGTGCAGAGCAAGATGATAGAATATTAACAACCACCATTGGACAGCTCTCATTGGTCAATTCCAGCTTCATTTGACCCCAGCATCTGTAGTGGTCTGGAAGGAACTACATGGCTTGTTGCCTCTTCTCCCATATAGCTTTCACCCCAATGGTATCCACTAGAATATTGACTAATATGTATGTATATTGAATGGAATGGACATATTTTTCTGCTAGGTTCATATATTGAACAGCTTGTTGGCCACTGGAGCAGAAGGCGAATTTTGCTATGTGAATACACCTTCTCTGCTCTTCTCCCCTCAGGACTGTACACACATCAATATTATAGAAAGTAAATTCATTTAGTAAACATATCTTGAGTTCATGATCAGAGGGAACTACAAATCGGCCAATGTGTTTCTCTAGCTTTGACCCATAAGAGTAAAAAGCATAATATTGTAATGATGATACAAAATTACACTCTGTAAATAAAATCTGGAGTACTGTGTTCCTGTACCCAAGTAAATTTTAGCTAATTCTGAGCCTCATAGTTAATCAGCCTTGCAGCCAGCAAGCTCCTACACAGGGAATTACATTAGGGTGACACCAAGAGCCATTAGGTCACATTTTAGAAGAATCCCAGATGGCTTCATACTGTACAGTTGACTGGGAAAAGTAATTTTCATAATTGGACATTTAATCATGTAGAAAACGAGACTGCAGATCACATGAGAAATGGAAATGGTTGGTGCTCATGACTAGTTGCTGCCAGATGCCCACTGGCACAGACAGTGAGTATTGTGCTGGTCCTGCAAGCACATGTAGGCATTGGTGTATAACTTCAATCGTCAAACAGGGAGTGGGCATCCGTGCTAGATGCTCATGGCAAGTGGCCAGCAGGTTGTGATTTTCTGCAGAGACCATGCTGGGCAATTGTGAGAAATTTCAACAGAGCAAGATAGATTGACTGATTTGGTGCAGGCAAATGTATTTTTGTATCATACATGCCATATCAGTTACAATATTATGCCAAAAAAGGTGGAAGGAAATAGATAAAAGTGTAATTCAAACAGGTATTAATTTAATCCATTTGCATAATGTCATTGTGTAAAATATAGTTAAATTGATGTGATAGTATATTTGCCAACAAGTCATAATTATTCCCTTGCAGCAGCAAGGCCTGTACTGAGTAATAATGAAGTGTCATTCAATCATCTAAAACACTGCCAGATGTTGTTTTTTGAGTAGGTGGTTAACGGTACGCAACTTGAATTAATCAAGACTTTTGATTCATTGAGCTTGTGTAATGCATTCTGAACTGTACATGAGGCATATGAAAATACATGAAAAATTTCTGATTAAAGACAGTGAAATTCATCATAGTTCTTTATTTACTATTATGTATCCACTTTCTGCTCTTTCTCCAAGTGAATGCAATTGAAAGAAACAGTTGTCAACTTCAGAACTATTACTCATGCATGCTACACAGCAGCTGACTCTCTCGCAAAGTGCACCATTCAACAGTTGGGTCACTGAGCACTGCTTGAAATCTGTTTGACTGCAGTGGGCAACAGTGCATTCAACCTATGCAGGTAGAATGTTTGACTAAGCCTTTATTCACTTTTGTGTAACAGAGCATCACTATTTCGATACCAGGAAAATTGTATAAATAGAAAGACGGGAGGATGCCCCCAGAACCTGCATTTGTGGAGCTGTCCAAGAATATTATCCCTCTAAGTTGTAGATCTTTACAAGATCAAAGAATGAGTTGCTACTTCTAGCAGTATTAATTTTCCAAAGGTGGAGCTTCCTACATTCTAGAACCCAAGAGAGATGACAGCTGACCATACACCCCTGGGTGTTTCCTACACAGCCAGTGAGGGCAACACTATAATAGTTGCCAGTTAGTGTACGGTTCCTCCCAGGAGAAAGAGTACCACCCTCCAGAATTCAGGAAAGTCTACAAACAGCCAGATTCTATCATTTTTGTCAAAATGATGTCTTTCACTTCATTTTCTTAGTGTTGCAATAAGCCGTAAAATAAACTTTTTAGAGGTTTCCAATTCACTCAAGATTTATTATTGCAACAGTGCATATGGACTTCATGAAATGATTACATTTATGTATCAATAGCACAAGTGGCTCTGAGGTACCAGATATCAATCCATGCTGAAACACCCATATTACTGCATGGTGTAGTCTCCACAGATTGCAATGTAGGTGCTGACTCTGGCATCCAGTCAATCCAAAAGATGGTGAATACTGTCCTGGGATACATTAAGCCATGCCTGCTCGACCTGTCACATAGTTCTGTAAGAGTTGTTGATTGATGAGTCCCATGAGTCACTTCTTGTCCCATCATACCCCACGCATGCTTGATTGGAGACAAGTCCAGAGACTGTGCTGGGCAGGGAAGTTGCTGCACGCCTTGCAGAGCATGTTGAGTTCCATGGACAGTGTGTGGGTGAGCATTATGCTGTTCAAACAACACACCATGTTCCTGTTGCAAGAACAGCAAAAGAACTGATATAATAACATTCTGCACGTACTGAGCACTGTTTAACACCCCCTTCAGAAACACCAAAGTTGAGTGAGAGTTGTAGCTTATCTAACCCCAGACCGTAAGGCCTGGGTGGAGCCAGTGTGTCTCGGACAAATACATTCTATGAGACAGCGCTCACACGGTCTACATCATATGTGCAAATGACCATCATTTGTGCGTAGGCAGAATCTGCTTTCATCACTGAAGACAGAGGCATATCATTCCATCTTCCAAGTAATCTTCTAATGGCAACAGTCGAGCAGTACAGGTCAGTGCTGTGGTGCAAGTGGAACCCAGACTAGGGGTTTGTGTGCCTGTAGTCCCACTGCTAATAACTGGCTCCCAACAGTTCTTGTTGACACCTCTGGGCTCAGAAGCCCTCTTATCTCTTCTGTGATAGCTGTACAATCTGCCACTGCTGTCCTTACAATATGACGATCCTGGCGAGTGTCTGTGCTGGATGGACGTGCAGAACTTCATCTATGAGTGTGAGAATATTCACGTAATCACTGATACCGGCATCATTGCACAACTGACACAACACATCCAGTTTGTGTGGTAATTCTTCAAAAGGGCCATCCCACTACTTCGAAGGCCACAGTTTGATCCCTTTCAAATTCACTCAGTTGGTTGTAGGAAACACGAGTGTGCCTCTGTGGCATGGTTGCGTGCTTGTTTCACCCTGAGCCTTCTGGCTGTGAGCATTCTCTATTAAAGGATAGACACAGATGGAATTCTGGTAGCTATTCCACTAAGCTACCTGTTAGTGGGCGACATTAACACCATTATCAATACATCTACTACCCCCACGTGGCATATGCCATGATTGGATCAAAATAGACGTAATCTTTCCAGGTGTACTAAATTTTTTCTGGCAGTTTATTTGTTCAAATAGCAGAGTATTTGTGCAGTCAGCATCAAATATTCAACTCTGAGGACAAATATATAGAGAGGAGATAGATAAAATTCAAAAGTATTGTACAGTATACCTGTATGTGCCATGCATAGCTGTGAAGGATGGGAGAGACCAACTGTGCTTCAGTAGCTACAAAATAAAAGATGGCTAATCAGAGACTTAAGCCAAATTTTTGTTGACACACAAAAGCTGGACAAAGTCAAAATGAACATAAGAACACAATGCAAGAAGCTGTCAATGAATTCAAAACTAAAATTTTGTGAACTGATCTGTTTCTCTATGGTAGGTTATATAAGGGCAGGTTATTCAGATCCTGGGACGAAAGCGGCCTACCTGTGGTAAGGACGAGAGTAGGTATGGAGCTTTGACTAACATAGTCCTCACTCCAGATAGCTCTCACTTATACTGAGGTCTGAGTGGTTTGCCAGTCCTTTCTAACTTTCTGCAATATACTCCCTCTCATCCCCAATGAAGGAACTATTAATCCCAGAAGCTAGGTAGTGTGTCCCTGTTACTGTTATATTTGTCTATTGATGGTACTATACACTATACAATCAAAAGTATTCAGACACCTCTATGTGCCGTCTTTGTGTTCTACAGTTTTGACTTGGATGCATATGACCCCAGTTGTTTTTGTGCACTAAATCAAAACAAAACCAAATCAAACACCTCTATGTTATAAGGAATTCCCCACTGTATGCCATGAGAGCAGACCTGTCAGTATAAAAGGAGGTTGGAAGTATTGTTTTGTCAGTAGAGAAGTAGTAACAGCAGAAGTGATCTAAACCAAGCCAAGGGTAGACTCTTGTACTGACGCATGGAGCACTGTGGAGGCATGTTATAAAATATCCCATGAAATCAGCAGAAGAAATAACTTGTGACATCCAAGCTGCTACCAGCAGTCCAGCTATCAAAATGACTGTGCATAGGCAATAAAAATAACAGGGTACAATGTTTCACCAGCTCCTCATAAACACAAATTTCTGTAGTCGATGGTAAATGACACTTGAGCTGCCATACAGAGAAATACCACTGAACAGTGGATGACTGGTAATGTGACCTGGAATGATGACTCACACTATACCCTGTGACAATTCAATGGGGGGGGGGGGGGGGGTTGGTTTTGGCGTATGTTTGAAGAACATTACCTGCCACTAAGGTTAATGCTAACCGTGAAGTACAGAGGAGGCGATTTTATAGTATGGGGGTGTTTTCATGGTTAGGGTGTGGTCCCCTTATTTCGCTTAAGAAAGCACTATATGCAGTAGGATATGAACACATTTTACACCACTGCATACAGTAGAGAACAGTTCAGACATGATGATTTTATCAGCATGATAATGCACCCTATCATACGGCAGTATCTGTGAGGTAATGGTTCGTGGAAATAACAGTACTGAAATGGACTGGCCTGCTCAGTGACCCTACCTGAATACCTTTGAGTTAAGTTATGAGGGGTACCTGGAAAGCCAGGTTACAAGAGTTTTTACACAAACACAAATGCATATATTTCAATGAAACATACAGAAACGTTAGCATAGTAGGTATTACATCATTTTTCCGTATTGCAGTGGCACCACCATTTAGGACAGGGAAAGTTAGTTTTGTGCGATATTCTAAGCACAAGTTAGAGCTAGGTGTGGGTCGGATTGCAGTGAGTTACGCATACCAACAGTTGCAAAGTAGAATAGAGGCTACAGGGCTGTCAAATTGCTGAAAGAGTATATGTAGCAGTTGTGCATGTCACAAATCACAGGCAGAAGGGGCCCACTGGCCAACCTAGGGTGTTAGGAGTATGTGACACGAAGTGGCGTGTATGGCAAAATAGAGGCGTACAGCCACTTATAAATAGGTGCGGGTTTCTAATGAGATTCATTCAATTGTGGCAGCTCTCCTGGATGGTGGGGCGTGTCACACCACCAGCTACATACAGCAGCAGATGGGGAGCCAGCATTCCAGTCCACTGCGGGTCGCTGGTTCACCCCTCTGAGGCCGGCACGGGGTCTGTAGCCAGCCAGCAGCGGGCCACTCCACGGCTCGCTACTGCGGGCAGACATCCTGGCTTCCAACACATACTGGAGGCATCCTAAGGTGAAGGCCGCAGATTCAGATTCCGGATCGCATGGCGCTTGTTGTCGCCACGATCTCAGCCATGCTGGCGAGAAGCACGCAGTTAGCTGCCTGCGGCTCTCACTGAGCGGCGCTGAGTCGGCAGGGACGCAGACCGCTGAGTTGGCTGCCGGCATCCTGACGACGACGCAACTCCGCTGGTGCACAAGGCCGACTCATAGCAGTGCACACACGGGTCACCAAGGCAGCCATTCTGCGCCAAGCGTTTTGCAGACAGCGAAGTGGTGTCCTCAGCATTGGGGGTCCCAGTGAAACAGACTGATGGGAACATGACACTGTAGTTGGAAACAATAAATCACTTGGAAAGCTCAGACGAGTATTAATATGGTGTCTTCTACCTCTTCCTGCTACATTTGGTCATTCTGATACATTTGGTGGCAGAAGCTGCCACTACATTTGGTGTCAGAATAGTGGACATCGTCTGTACAGTACGACATTTGAGCTCACCGCCCACATTACATTCACAAGATGTGGTGAGGTTTGACCAGTTTTCTTTTGAGTATTGGGCATTTTCTTGCCTTTTTCTGTTTTTGAGTATGGCTCATGGCAGGCCATTGTAGATGTTTTGTGTAGGCATACTTTTTTTTTTTGTCAGAATAAGTCTTAGTGTATTTGGAGCAGTAAGATTTTTTTTTTTTGTGGCATTTAATTACTTTTGTATTGGTTTTAGTATGATGTTACCGAGTATGATGATACTGAGGTGTAGGGAGTTGGGTTATTGTTGTACTTAAATGTTTTGTTTTGGAACTAACTGGGTATGATAGCAACACAATGGCAGAGTCAGGGTCATGAGGTGTGTCGGAACCAGGAGCGATATGGATTTTGTTGGAAAAAGTAGCACAATTGACAGCAGACAATACGCAGTTGGGAAATGAATTAACATGTAGAAGTGAGCGGGAAACCGCATCTGACCAGTTGTTGTTGCAAGGGTGCAGGAGACTGATCCAGCTGCCGTGAGTTTGATTATTCCATTTTCTGGCAAGGCATCTGAGGATGTGCATTCGTTTGTAGAGGACTCGGAGACTTCAGCAGTGATGAATGGTTGGTCTGATGAGCAGTTGTTACATATAGCCAAGATGAGATTAATGGGTGAAGCGAAAACATATGCAAGGTGTTCTGAGGCATTAAGGAAGGCAGGACAGTTTAAGCAGTTAAAGGAAGGGCTTTTACAAAGGTACAAAAAACAGAATAGCTCTCAGTACTTAAGAGAGAGGTTAAGTACAATGTCAAAGAGACAGGGGAAGACGATGGAGAAACTTGTGGACAGGAATTGGGTCAGAGAGATGAAGCAAATAGTGATCTGTTGCAGGAGGCCGAGAGGGGTACCAGCGTATATGTCACGGAAAGTGCGTGAAGGGACTCCGAAAGATTTGTATTCGGCCATTCAGCTGGTAATTCAATGTGAGGAAATAGACGTGGCACCGAGCGAGGTGGCGCAGTGGTTAGACACTGGACTCGCATTCGGGAGGACGACGATTCAATCCCATGTACGGCCCTCCTGATTTAGGTTTTCCGCGATTTCCCTAAATCGCTCCAGGCAAATGCCAGGATGGTTCCTTTCAAAGGGCACGGCCGACTTCCTTCCCCGTCCTTCCGTAATCCGATGAGACCGATGACCTCGCTGTCTGGTCTCCTTCCCCGAAACAACCAACCAACCAATAGACGTGGCAACAGGGGTACGCGAGAGGCAAACAGTGTTTACAGTGGGTGTGAAATGTTTTAAGTGTGGTCGTATGAGACATGTGCAGAGGCAATGTTCCCAGTCACCGAGGAATAAAGGAAGGGGTGGAAATTGGCAGTGGGGAGGATGGAGAAGTGGAGATAGGAGAGGTGGACAAGTGTTAAATGGCAGAGGGGGCCCAAGACCCACCCAAGGGAGCTTCTGTTTCATTTCAATGCTACGAATACGTATGCAGAGGTGGAATGTTCAGTGGTAGGATCCATAGGAACTAAAAAGTTTAAGATTTTGTTGGACACAGGGGTGCAAGTTTCAGTGGCTACTAGGAATATAATGGGATGAAAGAAGCTAGACTCACCATGTTATAGGCTGCATGGAGTGGGGGATAAGGAGGTCACGCCTTTGGGGTCGGTGACAGCTGACTTTCGAATAGAGAAAGTCTGATTTAATGCATGCATGGAGGTAGTACCATGGGTAAGCAAGGGATACGACATGATCCTAGGAGTAGATTTCTTGCATCAACATCATGCCAGAATTGACCTTGGACAGCGAACTGTGGAACTTGGAGGAATGTTATTTCAGCTAGGGGAAACTGTTGTCAATGCAGAGCTGTCGCAAGGAGTGTTCAACGTAATGAACAAACCAATTGAACCGCGTGCATTAGTATTAAGGCTTAATTCACATGAGTGTGTGTGTCTAGTGGCATTGGGAAGTCGCTTTGGGTAAGTGTGGAGTCAAATCTACCTGTGGGTACAGCATGTGTTATTGAGCCATTGGAGGATAATGAAGGTATGGGTCCATTGCGTTGTTTTGTGAAACATAATGTTGTACACATACAGGAAGGGAACAGTGGGCGAGTAGTTTCCGTGAATGTGGATAATTTTAGCGCTGTAGACGCGAATTTGAGGAAAGGAGTTTTAGTAGCAAATTTGGATGTGCCAGATGAAGAAGACTGGTGTTCAAGAGGTAGGCGAAGCAATCAACCACTAACGGCTGATAGAACTGCATTGGGTGACAAAATTAAGCATTTGAAAAGAGAAGAAAGAGAGCATATGGAAGAATTATTGTGGGAATTTAAGGATTTGTTTTTTTCCACAAGGGCCGTTACCAGCAACTCCATTAGTTCAACATAGGATACCAACAGGGAATGAAGCACCTGTTTTTCATAAACCATACAGAATACTGAGGTATTTGCAGCTGATTGCGGAGGATTTCATTGATCGGCAGCTTGCGGACAGTATTATAGAACATAGTAATAGTTGCTGGGGAGCAGGCCTAAAAAATCTATAGATGGAACTAAGAAATACAGGTTCTGTTGTGACTACTGACACCTCAATAATAAGACAGTAATGGATGCATACCCCATTCCAAACATGTCGGAGACTTTGGGTCACTTAGGACAGTGCCAGTACTTTTCTACAATGGGTTTGACAAGTTTAAGATTTTGTTGGACACAGGGGTGCAAGTTTCAGTGGCTACTAGGAATATAATGGGATGAAAGAAGCTAGACTCACCATGTTATAGGCTGCATGTTATAGGCTGCATCATCAGTTTAGAGGTGGCTCCAGACGATCGTCCAAAAACTGCTTTCTCTACACCTGGAGGCCATTACCAGAACATTAGAATGCCATTTGATTAGAAAAGTGCTCTGGCAATGTTTCAGAGGTTGCTAGACAGTGTCTTGAGGGGTTTGAAACCATGGCAGTGTCTGGTCTATTTGGATGACATTATAGTGTTTTCAAGTAGTATGGAGCAACATAGACAGCAGTTAAGGGAAGTCTTTATGAGGTTAAGAGCAGCTCGTTCAACGTTGAGCCTGGAGAAGTGTCATTTTGCATTAGAAGAAGTAAAATATTTGGGTCATATTATCAGTAAGGTCAGAGTGCGAACAGATCCGAGGTTGGTACAGGCTGTAAGAGGTTTTCGGGAACCGAAAACAGTTAAGAAAGTGCAGTCATTCATCAGAATTTGCAATTTCTATCGAAAGTTCATGAAGGGTTTTGCAGATTTAGCACAGGTTGACGTGATTGTTAAGGAAGGGTGTGAAATTTGAGTGGACACAAGAGTGTCAGAAAGCGGCTGACAAACTGAAAGAAGGGTTAACATCAAGTCCAGTTCTTGTGTTTCCAGATTTTGAAAAGGAGTTTATACTAGCATGTGATGCATCGAATCAAGTGTTAGGGTGTATTCTTAGTTAGGAAATTGATGGGAAAGAACAACCTTTAGCCTATGCAGCTAGGCAGTTGAATGCAGCAGAGAGGAATTACTCAACAACTGAGAGGGAGGTGCTTAGCGTAATCTATGGAATCAACATATTTTAAGCGTTAATTATATGGGAGAAGATTTCGGGTAGTGACAGATCATGCTGCATTGAAGTGGTTGTTGGGGTTGAAGGATCCATCCACTAGACTTGCTGGATAGGCTGTGAGGCTTAGTGAATTCGACTATGAGGTGGTGCACACGCCTGGGCAGAATCACGGTAATGCGGATGCACTAAGTCGAAAGGTGACAAAAGTAGAAATCATAGGTTATGACCTAGCAGTATGGCAAGAATTACAGAATGTGGACAACGATTGTAAACTGTATCGGACACAGCCACAATTTAATATGCAAGATGGTCGTCTGTGCAGGGAAACAAAGTTAGAGCCAGGGTAGTACTGCCAGCGAAGCTGAGAGATGAGGTTTTAAAGGAAGCACATGATCACTTGTTATCTGGTCATGGCAGGTGTAGAGCGATGAATAGGAGAGTGGCAGAGAGGTATTGGTGGAAAGGTAGGAAAGTAGATGTGGATCAGTATGTCAAGAACTGTTTACCATGTGCGCAGAGAGCAGATTTGAGCCGAAAACAGATACAGCTACAACAATTCCGGAAGTGACATGTTCATTCTCTATGCTGGGGATTGATGTCTTAGGACCTTTCAGGTGAACACCATCAGGGAACAGATTCGTTCTGAAAATAATAGACCATTTTTCAAGGTATGTGGAGATGGTGGCTATGCCAAATCAACAGGCAGCAATGGTCATGCAAGCGTCAGTAAACAACTGGATTTTGAAGTTTGTTACCAGAAGGAATGAGGAAGAAAGAGAGAGTGAAGAGAGGTGCTAAGCACAGAGAAAACCAGGAAGATAGAGTACAGCATGAAGTACCATATGCTTTGCGATCTAGAAAGTTGTAGAGTATTTGTAGTTTTTTTTGTTTTCCTGTCATGTATCATGGGGTTTGCTTAGAGTAATTAGGCATTATATTTTCATATGTTGTATGTATTTTTTAATATAGCCTGCTGTGGACAGCAGTCCTTTTGAGGAGGGAGAAAGGGTGATGGTGATCCCTGTCCTCAGGTCACTGAAAGGGGGAGCGTTGTTGGTGATTCATCTCTTCACCACCAGAGTGGACACCTTACGGGTGCAGCACCTGGATGGGGGTGTGCTATACTCAAGGCAGAAAGATGTGGTGGTGTTGAGTCACCAGTGGGCATTAAGGCTGGTATAGAACATATGGGAAATGCGGAATGAAGTAAGGAGGCTTGAGGAAGTGTTCGAAGAGTTTAGGAAATGTGCAGAGGGCAAGGGAATGCTGAAGGAAGTTGCAGGGGAGTGTAAGAAATTTCATGAGGCTTATAAGACACTATGGAAGTAGGTGGTGTGGATGGAGGAAGTGGTACCATGGGTAAGACAGATACGAGGATGGCTGAACACAGGGGGAAAAATTTTAAAGACAGTTTTTGGAACCGCAGACAAAAGCGATATAAATGAACTGAACAATATGATGGAAGCAGTGAGGCAACTTGCAGAGGAGAGTAGGGCAATGGAAGCTTTGCATGCAACTCAGATAGGGACATTGGAAGGGCTGAATAACATACGGTTGCTCCGCGCATTAGCAGGGCAGGTAGTGGAATATGCTAAGGTGTCGGAAGACATAACAAATTGTAACCTGGGAACCCTACAGGGCATCTAGAAGTACTAGATAGCAGGGTGGTGTTAACCAGACTTTTGCAAGAAGTAGCTGACAGTGTGTGGGATGTGCAGGGAGAAATAACGAATCTGCAAGACGCGCCGCATCACGTACTGCAAGTACTGATTTGTTACCACCAGACCAATATTTACGGGGTTGCACAAGGCGCAGAAGGAACTACTGTTAGGGTTATATTTAATAACGGAGCCCAGCGAGCAAAATTTGCCATTTTTCTACCATGTTGCAACAGTAAGGGTAACAACCGACTGCGCACGAGTGTATATTTTGGTCCAGTTCCTGGTTATGGGAAAGAACACAAGGTTTCAGTGTTACACAGTCCACCCATATCCAGTGAAGTGGGGAGCGTTGAGCAAGTTTGTGGAAGTGAAAACTAAAGAGGTATTGCTGATCTCGGCAACTAGAAACCGTTACGCTGAGATGGCAAGGAAGGAATTACGAAGCTGCAATAGAGGGAAGGTAACGGTATGTCCAGCTGGGGTGGTAAGTACCAATCAGGACACATGCACGTTGCAGTTATTTTTAGCCAGAGGGAAAGGAATAGACTGTGCAAGGGACATTGCGGAGCCAAAATTGAGCTTGCCACAGGTCGGGATGCATTGGATCATCTCCACCTACGAGAAGTTGGTAGTAGTACCAAGTTGTTTTGGGCGGGGAGTATTTGCAGAAGTGAAACATATAGAGCTCGAGGGGAGCGGAATTTTAATCAATGGAACTAAGTGTAACATAAGAGGACCAACCTTCCACCTGCCAGCATCAATTTCAGGAGTCACACAATTAAATGTTATGCAGTCACAGCTGTACTGGCCAGAAGCCACTTTAGAGATTTTGCCAAGGTAGAATCTGACCTTGTTACATCAAACTCTGGAGCCAGGTCTGTTGAGATCCATAAAGTAGTTCATTTTAGAGCAATAGAGGTGCATATCAGCTGAACAGCTTGTGCAACATGTCGCTCAGTATAGGGAAAGGCAACAGCAAATAACAATAATTTTTAGCACCTCTGTGCCAAGTCTCATCGCAGCCTTAACTTTGTTATGTGTTGTTTTCTTTCTGATCAGGTGGAGAGCTAATTCCAGGACGGAACCAGGGGGAGTCCAAGTCCCAGTGGATTGGATACCGAGAGCATGAGATGAGTAGGTAAGGGGTTAATCGAGCAGTGGTTGCCCTGTAAGGAATTTTTACGTTTTGTTTCATGTCATGGGTTTAAGGAGCATTAGACCACATTTAAGTTTTCTAATAGTAAGGAAATATGCCATAGGTACCAGCCCAAACAAGTTGAGAGCTAGTTAAGGATCGACCCGAGGACTGGGTCTTTCCAAACGGGAATAATGTCAGGTTACCCTCCATTCAGAGGCTCTTGCACGCAGCAACTGTTATTTTGACTTGTAAATAATAGATTTCAGCTATCAGTTGTCCTTTGGAATTTTTATTGGCAGATCTAGATTTCAGCTAGAAACTTGCCATTCTCAATGCAAATTATTTGGTCAATGCATTCAATGAACTGTGGACAAAGCCTGACCAACAGGTATTACATGCATTGACCAAAAATGATGTGCATTGAGAATGGCTAGTTTCTAGCTGAAATCTAGATCTGCCAATAAAAATTCCAAAGGACAACTGATGGCTGAAATCTATTATTTACAAGGGGAGTAATGTATCGGCACCACCATTTAGGATAGGGAAAGTTAGTTTTGTGCAATATTCTGAGCACAAGTTACATGTGTCTCACACCGAGTGGCACTGAGTTGGCAGGGACGCAGACCGCTGAGTCAACTGCCGGCATCCTGACAACAGCGCAGCTCCGCTGGCGTACAAGACCGACACACAGCAGTGTGTGCATGGGTCACTGAGGCAGCCATTCTGTGCCAAGCCATTTCGCAGACAGCAAAGTGGTGTCCTCAGCATTGCAGGACCCAGTGGCACAGACCGAGGGGAACACGGCACTGTAGTTGGAAACAATAAATCACTTGGAAAGCTTGGACGAGTCTTAATATGGTGCCTTCTACCTCCCACTACATTTGGTCATCCTGATACATTCAGTGGCAGAAGTTGCCACTACAATATAGTCACTATTTACTTCAATGCATTTTGTCAACCTTAGGATGATTTTTTTAATACTTGCATCATAGATGTCTCCTGACAACTCCCTAAATCACTTCTCCATTTTGATTTTCACTTACTCAGCATCAAAAAAGAGGTTTCCATGCACATTTTCCTACAATTTAGCTAATAAATGATAGGTGCAATGTTGGGACTGTGAGAGGGGTGGTAGATTCCAATGAAATGAGATCAACAACTCTTGCATTGCTCAAGCAGAGTGCGCCATAGGGTGGTGGGGTTTCGGGTTCCGCTGGATAGGTCAGGAGTCCACTACACGCAACAAGCGGCTACACGGGTAGCAGGGGTTGTGTGGCGTGGGCTGGGCGGGTTTTTAGGTTAGATGGCCTTGGGCAAGTACAGAAAGGGCAACAGCCTCAACGGGTGCGGGGCAAAGTCAGGACATGCGGGGACCAAGCAGCAATCGGTATTGTAATTGTCAACTGTCGAAGCTGCATTGGTAAAGTACCGGAACTTCAAGCGCTGATAGAAAGCACCGAAGCTGAAATCGTTATAGGTACAGAAAGCTGTCTGAAGCCAGAGATAAATTCTGCCGAAATTTTTACAAAGGTACAGATGGTGTTTAGAAATGATAGATTGCATGCAACTGGTGGTGGAGTGTTCGTCGCTGTTAGTAGTAGTTTATCCTCTAGTGAAGTAGAAGTGGATAGTTCCTGTGAATAATTATGGGTGGAGGTTACACTCAACAACCGAGCTAGGTTAATAATTGGCTCCTTTTACCGCCCTCCCGACTCAGCATCATTAGTGGCAGAACAACTGAGAGAAAATTTGGAATACATTTCACATAAATTTTCTCAGCATGTTATAGTCTTAGGTGGAGATTTCAATTTACCAGATATAGACTGGGACACTCAGATGTTTAGGACGGGTGGTAGGGACAGAGCATTGAGTGACATTATACTGAGTGCACTATCTGAAAATTACCTCGAGCAATTAAACAGAGAACCGACTCGTGGAGATAACATCTTGGACCTACAGATAACAAACAGACCCGAACTTTTCGACTCTGTATGTGCAGAACAGGGAGTCAGTGATCATAAGGCTGTTGCAGCATCCCTGAATATGGAAGTTAATAGGAATATAAAAAAAGGGAGGAAGGTTTACCTGTTTAGCAAGAGTAATAGAAGGCAGATTTCAGACTACCTAACAGATCAAAACGAAAATTTCTGTCCCGACACTGACAATGTTGAGTGTTTATGGAAAAAGTTCAAGGCAATCGTAAAATGCATTTTAGACAGGTACGTGCCGAGTAAAACTGTGAGGGATGGGAAAAACCCACCGTGGTACAACAACAAAGTTAGGAAACTACTGCGAAAGCAAAGAGAGCTTCACTCCAAGTTTAAACGCAGCCAAAACCTCTCAGATAAACAGAAGCTAAACGATGTCAAAGTTAGCGTAAGGAGGGCTATGCGTGAAGCGTTCAGTGAATTCGAAAGTAAAATTCTATGTACCAACTTGACAGAAAATCTTAGGAAGTTCTGGTCTTACGTTAAATCAGTAAGTGGCTCGAAACAGCATATCCAGACACTCCGGGATGATGATGGCATTGAAACAGAGGATGACACACGTAAAGCTGAAATACTAAACACCTTTTTCCAAAGCTGTTTCACAGTGGAAGACCGCACTGCAGTTCCTTCTCTAAATCCTTGCACAAACGAAAAAATGGCTGACATCAAAATAAGTGTCCAAGGAATAGAAAAGCAACTGGAAACACTCAACAGAGGAAAGTCCACTGCACCTGACGGGATACCAATTCGATTCTACACAGAGTACGCGAAAGAACTTGCCCCCCTTCTAACAGCCGTGTACCACAAGTCTCTAGAGGAACGGAAGGTTACAAATGATTGGAAAAGAGCACAGGTAGTCCCAGTCTTCAAGAAGGGTCGTCGAGCAGATGCGCAAAACTATAGACCTATATCTCTGACATTGATCTGTTGTAGAATTTTAGAACATGTTTTTTGCTC
This sequence comes from Schistocerca nitens, assembly GCF_023898315.1. NCBI lineage: Eukaryota > Metazoa > Arthropoda > Insecta > Orthoptera > Acrididae > Schistocerca > Schistocerca nitens. Next base: position 530,263,035 of record NC_064614.1, on the reverse strand, counting down.
GAGTATCATGTCGTTTTTGGAAACCCAGAATCTACTATGTAGGAATCAACATGGATTCTGGAAACAGCGATCGTGTGAGACCCAACTTGCTTTATTTGTTCATGAGACCCAGAAAATATTAGATACAGGCTCCCAGGTAGATGCTATTTTTCTTGACTTGCGGAAGGCGTTCGATACAGTTCCGCACTGTCGCCTGATAAACAAAGTAAGAGCCTACGGAATATCAGACCAGCTGTGTGGCTCGATTGAAGAGTTTTTATCAAACAGAACACAGCATGTTGTTATCAATGGAGAGACGTCTACAGACGTTAAAGTAACCTCTGGCGTGCCACAGGGGAGTGTTATGGGACCATTGCTTTTCACAATATATATAAATGATCTAGTAGATAGTGTCGGAAGTTCCATGCGGCTTTTCGCGGATGATGCTGTAGTATACAGAGAAGTTGCAACATTAGAAAATTGTAGCAAAATGCAGGAAGATCTGCAGCGGATAGGCACTTAGTGCAGGGAGTGGCAACTGTCCCTTAACATAGACAAATGTAATGTATTGCGAATACATAGAAAGAAGGATCCTTTATTGTATGATTATATGATAGCGGAACAAACACTGGTAGCAGTTACTTCTGTAAAATATCTGGGAGTATGCGGGCGGAACGATTTGAAGTGGAATGATCATATAAAATTAATTGTTGGTAAGGCGGGTTGAGATTCATTGGGAGAGTGCTTAGAAAATGTAGTCCATCAACAAAGGAAGTGGCTTACAAAACACTCGTTCGACCTATACTTTAGTATTGCTCATTAGTGTGGGATCCATACCAGATCGGGTTGACGGAGGAGATACAGAAGATCCAAAGAAGAGTGGCGCGTTTCGTCACAGGGTTATTTGGTAACCGTGATAGCGTTACGGAGATGTTTAATAAACTCAAGTGGCAGACTCTGCAGGAGAGGCACTCTGCATTGCGGTGTAGCTTGCTCGCCAGGTTTCGAGAGGGTGCGTTTCTGGATGAGGTATCGAATATATTGCTTCCCCCTACTTATACCTCCCGAGGAGATCACGAATGTAAAATTATAGAGATTTGAGCACGCACGGAGGGTTTCAGACAGTCATTCTTCCCGCGTACCATACGCGACTGGAACAGGAAAGGGAGGTAATGACAGTGGCACGTAAAGTGCCCTCCGCCACACACCGTTCATGGCTTGCGGAGTATAAATGTAGATGTAGATGTAGATAGATTGTGATGGAGGAGGCAGACTCCCTTCATCAGCATTCCACAGCATTTGTTCTGTATGGCTCTGTGGAATTTCTTGAGGATCTCACAGCATTGTACATATTATCCTGCAGGACATCAGTAAAATGATGTAAATTGCGCTAATATTTTTGTTTGCATGTTATAACAATGATAAATACTTCTAAGTGAAAAGAAAATTGAGTTTTTCGATTAGCTTATCAACATAAATGACAAATGCCAACCAAATTCAGTACCCACCTCCAGAAGAACAGTTATCGGATTTTCATGTCAGTTTCTTTGCATCTCTTCTATTTAGTGAATTATGATCTATCCCCATATATAGGGTAGTTGAAAACTTTCAGAAGAGACAGAATACTACACCTAGACAACGAAAAATGATGTAGCAATGCATGGTCGGAAACCCTTATTTGGCACAGTAGTGATGACACAAGACACAAGAAAGGAAGGGTACAAAAAGGGCAAAAAAAAAACGTGTTTATTATGCTTAGCACAGCAGAAACCATGAAATAAGAACAAAAATTGACAATGATTGTCTTCAAAGAAGATATTCAAATTATGATCCTGGACCGTGATGCAGGCTTCACATCTCCAGTGCATGGAAGATCTGATGGTCTGGGAACACCAGGCATGTACCATACTTCCCCAGCAGCTGCCATGGTCCATGCAACAAGTCCCTCAATGCTGTAAATGGGGGTTTCACACAACAATGTTTTGATGTATCCCCAGAGGAAATAGCCAAGGCAAGTGAAGGCCGGCAATCCCAATGGACAGTGCACTGGACCGCCCCAGCTGATCCAATGTTGATGATTGTTGTCTGTATTTATTCTCATTTCTTGGTTTATACTGTATTAAGCATGATAAACATGTTTTCTCACACTCCTTCCTTTTCTGTATTTTGTGTTGTCACTACGACACCAGGAAAGCATTTCCGAGCATGCATTGCTAAGTGATTTTCCATCATCTAGGTGTGCTCTGTCTCCTGGAAGTTTTTATCTGCCGTGCTGAATGCACCGTGTATTTCAGCCATGATGTCCAGTCACTTTATAAATGTGATTATATAGCTAGAGTTGAGCGTGGTGTGTAGCTATTAATGTCAATACCTGAGACCTATAATTAATTCTTAATTGTGCACAATGGCATAGTATTTGTTTCTGGAAGATTAAAATTTGAACAATCAGTGAAGGAAAAATTTTAAGCTTTTTCAGCTATTATCTGGTTTATGTTGAATAGTGCTGGAATGTGTTCAAAGGTGTTCATGTACATTTACTTTTCTCAGATCTTACACGAGAAAATTATCATATATATTATAACATTTAAATCTCAGATGATCAGACTGCTACACATTTAAGCTTTCAAACAGAACAGTCCTATTTTTGAAATAGAACACACACACACCCACACCCACACCCACACCCACACCCACCCACACACACACACACACACACACACACACACACACACACACACAGCTACTGTCTCCGGCCGCTGGGGTCCAACTGAGGACTGCACTTGCATCAGATGTGTGTGTTGCTTCTTTTGGGTGCTTTTTAAAGGCAAATGTTAGTAGCTTGTGGTCTGTGAATATTGTGAATTCTGTGCCTTCCAGAACATAGCAAAAGTGTTTTACTGCCAAATATGCTGCCAACACCTCACAATCATAGGTTCTATAGTTATGTTGAGTGTTAGTGAGAGACCGGGGGGGAGGGGGGGGGGGACATGTGGTGTTCCTTCTCATAATTTGTGTAAAGAAGCATCTGTACACAGTTCGAAGCATCAACCAGAAAATTAAGGAAAGATATCTATTGAGGAATGAGCAAGCTTTATTACATTAGCTATTTCTTCTTTTAACTTATTAAATGATTTGTCTGCTTTGTCAGTCCATGTAACAAGGCAATTACCCTTCCTCCTGGTGTTCTTGCACGAGTTAAATAAAGTTTGTTGGACTTCTACAGTATGTGGTAATGTACGTCTGTAGAAATTCACCAGTCCTAAAAAATAACATAGTTATGGTATTGTATTAGGATGGGGAAAGTCCTTGATTATTTTCACTTTTTCTTCTAATAGTGAAATTCCTTGATGTGACATGTGATAACCTAACAATGATATCTCTTCCTCTCTACAAATGCATTTTCTCATGTTAATGTTAAGGTGAGATTTATCCAATCATTCAAGAAGCTGTTGCAGAGCATTATGTGTTTTTCTTCTGATGCTGAAGCAACAAGATTAGGAATATCTACATCTACATACAGGGTGTTTCAAAAATGACCGGTATATTTGAAACGGCAATAAAAACTAAACGAGCAGTGATAGAAATACACCGTTTGTTGCAATATGCTTGGGACAACAGTACATTTTCAGGCAGACAAACTTTCGAAATTACAGTAGTTACAATTTTCAACAACAGATGGCGCTGCGGTCTGGGAAACTCTATAGTACGATATTTTCCACATATCCACCATGCGTAGCAATAATATGGCGTAGTCTCTGAATGAAATTACCCAAAACCTTTGACAACGTGTCTGGCGGAATGGCTTCACATGCTGATGAGATGTACTGCTTCAGCTGTTCAATTGTTTCTGGATTCTGGCGGTACACCTGGTCTTTCAAGTGTCTCCACAGAAAGAAGTCACAGGGGTTCATGTCTGGCGAATAGGGAGGCCAATCCACGCCGCCTCCTGTATGTTTCGGATAGCCCAAAGCAATCACATGATCATCGAAATATTCATTCAGGAAATTAAAGACGTCGGCCGTGCGATGTGGCCGGGCACCATCTTGCATAAACCACGAGGTGTTCGCAGTGTCGTCTAAGGCAGTTTGTACTGCCACAAATTCACGAAGAATGTCCAGATAGCGTGATGCAGTAATCGTTTCGGATCTGAAAAATGGGCCAATGATTCCTTTGGAAGACATGGCGGCCCAGACCAGTACTTTTTGAGGATGCAGGGACGATGGGACTGCAACATGGGGCTTTTCGGTTCCCCATATGCGCCAGTTCTGTTTATTGACGAAGCCGTCCAGGTAAAAATAAGCTTCGTCAGTAAACCAAATGCTGCCCACATGCATATTGCCGTCATCAATCCTGTGCACTATATCGTTAGCGAATGTCTCTCGTGCAGCAATGGTAGCGGCGCTGAGGGGTTGCCGCGTTTGAATTTTGTATGGATAGAGGTGTAAACTCTGGCGCATGAGACGATACGTGGACGTTGGCGTCATTTGGACCGCAGCTGCAACACAGCGAACGGAAACCCGAGGCCGCTGTTGGATCACCTGCTGCACTAGCTGCGCATTGCCCTCTGTGGTTGCCGTACGCGGTCGCCCTACCTTTCCAGCACGTTCATCCGTCACGTTCCCAGTCCGTTGAAATTTTTCGAACAGATCCTTTATTGTATCGCTTTTCGGTCCTTTGGTTACATTAAACCTCCGTTGAAAACTTCGTCTTGTTGCAACAACACTGTGTTCTAGGCGGTGGAATTCCAACACCAGAAAAATCCTCTGTTCTAAGGAATAAACCATGTTGTCTACAGCACACGTGCACGTTGTGAACAGCACACGCTTACAGCAGAAAGACGACGTACAGAATGGCGCACCCACAGACTGTGTTGTCTTCTATATCTTTCACATCACTTGCAGCGCCATCTGTTGTTGAAAATTGTAACTACTGTAATTTCGAAAGTTTGTCCGCCTGAAAATATACTGTTGTCCCAAGCATATTGCAACAAACGGTGTATTTCTATCGCTGCTCGTTTAGGTTTTATTGCCGTTTCAAATATACCGGTCATTTTTGAAACACCCTGTATATACTTTGCTAGCCACCAAGCGGTGTGTGGCGGAGGGCACAATTCGCGCCAAAGTCATATTTCCTCCCCTCTGTTCCACTCGCGCATCGCGCGAGGGAAAAACGACTGTCTGAATGCCTGAGTACGAGCTCTTATTTCCCTTATCTTTGAATGATGATCATTACGCAATTTGAAAGTTGGTGGTAATAATATATGCTCTACATCCTTGGTGAAGATTGGATTTCGGAATTTAGAGAGCAGCTCCTTCTGTTTAGCGCGTCGTCTATCAGCAAGGGTGCCCTACTTCAAACTTTCGATGAGATTTGTAACGTTCTCGCGATGGCTAAATGTACCAGTCACAAATCTTGCTGCTCTTCTTTGGACCTTCTCAATCTCTTGAATCAGACCCAACTGGTAAGGGTCCCATACAGACGAACAATATTCTAAGACTGGACAAACTAACATATTGTAAGCTATTTCCCTTGTTGAAGGACTGCATAGCTTCAGGATTCTACATAAACCGCAATCTAGAGTTCACCTTACCCATTACTTGTGTAATCTGATCATTCCATTTGAGATCATTTCGAATAGTCACACCCAGATACTTTACTGATGTTACCACTTCCAAAGACTGATCATTTATTTTGTACTCAAACATTAATGGGGATTTTCACCTTGTTATACGCAATAGATTACACTTACTAATATTGAGAGATAACTGCCAGTCTTTACACCACACATTTATTTTCTGCAAATCCTCATTGATTTGTTCACAACTTTCGTGCGATACTACTTTCCTGTAGACTACAGCATCATCGGCAAACAGTCTAAGGCCGCTATCAATACCATCAACCAGATAGTTTATGTAAATCGTAAAAAGCAGAGGACCTATTACGCTGCCCTGGGGCACACCTCAAGTTACTCTTGTTTCTGTTGAAGTTACCCCGTTCAGGACGACATACAGCCCCCTGTCTGTTAGAAAACATTCTATCCAACCGCATATGTCATTGGATAGACCGTAAGCACGCACTTTTTGTAGCAAGCAACAGTGAGGAACTGAGTCGAACGCCTTTTGAAAGTCGAGAAATATGGCATCAACCTGGGAGCCGGTATCTAGAGCCTGTTGTATATCATGCACAAAGAGGGCCAGCTGTGTCTCGCATGACCGCTGTTTCCTAAAACTGTGCTGGTTTCGGCAGATGAGCTTCTCAGAGTCCAGAAAGGTCATTATGTCTGAACACAAAATATGTTCCATGATTCTACAACAAATCGATGTCAGTGAAATTGGCCGGTAATTATGTGCATCTGATTTTCTACCCTTTTTATAGATTGCTATGACCTGGGCCTTCTTCCAGCCCTGTGGAATTTTCGACCATTCCAATGATCTCTGATAGATGATGGATAAGAATGGTGCTATATTTGTAGCATAGTCAACATAAAATCTTACGGGGATACCGTCTGGGCCAGATGCCTTTCTGGTGTCTAAGGATCTTAACTGTTTTACAACCCCAGATACACTAAACACTATGTCAGCCATCCTTTCGTTTGTTCAATAATTGAAAGGGGGAATGGTACTGCAGTCCTCTATCGTAAATGAGTTTTTGAAAGCTAGGTTTAGAATTTTGGCCTTCTTTATATCATCATCAGTTACATTACCCATACTGTCAGCAAGAGAAGGTATTGAATTATTTGTAGCATTCATAGATTTTACGTACGACCAAAATTTTTTGGGGTTATTTTTTGATTCTGCAGATAAAATATTGCTTTCAAATTCGTTAAAAGAGTCTATCATTGTCCTTCTGACAGCTGCTTTCATTTCTTATAATTACTGTTTGTCAGCGGGACAATGACTACATTTAAAATGACTGCAAAATTCTCTGCTTTCTCAGCAACTTCCTAATATGTTTGCTGTACCAAGGTGGATCCTTTCCCTCCCCTATACTTTTGCTAGGCACATACTTCTCTAGCACTTGGTGAACAATACCTTTAAATTCAGACCAAAGATGCTCAATATCTTTTGTGTTCTGCGGTGAATGCTTGGAGCTGACTATGAAGATATTCATTAACGACACTTTTATTTGCTTTCCCAAACCAGAAAACTCTACGCTGTTTCTTTGGTTTTTTTTCCCCCTTTGTTGAAGGAATGCACAGCTTCAGGATTCTACCAATAAACCACAATCTAGAGTTCGGTTTTTTTTTTTTTTCACTAATACCTTCTTCTAGATTAACTTCCTCAAAAAGATCAGGTCTGTTTGTCGCCAAGATATCTAATATGTTCCCATCTCGAATTGGTTTTCTTACCAATTGCTCAAGGTTGTATGTTGAGAGCACTCCTAGAATAACTTCACATGAATCTTTGCTTCTGTCTCTGTGATAAACATGTAATTTTCCCAGTCAATGGGTGCTAGATTATAGTCTCCACCTATAACTAATGGATAATTTGGATATTTACTTCCTATGTACTCAAGACTTTCCCTGAAATGTTCTGGAATGTTTGTTGCGGATGCTGGTGGTCTATAAAAACATCCTAATACGATGGTCAATCCTTGTCTGATAGACAGCTTTATCCAGACTATTTCACAGTCAGATGCAGTATCGATCTCAACTGCATTTAAACAGCTTTTAACTGCAATGAACACACCACCTCCTATAGCATCAGTCCTATCCTTCCTAAACATTGTCAAATCAGAATTCAAAATTTCACTGCTTTTTATGTCTGGTTTCAACCAGCTTTCAGTACCTAATACAATATTGGCATTGCTACTGTTTATTTCGGAGATTAACTCGGTGATCTTGCTACAGACACTTCCACAATTTACTAACATGAGATTAAGCACATTTAAATCCTTTGGAATGACTTGTTTAGGCAAACTAACAATTTTTACAGTTGGCACACCCACATCAGTGTCATGAACTGGTAATTTTTCGGGCCAGCGGTTTGTTTCCCATGGGGAGGAACCTAATCTAAAAAACCCCCATGTGCACGCCACAAGTACTGTGCTACCCATGTGGCTGCTTCCTGTGGGTAGTGCACCCCTGATCTATCGAGGAGCGTCCGACGACCTTCCACCCCATAGCGTAGGTCGAGGAATCTACAACTATTTTTGTCCCAGAGTCAACGTAGCCTCTGGTTTAGATTCTCCACTCGACTCCAAACCAGAGGACCCTGGTCCACCCTGGGCACAATGCTGCAGATCATCACCTTGGCTTCCACTCCTCGAGAGATGGCGGCCGCCTTCACCAATTTAGCCAGCCGTCGAAAGGACCCAAGAATTTCCTCGGAACCCCAACAACAGGCATCGTTGGTGCCAACATGTGCAACAATCTGCAGCTGGCTGCACCCCGCATGCTCGATAGCCGCCGGAAGAGCCTCTTCCACATCCTGGACAAGGCCCCCCAGCAAGCACACCAAGTGAACATTGGACTTCTTCCCCGCCCTAGCCGCTATACACAAAAGGCATATCATTTCAAGAGCTAACCAAATGGCATCTTCAAAAATTCAAAGGTACGATAACAGCTGTTTTAGGCACATCTTCTGATGCATCAGGAATTTGCCAATAGCATGGATAAAGTGACTTTTAGAGAATATCTTAGTGTTGGAGAGCTGGCAGTTGAAATCTTGTAAATGTGGTACTGGATAGCAGTCTGGCACTGTGACAGCATTTGAAGATCTAGAATCTCCACTGGGATGCCAAGTTTCACCTTTCTTTAGAATGAGATGGAGAGGACAAGAACAGAATGTTATAGGAGGATGATGTATGCCAAGGCTGACGATGTTGTGAAATTCCAGTTTTGCTTGCATTAACTTTTCTGGTGGAAAGTATATTATGGCTCATGCACGCATTGGGGGGGGGGGGGGGGGGTAGTGCTGTTGTTCTGATTGTGTGCTGCACATTAACTTCAGGAAAACCATAATTATGTTTCTCCATGAGAGTTTTAGGATATCTCTATAGCAGTTTCGATATTTGTGCTGTAGGTTAATCAAAAACACTAAACTGTCAGTAGCTATACCTGCAGACCCTGTATTAGAAATTAAAGTTTCTCGGTTGGGTAAGTTTTTTGATTTAACATCAAGCAACAGGCCATAATGACTCAAGAAATTGGCACCAATAATAGGCTAGTGAACATCTGCAAGCAGATTCTGTATTATGAAACCATTTGCAGTGTGGAGTTGCCATTTCTGTACATCTTTGTGTTCTAATACTACTGCTGGCAGTAAGAGAACGTCTGCCCTGGAACTCACCAAAAATCAAATATATATGGATACAACATAAGGAGACAGAGAAACAAAGCAGATGGGAAGTGTTGTGGACTGGGTCATTAATTATTAGTAATGAATAATGAAACAACTGAGTTAAATAGTGAACCAAATAATGAGATTTTGCAAGCAGGAGTCATTTTTAAAAGTGCCACTATAAGCAATATTCAACTTGCAGAAATTAAACAGAAACATTGGTTACTGACAAATCTGAGGTAGAATACGCAAGTGATCACGCAAACCTTAACTTTTAGAATGAACTAAGTGATTTAATTACTGTCAAAAATATTAAAGTATCTAATCATGGCAGTGCAATTAACATGTGTGATGATGGTATAGAACTTGGTATTTGAAGTGATATAGATGATGAGATTAAATGTTTACTGGTATTAAAAGACAAATATTTAACTGAAGATCAGGAAGATGTCTTATCTGAAAGTTTGGAAGTGGACAATCATATATCTTTAACTCAAGCTCAGCTTGTGCAAATTAAGTTTGAAGTTTGTGAGCCTACTGTCAAATCTGAAATGAAACAGTTAAGCAAACAGGCAGATACCATGTTAGGATAATGATCGAAGTACTGTGACTCATGTTAAGAATAGTCAGGCGTCAGACATAGTTATTGAAAATCTAATTATTCCATGCAGTGACTATGCAGAAACAGTCATTTCAACTGAAGCAGATGACATTGAAAGTGTGGCAAATGGCCTGTTTACATTAGCCAACTTTCAAGAAAACTGTACTAAAAACTTTTCAAACCTGTTGCATGTGGACAGCTCATTTGGAAAAAAACACGTGAAACTCAAAAACATACTACTGTGTTGGAATATTTATTAGAGTTTAGTGAACAATTACAGTTTGACTGGTGGGAGTCATATACAAAGAAATTTTGCAATCAGTTTAAAAGTGATGGAAGACAAGTTTATTTTAACATAGTGAATGATGTAGTCTTTTGCAAGACACTTGAATGTGGTTATAAGCTATATAACTTTGATACATCAACTTCTTGCACTGTCCACTTCTTGATACTGTATTGAGTGGTTTTGAGTTCCAAGTGAAAGAGTAACAGTGTTTTGTAAAGGCGGAACTGTGTTTGTTAGTGCTAAAAGGTCATGTAGTTCCAACATGAAAGTAGATGCGAAGAGAAAATTAATTGTAAAGTATATAAGCACATGCATCTATTGTTGCAAAAAAGATTCCATAAACAGTATTTAAAGAGAAGCCATGAAGATCACATGGTAGAATAAATGTAATACAAGATCATCAGCGATGCACGGAAGTTTGTCTCCATAAGGGAACAATATTAGTTTCTTAAATCCTGATTTCTGTATGGACTGTAACTTTCGACACTGATTATGTTTGGAATTTATGTTCAGCTGAAATAATTTGATCACTGTTTGTCACTTGTGACTGTTTTGCATTAGGAGGTACACTGTAATGTGATTACTGAGGCTAAGTTAGTCTTTGCTCATTCTATACTTTCTCTGATTTTGTGGTAGGATTAAGCTTGTGTTCAGAATATTTAAATGTTTCTATTTTTCTTTATGGTTTTTCTATTTGCTATTTGTATGAGGGATGTGATTAGTTGTACTTATTAATTTGTTGGCTACGGTATACAGAAATTTATGATAGGAAATGCATTGCAGTATGTTGATTCAGATATTACGTTGGGAAAATTACTGACTATGATAGATAATAATTGATATAGGATGTTTTGTTGAGAAAACCTTATATTATGCTCTTAGAGAGGATAATTTCTTATGTGGACTTGCCTACCAGACCTTTGTAGATCTGCTATATAGTTCACCTTGAGTAGTGATTAACACCTAAGACTTAGTTTCATTATGATGTCTTGATGAAATAATAATTGTACCTTGTTCATAAAAATCAGCAGTCAGTGAAATGTGTTCTACTACGATTGATGGTAGGGAATGTGATGCAGTGTGATGATTCAATGAAGTGAAGTTTGTGCTGTATGTCACATCGTGGGCAGGATTTGAAAGTGAAATATGTTATTGTTATCTATATTATGTTTGAGGAATGGAGTAATAACCTGTAGCATATAAAGTTGATCGTATATGATGTTCGTTAATATGCTTTAACTGGTGACAACTATGCATTAGAGTTATGATCTGTGTGACCGAAATTTTGTTAGTGTCAGTACTATCTAGTCTCAGCTCAGTTGATTTGGGAGTATTATGTAGTCAGTTTACTGTTTACTGGATTATATGTTATGTAACCTTACAGAGTAGTAAGAGAGTCAGAGACATTTTGGCTAACTAAATGAATGCTTTGTAAGCAATTAGCATGGGGAGTGTTAGAGAGCTGTGACATTCTCCTGCTTTATTTCTTCGTTGATAGTCCTCGGTGTCGACATACTGCAATGTTATACTGGCTGAAAAATAGTGTGTGTGGGGGGGAAGTTCAACACTGACTACTGTGTATGTTGTAGCTGACAGTAGCACTATTGCATTTCACAGTTCTTTATTTTCACTGTTCACAACCCCTCAATATTACACAATTATATAGCCAGTTAATGATTGGTAAAAGTTGATAAGCCTCATTAATAGGTTGCACGCAACATCAGCATACGGCTGCAATAATTTGCTGTTGAACATCTATGTGCAGTAAAAACCTAACCACACAGTTCTTGCAGAATAATACGGTATGTGTGAAACTGTTTTTCAAATAAATTAAACAGACATTGTCATTTATTGTTCTAACACATGGCCTATTTGTGTTACACTTATTCCACTGTTAAGTTGATGCATTGTTGTTAATCTAACCAATGCATGTTTCACATCTGAAAATTGGCCATGGACTGACTGTCTCGGGACCAAAAATCAGTCCTTTATGTATCCTCTCAATAACAGGCATGGAAACTATACATTGTCCAATGTTTTAAGTAACGGAAATTACAATTAAAACATAACTCATTGAACTAACTGAATACATCAAAAAATTCCTTCTTTTAACAGTTCCTTTTACCACAGAGGTTAGGCCTAATTATTTGTTTGAATAATGAAATTAACAGATATAGTTATACAAACAATACTTTTGACAAACCTGGTAATTATTTTGGCATTAATTAAGGGCTGGATTTGCTAATATGTTTTCAAATAAAGCCAAATAAATACTTTCGGAATCCTAGTAGTTCTTCTTCCAAATGTTTATAATTAGTACAGAATTTATATTTATGTATAAGTCAACAACAGAATCTAAGTCACAAAACAGTTACTGATTTCACCCTATAATGACCGGTAGCAAAAGATAATAACTAGGAATTGTCAAAATAAACTAGGAAATTAATAATATACACAAAACTAAGCACAAAATTAGACCTGGTGCTATACATTCCAATCTTTCTCTTTTATGGAAATGCAGATTATACTCATACATGTTAATGGTAATTAGACAAAAATGAAAATAAAATGAATTTATGGAGGTAGATGGCAAAACAAGAGAGGAAGTAAAGAGATCCCAGCTTGCTTCGTCACAGAATATTAGTATAATTTGATCAGATTATAGTTTGGGAATTTGCAAGTTTACTACTGATTCTTGACTAGTACGTAGTAAGAAGTTAATTAATTTGCATTTTACTTGTGCTGTTGATTAAGATATTTTTGTGTGTTGGTGCTGTGCAAGCACACAGTCAGTAGTGAGAAGTAAGTTAGGTTGCATTCCACTTTTCCTGGTAAATTCATTATAATTTTGGAGTACAGAGTACAGTGTGTGTAATTAATAACAATTGTTGCAGATTATTATTACTTTTATGGAAACATGAGTATTAAGAAGGCTATAGTGATGATGCATTTTGCTTTATCCTGACTAGATACATGAATTAGTAATTTTAGAGATACTTTGTGCTTTACTAAGGTTTTGTGAGAATGTCTTGTTGCTGAAATAATTAAATGAAGTAATTCTTCTGAAAGAATGGTCAAGTAGAAATGTTACAAGGTGTTAAAATTAACTAATGACTGTAATTTTTGAGGAAGTGTTATCATAGAAGTGACAAGTGGAAGAGTGTGAGAGAAACTATTAGGAAGATTACAACTTTGACATACATTTTGCAAAAGTCAGATGCTAGAAATATTATTTTTAGCTCCTAAATCAGTGATGGATTACTGAGAATTAAATAAAAAGGTTGTACTAAATTTGGTGCTACTCAGTGATCTCCATTCCTGTTTCAGATGATTTTGGGATGTGAAGGTGTTCACTACGTTAGATCCCAACCAGGCTTATAACTAGATTTTAAAGAACCTTTCGTCTCACAGAGGGATGCGTTGATAACAGGGGTGCGGGCAGACATGTTACAGAAGAGTGGACAGTTAAAAGGCCCATTGCTTGCACATATACAACCTTGAACCACCTGGAGAAAGCCTATTCTGTTTATGAATTGGAGGCCTTGGAGGTGCTGTTTGGGGTAGAAAAATTCAAGTACTATTTGCAACATACCCAATTTATGTTAGAAACTGACAACCATGCATTAAAATGGGTCCTGGGCAGACCACGGAAAATGGGCACAATTGTCCAATGGACAATTAAGATTTTGGTTCTAAGTCAGAAACATAAGGGGATCTAACAATCAGACAGTGGATAATCTGATCCACATGTTTAAGGAAGAAGAACAGAGAGAATAGCAGGATGACCTGCTGCAGGTTACCAGAAAAGTGGTGACCATCAGCTCAATATTAACAGATTTGTCCAAGCTGTTTATCAGGAGAAGGAAGAGAAGAAGTTGGTGTTGATTAAGAAGAAAATTGAGGAGGGGCAAGTTGTCAAACCATATGTGGTGAATACGATATTGCAGTGCCTGTGTTATTCTGATTATAATGCAAAGTTCCTGAATGCCATTATGAAATACATTAAATGAATTCTCAATTGCAAATAAGGACTACCGTCAGCTGTTGAATGGAATGATGACAATGAAAATTTGTGCTGGACTGGGGCTCAAACCTGGATTTCCCATTTATCATGAGCAGTCACCTTACCATTTGGCTACCCATGCACGAGCGATGGCCAGATCCAAACTTCCACATGTCGTCAACCATGCGTGTACGACATGTACTCATACAGTCATTATGTATATTCCCGTACAGGTCAGACGTTGTACTTGATAGTCACTTGCCCAGTATTGGCAGATAAATACGATATTCAGTGTCCTTGTTATACTGATTACGATGCAAAGTTCCTTTAGACATGCATGGGTTTCCCACTTATCACAAGCAGTCGCCTTACCATTTGGTTACCCATGCACAGCTCACAGCCATACCCAAACTTTCATGTGGAGACACATGTTTGACAACATATGGAAGTTAGACCTCTTTTGCACAGTGTGGTAATGCTTGACACAGAGAACCTTCTCATGCCTCACGCACAGGGGTTCTTGCATGCTTGAATTATCTGGATTTTATAGATGACTGGCACAGCTTTCTCATACGCCATCAAAGTATAACCTAACGTTGACATTTGTATGGGCCCCTTTAATGTTAATTAATTTTACAAAGAATCCCTCTCAGTTTTCCTCATTTTTGGTACCACCTGAAGATGGGATTTGCATTCTGAAACCTTGGTCATGTGTATGATTTTAGCCAAATAAAGGATTTGTCTAGTACAGCTGGAGTGTATTTATACATCATGAAAAATAATTAACTTGTCCCTATGTACCTACATTTAGGGATGAGTTGCGGTTTTTTGTGACTGTTAGTGATCTAAAGTTCTCCATGATAACCTACAAGGCTTACAATCATCACTGGTATGTAGGTTCCTTTTGTGAACTGAGTAGCCCTTTGTAACTGACAAAAGCTTCACACTTTAACTGTGCATCTTGAATGATGACTGGGGCTCATCTCATTGATGATATGACTACATTCTGTTAAAACGACCAATTTGAAGTACTGTGTCTGTCATTGATTCTTGAAATACATTTTCCTGTCTGCTGGACATATTTCCCATTTGCAACTTTCAGCATAATCACTTTCACACCATGGAACATAGTCTTCTTTAGCTGATGATGACATGCATCTGACATTACACGAAAGAAAGCCCTGATCTGACTAGCGCCCAAATGAGTTGGCCACTGATGATGACATCACTGAGATTGCCTGACATCTTTGTGACTGTCATCTATGAAGGATTTTCATCTGTGGCAGTCTTACTTCTATGGATGGTCACCTCCCTTAGTTTTCCTGAAGTCTGCAGTTAGGCAAGGTAGTGGTGTAGTGATTCGACAATTTCTGTGTAAATTCTAGAACCACTCAGCCTTCTACCATCTCGAACACACAATATTCTGGATATGAGTGTGGGATGGTAGAATCCTACCTACTGCACGTCACGTGTTTGTGTGTGCAGGCTTAAAATCAGTTGCGGGAAGAAACTAGACGTGGTGGACTAACAGCACCAACAGGTACCTGTCGGGCAATCCATAAATGTTTTAGTGAGTGTGTAAGGAAGAACCATGGAGTTTATATGTAGCTCTGTGCTTATTGGGTCATTGATATTGTTATTAAAACAAAGACAGTTGAAAAAGAACTCTTGAAAACTCTTGACGTAACCTTGCTATAGGCAAGACTTATTTTCTGATTTATGTTAAGAAAAGTTATGGTATCAAAGCCAACTTTCTTTTAACTGTAATTTAATTTGTTTCTGACATTTGACTGTACAAGGGACTTGCCAGAAGTTATATATTTATGTTGAAAGTGAGAGTTTTATTATGTATGAAAGTCAAATACATTGGTTTCCAGCAGCCGGTTATCCATTAAAGATTGGCTGCAAATTCCAAGTAAGTCACGTCGTAAAGAAGTGGGAGGTGGTTTGGGGGAATAAACCGAAATAACACAGATTCACACTCACAATTTAGGTAAGAAACGTTAGAGTGGTACAGCCATACAGTGATGGGTAATGTCTATGGCATGTTTGGGAACAACATTACCCAGTGCAGCAATGGGCTCCATCCCACAGGTCACCTATAATCGCAGTTGACTCTCATGAATAGAAATATTGTGATGGTTCACATCTAGTGACATAGTTGTTATATAAAAATGCTCTTTCTCTGCAGTAGCTTACAATGATACCCCAGTGCCCACAGTGGAAACACACTGGTGTGTTTTCCTCTATAAAGGTCTATTCTTCTATGGGGCATTATACTTGGTGTATGTGTTAATTCTCTACCTATGTTAGTTGGGTGCTGGGTTGTCATATGATGGCTACAGTGTAAGTCTGAGTTGGCAGAGTCCATTCTTCCTGAAGCATTCAGAGGGTGGCATAAATTGGTGTTGAAGAATGATACACCTGTTCAACATTCTCTATTAATTCCTGATGTATTGAGTTCAAATTTAGGGCTGCTATCTCTTGCTTACTCAGTCTGACAGTTCTGGTTGCCATAAAATACTTCTCTCTTCTCTCACTAATGTGTGAATGAAAGGGGCATGGTTGAGATGGTCTTCTGTAACTGCCACAGAAATCACATTCTGGAGCTGGTCATACCATTTTCATCCAAATCTTTTCTGCTGCATTTCCTTTATGTGCTGGCACTGCTTTATGAATTCTTCAGTTGTTGTGATATCCTTTACTGGAAGAGCTTGCTGTGTTTTTTCTGCAACTCCTTTATTCAAGCATTAGATTTTATCAGCTTCTGTCATACTCAGATTCATAATGTGGCATATGATCAAAATATTCTCTATGTATGACTGTCATTTCCCCATGATGTTGGGCCCTGTTCTTTAATTTTTCTTCCTCTAAGCAGACTTTCTCTTGATTGCTGACAAATATTTTCTTCAGCTTGGCCTGAAATTTATCCCAGATATTGAGCTTCTCCTTGATATTCTCAAATTAATGCTGTGCTGTGCCATCCAAGTAAAAGTACATGTTAGCCAAACTTGTTTGAATCCTTTCAGCCATTTCTTCGGATCCTGAGCAACATTCCCAGAGGATGCTGGTGGAAGCCTGATGTCCAGCTGACTTACTGCTCGCTTTGAATCCATTGGCCTCCTGGATATACAGACTGTCGAATGATATACTGCTTGTATTCTGATCCCTATCTGTGTAGGCAATGGCTTTTACATTGCCTAATTGGAGACATGATGACGCAGATTATTTGGAGTACCCAGCACATTCACCAAACAATGTCACTTTGTAACCACACTCTAGATCAGATTTGAAAGCAGGGTCATCAATGACATACAACACTTAGCACTGAAGGCACATATATTATGAACATCAATGTACAGCCACAAACAGAACTGAACTGCTGCATGAAGAGTACATCTATTATACAAACATAAAATATTCCAGAATATACAAACATTACAAGCATAATATATTTCAAGAACCTTCCAAAAATGATAATTACTAAATAACAAAAATAATTGCTGGTGGTCGGGTTTGAACTGGTGAGCCACAGCATGTTAGCTGGCGATGCTAACCAGTATGCCACACTGCGTGTGCCACAGCTTGTGGCAATATTTACATCCATGCACCTCGTTCACGAAATCCTGGTATTTGTTTTTAATTGCAAGTGTCGCATTTATGTGCAATAAATATAATTAAAATTAATTAAATAAATACAGGAATGAGGCTGAGTATGTCCATAACTACTGCCGATATTTCATTCTAAAGGCACAAATGCCTGTATCATCTGTTGAAACACTGGCATTTGTCATAGACATTTCCTGGCTACATTCCTGTTAAGTTATTTTTGAGTATGCCAGGAGAAGCTTCATCTTCATAGCATGACCTTTGGCAATTATCAACCACTACATCAACGGGATTGATCTAATCACACACTACACCTGCATATCTCTAATGTCATAGCTTCAGATTCCAGTTTCATGGTTCTAATGCTTCTTGTGTCCAAACTGTATAAGGTTTTTATGAACGGTTTCACTTCTATTATTCTGTATCACTGCACACAGTCACTGCATTATCAGATACGAGTCGTGCCATTACTAACACTTCCCTTCCACAAATTTCTTTATATAAAGAAACGGTGAAAGTCAGAGGGTGCTAAATGTGGTGGATTTTCTAACAGTTTGTACTTCAAATCCCTTAGTTTTCCCATTGACAAATCACCTTTGATGCTAGTGTATTGTTTGATGAAAAATTATTTTTTTATTTCATGATCCAAGCTTGTTTTTCGTGTTCTTTTTCCACCCAGGAAGGAAGGAAGAAAGTTATAAGAGCCTGTAATATAACTGATGTGTTGAAGAGTAATGAACTGTCTGATACTGTCATATTACGAACCATCTCATACCCATGAATGTGTGACTAAAACATTTCCTTTTTAAACTTATTGTATGAAGTAAAGAGTAACATTATGCCAAAGAATAATAATTGCATAACAGTTTATATGCATTTGAGGTCTGAAAACATATTTTTATGTTGTATGTAATAAAAAAAGACACTCTAATATTGTATAAACCATTGCTTAATAATGTCAACTGATATGTTTTACATGAAAAACAGACAAAGATTGTTAAAACAGACATATAAATAAATAAAATGTTTAAATAAATGTGGGCAACTGTTTGGGCCTAACAGAAATGCTGCTCCAGTGGGGCCTACCTCTTTTGTGGGTATGTGTGTGGCATACATGGGGCTCTGAGCAGTTGCAGTTGTTCTTCTCTTCCAGACTGCATTCCCTGCCCCATATCCCCTCCTTCCCATCATAGCTCCTCTGCCTCCTGCCACCCACCTCCCATGATGTTCCTCTTTGTGATGATCCAACTATTCTCTTTGCTCCACTATTCCCTTTCTCTCTTTGTGTCTCATGTTTCCACTCTCCCCCTTTTTTTTTCAGCCGTCTCTGTTCCCTCTTGGAGTTTGACCTTCCTTCGTCAATTGTTTCAAAAGTGTGAGCCATTTGGGAAATAAATCCCTCCCAAGCATCTCTGGCATTGGTTCCTCTCCTCACCCTCCATCCCGCCTTCCTTCCCCACCACAGCCTACCCCTCTCACTATATCACCAGCATGTGTAGCCAGTCTGTGTAGTGAGGCTGTTATGTACCCATCTGGGTGAGCCCCCTGACAGCACAGGGATCATATTGCTGGTAGTTGAGCTGTCACACCATCTGTGTATGCTGAGGAGTGGTTGCTCGTGTTTCTGGGGCGTCGGAACTGCCAGTAACAACCACCGTCACAGGTGGCACTTGCTGTGGCTGGGTGGTGCCCACAGGGTGAACCCATGATTGGAGTGGATGGTACCAGGGTGGACACAATGCATGTGAAGCATGCTAATGGAGGATCTCCATACTTCTGGCTGATCTTCTGTGGCTGCAGCTTTCTCTCTGCTTCTACTTTACTTCCTTGGCTTTCCCTCCCTAGCCACCCCTGGGTGGAATGCCAAGCCTGCTGGCTTGGGGAAAAATGCTTTCCCCATCACTTAATTTGTTCTAACACAGACGGGGAAACTTTCACCACTATCAAATCGCTGTTTTTTGTAGACCATATTGAAGATAAGTTTGGTGAATCTGACTCAGAAAGAGGCAGTCTAGTTCCATATTGACTAAAACCTCTTCTACCAGTCAGTCAGCTTTCCTTTGTGCTTAGGAGACATCATAGTGACCACCACTCCACACCAGTCATTACAAATGATGTAGGGCATTATCTTCCATAGGGACCTCCTTCTCAATCTGACGAGGAACTCGTGGCTAATCTGGCATGGTGCAGCATACATTTCCTTCAGCCAGTCCAGAGAGGTCTGAGGACAATCACATTGATACCGGCACTTTGATCCTGGGTTTCAAGGGAATACCCTTCTGGAAAAAGTCAAAGTTATGCTTTACCGTTGTGAAGTGAAGCCTTGTAACATCTTATGTGCTGTTTTTGTTGTCTCTGTATTGATATCTTTGTGATGTGAAGCAAATCTTGTTTGCGCCAGCTGCAGCCACTCTCTCCATGTGGGGAGACCTTGCAACCCCCACCCAAATGCATGAACTGTTCCAGTCAACTTTCTACTCACTTACCAGACTGCCTGATCTATGAAAAGGAAAGGAAGATTCAGGAATTTGAAACTCTCAACGGTCTTTCCCATTCTGAATCTTAACAGAAATTTTACCACCTACCTTTGCTTCTGTTGCATCCTTTCCTCCTCCTCCTCCTTTCTCCTTACCTCTGTTCTGCCCCCCTTTCCTTTCCTCCTCCCTGGTTCCTCACAGAACCACTCCTCCTTGTCTGGAGAAGAAACCTTCTTCCCTGGCACCCACTGGGGATCGGGCTACCTATATGAGCCCCCCTCCCCGATAACTCCAGGACAAGAAGCCTGTTACTTCAAGTCAGGTGACAGACCTACACTCAGTGGACCTCAAAGACACTTGTTCTCATTTGAATTCTGATATTGCTCAAACTCCTGACCACACCTACTCTCGCCCTCTGAAGGAAGAGAAGAAGAAGATGCGTACATCTCGGGATGAGGCCTCCTGACATCCCAGGAAGTGTTGCCCCCTCCCTCTCAATCAGCGTCTGATCTTACATTCATGGATGTCACTTTGTACTTACTGGTGATGGACAGAGACTCAGCAGTGATCCATACTGGCCTGTTTGACATCCATCTAGGCTCTTATACTACTGTCTTCCAGTGGAACTGTTATAAAAGTCTCTTCTTTCTCTCTGTTCTGTAGCTTATGTTGTATTGCTGGAATCCTGTTTTCTGGATACTCATTAACTGGCTCTTTCTGGTTTCTAAGCCTTCTGCCAGAATGATATCAGGCTTTGTGAGCCTTTGTGGAGTCTGTACAGTGGTCTGCATGGACAATGTTAGTTCCCATGTCCTGCTTCATACTGTACTGGAAGTGGTGGTTGTTTAGGTTCATTTAGACTCTGCAGTAATGATTGCCATCTTTATCTGCCACCAGACTGGCCTCCTACATTCCTGCTCTTCCTGCCCTCCTTTGACAGCTGCCTCCCCCCTTCTTTCTCTTTGAGGATTTTAGCTTGATTCCTGCTTCTCGACACAGGAGTCCCCGCACACTTTAGTGTGGCACACAGCACTTTTTCGGCGACTGATCTTTTCATCTGTAACCCTCAGTTCCTCCCCTCCATTCAGTGCGCAGTTCGTGACAATTTGTGTGATGGTGATAATTTTCCAATCGTTTTATCATTTCTCCAGCATCACTCACCTGGAAGTCCTACAGGTGGGTCTTTACTAGTATGGATTGGGATGCCTTTTCCTCAGCTGCCATCACAACCCCTCCACCACATGATGACACTGATGACTCCATATGGAGTTTGATCAACACCATCCTTTCGGCATCTGCTTTTGCAACTCCTTCTTCTTCCTATTATCTCCATTAGAAAACTTCCCTTGATAGAATCCCGAAATTGCTGCAGCTATTAATGACCACCATAGTGCTTTCCAACACTACAAAAAAATCCATCTCTTGACCACAACCTGGCCTTTTAAATGGCTTCATGCCCAGGCCCGTTATCTTCTTAAACATCAGAAGCGGATTTGTTGGTAATGGTATGTCACAAGTATGGGCAAAGATCAGGCACATTTTTGGGCTGCCATCATCCTTAAGGTGTCCCAGGAATTTCCCTGAATGGTGTTATCCTCACCAGCCTGGACTCTTGTCGCTGACCGTTTTGCTCAGGTCTCAGCATCGGTACACTATCTGCCCATGTTCTGCCTTCTCAAACACTGTCTGGAATGACTCCCTTTATCTTTCATTTCCCATCACCTGGAGCCTTAGAATGCTGCATTTAGTGACTGAGAATTTGCCGACACCCTTGCTTTCTGCCCTGACATTGCTCACGGACCAGATCAGATGCACAACCAAATGATTCAACACTTATATCAGTGGCTAGCCTATATCACTCTCTGGAGCAATGCAGAATTCTCTTCTCTGTGGTGAGAAAGTGTCTTTATTCCAGTTTTGAAAATGGGTAAACTGCTTCTTCAGATAGACAGCTGTCATTCAATCAGTTTAACCAATGTTCTCTGCAAGTTACTTGAATGTATGACATGTTGAAGACTGTACGGGATCCTTGAATCCTGGGACCTTTTGGCTTTGACCTAGGGTGGTTTCTGCCAAGGCTGCTCTACTGCAGATAATGCAGTCCATCTGGGGTTTGCTGTCTGAACAGCTTTTGCCCGGCATCAACACCTTGTTACAGTCTTGTATGATCTGCATAAAGCCACATGGTGCCACCTCATCCTTGCCACCTTACACGAGTGTGGCCTCCACAGCCCACTCCCAATTTTTATCCAGAACTTTCTTTCACGTCGCATTTTTCAAGTACAGGATGGTGCCTCCTGTAGCATCTCCCATTTGCAGGAGAATGGGGTTCTGCAGTGTTCTGTTCTGTTCTGAATGTTCCTTTCTTTTTAGGGTTATCAATGGTGTGGTGGTGGATGCAGGGCATACAGTGTCCCCCTCTTTGTATGCTGACAATTTACGCATTTATTTTCATTCGTCCACGATGGGCATTGCTGAATGCAGTCTCCAGGGAGCAATACACCGAGTGCAATCTTGGGTTCTCACTTATGATATCCATTTTTCGGCTGCCAAGACCTGTGTTATGCATTTCTGTCACTGCCGTATAATTCATCCCCATCTGAACGTATGTGGTGGACTCTCATCACTTTTTGGGACTAGTCTTTGATGCCCAGTCAACATGGCTTCCCCATCTTCATCAACTTAAGTGGACCTGTTGGTTGCACCTCAATGCTCTTCAATGACTCATCAGTGCCAACTGGGGTGTAGATTGCTCTACTTTGACATGGTTCTACAAAGCACTGGACCAGTCCCACCTATATTATGAGAGTTTCACATACTTCTTGGCATCCCCTTCAACATTACAGATGCTGAGCCTGACACATCATTGTGTAGTATGATGGACAGCTTTTTGCCTTTTGGCCTACTCCCTTTATCAGCCTCCTAACAGAGACAGGAGTTCCACCATTGCAGGTTCTGTGCCAACAACTGTTGATCACTTATGTGTTACACTTCCACTGGAGAACCCAAATCACTGTCTTCTCTTTCCACATATGGAGATCCACCTCCTGCAATGGCACACTGGATCTCGGATTATAGTCACCATCTGCATTCAGTCCCTTTTTTCTGAATTCCAACTTTCCTTTCTACCACCTCTTCTCTGGGCCTGCTCATGGAGCATCCCTCATAATCTGTCTTGACCTGTCACAAGGTCTGAAAGATTCGGCTCATCCTGAGGCCATCCCCTACCAATTCTTCTCCATTCTTGGCACGTTTCAAGGTTCAGTAGTCTATACTCATGGGTCAATGGTTGCTGGTCACACTGGCTTTGCTTACGTTCATGCAGGATGGAATGAATTCTAATCCTTGCCAGATGACAGCAGTGTTTTCACTGTTGAATTAGCAACTATCTCTTGTGCTCTTAAGCATATCTATTCCTGCACTGATGAGTCCTTCCTCATCTGCAGCAATTCTTTGAGCAGTTAACAAGCTCTTGACCAGTGTTACCTTTGCCATCCCTTGGTCTTGACTATCCAGGATTTCCTTTCCATCCTTGAACAATGTGGATGCTCGGCGGACTGTGATTGGACCCTTGGTCATGTTCAGATCCCAGGAAATGAACTCACTGGCAGGCTGTACAAACTGGCTTCCAGCAAGCTGCCTCTTGTGATCAGTATCTGAGAATCAGACCTTCAGTTGGTAACATGTTGTCAAGTTCTATGTGTGGTGTCACCGCTAGACACCACACTTGCTAGGTGGTAACTTAAATCGGCCGCGGTCCTGTAGTACATGTCGGACCCGCGTGTCGCCACTGTGGGATCGCAAACCTAGCGCCACCACAAGGCAGGTCTCGAGAGACTGAGGAGACCTCGTCCCCAGTTGTACGGACAACATAGCTAGCGATTGGACGTGCTAAGCCTTGCTCTCATTTGCCGAGAGATAGACAGTAGAATAGCCCTCTGCTAAGTTAAATGGCGACCACCTAGCAAGGCGCCATTTGTATCAGTGCCAATAGCTTACGAGTATGCAGGAGAGATGTATTCCAACAAGAGAATAAAGTTAAGTATTAAAAAAGCTATGTATTTTTCTTTAGTGCATTTATAAGTCTCATGTTCCAGACTTCACGCCCGTCTGCGTTAGCCTTGCGTGCCCTATCGGCTACAGCAGTGTGTCTGGGCTGTATGGTCTAGACACAACACTATGGATTTGGAATATGTACAGGCACATTCTGACTTTGCTGAACAAACTACAGGTGATAAATGAGACCATGAACTTATGGAGGTCCTCCATGTGGGTCTCTTGCAGGTCTCCATTATCTTTTGCTGGTTCTGGATTGGCCAAACTTAGCTGGCTCACGGTCATCTCTTCCATCATGAGGGTCCACCTGACTGTTCCCATGATGCCCATTTGATGTTGGTCAACCTTTTGCTGGACTGACCTAAGCAAGATGCCCTGTGGCCGACTCTTAATCTTTGTGACTGTTGTTAGCGGCTGACCTGATTTTACAGTTTATTCATGAAGGAAGGTTTTATTATTCTCTCTATGGAAGGGTGCCGCAGCCTTGTTAGCCCATTGAGGGGTTGGCAGGATGCCCTGTTGCCTCCTCAGCACTGAACAGGTGGTGGCTGTCTGGGCTTGGTAGTCCACAGCCTTCTCTTTTGCTCTTCTTCTCCCTTCTTGTCTGTTCTGTTGACTTGGTGTTCTTTCTTTGTTTTTCTGTGCTTCAATCACTGTGTCTGTGTTGCTAGTCTTTGCTGGGTGTTATTGGGTGGTGTGCCTCTGGTAAGTGGCACGGATGTATGTCCCCCATCACACATTCTGCCTTTGGTCCCTCCAGCTGTTCCTTGAATGGGGCATCCTGCATGCCTTTCTTCCTCTTCCCCCTTTTTTTCTTCCTTGTTCCTCTCTTTAGGCTTTGTTGACCTTTGAAAGGCCTTGGGGTTTCCTCTCCTTAGGTTTTGCACACTAGGCCCTCCCTTGGTGTGTAGTTTCGTTGTGCCTATTCCAGGTAGGAGGAACTGATGACCTCTTAGTATGGTCCCTTTAATGATTAAACCAATCAACCAACCCAATAACAATGCAAAAATTAATTATACAGAGCACTGATACTTAGTACAGTAAACGCTTCAAATTACAATGTAGAGTGTACACTTTTTTTTTTAGGATTATTAATGTATCATAAGCAAGAGGAAAAACTGAAAATATTATTAAATGAAAAACTTTTTAATATTACCATAATGTATTAAAGTTAATTGTAATTCAGTTTATGATAATGCAATGTTCTTATTTGATTTTTAAAATTTTATTTAATTGTACATAGCAGAGGGACTGTTTGGATTGCAATTTTGTGATATGTTGGACTGTGTTATGAGTTACTTGACTGTACAACAAACACTGTCATTATTTATAAAGAGTCTGATTTGGCTAAATCCAAATCTGTGGATCACTGTAGTAAATCAATTTGATAATTATCCAATAATTCTGCTGTTTTGATCAATATTTTGCAGAAAACATGGTGGAATGGATAAACACTGGGATTCTAACTTTATAATTTACATCCTCAAGGGCATGCAATGTAACTAATATATCACAAGCACAGTAATACATATGCACCTTGCAGTGCAGTTTTGTGTTGACTGTTTTGAAAATTGATGTGTTTGCTATACTGATGAAAATAACCAGTTTCTGAAACCATGGTGTAATTGGATAGATAAAAGATCCACTCACCAAGTGGTGGCAGGAGAACACACACAACAGAGGTTAAGAAAATCTGCAAGCTTTTGGAGCCAGTGGCCCCTTCTTCTGGCAGATGGGTTGAAGGAGAAGGGAAGACAAGTGAGGAAAAAAGAACTGGCGAGGTTTAGGAAATGAGGAGAGTTTCGGAAAGTGACCCAGAACCCATGTCAGGGGAGACTTACCAGACAGGATGAGAAGGAAAGAATATTTCCTATGGACAGGAAGGTTAATATATTAAAAAAATGGAGCACAAGCTTGGGTACGACCAACATACAGAAGAAAATCCATGTCCTTTTCAAAGAAACCATTCCAGCACTCATTTTAATCAATTTAGAGAAAATGTAGGGAATCTTAATCTACAAGGCCAATCATGGATTTTTTTGAGCCATATGGCCCAGAAGACTTTCTTATTTGACACTTGCTCTACCATTTGCAAGATATTCGGTAAGTAAAAACACGATTACACTTTGCAAAACACTAAGTTTCTGAAGGGAAATCAGCTTCACAATTTTTGGTACACAGCCACTGGCTTCCAGTCATCATTTGACTACTCATCCACAGCATCAGATTTTTGTGCAAAATCAGTTAGATTCTTTTTAAAATGATCCAGGCATTGCTGAGAAATTCCCTTTTTCATCTTCACCTTCATCTTTAGGGATGTTGTGCAAAGCACTATGAAATGAATAGCAGGTTGTACCTCTTATTGTAACAGCATATTAGGATTTCGTGTCTTTTCCTTAACATATGGAACTTTGGAATAATGACTGTTTAAATGCCTCTGTATGCACTGTATTTAAGACTAAATTTGTCTTCTTTGTCCCTGCAGGAGTTGTATATAGGAGACTATTGTACATCCCTTGATTCTTCACCTAATAGTAGCTCTTGAAACTTTACAAGTGGGCTTTCATAAGGTAGCTGACATCTATCTTCAGACATCTGACATTTCAGGTTTGTCAGCATTTTCAAGATACTGTCCTGTGAGTTGAACAAACCTGTGACCATTCATGCTGCCCTTCTGTGTATATGTCCAACATACCCCACACTGGTTCTGTTTCATATGGATCCCACAGACTTTAGCAGTAATCTAAGATGGGCCACAAAAGTGTTTTGTGGACAGTTCCATTTCATGTTTCCACAGATTGTTGTATCTCAGTGTCAAGTGCACAGTTTAATATTTCTGAATACTTAAAGCAAGTTGTCAATCTTTGAAATCTTATCGAGATGTCAATATTTGTGCAGCTTTTTCCAGACAGTACTTCAGTGTAGATAACTGCATCATCTGCAAAAAGTCTGAGTTTATTATTATTATTGTGTGCCAGATCTTTAATATACAACATGAACAGCAAAAGACCCAGCACATCCTGAGATCATGCCTCAAGTTACACCTACATTTGTTGATAATTCTCCACCCTAGATAATGTGATGAATCTTCCCTACTGAAAAGATCTCAGTGCAATTACAGATTTCCTTTGGTGCCTCTTATGGTCATACTTTTGTCAATGAACATTGATGTGGTACTGTAGAAAGACAAAAATACAGCATCCATTGCCTTGATCCTCAGCTTTCAGGACACCATGTAAGAAATTGAAAGTTTGTTTCTATATGGCCAATGTTTTTGGAATCCGTCCTGGTTGGCATGAATAATATGTCTGTTCAAGATAGCTAACAGCATAGCAGACTCCATACAAACTTTCAAAAATGATGAATGATTTTCTGTCAGCACTATACAGTAAAAACTGAATAATTTTATGATGGCGTACAGACAAAAATACTAATTTAATAACTCTTATAAAAAAAATTACTCTATAGAAAAATTTGGTACAACTTATGCAACAAAGACTAAATTTGAAGCAGTAATGGAAATTCCTGGATGGAGCACTACATAAAAATTAAGAAAAGGCAATTACTCACCTTAGCAGGTTGAGGCATGGAACACAGGAACACATAATAAAAAATAGTTTCTGAACACTGTCTCTTTTTTTGTACATACATTCACATCCACAACCACACAGACACACAAACATTCACTCCCATGGCCACAATTTCATCAATATCAGTACCATATCTGTGGCCAGCTAAGAACTTTTCACCATATCCTTTTCTTCACAATTTTTTGATTAAGCGTTTGTATTCCTGTTTCATAACAACTAGCTGTATACTAAAATTATGAGATCATAGCATATTCAAGACCCATGAATCAAACACTGGTAAAAGCTATACTCAGCAGTTTCTCTTTGCTGACCAGTAAATCAGCCTTGTTGATCTTGTCCTGTAAGTGCTCCATCAGTGGCCAAGTTGGTGCTACAGCAAATTAGCTTTACCAGCAATATACAGTCTATATAAACAAAAATCTTAACAAGCTTGAAAAAAAATAGCTATGTGGTAACACTTACAGCAAAACATTTCTGGCTTTAGTAATACAATGTGCAAAAATGAAGTGAATTGATTTTATTACAAAGGCGCTCCTGTTCATCAATTATGAATATTCTGCTCACATTTTGTGCACAATTGTGAATAATACAAACATGCACTAGACATGACTATGAAGTATTATACAAAGATTTAGGTTTGATTTACAACAGGAAATTATTCTGCTGTGTACATTGTGTTGGGAACAATGGCTGGGTGGATCTGTTGCTAGAGCCAGTCGAAGAACAGCAACTGTCATATTTCTTGACCTCTTTAAGTGAAGGGAACATTAAGCTCTCAAAAACTTGTTTTGACTACTTTTTTATTTCATTTGTTTGAAGTAGGCTATTTGGCTCAGATGACATATGTTCTCTACATCTCTGTCAAATATTGATCCTTGACAAGAAGTTTACTTCTCTACAAAATGGATCCTGATTAAATCTAGTATTAGTTAAGGGAAAATAAAATCTTTGAAAATAAAATGAAGGCTTTTACAAGCTTTTGTCTTAGCCACTGGACATCTCAAGAGGTGCTCCTGGTACCATTGAGTCTTGAGTCAGCAAGACTCTGTGGTACCAGTAGCATCTCCAACAAT
The DNA here is from genome assembly GCF_023898315.1 of Schistocerca nitens. Lineage (NCBI taxonomy): Eukaryota > Metazoa > Arthropoda > Insecta > Orthoptera > Acrididae > Schistocerca > Schistocerca nitens. The sequence goes on along the minus strand of NC_064614.1, from coordinate 530,234,080 downwards.
GTCAAATGCAGCTCTAGACAAAAGTCAAGAATAATAAAATTGGAAAGTCCAGGATGGAATAATAAAGTTGCATAGATGGTGACCACACAACTCAGTGGATTCATGGGTAACTTTAACAGATAATCAAAGAAGTTTGAAACAAAATTCTGACAACTGAATAAATAGTATGGAAGCAATGGAGGAACTTCAGTATTTAGAAAACTAAATTTCATATGATAGTCAATACCAGGAAAAGTAATGTGTTCAGTACAAAATACTCCTTGTGTTGTCAACTGATATGGAACTGAGAAAGAAGTTTCAAGTGGAAAGCAACAAAAAAAGAAAGGAAAACCAATAAAATGTGGCAGTATTGGAGGACCCTATAACCCAAGACATAGAAAGACACTGGTTTTAATTTAACATTTCACTAAAATTAAAGAAAAATACAGTCATATGGCATAAACGGCTGAGAGACCCTGAAGGGCAGATTATGGTGTCTAATTGGAAAGGTTTTTTCTGTCCTCTGCATCTGCAGGCATCTTTCCTTCACAAAGTATGAGAACTGTCTGTGTAAGTGTATCTGTTAAGCATACATGAATGTACTGCCGTGTGCATAATGTAGTGTCGTATTCATGTTGCAGATGATGAGAGAAGGAGAGCTGGCATATAGCCTACTCCCCTCGAAGAGTACCAAGGGGTCTGCTGAGCTTAACATCCCCATCTGACAGACAGATCACCGTCAACAGTGTCACATGCCCTCACTTCATGAAACACTGCAGAGAGGTTTCGAATTTAATAGAGGATAGTGGAGCAAAGACTGGTGATCAGGAACTTTACACCACCACTCACTGAACCGTTATGTATCACTTCATAAAAGTGATAAGTTACTACCTGCATCTGTTATAAATGAATTGTTCAAGATCATCATTTATGAATAGAAATCCCTGTAATATGTTGTGTGTTGTCTGCAAATTTGTTTATACATGCTTGAAATCAGGAGACTGGATACCGTGTTTCTACAAGCTGTTTACCACCATTCATCACTTGTTGGGTAGGAGGTGGCCCCATGGAGGTGTGCCCTTTCTCAGAGACTGCAGCACTCCAGAGAATGCTGAAGCTCACAACAATAAGAAGGATGACATCATGAGGGCAGCAGAAGTTTCATTCTGTCACTATTCCATGAAGTGGATTGACTGTTCAATTAATGTAACAGATGTTAATGTCTAACAACAATATGTATTAAAAGAAGCAACTTAAAAAAGTTTAAGGAAGAAGGTCTATTTTTCCTTTTGTGTATCCAAGGGGTAGTTTGGGCTTATGTGTCCAGCCTCAAGATTTCAGTCCATGGAGATGAAGTCAACAAGAGTAATTATGTAAACATGCAAAGCAAAAGGGATCTCAGGTGAATGTACTATGATTCCTGTACCCTTTCAGCTATCACTTTAATCTAACTAGAATTAGCTGAGGTAGACCACAGGTAATACTTCACCCTTGTCTCTTCTGCTGTAAAGCCAAAGGAAAACTTGTCAGCAGCATGCTGCATACCTGAACAATCACCCAACATTCGAAACTTTGAGTAATTTTCAGAGGGTTGAGGAAAGTGAGGTAATTTCCTGTGACCTTTCTGAGGAAGCCATTCCTGAATTAATAAGAAGTGATTGAAAGCAACTGCAAGAAACCTAAATAATACTGATTTTGAAAATGACTGTGCTTCAGCAACTGTGCATGCAAGAGCATCAATGGATTGGAAAAAATAGCCAACCAGTTTCAAAATACAGGTTTCTTAAACCTTGACCATGGTTTTGATAGTTTTAACACTGTCTTCTTCAGAAGGTATTGTACCTATTAACAAAAATTATGACAACCTGTGTATAACATACACTCCTGGAAATGGAAAAAAGAACACATTGACACCGGTGTGTCAGACCCACCATACTTGCTCCGGACACTGCGAGAGGGCTGTACAAGCAATGATCACACGCACGGCACAGCGGACACACCAGGAACCGCGGTGTTGGCCGTCGAATGGCGCTAGCTGCGCAGCATTTGTGCACCGCCACCGTCAGTGTCAGCCAGTTTGCCGTGGCATACGGAGCTCCATCGCAGTCTTTAACACTGGTAGCATGCCGCGACAGCGTGGACGTGAACCGTATGTGCAGTTGACGGACTTTGAGCGAGGGCGTATAGTGGGCATGCGGGAGGCCGGGTGGACGTACCGCCGAATTGCTCAACACGTGGGGCGTGAGGTCTCCACAGTACATCGATGTTGTCGCCAGTGGTCGGCGGAAGGTGCATGTGCCCGTCGACCTGGGACCGGACCGCAGCGACGCACGGATGCACGCCAAGACCGTAGGATCCTACGCAGTGCCGTAGGGGACCGCACCGCCACTTCCCAGCAAATTAGGGACACTGTTGCTCCTGGGGTATCGGCGAGGACCATTCGCAACCGTCTCCATGAAGTTGGGCTACGGTCCCGCACGCCGTTAGGCCGTCTTCCGCTCACGACCCAACATCGTGCAGCCCGCCTCCAGTGGTGTCGCGACAGGCGTGAATGGAGGGACGAATGGAGACGTGTCGTCTTCAGCGATGAGAGTCGTTTCTGCCTTGGTGCCAATGATGGTCGTATGCGTGTTTGGCGCCGTGCAGGTGAGTGCCACAATCAGGACTGCATACGACCGAGGCACACAGGGCTAACACCCGGCATCATGGTGTGGGGAGCGATCTCCTACACTGGCCGTACACCACTGGTGATCGTCAAGGGGACACTGAACAGTGCACAGTACATCCAAACCGTCATCGAACCCATCGTTCTACCATTCCTAGACCGGCAAGGGAACTTGCTGTTCCAACAGGACAATGCACATCCGCATGTATCCCGTGCCACCCAACGTGCTCTAGAAGGTGTAAGTCAACTACCCTGGCCAGCAAGATCTCCGGATCTGTCCCCCATTGAGCATGTTTGGGACTGGATGAAGCGTCGTCTCACGCGGTCTGCACGTCCAGCACGAACGCTGGTCCAACTGAGGCGCCGGGTGGAAATGGCATGGCAAGCCGTTCCACAGGACTACATCCAGCATCTCTGCGATCGTCTCCATGGGAGAATAGCAGCCTGCATTGCTGCGAAAGGTGGATATACACTGTACTAGTGCCGACATTGTGCATGCTCTGTTGCCTGTGTCTATGTGCCTGTGGTTCTGTCAGTGTGATCATGTGATGTATCTGACCCCAGGAATGTGTCAATAAAGTTTCCCCTTCCTGGGACAATGAATTCACGGTGTTCTTATTTCAATTTCCAGGAGTGTATATGATATAATAACAATAAACAAAATTTCGGGAAATGTTTACAAATAATTTTAGTAAAGCATCCTCAAGTAGAAACACATATTGTCTGTATTCAATGTGGGAGTCATTGAATCTGTCTAGTACATGTGCATGTCATCCACTTAATCACCATTTAAAATAAATGATATAAAAATAGTTGCTCTCTGCTATACAGCTTTGTCTTAAAACTTGTTGAAATACCACACATTTGACAATGGATCCCATAATGTGTGGTGTGCTACTTGAAAGACTTACGTGTATGTATGAGATTAAAATATAAAATGTGGCATTGGAGTCTACAGAGTGTAATTATGCCACGTACAGAGCTAGGGACATGTGCTGACTGTCGAAAAGTAGAGGCACTAACTTTAGGTCACCTCTGGTGGGTGGTGCTCCTGCTTGTCCTGTATGCAGTAGCTGCAATGCCCAGCATGTGCAATTTACAAGAACAATTTCATTAATACAATTAAGTATTAAACTAAAAAGTTAAAAGGACATAGAGTGGAGCAGGGGTAAGAAAGTGTGCCTTTAAAGTCATATGGCTTATAAAGAGCTCATAGGCTCAGGTAAACATAGTAAACTCTCTACAATATCACAAAAAGGCAAAAGAAGCACTTGTGTGTGAATAAGGAACTATAACAAGCATAAGGGTCAAAGCAAAAATGCTTCAAGGAAATATATCGCCTGATCAAAAGTATCCAGATACCTGGCTGAAAATGACTTACAAGTTTGTGGTGCCCTCCATTGGTAATGCAGGAATTCAATATGGTGTTGGCCCACCCTTAGCCTTGATGACAGCTTCCACACTCACAGGCACACGTTCAATCAGGTGCTGGAAGGTTTCTTGGGGAATAGCAGCCCGTTCATCACAGAGTGCTGCACTGAGGAGAGGTATCGATGCCGGTCGGTGAGGCCTGGCATGAAGTTGGCATTCCAATAAATCCCAAAAGTGTTCTATAGGATTCAGGTCAGGACTCGGTGCAGACCAGTCCATTACAGGAATGTTATTGTTGTGTAACCACTCCTCCACAGGCCGTGCATTATGAACAGGTGCTCAATCATGTTAAAGATGCAATCGCCATCCCCAAATTGCTCTTCAACAGTGGGAAGCAAGAAGGTGCTTAAAACATAATTGTAGGACTGTGCTGTGATAGTGCCATGCAAAACAACAAGGGGTGCAAGCACCATCCATGAAAAACATGACCACACCATAACACCACTGCCTCCAAATTTTACTATTGGCACTACACACACTGGCAGATGATGTTCACCAGGTGTTTGCCATACCCACACCCTGCCTTCAGATTGCCACATTATGTACCGTGATTCGTCACTCCACACAACATTTTTTCACTGCTCAGTCATTCATCGTTTATGCTCCTTGCACCAAGCGAGTCATCGTTTGGCATTTACTGGTGTGGTGTGGCTTATGAGCAGCTGCTCGACCATGAAATCTAAGTTTTCTCACCTCCCGCCTAACTGTCATAATACTTGCAGCGGATCCTGATGCAGTTTGGAATTGCTGTGTGATGGTCTGGATAGATGTCTGCCTATTACACATTACGACCCCCTTCAACTGCCCGCAGTCTCTGTCAGTCAACAGACGAGGTCGGCCTGTACACTTTTGTGCTATATGTGTCCCTTCACGTTTCCACTTCAATATCACATTGAAAACAGTGGATCTAGGGATGTTTAGGAGTGTGGAAATCTCGTGCACAGACTATGACAGAAGTGACACCCAATCACCTGACCATGTTCGAAGTCCATGAGTTCCGCAGAGCACCCCATTCTGCTCTCTCACGATGTCTAATGACTACTGAGGTCGCTGATATGGAGTACCTGGCAGAAGGTGGCAGCACAATGCACCTAATATGAAAAACGTATGTTTTTGGGGGTGTATGGATACTTTTGATCACATAGTGTATTACCAGTGTATAAAAGGCCCGATACTCACTGCATTAAGTTGACCCCCCTGACATGAAGGAATATTGTAAAAGGACACATTGTGATGGAGAAACTGCAAATATTATAAGACAAATGTAATTTGGGAAAGGGAAGAATAGGGGGGGGGGGGGTATATCTTGGCTTGTGAAGCATCATGATAAAGGAAGTCGTCGCACTGATAATGCATGCTATATGAACAAATATAGTGGTGGCGGTGGTTAGTGTTTAACGTCCCGTCGACAACGAGGTCATTAGAGACGGAGCTCATGCTCGGGTTAGGGAAGGATTGGGAAGGAAATCGGCCGTACCCTTTCAAAGGAACCATCCCGGCATTTGCCTGAAGCGATTTAGGGAAATCACGGAAAACCTAAATCAGGATGGCTGGAGACGGGATTGAACCGTCGTCCTCCCGAATGCGAGTCCAGTGTGCTAACCACTGCGCCACCTCGCTCGGTAACAAATATAGTAGAAAGGGCAGGAGTGTTATCAAGTAACCAGTAAAATAACAAAATAAAAGAAGCCACACCAAGCAGTGCATATATGCCTAGAAATCACGATGTTATAGTGGAATAAAACACACTAAAAATTAAAAAGAAAAGGGGTGGAATACGTCTAAAGGGGTTCATTACTAAAATGTTGAACAGCCACTTAACTGTGGATGATAAAGCATACAATGTAAAATGGCAAAATAAAGGACATATTCTTACTGAACACAGAATTTTGAGGAAAACAAACACCATATGGGTGCCAGCACCAAGCAGTTAACTTGGCTACTTGGCCAGAACTAGAGGTTCAAAACCTTCCAGAAAAGACTACTTGCAAGTTTGAAGCTGATCACTTACAATGTAGCCATTGTTTTAATCTGTATGTTTCAAAATTTTGAGCTGTTCATATAAACCTAATCTATCCCATTTTACTTCTTTGTTTCTGATAGTGGAATTGGAGTATGACCAGCAATACATAAATGTTCAGAAAAGGTGAAATTGAGTACATTACTCCCTTTCTTTCCTAATAGATATTCTTTATATCTCACCTTGATTGGCCTATTAGTTTGTCTAATATAGTGACTGGCACAATTGTTGCAGATCATTTTGTAAACGCCTGAATTTGAGAAAGGATTTTCAGCATTTCTGATAGTATGTAAAAGGTGTTTCTTTAGGTGTTTTTTTAATAAAAGGTTACCTAGCTTTTATATTTATTCACCAAGAGGTGTTTAATCCTGTACAACACAATGCCTAAAAATCAAATGGTAATAAATCTGTTATTGTCCTCTTCACTATATGTGTATCTGTTACCTTACAGAGATGAAAATTTTTTGATAGTTTTGTTACTGAGTATGCTGCTTATATTCATTGTTGGTAGCAATGTATTTTATTACACTAATTTCATTTTGTAGTTTACAAGAAGAAGGCGCATTGTTACGACATGATTGACAGTGGAATGAACAAATATTAATTTGCATGCTTGTGGATGAACAAAACCATCTGGGATAATATTATCTGAATGAGTTGGCTTATGGAAAGCATTACATCTAATGCTGTTAGTTGCTGTAGATTAAGATCTAGGAAGTTAAGTTTCACTTTTGAATTCTGGGTTTCTATTGTAAAGCATATCTTCTTGTGAAAACAATTGATTGTGTTGAACAATTGTTCTACTTACTGGTCATTGCCATCAAAAGCAATAATTATATCATCTATATAATGAGCATAAAAGCATAGTTTTCTTTTTAATTCTGAGTTAGAATTAAAGACAGCACTATCCAGAGAATTAATGAAGATGTCAGCTAGGATTGTCACTAGAAGGCTATCCATTGCTAGGCCCTGTGATTGTACATAAGGCCCTGTGATTGTACATAAAACTTACCACTGAGTGTGAGATAATTATGTTTAGGTACCACCTGTAACAAATTAATAAACTCAGCAATTTGTACCCCAGGTAATTTTTCATACTATAATAAATTCTTGATAATGTTTAGAGTAAAATCAGTAGGAATATTAGTGTAAAGACTTGCTATGTCAAATGAAACCAACCTAGTTTCCAATGTACATTTTAATGTTTTTATTTTGTTGTTTAACTCAGCACTATTTTTAACTGAAAATTTGTGTTTGATAATGTAAAAGTCTTTGATTTTGTAATAAAACCACCTAACTAAACTATTGCACTCCCCATCTCATTGGCTAAAAGATGGATCGGATGGTTCTGTATATGTAGCTCCAACTGACTTCTATGAACTGGCCTTTGTAGACCTGGAAAAGGCATCTGGTAATGTTATCTGGCAAGAGATGTTCAGAGTGCTGAGGAAAAGTGGAATGAAGTACAAAGACATCTGTGTGATACTTAGTTTCTATAAGAATGAGGTGCAGTGATTAGGAACTGTCACCAGGAACAAGAAGCAAATATTAGAAAAGGGATAAGACAAGGATGTACTTTCTCTCTTCTTATATTCAATGCTTACATCCAGGAAGCTATAGACCAAGCTCAAGAAACTGCTGAGGTGGGGATCAAAATGAGTGGGCAGAAGATAGACATCCTACGTTATGCAGATAATATTGCTATAGACACAGTGACAAAAGAAGATCCAGAGGAAACCCTCAGAACAATGGAAAGGATTCTATGCAGTCAGTATGGAATGAAAATAAACAAGAAAAAGACTAAAATGATGGTATGCAGTACGGAAACAGAATATGAACATCTGAGAAAGATAACTGGAAGAGAGGAGTGGGAGGAATTTACCTACCTGGGAAGCAAAATCACAAGAGATGGCAGAACCCAGAAAGAAATCTGACATCAATATAAAACATAGCAACAAAGTTCCATCCTTTAAGAAGAAATCAGTCCAGCAAGTCATATCTGACAGGACCATGGAACTCCATAAGAAAAAAGGCAATTTAAATATAGAAGCCTATTTGTTATACATTTTTATAACCAAAGCATTTAAAGAGCTGCCCAATTATCAAATTGATGCTATGTGGAATGGTATAAATGAATGGCTTTATTATCAGAAAGCTAAAATTATGGCTACACATTGAAAGAAACTGCCAACATTTAAAAGTAGGACACAGGTTAATAATAAATGGTTCAAACAGCTCTGAGCACTATGAGACTTAACATCTGAGGTCATCAGTCCCCTAAACGTAGAACTACTTAAACCTAACTAACGTAAAGACATCACACACATCCGTGTCTGAGGCAGGATTCGGACTTGTGACCATAGCAGCAGCACGGTTCAGGACTGAAGTGCCTAGAACCGCTCGGCCACAGCAGCTGGCCGGTTAATAATAGCATTACAATTACTGGATATACTGTTACAAAGCATCATTTTTGCGATGGAGTATTAAATAAGACTGAAATTATTTTCATTCAAGGAAAAATGTAATTTCACATAAAGGTATCAAGTATAATTCTGCCCAAGACCTCAATGATTCATCTGTTATTAACAATTTTGTAATTGATTTCAAAATTGGTGTAGACACCCTCAAATTTTTATAAGGTCAAACAAGCCAAGATTGCACACAACTGTAATAATATTATAGAAAAAGAAATGGCGTTAAACACGAACTTTTGTACAAGAGAACAAAAACTGTTTAATAGTATTATTCACAAATTTAAAGAAAATGATGCTCTAATAACTAAATCTGACAAAGGTCACTGCCTATATAAAAGAATATGTAGATAAAACTGTAAAGTTTTTTGAAGAAAATGAAATCATTGAGGACAGTATCATGCCAACCGTTAACCTGCAAAAACAAATGCGGCAATGTTTAGCTAATACTGGTAGCTTATTCAAAAAGTTTCAAAAGAAATGGCTTGTCAATATGAATACAAAGCCTCCACTTCATGGAAGTCAGTTTAAGCTACATAAACGAAGCCACCCGATCTGTTCTCTAGCCAATGGCACAGGGAGTGCACAGCGTAGTTTAGCTAGGCGGCTTCATTACAAAATCAAAGACTTGTTCATTTTCGAATGCAACTTTTCAGTTAAAAATAGTGGTAACTCAATCAAAAAAATAAAAACAATAAAATATACACTGGAAACTGGACTGGTGTCATTTGACATCATAAGTCCTTACACTAATGTGCCTACTGAAATGACTCTCAAAATGATCAAGAATTCATTACAATAAAAAAATTAACTGAAGTAAATGGTGAAGAAATTCCGGCAGGTTGGAAGGCTGCAGAGTGGAAGCCCCACTATCTGACTATACTTTCACAGCCCTCATAATGTGGCCACATGAATTTTCCCAATTACTACTAGTACCATATTTTATGCACAATAAGACATACTTTTTCTTAGAAAAATTGCCTCCAAAATTCAGGTGTATCTTATACTCTAAATTAATATGAAAATGTCCAGCATTTGATTTAAAATATCCATCAGTCTCAAAACTGGCCATATATTCAATGCTGTGGGGAACCTATCTCTATCTGGCAACACTGGATTCAACTGGCAGCAGCAGTGCACCAATGCGACAAACATGAGTTGTGGGGATCCACAAGCTTGCTAACACTGTCTCCCTCCCGCCCTGACATCACAAACCCACAACACTGTGTAACCTACGATGCATCAGTGCTGTCTATTGTGCCAGTGAACTTGATTTGAAAGTGATTTGTGTTATTAGTAACAGTACAGTATTTTCATTAGTAGGTACTTTTGTAATGAAAAAAAAGGTATTTATATGATGTGGGCAATAAATTGAGAGTAATAGCATATGCATAAGAACATGGAAATAGTGCAGCTGAGTGGCATTTCGGCCCTCCACCAGAGAAAAAACCATTTGCGATTTCTACATAGATTGGTGGGCTAGTAAAGAAGAACTGAAGTAATTGAGGAAGACTAAATTTGCAGGTAGAGGACTGAATGAAAAATTACCAAAACTAGATGACGTATTGATATGGATTCAGGGACACCATCAAAATGGCATTTGAATTAGAACAAAAAAGATTCAAATCAATGTTTGTAAACTCATGCTGCAGTAGAACTTAACAGACTTTAAGGATGGAGTTCGTTGGTGCCTCAGTTTTATGAAGTGCCATGGACTTAACAAGTGGACCAAAACATCTCAGAAAATGCCACAAGAGTATGAAGCAAAAATATTATCTTTCCATTACTTTATTATTCCCCATAAAAAAACCGGTGCAGAACTAAGCCAAATAGCAAATATGGAAGAAACTCTTCTGACTTTTGATGTGCTCAGTAAAAGAACTGTTGCCATGAAAGGTGCTACAACTGAACTATAAAAACAAGTGGATATGAAAAAAATGCACCACATTGTTGTCCTTTCATGCTGAGCTGCCAGTACTACACTTAATCCAACAATCATTTTCAAGCACAAAACAATGCCAAAACATTATGAAATACCATCAAGTGTTGCTGTTCACATAGATGACAAGCGTTGGATGGATGAGGCTGGTAAGAAATCATGGATTAACAGAGTGTAGGAGAGAAAGAAAGGTGCTTTACTTCTTGTGCTAGATCAGTTTAGCAGTCATTTAAAACATTCTGTGAAGGAGAAATTGAGACAGGTTTTACTTCACAATTGCAACCTCTTGATGTCTCAATGAATAAACCTTTTGAAGTGTTTTTGAGAGAGGAATGGAGTCAATAGAGGATGGATGAACCTAAACATGAATTAACAATGAAGGGAACTTTAAAACGACCTATAATTAAACAAATGTGTCAGTGGATAAAATATTTGTGGTCTAGAGTGAGTGAAAACATTATTGTTAAATCTTTCAAGAAGTGTGGCATAAGTAACATCTTTGATGGCAGTGAAGACCATCTTACATATGAAGAGGACAATGATAAAAATTAACAGGAAGAAAAAGAATAAGGAAAAAGTTCAGATGATTTTCAGGGATTTTAAAGGTCAGTTCAATTTTATAAACTAAAAATTTTTTTAGTCTGGTTTTGCAATCTAAGAATAAAAATGGTAAATTTATTTTTAAAAAACTGCTTAAAAGTTAAGATGCATCTTATAGTCTGTAGCATCTTATAGTTCATAAAATATGGTACCCATAACAACCTTGGGTCAATGTCAGACATACCGATGATGAACCTGGCAAAGAGGAAAGTTCAGAATAAATGGATTGCTAGTACAATTAAGGTAGCAACATGGAATTTCAGAGGTTTAGCAAGCACAGAAGAAGAGTTTTTAATACTTTTAAAACAGGTCACAGTAGACAAGTGACAAATACGAGGGCAGTTCAATAAGTAATGCAACACATTTTTTTTCTCGGCCAATTTCGGTTGAAAAAACCGGAAATTTCTCGTGGAATATTTTCAAACATTCCCGCTTCGTCTCATATAGTTTCATTGACTTCCGACAGGTGGCAGCGCTGTACGGAGCTGTTAAAATGGCGTCTGTAACGGATGTGCGTTGCAAACAACGGGCAGTGATCGAGTTTCTTTTGGCGGAAATCCAGGGCATCTCAGATATTCATAGGCGCTTGCAGAATGTCTACGGTGATCTGGCAGTGGAAAAAAGCACGGTGAGTCGTTGGGCAAAGTGTGTGTCATCATCGCCGCAAGGTCAAGCAAGACTGTCTGATCTCCTGCGTGCGGGCCGGCCGTGCACAGCTGTGACTCCTGCAATGGCGGAGCGCGCGAACACACTTGTTCGAGATGATCGGCGGATCACCATCAAACAACTCAGTGCTCAACTTGACATCTCTGTTGGTAGTGCTGTCACAATTGTTCAACAGTTGGGATATTCAAAGGTTTGTTCCCGCTGGGTCCCTCGTTGTCTAACCGAACACCATAAAGAGCAAAGGAGAACCATCTGTGCGGAATTGCTTGCTTGTCATGTGGCTGAGGGTGACAATTTCTTGTCAAAGATTGTTACAGGCGATGAAACATGGGTTCATCACTTCGAACCTGAAACAAAACGGCAATCAATGGAGTGGCGCCACACCCACTCCCCTACCAAGAAAAAGTTTAAAGCCATACCCTCAGCCGGTAAAGTCATGGTTACAGTCTTCTGGGACACTGAAGGAGTTATTCTGTTCGATGTCCTTCCCCATGGTCAAACGATCAACTCTGAAGTGTATTGTGCTACTCTTCAGAAATTGAAAAAACGACTTCAGCATGTTCGTAGGCACAAAAATCAGAATGAACTTCTCCTTCTTCATGACAACGCAAGACCTCACACAAGTCTTCGCACCCGAGAGGAGCTCACAAAACTTCAGTGGACTGTTCTTCCTCATGCACCCTACAGCCCCGATATCACACCGTCGGATTTCCATATGTTCGGCCCAATGAAGGACGCAATCCGTGGGACGCACTACGCGGATGATGAAGAAGTTATTGATGCAGTACGACGTTGGCTCCAACATCGACCAGTGGAATGGTACCGTGCAGGCATACAGGCCCTCATTTCAAGGTGGCGTAAGGCCGTAGCATTGAATGGAGATTACGTTGAAAAATAGTGTTGTGTAGCTAAAAGATTGGGGAATAACCTGGTGTATTTCAATGCTGAATAAAACAACCCCTGTTTCAGAAAAAAAATGTGTTGCATTACTTATTGAACTGCTCTCGTATGTAGGAGACTATTTGATGTTATATAGTGGAACATGAAAACAGAAGAGAGGTAGCAAAAGGGGTTGCCATTTACATACATAAAATATGGGAAAAGTGAATTATAGGGTACAGTTATATAAATGAAAGAATTATAGTTGTAACTGTCAAAAAAAGAGAGACAAAACGTGACTGTCATTGTAGTTTAAGCACCTGATGAATGGAAAAAGAGGAGTCTATGACAAAATGCAATTAGTTTTGGATAATTATAACAATAAGCATCAAATAATATTGTCAGAAGATTTAAATGTAAGGGCAGGGAATAAACCCATCCGATAGATTGTGGGAATGATGGGAGAAAACATCATAAATAACAACGGAAGATTGCTTAGAGATTTTGTTTCTTTTAACAAACTAAACTTACCCAATACATTCTTTCACAATAAAGATATACATAAATAAACATGGTCAGTGCAAGGATTTAAGTCTCATTTTATTAATGAAAAATTAGAAGGCTCAGTAAGAGAGACAAGAGTGTACAGGGATTACAAAGATTCTGACCATTTCTTAGTGATAACTCAAATAGATATGTAAACAAAATGGAGAAAGAACAAAAACCTGACAGAAGGAAAGATGAAGGAATAAATCTATAAGGTACAGCTACTAAATGAACAAAGCCTACAGTATCTGTACCAGAAGACATCACCAAGAACTAGTGAAGAAAGAAGTAGCACAAGAAATAGAGACGGAATGGGAAAATATAGCAACTGCAATTATGAGAGCTGCTGAAGAAGCCTTAGGAAAAAGGAAAAAGATAACAATTAAGGAAGGGTTAAAATTTGGACACCAGAATTAGATAAAGTTATAAGGAAAAAGCAAGATGTTTACCTTAAGTATCTTTATGAACTAACAGAGTAGAGTCATCAAATTTTGAAACAAGAGAGAAATGCAGAGAATATAGAGGATGAACTTGAAATAGGATGTGCAGATGATTTATGTATGGATGAGTTAAGAGAAGCCCTCAGTTCCACCAAAAAAAAAAAAAAAGCTAGGGGTATGGATGGTGTAAATTCTGAACTGCTAAAATATAAAAGAGATTACTACATTTATTTAATATGTACTGAAGAGGGGTGCTATTCCAAAAGCTTGGTCACAAGCAAAGATGATACCATTATTTAAAAAAGGAGACCGCAGAATCTGCAAGAACTATAGAAGAATCAGATTACTTGACACCACATACAAAGTTTATGCAAGAACAGTGTTTATTAGGCAAAGAACAAATGAGAGTTTGGAGGGGCAGATTGATGACACATGCAGTATTTACAATGAAACAAATTATCGAAAAACACGAAGAGTATAATAAGGAAACTCATTAAACAAGTATCGATTTTATTAAGCCATTCAGTAATGTTGATGGAGAGAAACTGTGGAGATTTATGAGGAAAAGAGGATATCCACAACACCAAATAAACATTTTAAAAAGTCTGTGTAATTATAGATGTAAATGGCACTCCAACGTAGCCTATAGCCACAAACAAAGCAGTAAGACAAGGGTGCACTTTTTAACATTTAATTAGATGACACAATTTTGAAATGGAAGGAGATTTTTTAATGAGGGAATTAAGATTAAAAGTAATTCTCACTTGAACTGCCTTTTATATGCAGATGATGCCACACTACTGGCAGATAATGAAAATGACCTGCAATGGGGAATACATTCATTAGGTAAGATTTGTGAAGAGTACCATTTTCAGACAAGAATAAAAAATCAGTTTCAAAGGAAAATATCCGGCACAGACAACAATTTTGATCAACAACAGAACAGTAGAATAAGTCAAATGTTTTAATTATTTAGGTTCTGATGTCACGTATGAGCATGACGAAGACATAAAGAAGAAATCAGCGAAGTTTGGGAATATACGTGAAACAATACGTAGACGTATAAAACATAAAATGTAGAAAGATACAAGTTTAACATTTTATAAGACAATGGCAGGTCCAATGTTTGTTTGTGGAAGTGAATCACGTGATACAAGTAAACATCAAGAAATTTGTGTACAAGCAATGGAGATGAGGTTTCTAAGAGAAGTAAAGGTATGCTGGATATATTTAACATCCTGAATAAAATACAAGAAAGTATGAGGAACTGGAGTGAGCATCTTGAAAGAATAAGTGGAGAAAGATTAACTCTCCAGATAAGAAGATTTAAGCCAGTTGGGAGGAGAAGTCAAGGAAGACCAAGGGAGCAATGGGTACTGTAGTAGGCAAAACAAAACAAGGCGTAATGCTTGAAGTGAAGAAGAAGAAGAAGAAGATGATGATGATGGTTAAGTGAATGATAAGCACATGCACCAGACAGAGTCAATGGCTCCCACATTGAATATAGATAATATGTGATTCTTCATGAATATCTTCACTAAAATTATTTGTAAACATTTCCTGTAAATTTGTTTATTGTAATAATACCGAATCTGTTCAACACACAATGTCATAATACTTGTTAATAAGTGCAATACCTTTTGAAGAAGACAGTTTTAAAACTGTCAAAACAATGGTCTCAGTTTAATAAACCCGTATTTTGCAACTGTTACTTCCAGTCCATTAAGTAATAGTGACTGGCTAGATATCTGACTCTTCTTCCTCTAAACTGCAAGTCCAGTAACTTAGTGTCAGGTGATGTGGGACAAATATTTTAGACAGACATGATTAACAACAAGACTGTACAAAATATCTTATCGAACAATTTTTGTCATTATTGTGAAGTTCAGAGAGAATAAAAATCTTACTAATGTAAGGCAGGAAACTGAGAAACACATAGATACATTAACAAAAAATTACAATCATGTTCTATTAGCCATTTGTTTATCATATAAAGTACCTGAGTATCTAAATTTTAATATAATATATCCTTAATGTAATACATTACAACACTTGTAATGAAACAAGTTATCATACTTACAGTGCCGTAAAAACCAGTATATAGATTCAGAGACTGGGTCGACAGAAGCGTCCGATCCCACGCGTCGGCTTTGACCCGTGACGTCATGATGGCGCGGAGTTTGGTTTGTGAGTGTGGCGTGTTTGTAGATGAAGTCGTGTTGTGGTTTGTTGTGGTTTCTGGTGGTATGTTCAGGATTTTCGGTTGTGTGATGTAATGGGCTCAATTTGCTTTTGCTCATTATCCAGAATTGTTCGAGTGTCGGCTGTGTTTGTAGTGGAATTCGTTTCAGTGGGTTAACGATTTTGTGTGAAGGTTAATTTAGTGTTGTTCGCTGTACATCATGTGGTAATTTTAGTAAAATTAATCGATTGTTGTTTTTGTTCAGGAATGGATATGACGGATAAAATTAACAGTGCGCAGGTCAAGTGAAGTGTTCAATACCAATGTGTGGCTGTGTATGTTGATATTGGTATCGGGAGATGTTTTTGAGCTATATAGGCCAAGGGAAATGTTGGATCCTAATTTATGGGATCGGGAGCTGCTGTTGAGCTATATAGGTCAAGGGAAGTGTCCGATTCCAGATGATATTGTGTTTAGTGGTATTTGGGGAGTTTTGTGAAGTCGGTTTTTTCGTCGTTTTGTGTGGTTTTGTATGGGGGTGGGTGTCTAAATTTGTTTATATTTAGTTTGCCCCCACCCAAAAACACCCCATTATCCGCCCCTGTCCCGTTAGTGTCATTAGGCTTTTTGTGGAAAGTGTGTGTGTTTGTTTTTCGATGTATTTTCGTCCTTATAACGTGTACGTACCGACTTTATGTGCGCCATATTGGAATCGTGGTTTATGGTTGTTTCCGCCATATTTGTGACGTCATGGGTTAAAGCAGACGGGTGGGGTCGGACGCTTCCGTGTTTCCCAGAGACTTCCACAGATGAGAACTACACTCTAGTAGTTCAGCCAAAACCAGAGAAGAGAGGCAAGTTTTTGAAACCATAACCTTTTCCGTATCTTCAGAAATCCATTAAAGCAATAATGGAGGAATGAGCTGAACTTGACCAGTATTACATAATCAGAGTTATCACTCATTTCTGTCATCATTTAAATTAGAAAAAAATGTATTTATTTTAAGTTATGTCATTCGTTCTAAGTTCTTAAGTCCAAAATGTGATCTTTAATTTGTCTCACATCTCTGAAGATTCTAAGTAGTCTGGCTGCAGCGGTGTTTGTGTGTGTGTCGTGGGAAAAAAAAGTGGGGAGGGCGGGGGGACACCTTAGGAACAGATGGCAAGGTATCATACCATGTGTGTGTGCCTTGATGAATACTGTGAAAAATCAGATCCTGAGCTATGGTGTTCAGGACTTTATTTATATGCCTCTCCACCTCTCATCATCTTCTCTACATAATGACTCATTAACTGGCATTGTACAGGGTGTATACGTGGACAAGGAAAAAAAATTCCCGGATTTTTCCCGGATTTCCAGGTTAAAAATACACTTTCTCCCGGGTGACAGTATATTTTCCCTTATCAATCCTTTGAATGATTATAGTTTTATACACGGGCGTACAATTTCCAGGCACTTTATAAAACCAAACTCGGGGAAAAAGACACATTTTGTAAATATCTTTGATGTGCAGCAACATGCACGCTGCGTATTTTCGTATTACGAAAGTATACATTGGAATTCCACCAAACACCGCATGTTACTTTCCGAATCATTGAAATCGAGATTTCGATGCGCTTTTGTAAGCCGTTCGTAGCTCATGTCACGTGATCTCGCCAGCCGATGACAGCGGATATTCAGAGCATAGGACACGTGATGTACTCAGCAACATCACTGTTAAGTATCACGAACACACAAACAGGGAAAGTTAATAGTTTAAATTAATATAGATAGTGTTGCCACAAGAAAAGCAAGGCTTTCACTTATAAAACTGGTCTCGTGCTGCAAGAGAAGCTAAGTTTTCTCATATACTGTAGATCTTTTTTGCGCATGTTACACTTTAAGATATATCACACAAATGTGCCAGCAAAATTTTTAATAATGACATAAATGTCTGATCTTCAGGGTTCGAAATTCTTCTAAATGGCTCGTCATCAAATAGTTGATTTTTAAACGAGAGTCAAACGCTCTGTGATTAAATAAATTCATGATACATTCTTGCACATAGTTCGACTTACGTAAAGTGATATTTACTTTGAAAGTAACGCTTTTCAAACCACTATTCGCAATATTTTTCCGCGACCTGTTTGAAACAGGTTCGCTGTTTGAAACAGGTTCGTTTCAGCAGTTGCCAGAGCGCGCAGATAACAGGCGACACCGCGCTTGGGTAGCTATAATGACGTAGGAAGCCCGTATGTACGTACGTGTAAAACATTGAAAAATCATCCATTATTTCATAAAAGAAACAAGACATCAGAGGATACTGCAGGAGCATCGGAATTTCGTGAACCATATTAAAATGTGCACATTTAAAGTGCATTCTTAAAGAGCATATTCGTATGTCCAGATTCCCAATTAAGTAGACCTTGACCTAATATTAAGATTTTCAGTGTGGTTTTCGGGATGGAAATTTTCTTGGAGCACCAGTACTGTATTATATCATGTTTGGTTCTTTATTATGGCATAATGCCATAAGTGCTAGAAAATGAAAACGTGCACTTGAAATGCAGCGAACAGTTGAAACTAGCTAGTACTGTGGAATTAAACATTTCGTTTCAAATAGATTGACTGCCTCTGCGGAAAAGGTTAACAAAAGTCAAATTTCTTCAGCAAACAGACAAAAATAACAAATGACTTCATTGTTCCGCAAGGCGACAAATGCTTGAGTGTCAGAAAGGTGGAAATAAAATAAAATCTGAAACTAATGACATATTTCAGCCTTCCGTAATTATGAGAATGTGTTTTAATTCACTTGATAGCTTCCGGCCACAGATATCCTATTTGTTTTCATTTGACGTGAGAGTAAACGAAGGGGAAACAGCAGTCACTAAATGTAAACACTATAACTCAGACTGCTCTGCGCATCAGCCCCGGATCTACATTTGCGAACCGGGTCTATACTAAAAAAAAATCGAATTTTCAAAATATGTTCATCTTGTAGCGCACATCTTTCTGAAAATTCTGAAACATAAAACCTATGTATTCGAGGAACTAGCCGACCGAAGTGGCCGAGCGGTTCTAGGCGCTACAGTCTGGAGCCGCGCGACCGCTACGTCGCAGGTTCGAATCCTGCCTCGGGCATGCATGTGTGTGATGTCCTTAGGTTAGTTAGGTTTAAGTAGTTCTAAGTTCTAGGGGACTGATGACCTCAGAAGTTAAGTCCCATAGTGCTCAGAGCCATTTTTTATTCGAGGAACTGTAAGACATATCATTTGGTCTTAAGTATGCCAAGGTGCAGTGCCATGTCTCTTCATAGAGCATTTTTCTACCGCACGTGCAAACTATATTAAGGAGAGTGGAAACTGAAATGTCCTGTGGTGCCTCTCCTGCTCCCAGTCGGCCGGTTTGGCAACCTGCCCCTCTCTTTTTTTTTTTTAAAAAAAAAAAAAAAAACAACAACAACTCGCAATTAATAGCTGATGGGATTATTTGTAATCGTGAGAACAAGAACTTTTCAGAAAATCTGAACTCTTTATTGCCTATTAGTTAATAACGTGCTATTTTGTGTGACATACAATTAAATATAGGATATATAAAACCAATACTGACAAGAGATAAGCAAGAAATTACACATTTCTTCAAACCTCAGCTGCTAGCATTTTTTTCTCTCTAATCTTGCTACAGCTTTGCATGGTGTGCTTTCCATTCTGCGAAAGAATCTATTACCTCATCAAAGTTCGTCAAACGTTTTGCTACATGAAAAAACGAAATGTAGTTATCTAGTACTGAAAAAGCTGTTAATACAAATAATACCCAAGACAGGTGTGGTTTCTTAATCTGATTACGTCTATTTTGTCACTGCCAAATAAAACAAAATAGGCCTTTCTAATGTTGCAGAAATTTTGTAACACACCAAATAAACGAGACTGTTTTGGCACAAATGGCCATTTCTATAACACAACAGAATCTAATCCACGAAGTACCAATATCAAATGCCTATTAGGCCTACTACAAGCAAAAAGCTTTATGTTAGGAAACAGTTTCACATTTCATTCATAGGCGCCAGTTTCTCAAGCATGAGATCGAAAAGTAGTATTACGAAATTCTTATATAAATGTGGAATCGTCTTATTCTTCCATAATTTGTGTGATGTCCACGTTTCTTCTCCTTTCTCGTTCTAACGAACAATCTTGTCATCATGAATTCTGTAGCTATTGTTGCCACTGTCAAAATTTGTTCGCCTATTAACTTCACTAACCCTGCCAGACTCACAGGTTTAGTTATCCCGCGATTATTTTCCTGTTAGGCGTTATTACGTGTTCGAACAACACGTTTTCCGCGTTACTTCCAGGATAGAACTTACGCGGCTGCTAGCCGGGGACTGTACTACTGGTCCTTACTAGTGTAGTGACGTGGCCAAAAATTTTCTGTCGAAATTTCATTTTCTTGGATACATCTGTTATTCCTGTCAATGGTTTATTTCCATTCTGATAGTCTGAATCTATGGATTTCGCTAGTAATTATAACAATGCTGAAGATTCGCAAACCCAATCAACCACATAACCAGACAGCGATTGGCATTCATCCGTTCAGCTTTACTCCCTCAGCTCGTATAGCCCCATCCCCTTTTGTCTGCGGGAAGTTTATTTCTAGATGCGACGAGGATTCTCCTGACAGACACATCACGTACACTATGCATGCATTCAAAAGTCAACTTATGATTCATTCAGAAATCAACTTAAAATGTGTTCAAAAACCAACAGGGAAGCGTTTCAAAATCATATGAATAATCGCGCAAACGTGCGCTGGATGCTAGGCGCTTTGTGAAGCAAGTTTTTTCCTCAAGAATATGAATTTGGCGCCCCCTTTTCCCAGTAGCATCTAGCTGCTTGCTGCGACTGCTTGCACAGCCAACAGCCATATTCCTGTAGCGAGAAGTGGAAGAATCTACTACTCAAACGCGACTCAACTGCGCATGCGCATGAGCCCGCTCGTAACTGCTAAAACGAATCTAATGGAAACAGTTGTGACTTCACGCTCATCGGAGGCAATTTGTTGTTATGAAGCATTGCATAATCTTCCTAAAGCCTTTGACACATTTTGCTGTCAGCAGACGCTTGCATGAGCACTGTGTGTCATTGTATATGTCGCATTTCCTTTGCAATTTATTTTCATTTTTTTTCTCTCGTATATGTTCTATTGTTGAAGTATCTGCAGTACAGGGATACAGTAATATCCTTTGATAGAGTATCGGTTCTTACCAGTCAAAATTACAAAAAATTAACTGAAAACTAAAACAAAGAAAAATTTCCGGAATTCTAAAAAATTCCCGGGTTTTTCCCGGTTTTCTCCCGGATGAAAAAATTACGGGTTTTTCCCGGATCTCCCGGATCGTATACACCCTGATTGTGCCACTATTTGTGTATACACAGAGTGATTTTGCTAAATGGGGAAAAACTGCTGGAAACGATGCCTGGGAGGATAAGGAGCAAAAAATGTGGCCGAAAATGCTTCCCAAGGGAGATACATCCACTAGAAGGTGGAGATAAAAGCTCTTAGGCAGTCAGCTTGGTATGAGTACCAGGTAGGTTGCCCGCCAGCATGGGGTAAGCCAGATGATCATCAAGAATATGCTCCATGACAACTGCCACTATCCCTATCACTTACAATCTTATTGCCTGCAGATTTTTGCCTCTGCAGCAACAGTTTAGTTACTGGTTCATTAAACAGGCCACCACAGAGCTGGAATTTGTGTCACTCATCCTAGTCACAGATGCGGCCACCTTTGCAAGGGGTGATATCGGCAACCTTCACAACACCCACCTGCTGGATATGGATAGTTCTCACAGTATAGTATCAGCGAACCATCGACACTTGTTTTGCCCTGATGTGGGGATGGAGATTATTGGCAACTGCCTCTTGGGACTAGTCATCCTTTCATAATGCCTCATCACAGGCAAGGTATATCTGCACTCTCTGTCAGTTTTCCCAGTGAATACTTTTAAGCATCTCGGGCATACAGCCAGATTGATTGATCATTGTGGAATGAATTTTTGAGAGCGTAACCTCCCATCATCAAGTTACTCCTGCTGACTGACAACCTGGATCAGTCAGTGGGTGTGATATATAAACTGGTGGTTGTATCCCCCATCCACTGGCCCCACGTATGGATCGTGCAATGTGTCGGCCATGATGTTGGCGGTAGTTTGCACTCGGGAGTCAAGTGGCAGGCCTCAGTCTGTGATCCGTCTTTGCTGTGCACAGTATTCCGTTTCAAGTATGTTTGGAGAATTTTCAGTGCCAGAGTCAACACTTGTCTTTCACCTCTTGTTCTGCAACTCCAGATTCATTCTGTATATTAGCCATGTGAGATCTGGCAGCTGTCAATAATAGAGACTTTTCTATTTAATCATTAGAGCCCAGATTTTAATGACCTAAAAACAGCAAAACATACAAGCATTTACAAAAAAAAAAAAACAAAGATGATGTGACTTACCGAACGAAAGCGCTGGCAGGTCGATAGACACACAAACAAACACAAACACACACACAAAATTCAAGCTTTCGCAACAAACTGTTGCCTCATCAGGAAAGAAGGAAGGAGAGGGAAAGACGAAAGGATGTGGGTTTTAGGGGAGAGGGTAAGGAGTCATTCCAGTCCCGGGAGCGGAAAGACTTACCTTAGGGGGAAAAAAGGACGGGTATACACTCGCGGACACACACACATATCCATCCACACATATACAGACACAAGCAGACATCTCACCATTCTTCTGGTGTGAAAAAAGGCGAGAAGGTGTTGGTTACAGCTGGGCTATGTTGGACTTGGGTTGGTAGACAACGATGTGCACAAAGGTTAGGTGGTTGTGTTGCCGCCAAAACACGTTAAAGGACGGAGAAATTCGGGAAAATTTCGAAAAACTACGTGTAATATATTAAAAGGAGTGGTTTTGTGGTGGCAGATTATGAAAATGAGGCTAACAATTGTCTGAAGGAGAAATAATGACGTTAAAACCTGTGGGAAGCGGATAAAAATTATCAGTGATGTGCGAAAAACGGAAATGGAAATAAAGCGAAAGATATTAGAACTAGCCGAAATGGTTGTTTAAAAGGTGAAAGGAACTGTTTGTGAACTAGAAATGGTGGATTTTAGCGGCGGTAGTGTTGAAAGCGGCAAACAAATTTTTTTTGGTTATGGTTTGGAAGTGGGTTACATATTATTGAGTATATATAGGCGAGATAAATTTGTATAGCAGATTACGGTAAAAAGGAGACGGTGAATACAAAGTGAAACTACTGGCAAAAACAGAAAGAGAAAATAAGACGACAGAAAAGATTTCGAAATGCAACAGTGACAATAACAAACGAAATTGTTGGGTTCAAATTACTGATATCAATATAATAGAGGGAAACATTCCACCTGGGAAAAATATATCTAAAAACAAAGATGATGTGACTTACCGAACGAAAGTGCTGGCAGGTCGATAGACACACAAACAAACACACACACAAAATTCAAGCTTTCGCAACAAACTGTTGCCTCATCAGAAAAGAGGGAAGGAGAGGGAAAGACGAAAGGATGTGGGTTTTAGGGGAGAGGGTAAGGAGTCATTCCAATCCCGGGAGCGGAAAGACTTACCTTAGGGGGAAAAAAGGACGGGTATACACTCGCGCGCACACACACACACACACACACACACACACACACACACACACACACACACACACACATATCCATCCACTCATATACAGACACAAGCAAGTAAGTCTTTCCGCTCCCGGGATTGGAATGACTCCTTACCCTCTCCCTTAAAACCCACATCCTTTCGTCTTTCCCTCTTTCCTGATGAGGCAACAGTTTGTTGCGAAAGCTTGAATTTTGTGTGTATGTTTGTGTGTCTGTCGACCTGCCAGCACTTTCATTTGGTAAGTCACATCATCTTTGTTTTTGGATATTTCCTACGTGGAATGTTTCCCTCTCTCTCTCTCTCTCTCTCTCTCTCTCTCTCTCTCTATATATATATATATATATATATATATATATATATATATATATATATGACCTTAAAAAATAAAAAAAGCTATATAAGTTTATTCAGAACATTCTTGTTGATCTGCTGGAGAACTCTTTACAATTTCTTGTTCACTTTGGCAGCCACATTACCATGAGCTCAATCCAACTAACCCTGCACATGTCGCATAATATCCAGAGCATCACATAGTTGAATATCAGCAACTTCCAGTTGTGTGATGGCTTTCGATACCACTGAAAAGTTGGTGTTGATTTATGCCAAGTTTCCAGACAAGGTATCTGCAAATACTTCTTTTGTAGTTTTTATAGCACTCGATTTACCGCTACCAACCTCACAAAAGATTCTCATCATTATAGTGGAGTAATACTGGGCAGTATTAAACTAAAAACTCCATCATATACAAACAGAATGAGGGGGAGGGGTAGTGAAAGTGCTTGTTCATTGAATTTCTGCACCCATAGCAAACCTTTCCACATAACTATTTACTTGATTATAATAGAGGGAAACATTCCACGTAGGAAAAATATATCTAAAAGCAAAGATGATGTGACTTACCAAATGAAAGTGCTGGCAGGTCGACAGTGTCTGTATATGTGTGGATGGATATGTGTGTGTGTGCGAGTGTATACCCGTCCTTTTTTCCCCCTAAGGTAAGTCTTTCCGCTCCCGGGATTGGAATGACTCCTTACCCTCTCCCTTAAAACCCACATCCTTTCGTCTTTCCCTCTCCTTCCCTCTTTCCTGATGAGGCAACAGTTTGTTGCGAAAGCTTGAATTTTGTGTGTATGTTTGTGTTTGTTTGTGTGTCTGTCGACCTGCCAGCACTTTCATTTGGTAAGTCACATCATCTTTGTTTTTAGATATATAACTATTTACCTGGATAGATAAAGTGGTGGCACAACACACACATACAAGATGGTTGTAACTGGCAAGCTTTCAGAGCCAGTGGCTCCTTCTTCAGGCAGAAGGGTTGAATGGGAAGGAAGGGGGGTGAAGAAAAAGGACTGGGGAGGTCTAGGAACAGGGGTAGATTTTGGGAAAGTCACCCAGAACCATGGGTCAGGGGAGACTTACTGTACGAGATGAGAAGGACAGACTGATTGTCGGGGACTGCATCAGATGAGATCTGAAAACCTGAGAGCTTAAAGGAGGAAGACAGGGTAACATGCAGACAGATATTACTGCTTAAACATCATGCATGAGTTAATAAGAGTGAAAAGCTAAGTGCATTATACATAACAGAGGTGCAGGTGAGGCAGTAAAAAATGGACGGGTAAGACAATGAAAGATGTAGAAAACTTAAAATGGAGTGAAGCAAAGGGTAGTTACAGTGAAGAATGCTGAGACAGAAGAAATTAATATAAATTAAGGACAGATGGACATTTAGTGCTAGTTCCCACCTGTGGGGTTCTGAGAAAGTGGTGTCTGGGGGAAGAATCAAGACCGTGCATGTGGTGAAACAGGCACCGAGGTCACAATTGTCACGTTGTAGAGCATGCTCTGCAGCAGGATATTATGAGTTGCCAGTATACACCCTCTGTGTATGCCCATTCATCCTAATTGATAATTTGGTGGTAGTCATGCTGATGTAGAAGGCTGAACAGTGTTTACATAACAACTGATACATGACATTTGCCGTTTCACAGGTGTCTCTCCCTTTGATAGTATCTGTTTTACCAATTACAGGGCTGTTATAGGTGGTGGTAGATTTTATCTGTCAAATTAAATAATTTACTCAATAATTAAAAGCTTTCACATACATTTTCTTGCCATAGGAAATAAGCTTGTTCACATCTGGTTAATTTTATCACAGCTGTTTTACAATTCTCTGTAACACATGTGCAAGGCAAGTGACATACACCATACTGGAGAAGACAATCTGAAACCCTTTTGCTGCTTTAGCCGTGTATGAAGCACCATCTATTACTAGTTGCAAAACATTGTTTCTGTTCACACCATCTGGCCACAGTAGCTTCATATTGTTGTCAAACAAAATGGCAATTGTTAAGTTGTTTACTCTCTTGAGAGATTCACACATTAGGAGGAACTTTTAGAATGCCAGCAACAACATTTGCTACATAGCACTCACCCACATCAGTGGTCTCATCTGTGAGTACCAAAACCTTTTGTCAGCAACAATAATTTGTATTTTTTCAGGCACCTCCTCATAGCACATGGATAAATAGTTCTTTCTCAATATAGATTCGTCGGGAAATGGATGTTTTGTGATCTTCTCCAAGAACTGTCCAAAGCATGGATTCTTCAGCTTCTCCAATGGGATGTTGCAAGACACTATCATCTCGCACAAGTCCTTGAAGAATGATTGCATAGTTGAAGAAGAACCTGTATTACCTCCTGTGATCAGGGATTCATTTACAGGCAACTTGCAACAAGTATGGAGTTCTCACTGTCTGTCCCCCTTACTCATTTTCTGTGAACAATTTTCTTTCAGAAATAATGAAATTTCCTGGATGGAGCAACACATAAAATAAGAGAAAGTCAATCGATGATGACGATCAATGCGTGGAACACACAAACACATTAACAGAAAACAGCATTCACACTAGGTTTTGAGCGCTAGCTCCTGTTCTAACAATAGCACACATATACACACACAATCAAACAAACACCCAAATGTCCACACCCAGAGCCAAGGAAAGACTGATCATCGATACTCATTTATTGAAAGCACTTGCCTGATCTGTTGGAGTTTGGGAGGGGGAAGAAAGAATGTAAGGAGGTGGTAGCAGGAAAGGAGCAGGTCTTTGGACAGTTGACTTCACAGCCACACAACAAGACAAAAAGAGTACAGAGGGTTCAACAAAGAAAGATGTAACAAGTGGGATGGTGGGGGAGGGGGGAGGGGAACTGACGGAGGGGAGTAGGGGTGGGGGAAAAGGAGAGAAAGGTAAAGATAAAGAGCAAGAAAGAGAAGGGAGAGTGATTGAAAAGGATGGAAGAGAGGGAGTGAGAGGGTGATTGCCAACATGGTGGGAGGGGGGGGGGGGGGGTTGAAGGCACTGCATGATCTAGACAGAGGACTGGTGTGAACAGAGGAGAGCAGGGAAAGGGTAAGGTGAGGAAGTGGGAACAGATTAGTGGAGGTTTAGGCCAGGGGGATTGAGAGAGCTCAGGATATGTTGTAGAGAAAATTCCCATCTATGTAGTGCAGAGAAATTCATGCTGGAAGAGAGTATCCTAATGGCCCACATAGTGAAGCAGCTGTTGAAGAAAACGGAGTGAAGCAAAGAGTAGTTACAGTGAAGACTCCTGAGACAGAAGAAATTAATGTAAATTAAGGATAGGTGGGTGGCAACAACCAAGGTGTGTGTAGCCAAGGTGTTGTGGTGTGTAGCATGTTCAGCAACTTGAAGTTCAAGTTACTTGTCACATCCACATAGAATGTTGCACAGTGATCACAGTGTAGCAGGTATATAACATGGCTGCTTTCACATGTGACCCTGCCTTGTTAGGGTTACAAAACACCTGTGACTGGACTGCGGTAGGAGGTGGTGGATGGTTATATGTGACTGTTCTTGCACCTGAGCTGGCCACTAGGGAATGATCCGTGGGTTGCAGGGTTGTTTTTGTTAGTTCATCTGCTCTGCACATTTTAATTTGACTTCCCAGTATGACTAATATTAGATGATTTATATCACATTTGTGACAGACAAAATATGGATGACATTACGTGGTCCAAGTGCATTGCCATGTATGCTTCTTACAGTTATACAGGTCTGATAGGTGGGGCCAAAATATTTAACAAAGCATTCGGTGAACAAAGATAACTAGCAGCTCTCACTCCCAGGATATTTATACTGTTGGTCGAGGTCTTAGAAACTATATCTACACATTAATTTAAAAATAATGTCTCTACCAACTGCTTTTCCAATATGAAGGTGTGCACTGCCTAATGCCACACTCCTGAAGACTTACTTCATGATGATATATACTGAACATGAAGAATGAATGAAAGGGTCATTTTTGCACATGGTACACTGTGTACATCCATATATCAGTGCTTGAAGCAAACATGAAAGAGAAATTTAACATTATTCAAACAGACATTTGAGTGCCCTGTTACATTTTGTAGTTGTGTCAAATTCAACCTCCAGATAGATAGCTATTTGCCTTATACAAGATTTGGTACATAGGGCATCCACAACTGAGAGGCATGATGATTAATTTAGAGAGATCCACTTCAGTTGTACTAATATTTATTTAAATCAAGACCTGTTTCAAGATTTTAAAATCCCAACTTCAGATGGATGGAACTGCAACATACAAAGGAGAGTAAGGAAGAAACATAATGCAAAATACATGTAAAAACCAAAAGAGCAGATTGGTGAAACGCGGTGACTTACTTTTGTATGTGGTAACATATAACATGTGGATGGACCAGTCCGTGCAAGAGTCCCAACCATTGCACATTGGCATAGAATAGAAAAAAGAAAAAGGGGGGGGGGGCAAAAATGAAACTGACCTAAAAATGTAACATCTTTGTGGGTGGAATGAAGTAAACAGGAGGTGAGAACACAGTACTCACACTGTCTGTTTCTAGGCAGCCACTCAGTAGGAACACCAACCACTACCGTGTGGAAGGCCACACTGGAGGTCTGTAAGCGCGGTGCGGCGCAAGTGCCAATGGTGTTCAAGCAAGTAAACTGATATTGTCAGCATGGTACAGAAAATCTGAAATGACTGGCCCAAGCAATTTACAATACTTCATTAAGGATATAATAGAATGTGAACAAGCTGTAGTATACCAATATGCTAAATAAATCTCAAGCGAGTGACAATATGTAATGTTTTTAGACAACAAGGCAATGGTACATAGGTAAAATGAATGAGCAAGGGATAAAAACAGTGACAACAGTGATAAAAATTAATGGTAATATAACCATACTAAGTATATCACCATATGTATGATACATTATGGACTCGAGTGACAAAAATGAAATGAAATATATAAAAAACCTTCACAAATCTAAAATGTGGATGTAATAATGTAGGCATTGAAACAACACACAAAGATGATTAGGTTGAGTAACATACATTATACAAAGGAATAACAATATGAAAAGATGGCTAAGAGGGGAAGCAACTAAACGAATGGGGAGAAGTAAGTCTGAACCTCACAGACTAGTAAAAATATGTGCCTTAATTGGCAACAAGGTATTAGTAGATAAGCTAAATGAGTGAAGAGGGGAGTATATAGTAAAATCCACAATAAAAACAATGTTGTTGTTGTTGTGGTCTTCAGTCCTGAGACTGGTTTGATGCAGCTTTCCATGCTACTCTGTCCTGTGCAAGCTTCTTCATCTCCCAGTACCTACTGCAACCTACATCCTTCTGAATCTGCTTAGTGTATTCATCTCTTGGTCTCCCTCTACGATTTTTACCCTCCACGCTGCCCTCCAATGCTAAATTGGTGATCCCTTGATGCCTCAAAACATGTCCTACCAACCGATCCCTTCTTCTAGTGAAGTTGTGCCACAAACTTCTCTTCTCCCCAATCCTATTCAATACCTCCTCATTAGTTATGTGATCTACCCACTTTATCTTCAGCATTCTTCTGTAGCACCACATTTCGAAAGCTTCTATTCTCTTCTTGTCCATACTAGTTATCGTCCATGTTTCACTTCCATACATGGCTACACTCCATACAAATACTTTCAGAAACGACTTCCTGACACTTAAATCTATACTCAATGTTAACAAATTTCTCTTCTTCAGAAACGATTTCCTTGCCATTGCCAGTCTACATTTTATATCCTCTCTACTTCGACCATCATCAGTTACTTTACTCCCTAAATAGCAAAACTCCTTTACTACTTTAAGTGTCTCATTTCCTAATCTAATTCCTTCAGCATCACCCGATTTAATTTGACTACATTCCATTATCCTCGTTTTGCTTTTGTTGATGTTCATCTTATATCCTCCTTTCAAGACACTGTCCATTCCGTTCAACTGCTCTTCCAAGTCCTTTGCTGTCTCTGACAGAATTACAATGTCATCGGCAAACCTCAAAGTTTTTACTTCTTCTCCATGAATTTTAATACCTACTCCGAATTTTTCTTTTGTTTCCTTTACTGCTTGCTCAATATACAGATTGAATAACATCGGGGAGAGGCTACAACCCTGTCTCACTCCCTTCCCACCACTGCTTCACTTTCATGCCCCTCGGCTCTTATAACTGCCATCTGGTTTCTGTACAAATTGTAAATAGCCTTTCGCTCCCTGTATTTTACCCCTGCCACCTTTAGAATGTGAAAGAGAGTATTCCAGTCAACATTGTCAAAAGCTTTCTCTAAGTCTACAAATGCTAGAAATGTAGGTTTGCCTTTTCTTAATCTTTCTTCTAAGATAAGTCGTAAGGTTAGTATTGCCTCACGTATTCCAACATTTCTACGGAATCCAAACCGATCTTCCCCGAGGTCCGCTTCTACCAGTTTTTCCATTCGTCTGTAAAGAATTCGCGTTAGTATTTTGCAGCTGTGACTTATTAAACTGATAGTTCGGTAATTTTCACATCTGTCAACACCTGCTTTCTTTGGGATTGGAATTATTATATTCTTCTTGAAGTCTGAGGGTATTTCACCTGTCTCATACATCTTGCTCACCAGATGGTAGAGTTTTGTCAGGACTGGCTCTCCCAAGGCCGTCAGTAGTTCTAATGGAATGTTGTCTACTCCTGGGGCCTTGTTTCGACTCAGGTCTTTCCGTGCTCTCTCAAACTCTTCACGCAGTATCGTATCTCCCATTTCATCTTCATCTACATCCTCTTCCATTTCGATAATATTGTCCTCAAGTACATCACCCTTGTATAAACCCTCTATATACTCCTTCCACCTTTCTGCCTTCCCTTCTTTGCTTAGAACTGGGTTGCCATCTGAGCTCTTGATATTCATACAAGTGGTTCTCTTCTCTCCAAAGGTCTCTTTAATTTTCCTGTAGGCAGTATCTATCTTACCCCTAGTGAGACAAGCCTCTACATCCTTACATTTGTCCTCTAGCCATCCCTGCTTAGCCATTTTGCACTTCCTGTCGATCTCATTTTTGAGACGTTTGTATTCCTTTTTGCCTGCTTCATTTACTGCATTTTTATATTTTCTCCTTTCATCAAATAAATTCAATATTTCTTCTGTTACCCAAGGATTTCTATTAGCCCTCGTCTTTTTACCTACCCAATACTCTGCTGCTTTCACTATTTCAATCATTCCCTAATGCTCTCCCTGAATCTCTCTACAACCTCTGGTTCTTTCAATTTATCCAGATCCCATCTCCTTAAATTCCCACCTTTTTGCAGTTTCTTGAGTTTCAATCTACAGTTCATAACCAATAGATTGTGGTCAAGAGTCCACATCTGCCCCTGGAAATGTCTTACAATTTAAAACCTGGTTCCTAAATCTCTGTCTTACCATTATATAATCTATCTGATACCTTTTCGTATCTCCAGGATTCTTCCAGGTATACAACCTTCTTTTATGATTCTTGAACCAAGTGTTAGCTATGATTAAGTTATGCTCTGTGCAAAATTCTACAAGGCGGCTTCCTCTTTCATTTCTTCCCCCCAATCCATATTCACCTACTATGTTTCCTTCTCTCCCTTTTCCTACTGACGAATTCCAGTCACCCATGACTATTAAATTTTCGTCTCCCTTCACTACCTGAATAATTTCTTTTATCTCGTCATACATTTCATCAATTTCTTCATCATCTGCAGAGCTAGTTGGCATATAAACTTGTACTACTGTAGTAGGCATGGGCTTTGTGTCTATTTTGGCCACAATAATGCGTTCACTATGCTGTTTGTAGTAGCTAACCCGCACTCCTATTTTTTTATTCATTATTAAATCTACTCCTGCATTACCTCTATTTGATTTTGTATTTATAACCCTGTAATCACAAACAATGACAAAATAAATTATACTAAGTAAATCATCATGTATGTATGGTACATGTATATAAAATGTATAAATATAAAAACTATCATAAAAATTCTAAAAGGTAAAAGTAGCGATGCTAGCAGCCAAATGGTAAATCAACACGGTCAGGCTGAGAACCCTTTAGCAGATGATATAATACTAATGCGGAAGAAAATGAAGGCAAAACAGTTAATATATGAATGGGAGTTTAGAGAAATAGGCCTGAACTTGTTACATATTATTTTAGAAACATGTTGATATTCAATAGAGCCGTATGTTTGAATGTGTTTTGCTCATTTAGTGTATATAGTGGATTGTGGTTCAAATTGTGTAAAATTTCAATATCTTCCAATAAGTTAAGGATTTGACCTGTTGGTTGTATATGGAGGATACTTAAGTTACTCACTATGTCAGGAAAAAGAGTGCTGTGTGCTTGTCAAACTGAATTGCAAAAGTATATCCTGTTTGTCCAACATAAAGGCATTGGTAGTCATTACAATTAATCTGATAGGCACCTGACAAGAGTGCTTGGTTTGTGGTTACATGTTTCATGCCGTCTAAACTGTAGGCCACTTGGTTTGGTACCTAAAACGCAGGAGTTATACTAGCTTTAATTAACAATTCGCTCACTTTGTCAGAAATAATTCCTATGTGTGGTATTTTACAATATATGTTGTATAACATATCATTAACGATAGGTGTGAGAATGATACCATTATTATTATCTTTTTACTTCTTTGCTGTATCTTCTGGGTAAGCATGTCTACTGTTTGCATAGAATATTATGTAGTATGTGCTATGTGTCTAATAATTTTCAGTTCTTTTCATAATCTTGTGAGCTGAGCGGTACTTGGTTGCCTCATTGCAACATAGTCTCTAATGCTGCCATCTTATACTTGTGTGACTGGTTGGATGAACTGTGAATGATACTATTAGTAGTTGTTTCCTTCCTATAAACACTGTACATAATTTTATTGTCTTGTAAGGTAACAAGGCTATCCAAACACAGAAAGGAAAAGTTGTGGTGTTTGAGTGTAAATTGTACACTCATATGCAAGCTATTTACATCCTGTTGGAATTGCCAGACATGTTCACTGGGACCATTGTACAAGAAGAGTACATTGTCAACATAGTGTCAGTAACACACTACATTGTATGAATGATTTGGGCGGGACAAAAAGAACTAATGCTCAATATAGCTAACGAAAATATTGGCAATTATACTTGCTACTGGGGAGCCTATAACCAGCCCCTCAGTTTACCTGTAAACTACATTATTAAACAGGGAATAATTATGACTCGGCAACAGCTTAAGAAATGTTGTGAACTCATCAGTAACTTGATGGTCAAGATTAGCATGCCGTTCTAGTAGGGTATTCTCAATGATGGGGACCATTTCCTTATTTGGTATTTTGGTATACAGGTTAGTAATGTCTAGGCTAGCTAAATGTGTGTCGCTTGTAACAGTAACCTCATCTTTTTGGCCTATTAACTCACCCCTGTTTTTTATGGTGCATGTACTAGGAAACAGGTAACGTTTGTAGAGAAAACTATTCAATTCTTTAGCTAACCAATAATCCGGGGAACCAATGGTGTTCAGTGTTGCTCTTAGAATTTGGTTTATGAATCTTAAGTGCACATCTCAAGGTTGGAGTTTTCAGATTCATTGATATTAATGACATTTTTTAAAATGATGTCACAACTTTGTGTATCCTTCTGAATGTGGGGTTTTTTTTTTTTTTTTTTTTTTTTTTTGGATCCAGCTATAAAATGGATGTTAGATCAAAGAGGCATGCTCACTTCTGGGCTTTCTGTATGTAACTGGTCTTGTAAATAATAACAGAAGTGTGGCTTTCATCTGCTGCTGTGATAATTACCTGTTTGTCTTTGAGCTTCTTAGTGCTTTTCTGAAATGTCTGCTGGTCTCTTATGAGAGTGTGTGGTCTCTGTGTTCACATACTACCACTAACCTGTTCATTATGTTTAGAAAATTCATAGTCACGGGCCTTGTTTAGTTTAAAGGTAATTTAACTTTTCTTCAAAGCATCGCATTTATATTTGTCAAGGGCAGCAGTAGTATAAGCCTCCGGAGTAGTTGCAGTTTCATAGTAATAAGTGGAGTGCATATTGTAAGATAGGCCCTTGTTCAGCAAGTCTGTTTCATCACAAATGAAATCAATTTTGGTATGGTTGTCCATCTCATTATGAAAATGGAAACTACATGTGTGCACATTGACCGATTCTGATTTGTCAATTCTCAGGCCCAGTTTACTAAACTTCCACACCTGGGTGCCCATTATTGTATTTTTTAAGACATCAGTAATATGGACAATGTGTGTGTATGCATGGTCAAAATAAAAACAGTCAGTCTCTGCCTAGCTAATAGTGAATGGGCACTTTATGTTTTCTTATTAACCATGTCCTTCTTTACATACAGTAACCTAGTTTCTTTTATAATTGCTGTTTTCAATAATCAGCCATACATAACATGGTGAATGAGCGTTATTCTTATTGAACAGCTGTTGAATGAAGTTAGGAATGACATTATTTTCTACACAAATTTTACTGAATGTAATCCCAGCTGAGGTTCTAAGTGATTTTCTTCCACAAGTTGAGAAGATTTTTGAACACAGGACATCCACAATTGAGAGGCATGATAAATATTTGAGAGAGATCCACTTCAGTTGTACTAATGTTTGTTGAAACCACCACTGATTTCAAGATTTTAAAATCCCATCTTCAGGTGTATGAAACTGTAACATACAAAGGAAAGGAAGAATGAAATATAATGCAAAATATGTGTAAAAACAAAAGAGAACAAACGAAATCCATGACTGCAAACCACACGCATACTTCGGATGACCGTCAGATTAATTGTAACGACTGTCAATGTCTTTATGTTGGACAAACAGGACGTACTTTCGCAATTCAGTTCAAAGAACACCAAGACTCAAGTAATTTGATACCAGCCTTAACTAATCACATACAAACACTCTATTCCTGACAGAGGTACTAACTTATGTATTCTCCATATAAAATGAAAGGTCAAATCCTTAACTTATTGGAAGACATTGAAATTTTACACAGTTTGAACCACAATCCACTATATACCTAAAATGAGCAAACCACTTTGGCGCATACGGTTCTATTGAATACTGACAAGTTTCTAAAATAATGTCACAAGTTCAAGCCTATTTCTCTAAACTCTCATCCATTTATTGTCTTGTCTTCATTATCTTTCCACATTAGTATTATTTCATCGGATAAAGGGTGCTCAGCCTCATCATGTTGATTTGCCGTTTGGCTCCTAGCATCGCTACACTTACATTTTGGAATTTTTATGATAGTTTTTATATTTATACATTTTATATACATTACTTGAGCCCATAATGTAACCTACATATACGATGACGTACTTAGTATAATTTATTGTACCATTGTTTTTATCATAGCTTTTATTATATACTTCACTCATTTGGCTTACCTACTATTACCTTGTTGCCAATTAAGGCACATATTTTTACTAGTCTGTGAGGTTCAGACTTATTTCTTCCCATTTGTTTAGTTGCTTCCCTTCTTAGCCATCTTTCCATATCATCATTCCTTTGTATAATGTACGGTGCTCAACCTAATCATCTTTGTGAGTCATTTTTAATGCCTACATTACTACATCCACATTTTAGACTTGTGATGGTTTCTTATACATTTCATTTTATTTTTGTCACTCAAGTCTGTAATGTATCATACACATGATGATTTACTTAGTATGGTTTCATATTACCATTAATTTTTATCACTGTTGTCACTGGTTCATTCATTTTACCTATGTACTTTTGCCTTGTTGCCTAAAAACATCTCATATTGTCATATGCTTGAGAGTTATTTAGTCTATTGGTGTACCAGAGCTCATTCATATTCTATGTCCTTAATGAAGTATTGTAAATGCTTGGATCAGTCATTCCAGATTTTCTGTATCATCGCTGGCAGTGTCAGTTTACTTGCTTGTAGACCATTGGCATCTGCATCACAACGTACTTACAGACCTCTGGCGTGGCCTTCCATGCAGTAGTGGGTGGCATTCCTACCCTGCGGCTACCAAGCGGTGGACAGTGTGAGAACTATAATTGTTCTCTTGTTCTGTTTACTTCTTCCCACCTGCATGGACATTACATTTTAGATCAGTTTCATTATTGCTCTTCCCTCCCTGGGTTTTCTTTTCTCTAGTTCCACCACGAAAATGCAATGACTGGAACTCTTGCACTGACTGGTCCAACCACATGTTATGTATTACCAAATACTGTAAGTAAGTTGGCTTGTTTCAGCAGTCTGCTCTTTTGGTTTTTACACATATTTTGCATTATACTTCTTTCTTCCTCTCCTTTGTATGTTATGGTTTGACAGTTTCATACATCTGAACTTGTGATTTTAAACTTGGTTGTGGTTTTAATAAATATTAGTACATCTGAAGCAGATCTCTCTAATTAATTACTTAAAACCCAGTTCGGGGAATCCATGAAGATGCTCAACATGTTTCGATAACTGCAAAGGTTCAAGAAGCTGATGATGAGAACTGTTGTTTTTAACATGAGATTTCGAGCTAAAATGTGCAGCATTGATCAGTACTGAATTTTTCCTGTCCATTGTGTCCTGAAAAAATGAAACAACATTTGTCTGAGAAAGTATGTTCAACAGCATAAAGAGTCATTGATGACTCGGCACACAATAATCTCCAGATAATACAGACACATTGTTTTCAAAACTGATATGAAGTTAAGAGAAGGAACTGAAAACAATACGAGAGTCTAATACACTTTCCTCTCATACAACAAGGAAAATTTACTGGCTTCTCTGTTAGAACTGTTCCAAGTAATCTTACTGGTCCTCTAAAATTATGCTGAAAAATATTATTACAGTGTGATCATGCCTGTAGCCATTTCAGACATGTTACCAGATTGAATACTAAGGCCAGTTATTCCCTTGTGAGAACATATGAAGTCAACAGATTATGACACTCAAGTGTACACAGAGGGAGAATGTGCAGCAAGAGCTGTGACAGCTAGGGTGTAAATCCAGAAGTAAATTTTTGGTTTCAAGACATGTGGAGTTGCTTAACCAAATCATGGACCTCTTTTTTGAACTGTAATTGAAAAATAAAATATGTTAGTTTACAGCTTTAGCATAAAATCAAAATGAAAATATTTTTATGAATAATTTCAAGTTTTCATTTTGTAATGTGAAAGAGCCTATCTCAGGTTTTACACAAATTATACTAAACACAGTACCAACAAAGATACTTCAACTTGTTTGTAAGATCTCACTGTCATCTTCACACTGAAATTAAATTATGCTAGATTGGTCAAAGATTTATTCCTTCCCCTGATCCCTACAGGTGAAATACTTTTGCCACTGACCACTCTGTCCAAAAGATAACGTCGAACCATGCCTCACCAAGTTCATGCCGTCATTCAACTGTAATCTTCTCCCACTTCCATTCTCTTCATTATCTTTCAAAACCTCCTACCTCAGGCCTGGTCTTACTCTTCTTTTCTAGACAGTTTCCCAAGAACACAAATCTCTTGGCAGAGGATAGAGACAGCCTCCCCTCTATTAAAACAATGCCTGATTTAATCATCCCCCTGTAAACGGAAGCTACATCACTTGTTATGATGAATTATAATGATTACCTGTCAGAAGATATCTGCCTACTATCTGATACTTTCATGTACAAGCTCTGCCACAGTGATTCCTTCCCAGAAGTCCAGAATAACCTTCAATGCCTACCCAATTGCCTAGGCCCTTATCAGAACATTTTCCCCAAGTCTCTCACCCCTCCTCACCCCAACTAATTACAGGCCAACTTTCCACATGCTACTCAAAATCCATAATCTATCCATTCTGGATGTCCAGTTGTAATTGGATGGTGTAGCCCCCATGAAAAGAATCTCTATTATAGTTGATCAACACTTCCAATGCCTACAGCCTAATGTCCTATATAAAAAACATGAAACACTTTGTCATCTGTACATCAATCATATTCCATCACCATCTAGACCCTTGTAGTGATTGCTGATACCACTCCCTATGCAGTAATATTCCTCATGCTGCTAGCTTTGCAACAAGCAAATACTACTACTCTCAACATCTTGTCAGCTTCAAACCACCATCTTGCCCAGTTACTGGGCAATTCAAAATGAACACAGCAAGTACAAATGGCTATAACTATTTCATGCACAGTGATAAACTGATGAGAATTACAGGTAATAAACAAGAAAGTTCAGTTTTTTTATAGTTTTCTAAAACATATATTATCAGTAATCTATATGAATCTCTTGGTCACATGAACAACATCTAAATGATGATCAATTTCACACCGTACACTCTAAAGCATATGTGGAGTTATAAATATGTGTGCATTGCAAGTGCATATTTTGAATCCTGGAATTGTTTTTGGTAAGGGAGGTGCACACATATGGTCTTTCACATGACCCCAATTAAGAGAAATCCATAGATGCCAGGTCCAGAGATCTATGTGGTCAAGGGCAAAACACAGTGCTGTCATGTCCAGTACAACTTCTTCAGTTATCTGGAACATGCTGATTTAAAAATATGCAAATTTCTTATTCCAATGTGGGGGTACTCCATCTTGCTGAAAGGTGTCCACAAACAGATCTTCTGCACCATATCCATACATGCCCCTAGTTCTCCAACTACCCCTATGAACCAGTTGCAGAGGAGAATCCCTCCATTACCCAATATCACCACTCCCCCTTGTTCCTCCTCCTGGAACAACTTACTAACATCCTTTGACTACCTTCCAGGGCATCTCCTTGAAAGAGGAACAGATACGGAAATAGTCGCCACTAAAATGTGACCAAAAACGCATCTGAATGCCACCCCCTTCCCCACCAGTGGCTGAGCATGCTATGGAGCACCATATGCTTGGCTTAAACTTACAATGTTTTATTTCAATCTCTAATTGCCCACCCCACATCCACCTCCACTCTGGCCTCATGATCCTTGCTTCATTCCATTAATCTCCCCACCCACATTGTTCTCTCTGCACCTTCACCTTCCTTTGTTCTATCTTGATGCCCCTCCCTCCATTTCACCATGTGTGTGTTACATGTTACTTTACCAGCTTGTACCAGGACAGACTTTCTGTTGTTACATTCCTATGATACCTTTGTGTGTGTGTGTGTGTGTGTTTCAGTTAGTTAGTTATGAGGAAATTCATTGTCTTATGGTTTAGTGTCAATTTCAGTCTCATTTATGTGTCTGTTCACCACTCATTGTCCCCAGTATATAGTGTGTGGTTACCTTAATAGTTTCCATTATTTGTGCATAAAAATGTAGTTTGAAGTATAATTGTTATTTGTTTATAATGTGTTCTTGTTTAGTTGTATTTATCCTTACATTTACATTGAACTTATACTTGCATAATTTTTTTTTTTTTTTTTGCACTTTGTACATTGATTTCTCGTTTATAGTGTCAACTGCAGATGATCAGCCACATAGAACAAACCAGGAAATTCTCCCAATGAAGCCAAGAAAACAGAGTAGGGTACACACAATGAAGTGTGGATCTAAAACTGTGACTACTAGTACTGCAACTAAACTAACTGAATGTATGTCACAGTTCAAAAAAAGATAAAGCTTTAACCTGTTTTCCATTTTGACTTCAATCTCTTCACAGCATTTCTTACCTTTCTTTCAGATGCCAACAGTTCCTTTAACAGCAGACATGACAGCCTTGTACACACATGTATCTACACACTGAAGAGTTTAATTTACATCACAGGTATATCTGCATTCATGCCTTAGTTTCAAAGTAAAGTATACTCGAGACCTGTGTGAGAGAGGTGTGTTTCTACTGAAATATAAAATTCACCAAAACATACCTCAGTTCTTTCTCCTTCTGTCATATAGGATAAATCTTATAATTCTATAACATATCACATGAACTTGTCATTTGATTACTTGTTAGGGCAGTAACAGATTCACTGAATGCAGTATGCCAAGATTCACTTATCTGCAGCTACTTACTATGTGTTAAGCATGCATGTAAGCCATGGTGAGAAAGGTGATTGTTTCTGATTGTTCAAGATATTTTTAAATATTGACAAAACAAACTCTTGCATTACATATAAATACTATGGACATGATAATTCCTATGGTCTTCAAAATGAATAAAATGGATTATTTTTAGGGTTTTTATAAATGCTTAGGTTATTACCTGCAGCACATTAAATTTTTGTATATGTCTTTGAATCTCAATTAATTAAGCAGAATGCATACATTCAGAAATCAGTGTTTCATATTAGGTGAGTCATTTTAAGCAATTATATTGCTATACTTATTTGGGAAAAAAATAGAAGCTAATATAGTTATTGGTAGTTATGTAAGTAAATGGAATGTAAACATGGGAAAAGAAATAGGACCATGCGTTTGAAGTTACATTTAATACCTTTCTATATCCACAAGTTATAATATAATCTATATTATCATCTTCACATCATATACATATATATATTTATATATATATCGTATGTAGAGAGACTTTATTGCAAGAGACTCAATAAAATACATTCGATCTTTAAAGTGTTGAGCTGTTCCAGGGTTAAGTAACGTATTTAGACACCAATACTGCACAATTTTAATTGCGAAATATCCTGGAGCAGTCCAAAACACAGCCGATACGTTCACCAACTGTGTGAGCTAGCTGTTGACCCAGATTGTCAGATAATTTATCGAGTCTGTGCAATCTGCTGCCGAACTTGCAAGCTCAACAACTTGTTGGTTTTGGGTATAACGACAGGAGAACATAGCACATTGATCTTTAGTATAGATTGTACAGAGCATAATATAATATTAGCTATCAATATAATGCAACAGTGACGTGAGGCTTTTGTCGAATCTTTAACATATATGTTCACAAATCAGCTAAAAATGTTTATTGTTCACGAGATAAGCTCCGGAATAGCAACTCGTCAACAACTGAGCCCCATACATCTCTAGCTGATTAGGAACCAGGAGGCTTGACATCCGTTTCCGGAACGGACCAAGACACCCATAAAATTTAGAATTTTCATTATATTAGCATGTAAAATATGAAATGAATAAAGAACAGACAGACACGCACGGTTTGACATTGAGCTTGGAGGAGTCTACAGGGATGTGGGATATTGACTAGATTCTAGCGCGACCTACAAAGCGCCAATAGGGCACCAAGCTGAGTTACCAACTGGTGTTCCATCCAACCAGGTCCTGGCACATTGCTTGCAAAGGACGTCTCAAATACTCTTCACTTTCCTGCAGGCAATCTTCTTTCTCACAAGCAAAACTTCCAGTGTATTCGCTTTTCTTTAACTGTAACTTTATGTGCATATCTGTCAAGGAACCTTTATCTCACGAACTGGTATCTAAAATAGTCTTTCCTCATAGTGTGGAATGATACCAGTAAAGCCCTTTCATGTACCAAACACAGCTCATGAACCACAAACAATATTAATCCAACTACAGAACCTTCTTCGGAAAACCATACATCTTCAGTCACAAAGTAACTTTCTTCTTCACACATCACACATGTCAACAATCTGTACAGATCACATGCCTTTCAGAACACACTGGAGAACAACAGATCAGTACGACATCATCTGGATCTACATATCTGTGTTTGTCCATTGGCAGCATATGCTCAGAGATTCTGGATGGATTCTAAAAATATTTTGTCAAATCTGGGGAGCCCCACTCTTGGGGTAATTAAGGTAAGCTCACGAGTATACCTTAAATTTAGGGATGAATGTGAGCCATCCTCTTCAATGTCATATCAAGTATGTGATAGTGTGAGGTAGTAACTAACCACACATTATTCTATCTGTAATGTTGTACATGGAATGTATTGCAGAGAAATGTAGGAAGCATAACTGGCATACCTCTGGAAATGCTCTCAGAATACAATGGCCACTCTCATTTTCATTTTTTCAGGCAAATATTCAAAGTATGCATATCTTCTCTCTGTACAGAAAAAATACAATCCATTACACACCAATTAACAAAGAGCATCATTTTTACAACCATCTTTATGC
Source organism: Schistocerca nitens (assembly GCF_023898315.1). Taxonomy (NCBI): domain Eukaryota; kingdom Metazoa; phylum Arthropoda; class Insecta; order Orthoptera; family Acrididae; genus Schistocerca; species Schistocerca nitens. Next base: position 530,192,236 of record NC_064614.1, on the reverse strand, counting down.
TTCCTTTCTCATCCTAGTTCATCGCCGTTGGTCTTTGGTTGACCTGACTAGAAATGTTTGCATGATTGTAAGTCTGAAGTGTTTTTAGCAGAAATTCAGCAATGTCCATGTTCTACTACAAAACTGCTAATTACTCCAAACTTACATATGCAATTATTATGCGTTAAAATTTACACTCTTTCTGTCACAAGTAGGATCTGATTCCCAGACCTACATTTTATGACTGACAGCAAAATACATTTACACACTGTAGTAATATAACTGTAACAACTGTTCCCAATGTCTTGTTGTGCTCTTACACTGTCCACAACACATGTAACAGTATCATAACTGTCACACTGTGCCAAGTCCACTGGTAAAATACCATACTTTAATGTAATATTTGTCATTACAGTATACAATACTAAGAACATAAATGCAAAAATTAAGCGTACATGCAGCCACACACAAGACACTTGTGTAAACCCATGCCCAGTTTTCTCTGCAGTTTTAAAAAGTAGTACACAACAGACACACATGTTTTATGACTAGTGGTAGTTTGCCCTGTGGACTGTTTAATATGCCCAAGTATTCATTTAATACTGAATGGAGAAGCAGTTAGCTTCTTTCTCTTAATGGGAGTATGGGCAACTGACAATCTACCATAGGGCACATTATTAAATGATGGGGAAATGAGATCTATCTTAACCTATTTAGTGTCAACCACATGGGAAAAATAAATTACAGCAAAAATTATTTCTGAACATTAAAACCAATCTGCGTTGGTTAACAGTTCTTTCACATTTACATTAAAAAATATGTCTTTCCATAGTTCACTGCGCCACTGCTTGTATGCTGTGATTCATGAGAACTATGGAATTTATTTAGGCTCCTTTAGCAATTGCTCACAACACATTCATTCAATGTGGAATGGGGTACATTTTTTCCTATACATTTTTATAAAAAAGGCTACAATTTAATGATATTCACAAAGTATAAAAGATTAATTACAATATCACACTCTTCATACAGCAGTGTTGTTGTGATTTGCTGATGAGTCCGCTGGCAGCACGAACTGTGACCCTGGAGACACCAGCATTAGTGGCTCTGTGTTGCGGCGTTTCATCTTTCCCTTCATCTTCTTCAACATTGTAGCCTAGCAGAGGATTTAGGAATGAAAGGAATGGGAGGAGCAAACAAAGCAGTGCAAAGGAAAGAGAAGAAACTGATGTCAATAATCAAAGTGGACCACATTCTCACATAAACATTTTGTGAGTAATTATATTTTGATGCAAGACAAAAAAAGAAGCAGAATTAGATTAGTAAGCAAGAAAGCATAACATGAAAAAGAAAAAAAAGTGAGAGGAGTCTGAATTACAACAGCAATCAACCCAGTGAAGTGTGAAAGTGTGTGAAGCTTGGAAGTTCCTCTCACATATTTGTAAGGAAAAAGGGGAGTACACATAGACCATAACTCGAAATGCAGTCTGAGAACTTTTAAAACTGAAACATGAATACAACACAGGCATTATTTCATGCATATCCATGACTTAACTCCATTCTCAAACTAGATTAACAGTGACTCATAATGGAACACATGCATACACAAATGGTAAATGTTATAAGAAAATGATTGATCGAAATATCTTTTAAGCAACATTAAAGAAAATATTTAGACAGGATGAGATACAGCTCCCAGACTGCATAGGTTTCTCTACTCTGAGGCTGCTGAGAATGGATTTATTCATCACTGCTCTTGCCCCCCTCCCCATTTGCTGGCAGGATAGAGGGTTCAGTGTTTCGCCGCTTGATCTTATTTTTCTTCAACATGGTTGCCTGCAGTCAAGAGGAACGTGGGTTTATTAGTCGAGGAGTGGGTTAAAAGCCAACTGTGAGATACTACATACAACATGCAAATCTTATTGAGAGATATAGACAGAAAATTTTTAAATGAATTACTAATCTATCAAAAATCGCCTTTCTAGTAATAGAGAGCTATAACATTTATACAGAAAATAAAGCTAAGACAGCAAGTTTTAAATAAAATTTAGATATAGATAACACTATTATGGATGTTAATAAGTGTTTGGCTTTTCTTCTCTCATGTATTTCGAAACTACCAATGAATTTTGTGACACCTACGTGTACTGACTGGTTTAATTGCAAACAGCTTTTGAAGTTATAACCTAGTTTCTGGAAGTCTCGCATGAACATGGTAAAATTCACTATAAACTTCACAATCATAACTTTTTTACACGAGATGAAATTTGAAAATGTGTGGTGAAAGTGTGATTTCATTAAATTCACCATATTAACAAAAAGTCTTGCTACATGCAAGAAGACTTGATCTGGACAATACTGTGGTATACTAACACTAGTGACAAAAGGCACAAGAAATGAAAAGGATAGTAACACTGAAAATGTAGTCCTGAAGACCATTAATTTATAGCAGTAACCAAGCATGAAAAAAATTTCAGTACAAAGATATTGCCAAAAATTACCCCAATAATATTTAGAAGTGAGAAAGTGATATACACTTTGACATTCATTAAGTTGTAAGAATGTCTGATAAAATGTTTTTAAAATTGTTGATGTTTATACATACACCGATGTGAACAAAAGAACTGACACAAGAAAATGGAATAAAAAGTTGGCAGCATAAATTCCTTCATTATAATAGATAAAAGGAAAAGAAGAAAACTGCAGAGGTGGTACACAGATCAGTGATATGGAAAGATCACCAATTCCACAATTACTGAAGAACATCTACTGGAGAGACTACACAAATGACTTCACACTCCCCAATACACAACAGTTCATCCAGCCAGCAAGTACTTAATCTATGACAATTACTTTTTCATACAGTCTGTAATTTTTTCACTACATATCTGTAAATTTTCATTTTATCCTTCTTTCACTTCATTTTCATACCATTAGCTTAATAAAGCTCCCCACTCACACATTATCTGGACTGGATTTGCTCTGCAAGAAAACAGTAAGCGGTCTTCTGCTCTCTTCATTATCTTCTGCCTTTACAGTTAGCTACCTCCTCTTGCACTATTAATTATCAAGTAAACATTAATTTTCATTTATATCTGTCAGTTGCATTCATTGCATCAAATTCATTACCTAGACCTTGTTTGTTAAGAGACCAGAAGAGAATTACGCCCCTATCCTTTGCAAACTGTTCCATCCTTCTACAGCTCCTTTTGTCTGTTTCTACTGTTTAGTTTTCAAAGCGCATTTGGTTTCAAAAACTCTGAATTCAACTTCTTTTTATTTTCCCCCCTTCTATGCAATTTTTAAAGCATTACCAACAAGCAATCCATTTTATCAACATCATCACATTTATTACTGATCAAAACCAAATAATGCGCAAATCCAAATTAAATCACGTGATGAAACAAATAAAACTTGATGCAGTAGAGTGATTATTTGGAATGACACAATAAGAAAGAGTGTGGGAGGGGGGGGGGGGATGACAATGGAAGATGACAACTATATAATCAATGGTATTCACAAACTTATCAGAATGCCTGATGCCTACCTACAATATATCTATCTCCTTTGATTCAATAAATATCTTTTGGCCCTTCATTCTCAGTGGTGTAGATGTCTCTTTATTCATTATTTCCATTCCTCACCCAAAGAAAGAAACTTCCTTGAATGTCTTGATTAATGTTGTCTCTGGGTCAGTACTTGTTTTGAAAAATTGAGATCAGTTGTGAGCAGTTATAACTACACTGACAGAGAAAAAAAATTGCAACACCAAGTAGGAGTTATGCACATAAGCAAAAGTTGGTAGGCATGTTTCTACATCTGAAAGATGATGTCCATTCCAATTTCACAGCAGTCGCATAAAAGTGGTGCTAGCAGCGTCACTATGAGAAAGCAAATCAGGTTTGCTTTAAATACATACTGTAATGGTCTTGAGCATTGGTTGCCTTTGCGATTGGACATGGTGAGCTGTTGTTACTCAAGAATGGCTTTAAGGTGACAAAGACTAGTACTGTCACTATGAGAAAGCAAATCAGATTTGCTTTAAATACATACTGTAATGGTCTTGAGCATTAGTTGCCTTTTAGATTTGACATGGTGAGCTGTTGTTACTCAAGAATGGCTTTAAGGTGACAAAGACCCCATTATCAACACCTCACTGAGTTTGAATAAAGTCATGTAACAGGACTATGAGAAGCTGGATGTACCTTCTGCGATACTGCAGAAAAACTTCGCAGGAATGTAGCCATTGCACATGACTGGCAGTGGTGGTCATGAGACTGGGCTGAAAGAAAACTGAACTCTGGATAGCCATGTGGCACTAACAAGAGAGAAGATGATCAAGGATAACTCCATGCCAGATGCCCTAGAGCATGCATTCCACTGACCCCAAACCACCCCCATTTGAGACTTCAGTGGTGTCAAGCAAGAGCTCATTGAAGGGCAGGGTGGAGGTCTGTTGTGTTTTCTGAAGAAAGCCGCTTCTGCCTCAGTACCAGTGATGGCCATGTGTTGGTCAGAGGGAAGCCAGTTGAGGCCTACAACTCAGAACGAATCCAACCTGTCTGTATCCTAGACAAACTGGACCTACACCTGGAGTTATGATCTGGGGTGCAATTTCATATGAGAGCAGAAGCACTCTCGTGGTTATCCCACAAAGACTGACCACAAATCTGTTTGTCAATCTACTGATTCGACCCATTGTGGTACCATTCATGAACAGCATTTTAGGGGGTGTTTTCCAACAGGATAACACTTGTCTATATATCACCACTGTAACTCAAGATGCTCTACATAGTGTCAAAATGTTGTCTTGGCATGCTCGATCACCAGATGTCTCCAGTCAAGCACAGTCCCTTGGGTGAAAGAGAAAATTTTTAACATGAAACGTAGGGAATAATGTACTGTATGTAACTACTTTGGTCCTTATTTTATGAGTTTTGTCCCAAATAAGTGGCTTATTAGTAATCACCTCATACACAATCCTCTATAATCTCTGCAAATTTTGTTATTTTAATACTGTAATTAAATTTAAATATGTATGCCAGCTAGCTCTAAGTGTAGTGTTAGCTGCTGCAAACAGAAGTTGTGCTTTGCTGGTGCTCCACAATTTTCAAAACTTTGACTGTGGTAAATTGATGTTATGGTGCTCACCTTTGGCATCCTAGTGTAGAAGGTGTAACGAACTCAACTACTTCAAAAATTTCTGTGACCTGCACATTTATTTGCATATACAACCCAACTTCCAAATTATCACTTATGGGAGACCAGGTGTGCCAGATATGTCAGGTTCTAAATTCTAGATGCTAACTAACATTCTACTGTCTGTGTGATTTTCACATAACCTTTCACTGATTGTGTCAATGTGTATTTCATTATATATTCTGTTTTTTCAAACATTTAAGAGTCCAGAGAGCTCATACTTTGTTGTCAGTTGTGAACTTAATTTGTGGTTTTTGGAAACTTTTGGCCATAGTATCCTTTGTCAAAACCAATTGTTCCCTAATGTCATTAGAGTGGAACGTTGCATAGTGATCATAATTCGTCCCAGTTTCTTACTCATAGTATGAAACACTAGTTAAGCAAAACAATTTATCCCACATAAATTAATGTAAAATATGATAATACATTCCATGCGGAAAAGGTACTACACGTTTTATCTTATTCACGCTATTTATTCAAAGAAAATTATACATACAGTGTGGATGGATATGTGTGTGTGTGCGAGTGTATACCCGTCCTGTTTTCCCCCTAAGGTAAGTCTTTCCACTCCCGGGATTGGAATGACTCCTTACCCTCTCCCTTAAAACCCACATCCTTTTGTCTTTCCCTCTCCTTCCCTCTTTCCTGATGAGGCAACAGTTTGTTGCGAAAGCTTGAATTTTGTGTGTATGTTTGTGTTTGTTTGTGTGTCTGTCGACCTGCCAGCACTTTCATTTGGTAAGTCACACCATTTTTGTTTTTAGATGTATTATGTACTTTATTATTCATGATACATAACTAATTATTTTCACAACAAAACTCTATACAGTCATTTGTTTCTGCCAATGCTTCAACACTTGGCAAAACTGCAACACAGCATTATCATCAAGTAAATTTGTAGTGCAAGTAGCCACTGCTTTATTGGGGTGATAAATTTCAATGTACGATGCAACAGATTCCCATGCTTTCAGAATTTCTCTTATTGCCCCAGCAGATTGCTGCTTTGCTGTTGCCACTTCCTCCTCCTCCTCTTCTCAAGAACTCCTCTCCAAAACTTCATGCTGTGAAACACACCGCAACTCCATAAGCTCTTTGGTGGTCATTTCTTGGCTGTGATCTTCCACAAGCTCACATTGATATCTTTGTTATCCACTTCTAGTCCCATGCTCTTGGCCAGAGACACAGTCTCACTGACTACGCACTTCACTGACTCAAATGGTTCAGAGCCACATTCGACAACACACTCTGAACAAAGCTTCTTCCAAGCAGAAGTGAGAGTTCTCGTGGTAATACCTTCCTATGCCTTGTCGATCATCTTGATGGGGGCAATGATGTTGAAGTTATATTTCCAAAACCCTCGGAGAGAGAGACTGGTAGCTTCAGTCAACTCAAAGCAATGCTCCAAGAGTGCTTTAGTACAGAGCTTCTTAAAGTTAGAATTAAACTGCTGGTCCATAAGCTGGAGCAAAAGAGTGCTGTAGGGAGGCAGAAATTGGATCTTGATGATTGAAATTTTTCAAGGAGGTGGTCTTATGGGCCTGGAGAATGGGCCGGAGCATTGTCCAAACAAGCAGGACATTGACTGGCAAATTCATTTCAAGATTTTTTTTTTTTTTTTTTTTTAACCTAAGGATCAAACACTTCAATGATCCAATCAAAAAGAAGAACACGTGTCACCCAAGCCTTGTTGTTGGACTTCCACATCACATTTAACCTGCTCTTCTGCACTTTACACTTCTTGGAGGCTCATGGAGTTTCTGAATGGTAAACAAGCAGCCGTTTGAGGTGACAGAGGTGGTCGGGTGGCTGGCAGCCGCAATCAGCTGACTGCATGCATATGTCAATGAGGTTTGCATGCCAGCCGCAAGGAGCGCTGACATGTGCTTACTCCTTGCTGTGGCACACGAGCGTTCCATGACGTTTAAGCAATGTGCCAACTTATAATTGTTCCATTGTTGATTTCACCGAACGTTTCTGGGGAGTTCTACCCAAGTTTGCTGTAACATTCCATTGGTTATTATTGTGTAATCACTGCCTATGTTATGTGTTCTTTCCTGAGTGATCTTCAATAAAAACATGATAAACATAGAAGACGTACTTCTTCCACAATAAGAACTTGGTAGTTAGTTGCGAGCCTAACGCACAGTGCGAACGCGATATCTGGTGACTCCGACATGATTGTGGCTAAGAAGACGATTCATCAGGACCATGAAAGTAACATTTGTTAGCAGAAACATTACAGATACACCAGTAACTCCTGCAATTTCAAGACTGGCAGTACAATTACCAACAACCTTGCATTATGGTTCACACAAGTTGAGGCGAGTTTTCTTTGTGCAGGTGTGATGTCAGATTCCACCAAGTTTGCACTGGCAGTGAGCCATTAAACCATCGATACACTGCCGAAGTACAGGATATTATATCTCCGCCACTCAATACAGAGGCCTACACAAAACTCAAGACTGAGTTATATCGACGCGTATCCGCAGGCAGGTTCTAACACAGGAGGACATTGGAGACAAAAAACCATCCCAGTACCTCCGTCACCTGAGGAGCAAAGTCAATGCAGGCACAATCCTGGACACGCTACTTCGTACATTATGGAGCAATAGATTGCCGGCCCATGTGAAAGCCATAGTTGCGTCACAAACCGATATGCTGCTTGATGCCGTAGCCGATCTTGCCAACCATATTCAAGACGCAACTGTGCCTGCTTCCTATTCTGATCCGTCAACGGCGTGTCGTGTTCCAGTGCTTCGATGGGAACTAAACCTGACTACAATAGTCTCATGAATAAAGTGGAAACACTTAACAAACAGATGAACGAGAACTTATTAAGCAAGGTTGATGCCCCTCAGTAGACGAATGAACTGCTCGCCGACCGGAACATTAAAGGACAGTTCCAACGGAGATCCTAAGCTGCTCATCATCGCACGCGCACACCTCTGGTGACGCACCGCCTACTAACATATGTTGGTATCACCAGTGATATGAAGAGCATGCACACAAATGTAATCTGCCTTGTGCATATACCAGCAACAAACATCACACAAACGTAAATGCACTGGGCAGATCTTCTGTACGTCTGTTCGTAACTGACCACAAGACAGGCGGAAAGTTTTTGATCAATACCGGATCCGACCTCAGCATTCTACCATGCGATACGCTACATAAATACCATCTGGCCACCGCATTTCAACTGTCGGCTAATAATTCTGCAATCATGACTTATGGAGTACAGCATTTGGAACTAGACCTTGGACTGAACTTTACAGTTGCAGCTGTGATGAAGCCTATCATTGGTGCAGACCTCTTAGCGCATAACTGCCTGATGCCTGAGGTTCCCAATGCTAGGCAGCTGGACACAGTCACCGGACTGTCCACCCCTGCATTCCGGTGCCACACTGCAACTTACAACGCCAGGCAATACAGGCTACGGATGACAGGTACTCTAAGCTACTAGCACGGTTCCACACTCTCACGAGGCCTTCAGAGGCCCCACAAAAGGTACGTCCTGATACAGTACACTACATTAATACAACGGCTGGTCCCCGATTTCACGCAAACCCAGACGATTAGCTCCTGACTGGTATGCGATCGCTAAGGCAGAGTTTGACACTATGCTCGCCGAGGGCATTATCTGCCCATCTAGTGGGGCATGGTCATCACCCTTGCATTTGGTGCCTAAAAAGAGCAGCATATGGCGGCCGTGTGGTGACTAACGAGCTTTAATGCAATAACAATTCCAGATTGCTATCCAGTGCCTCTCCTAAAAGACTACAATAATGCATTGCGTGGCAAACAGGTGTTTAGTGTGTTCGATTGTGCCAAAGCATACACACAGATTCCGGTTGCTGAGAAAGATATCCCGAAGACAGCCATTACAACGCCTGTTGGCTTGTTTGAAAGCTTATTTATGGCATTTGGCTTGAGAAATGCCCACAGATATGGCAACGATTCATGGATTCTGTATTATGAGGGTTACCATGTTGTTTTCCTTACCTAGACAACATACTCATCTTCTCAGCAATGTCAGAGGAACATGAACAGCATCTCATTGAAGTTTTTGAGCGCTTTGACGAGTACGGCATTGTTTTGAATGTCACTAAGTGTGTGTTCCGACAACCGGAGATAACGTTTTTGGGTCACGTAATTTCTTCTGTGGGATTGCGCCCCTTGCCAGAGAAAGTTAAAGCCATTTTGAATATTCCTCACCCAGAGACAGCCAAAGAATTAGGTAGGTCCTCGGAATCCTCAGTTTTATCGCTACCCTCTGCCACATGTGGCAGAACTCCAAGAATCACTCAGAGCAGTGCTGGCCACTCCGAAAACAAAAGGCAAAGCACCTGTGCAGTGCTCATAGACAATGATAGATGTTTTTGAAACCACCAATAAAAGCATAGCTGAGGCAATGCTTCTTGCTCACCCTGCTTTAGATGTCCCTCTTGCACTCGTGGTCGATGCTAGCCAGGTGGCCATCGGCACAGGATAGCAGCAATATGTGGACATAGCCTGGCAGCCCCTCACTTTTTTCTCTCGGAAATTATCATCCACTCAGTAACAATGGAGCACTTATGACCAGGAATTGTTGGCCATCTACGCTTCCATGAAGTATTTCCAAACACAGCTGGAGGCGGGAGTATTTACAATTTATATGGACCAAAAACCTCTGATATTCACCTTCCGCCAGAATAACAACAAAGGCTCACCGAGGCAGTTTAATCAGTTGGATTTTATTGCTCAGTTTTCCACCGACATTAAACACAACTCTGGGTTGAACAATGTAGTGGCAGACTGTTTGTCATGTGTCAATGAAATTACGGAGACTATCGACCTCTCACGCCTGACCCAAGCACAACAATCAGATCAAGAACTTGAAAATTGCTTAAACGATGACACAGCAGGCCTGCAGCTCAAGCTCATTGATGTACCAGGATCAGACACTAAGATATATTGTGAGACCTCCAATAACAAAGCGCACCCATCCATCCCAGCAGACCTGTGTAAGCAAATATTTAATAACCTCCACGATTTATGACATCCAGGGGTAAAGGCGATGACGCAGCTCATATCTGGTCATTACGTGTGGCCGGGGATACAAAACGACTGCTGCCACTGGGCTCGCGTGTATCAATTGTCAAGACTGCAAAATTTCACGTCATGTTCGCGCACCAGTAGGCAATTTCCCAAATACAACCGAAAGGTTTGCCAATGTCCACTTGGACGTCGTGGGACCTTTACCGCCCTCAGAGGGTCAATGCTATTTGCTAACCATCATTGATAGATTCGCTTGCTGGACAGAAGCTATTCCAATTGACAACATTTCTGCCGAAATGCTGGCTGCCACATTTATGTCCAACTGGGTCGCTCGTTGCGGCTGTCCATTACATGTAACAACTGACAGAGTCTGAATTGTTTACTCAGCTGAGCAAGTTTTGCGGACCATCACATCACTTACTCCTTGCCGCGGCATGCAAGTGTTGCATGACTTTTAAATGATGTGCTATGTTATAACTGTTCCGTTGTTGATTTCACAGAACGTTTCTGGGGAGTTCTACCAAGTCTGCTGTAACATTCCATTGGTTATTATTGTGTAATCACTGCCTATGTTATGTGTTCTTTCCTGAGTGATCTTCAATAAAAACATGATAAACATAGAAGACATACTTCTTCCACAATAAGAACGCGATAGTTTGTCGCGAGCCTAACGCACAGTGGGAACGCGATAGGTTAATTTTCAAATCACAGGTTGCATTGATACAGAATAGCAGTGTGAGACAGTATTTCACTGGCTTGTGACCACACAATGCATTCTCCTCTGCCGCTATAAAGGTACATTTCAGCATCTTTTACCAGAACAGACCCATCTCGTAACAATTAAAACACTGTTGTGGCAGATAACCCTCAGAATCTACAAGCATCTTGAAATTGCTGATAATGTTCTCTACTGCCTTTGTGCCAGAGTTGTCTGCTTCACCATGCCTCACTATGCTGTGGATGCCGGGTCTTCTCTTAAACTTCTTAAGCATCCCACAGCTTCCCTTAAACAGTTCTTTGGCCTCTGATGATCCTAGCATCTTCTTAATGAGGTCTGTGAAAATCATTCTCACCTTCTCACAAATGATGTTCTCATTAACAGTGTCACCTTTAAATTGCTTTTCATTTATCCATATAAAGAACAACCTTTCGACATCATCCAGAATACGAAACCATTGTTTGGATACTCTTGTCACTCCCTTTGAAGAATCTATCTCCTCAATCTTGTCCTTGTTCTTGAGGATAGTGCACATAGTTGATATAGACCAATTGTATGTGGATGCTAAATCAGCGGCACTCACACCACGTTCATGTTTTCAAATGATTTTACATTCCATTACTAAGGTAAGTTTCTTTCTCTTATAGTTGTCTTCTTGTGGCTTTATTTTTGGGGAGATTTCTATGAAGATTATTAAAATTTGCACACAAAAACATTATGCGAACACAAGTTCAGAAAAATGTGTTAGCAGAAAGGGCACTAAACCCAGACAACAGTACTAAAGACATTGTTAATGTGCCACTGTGGACAATGAAAGGTGCTCGTATTGTTGAACGTTTATCCCACCTCGCGTGAACGACTGGTGACTTCACACTGAGTTGTCGTCACTCGTTATGTGAAATGCCACTCGTTAACGGTAATTTTTTTACAATTTGTTTTACTCATTATGCAAATTGTGCATTATGGGAGGGGTTTGTTAAGCAAGGTTCCAGTGTATATATTTATGTGAAATTTTGAAAATTGTGAGTATTGTGGATAACCTATTTCCTAGTACATCAGTGTTTGTGATTTACAGTTACTGTAAATAACTAACGTATCATGTCACATTAGTTCTCTCTTTTAAATACAGGAGCATATATATTCTCTGAAATTATTGTAAATTAATGGTATTGTCAGATTTGTTAATGACTGTAACCTGAAAAATGTTTCAAAGAAACAGTAAGTTTTGTACCAAGTTTTTCTGTTGTCATAATACATAATAATGGTTCCCCTTTATGGAAATGGCAGAAAGATACGGGAAAGAGCACCATGTGCTTGGGGGCCTCATTCAACATGTCGAAGAGGCAATTCTGGCACGCACTGAGAGAACAGAGTGGAAACAACTGTATATTGTAGCATTTACAGGAACAAATGACACCTGTCATCTGGGTTCTGAGATCATACTTGGATCATTCTAGTCACCGGCAGTGACAGTTGTGAAGACCAGCCTTGCTCATGGGGTTTCGATGAAGCCCACAATCTGCAGCATTGTCCTCAGAAATAATTGTAGCCCCTGCTTTTGAGTCAAGTGGAAGGCTTGAACCACTGACGATGAATGCTCTGTGCAAGCTTGGCTATGACTTCTCAGATTCGCGATGCAGCTTGAGTAGTGTAAGGTCCCCCTAAATGATGCAGGTGTGCACTCCACACCAGAGACTGCTGCCCAGGTAATGCTGTCTGTGGGGTGCACACAAGAGCTCTTAGGTTAGGTGGCTCTCCATCCAGATAATGATAGCAGTGGGAGACCTGGAAATATCAATGTACTAGCCAAACGAATGCCATCCACAGGCAGGAGTGGTTAACTGCTGAAGTATTTACAATGAAGTGTCAGAGTTCAAAGTGCTCCTAAAAGCCAGGGAAGCTCACATAATACTAGATACAGAAAGCTGATTAAAACATGAAGTTGACACCAGTGAGATATTTGTGGAAAATTTAAGCAGATATTGAAAGTATAGCTTACTTAGAAATGGAGGTGGTCTATTTGTATCAGTAGACAAGAAACTCAAATCTACTGAGAAAGAAATTGGAGCTGCCTGTGAAACTATTTGTGCAAAACTCAAATTGGTATTATATCTGGGCAGAAAATTCTAGTTTATTCCTCCTATTGATCACCGGACTCACCACCTGATGTAACTGAAAACTATAGAGAAAACCTCAGTTCACTAGTTCCACAATCATACTGTAATCACTGGAGGAACTTTAATCATCCAACAATCAATTAGGATAATAACATTTTGTTAGTGGTTGGTATGGCAAGACATACTGTGAAACACTGCTGAATGCCTTCTCTGAAAACTATCTAAAACAGATGGTTTGGAACCCCATTCATGATGAAAATATATTAAGATATAATAACATCAAATATACTTGACTTTATTGAGGAAGTCCACATGAAAACTGGTATCAGTGACCATGAAGCAGTTGTAGCAACACTGAAAAGCAAAATACAAGGTGCAATTATAGCAAGTAGAAAGATTTATATGTTCAGTAAACTAGATAAAGAAGCAGCTGTGTTGCATCTTAATGAGGAAATGGAAACTTTCAGTTCAAATAGGAGCATATATAGGAACTATGGCTCAAGTTTAAAGGAACAGGCTATTTGATCATGCTTTGGATAGATTTCTACCCAATAGATCAGTTTGTGATGGGAAGGAAACACAGATCATTATGTAATACATGTAAAAAACAGCAGAGGGCTATACATAGAAAGATGTCAAATGAAAAACATGTGGTTGTCAACAGAGAAATGCAGGAAACCTTCAAGGACTACCTTAGCAAAATATTGTTGAAAGATCTTTCGCAAAACCCAAAGAAATTCTGGTCATATGTAAAGGCTATTTAGTTCAGTCACTCATTGATTAGACAGGAACTGAATTGAGGGTAGCAAAGCAAAAGCAGAAATGCTTAACTCCATTTTCAAATGTTCCTTTAAAAAGGAAAAATCCACGAGTATTGCCCCAGTTTAAATCTTGCGCCACTGCAAAATGAGTGAAGTAGATATTAGTGCCAGTGGTGTTGAGAAACAGCTGAAATCATTAAAACTGAGCAAAGCTCCAGGACCCAAAGGAATCCCTACCAGATTCTACACAGAATTTGTGGCTGAGATAGTCCCTCTTTTAACTATAATCTACTTTTGATCCCTCAAACAAACACTGTGCCTCATACTTGGAAGAAAGTACAGGTTGCATTTGTCTACAAGGAGGATAGCAGAAGTGATCCACAAAACTACTATCCAATGTCCTTGGCATTCGTTTGTTCTAGAATCTTAGAACATAATGAGATATCTTGAACAGAATGACCTCCTCCATGCCAACCAGCACAGATTCCAAAAACATAACTCATGTTGGATCCAACTCACACTTTTTTCAGATGACAGACTGAAAGCCCAAAAACAAGGCAATCAGGTAGATGCAGTATTTCTTGATTTCTGATAAGTACTTAAGTCATTACCACACCTACACTTATTGTCAAAATTACAATTGTGTGGGGTATCAAGCAAAACCTGTGACTTCTAATCCAGCTGCGGGCCTATGGGGTATCGTCTCAGTTGTGCGACTGGATTCGTGATTTCCTGTTAGGAAGGTCGCAGTTCGTAGTAATAGGCGGCAAATCATCGAGTAAAACTGAAGTGATATCAGGTGTTCCCCAGGGAAGCGTCCTGGGACCTCTGCTGTTCCTGATCTATATAAATGACCTGGGTGACAATCTGAGCAGTTCTCTTAGGTTGTTAGCAGATGATGCTATAATTTACCGTCTAGTAAGGTCATCCGAAGACCAGTATCAGTTGCAAAGCAATTTAGAAAAGATTGCTGTATGGTGTGGCAGGTGGCAGTTGACGCTAAATAACAAAAAGTGTGAGGTGATCCACATGAGTTCCAAAAGAAATCCGTTGGAATTCGATTACTTGATAAATAGTACAATTCTCAAGGCTGTCAATTCAACTAAGTACCTGGGTGTAAAAATTACGAACAACTTCAGTTGGAAAGACCACATAGATAATATTGTGGGGAAGGCGAGCCAAAGGTTGCGTTTCATTGGCAGGACACTTAGAAGATGCAACAAGTCCACTAAAGAGACAGCTTACACTACACTCGTTCGCCCTCTGTTAGAATATTGCTGCGCGGTGTGGGATCCTTACCAGGTGGGATTGACGGAGGACATCGAAAGAGTGCAAAAAAGGGCAGCTCGTTTTGTATTATCATGTAACAGGGGAGAGAGTATGGCAGATATGATACGTGAGTTAGGATGGAACTCATTAAAGCAAAGACATTTTTCGTCGCGGCGAGATCTATTTACGAAATTTCAGTCACCAACTTTCTCTTCCAAATGCAAAAATATTTTCTTGAGCCCAGCCTACATAGGTAGGAATGATCATCAAAATAAAATAAGAGAAATCAGAGCTCGAACAGAAAGGTTTAGGTGTTCGTTCTTCCCGCGCGCTGTTCGGGAGTGGAATGGTAGGGAGATAGTATGATTGTGGTTCGATGAACCCTCTGCCAAGCACTTAAATGTGAATTGCAGAGTAATCATGTAGAAGTAGATGTAGATGTATTCCTCCTGGTCCTTGACAGCGTATTGAACTTATTCCAAAAATTTGAAAATCAGACATCCAACTACTACTTCAGAATAACTGATAGATGGAAGCAGGTCATTTTTCAATATTCACCAAGATTATGAAGCCATGTGTAAAGCAAAACAGGAACAGCATGCAAGCTACGCAATATTTCATTGCATGTTCGCAAATGAGTACCCTACCTCATTTTCTGTATCTAAAAAGGATTCATGTGACCTTTGTATCGGTTACATGACTGCTGACGATAAATAAAAGTGAAATCTGAAATCAAAGAATGATGACCATTTGGTTGAGATGAGACATTATAAAGATAATGCCAATGGTATAGTGACATTATATGACCTTCAGGCTTTTGTATTCTTTCCAAAGAGTGATGTTTCCATGTTTTCCTACAAATCAAAAGCAATTCTCAACTTCATTATGTGTGAACTCAAGACTATTACATGTTACTGCTATGTGTAGGATGAGGTGAATGGGTATCAGGGGATGAATGAATTGGCACTTGCATGTTAATGTAATTAAAGAAGGAAGTTAACATTGTGCTTACTGCCCACCACAAGATTGAATGCCAGATGGTGAGATTGTGGGCATGTGGCATGTTAAGGAAAGTGTGCAAATGGAGCAGAGACAAATGGGGAAATCCATAGATAAGTGACAAAGTGCATATTTTTTTAGCCTGGCACCTGGGAACAAGCACCTCAGAAATGGCAAAGCTGGTCAGTTGTTTATGTGTTACTGTCATGGGCATCTATGGAAAGTGGTTTATAGAGGGGGACACCATGAGTAGGAACAAAGTGTTGGACATCTACACTTCTTCACAGACAGTGGAGGTTGGGAGGCTTGCCCCTCTGTAAAGCAGGATAGTGGCAATCCATGGCAGATCTGACACTAATGCATACGTAAGCATTTTGGAGCACATTGTTGAACACGCAGAATCTGAGTTGGACCCAGTGGAACATATATAGATATCTGGGATGCAATCAGGTGCCAGCTTCCCAACCATAAACAGCAGACCCATAGTTTACAGGAACTGCGACCTGCACAGAGACAGATGGTGCACATACCTCCAGAAACTACCAAGCATTTGTTGAATGCATGCTGTGCAGAACTGCTGCTATATTCTGTTCTAAAGTTGGATCAAAACACTATTAAACAATGGGTTATAATATTCTGGCTCATCAGCGTGGCACATGGATGCATGCATCTGTACCTGCTCACACGTGTAAATCCATTTGAGCTATAAAGTAACATGGTGAACCTTATTATGTGCATGAACGATGTTCTAAGCATTTGTAAGATGTGAAGTTTGTTGCACCTGTTGTTATTCACTTAATAAACACAAAAAATTATGTATGTGCAACTAACCAAAATTCAGTGTGTGTGAATGTCAACTTGAAATGTCAATTTGCAGTGAGGTTTATTAGTTTCAAAATTCTGCTTGTATTTGCAGAACTTTCACTGTAAACTTCATTTTAGAAATTCATACAGTCTACCATGTTCCATATTGACTGTAATCAAGCTCATAACCAATATGATTGCCATCAATGTAGAGGAAATAAACATATGTGAGATATGTTTATTTCCTCTACATTGCTGGCAGTCATATTGGTTATGAGCTTGATATGTTTATGAGCTTTATTTGATCACCATTTTACATGGTAGTACATTCATTGTTTTGTATGATCACTCATTATGTGGAATATTTATGCATGATTAGCACTGAGTTTGGTGACATAAAAAGAGAAGCACATGGGAAAGGATTATTTACAGGCAGCTTTAATAACACTGACCACGACACAGGGAGGCCCATCTCAATCTCATCATTACTGATGGTCACAGGTACCAAAATTATTGTGATTCCCAAAAGGAAAAATGGCAAAAACAGTTTGAAAATGACTGAGTTATTCTGCATAAGAGGAGTGTGAAGGACATGTCTTTTTGAATCCCATGTAATGGTCAACCAACATTAAGTCTGTTTATAAGGAATGGGTACTGAAATCCATTACCTATCAGTGTCGAAGGACCTTGTGAATTCACATGACAAACACATTGTGAATTACTCTGTAATCTGCTTGGTATGTGTAACATTTAATGCATACTTCTATGATCCAACAGAGTTATCTACTATACATACATGATATATGGTGAAGTGGCTTTGTGCAAATCATCATGCCAGTAACATACAATGGTTTGTATTTATTTTAGCATACGCAAAGCATATATAATCTGCTTAAAATGTTCTGTGTGAACAATGCAGAGATTCTCATATGTAGATGGCATGAAATATTCCAACTGATATTGCTTAAGTCACAACAAGTTTTTTCAGACATTGAAACCACTTGTAATTTATTTTGGTTTGTATTTGGCAAAACATTCTATACCTGTGGTCACTTGTATATTTATTTCAGTTACAGAGTCTAGAAACATCTTTGTCCAGAGATCATAATATTAAGAGAGTACATCTATGAAAAGAAAATAATATATTTTCCTTTCGTTCAGCATGATTCAAGAAGTATCTCAAATTAACAGTGTTTGTTTCTCCTATATTTTTTTTGTCAAAAATCCTACAATAATCATGAATTTCTGTATCTATCAGTCTGAATAATCAATACAGTCCAAAGATGGAAAATTATCAAGAGTGTGCACACTGTACAGTTTTTAGAGCATATTTCCAAACAAGGTTTGACCCATTTTCAGAACAACCAATGAGATATTTTGCTTCAGTTTGTTACCACAGGTGAATCGTGATTCTGCTACTATACCCCAGAGACAAAAAAGCAGTCAAAGCAATGGAATGTTGATTCACCACCACCAAAGAAAGCAAAGGTAACATGGTTTGTGAGAAAGGTCATGGCATCTGTTTTATGGTATGCTTAAGGTATTCTAGTGATAGATTATCTTCCCAATAATACTGCGCCATCCTAATGGACTATCTACAGCAAAAAGTACATGAAAAAAGGCCAGGTCTGGCAAGAAAGAAAGTCATTTTCATCAAGACAATGCCCATCCACACACAAGTGTCTTGGCCATTGCAGAAAGACATGAACTAAGACATGGATTGTTGCCACACCCACCATACTTGCCTGTTTTGGCTTCATCACACTTCTTCTCTATTCCTCAGGCTCAAAAGTATCCTCTGTGTATGGAGATTATCTTCAAACGAAGAACTGACAGTTGAAGTTCATGAATATTTTGTAAACCTGGCGAATCAAACTTTCTAGATGGTGTTAAGCCATCGGACCATTGCTGGACCAGGTGTGTTAGTGTACAGGGAGACTACATTGAAAGATAAAGAAGTTTCACTGAAGTAAGTTATTTCTTTCTATGCCATTCCCAGAACTTTTCAAACTACCCTCATATAACAGACATCATCTATGAAAACTCAGGAATTGCAACAAATACTATTTTGTGAGTCAATAACATACAAGATGAACAGTACTGTTGTGGCCGTGGTACACAAAAACACGATCACTGCCACCTTTATGTTGTTAGATTAGAAAAAAAGTTTTGCATCTTGTGCATATCTATGAATGTAAGTGGGCTTAGATTCATTGGGAAAAGGGAATGAAAGAATAAGCTTCACAGAACTAACAAAATATTTTAACTGTGGAACAAGACCATAACCAAAATAAAGACAGTCTCTTAAAAAGTGCACATCTGTGATATCCAAAACTGCTGCTAGGTAACATACAATACAGGTTGCTCTGTCCTGTGCACTATACTGTGCATAGATACATCTTGGTATGTCATCCATAAAGTGTTTGAGACTATACTGCTCAAGCCATACCCATTCTTCTATGGCAGACCATCCCAAAGTCATTCAGTGTAAGACAGGTTCCTATGATGATAACATACTGCAAGTTCCAATTGGTCTCAAGCATGCTTCATTGGGTCCATGTCAGCAAATTATTTTTTTCAGTTGATTCCTGTCTTCTGGAGGAAGGTATTCACTAGGTGGACACAATTTGCTCATGTATTATTATCTCGAAAGATGAAACCACCATTGTTAACCAAGACAATAGACTGAAGGATCATGGCCCAATACGGCACATCTCTCAACAGAGATGTCTGGCATCTGATATTGGTATATAACATCAGCACAAAACATGATTGCACATCTCCCTGCTGAATCTATGAGAATGCAAGTCCGAGACATGCATGCTGCCTTCACACTCTTCTTCAATGGCCACCATGTGTCACACAAAAGCTGCACATGTCAATGAAGAGAACCAACCACCTCAGATCAAAGTTTCATTCCAGGTGTTCCCATGTCCAACATCTTTGTGCACCAAACTGTGGCCGAACTGATCGTATATGGATGGGACATTTCCTATGTGAGTCAACACTGCCATCCCAAATGCCTCCATCAAGGCAGCAAGCATTTCTGTTGCCTCCTCCTTGGGGTACTTACAAGTCACAATTTGTAGGTAGCTGACATCAGCTAATGTTGACTGTGGCTGATCGCTATGACCCAGAGCTTTACTGTTATTTGTCTTACAATAGCAGTTTAATGTTCAAACTTTGTTGTTGTTGTTGTTGTTGTTGTTGTTGTATATAACAACTGGGCAGTCAACTTCTTTTTTATGGTTATGCTTCTGGCATAACAGAGAAATGTGGGTCTACCTTACCTGATTTTTTTTTTCTGATTGCTTTTCATTAACAGTGGATATACCATATTGTCAAATTCTTATTCAAGGACTATTTCACAGAAATTCATTATTCACCATATAATTTATCAACTGCTGATGACAGTGGTGTATTTAGTTCATACAGAAACGTGGCTTTTAAGCAAATATTCATAATTTACAATATCTGCAAACCATGTGCACATCAAAACTCAATACTGCTAAAAATGGTTTGTTGTAAGATTAAACGATGGAAAATCCAAGATGGAATGTAACAATATTATGAAAAGGAAAGTTGCTTCACACCATATAGTGGAGGTGCTGAGTCACAGATAGGCACAACAAAAACACTCTTACATATAAAGCTTTTGGCCATTAAGGCCTTTGTCAACAATAGATGACAGACACACACACTTACACTCATGCAAACACAACTCACACACACGACTGCAACCTCGGGCAACTGAAACGACACTGTGGCAGGATTTTTGTTGTGCCCAACTGCGGCTCAGCAGCTCCGCTAAAAGGTGAGTAGCAACTTTCCTTTTCATAATTTTGTTTTAAGACTGACATAGCTTATTTGAAAGCCCTCATTTTCCTCTTTTGAGAAAACATTTTACTTTTTCTGGGAACTTAGTATTTCAAAAGTTACTCCAATTTAAAATTTTCATGTCTACATTGTTCCTATCTATAAATGATGTATTTCCAGAACTGAGTATTATTGTTTTGTAGCTCTGATTTTTCTGTTTCCAAGAAAAGGAATACTGTTACTTAAATAACATCTTGGTTTATTAATTATTCCAAGTCAACAAATTTCACTATGTAGAAAAGTCTTGGAAAACTATGGGAATCCCCGAGCACATTAAAACTTCCCTCTAATAAAGTAGTAGCTATTATTTTATCATTTTGTAGTTATACATCTTTTAGTTAAGCAAAGTTACTGACTGCCTATTGTATCTTTCATTTTTCTGTATTTAATGCTAATATCCAAAATATAATAGCCCTATTTTTTAAAATTCTATAATTTTTGTAATACATGTGTCTATTAGTATGTGTCACCATCAAGGCCTGAGTTAGCTGTGTGTTCTTGTCAAAAGGTGAACATCAATGTCAGTCAGTGCCCATTAATCAAAATGTGTAAATCTACACCTGTTTGCAGTCAATGGCTGGTAATTAAAAGCTGAAGACCTATGTAAATTCTGTTTAAGAATTCTATGAAATCATTTGTAGGCAGTGTAATCTATCAATCTGTGTAGTAATATTATGAAAAGGATAGTTACTACTCACCATCTAGAGAAGATGCTGAGTCCCAGATAGGCACAAGAAGAAGGCTGTCAGAAAGTAACCTTTCAACCAACAAGTCCTTCATTGAAAACACACACACACACACACACACACACACACACACACACACACACACAAACACAAGGCCACAGTCTCTGGCTGCTGAGGCCTGGTCAGGCCTCAGCAGCCAGAGACTGTGGCCATATGTGCGTCAGTTGCATTTCCGTGTGTGTGTGTGTGTGTGTGTGTGTGTGTGTGTGTGTGTGCACAAGGCGCGCGCGCATACCTGTATTTTGTCTATTTTCTATTAAGGCTTTGTTGGCTGAAAGCTCTCTTTCTGACAGTCTTTTGTTGTGCCTATCTGCGACCCAGCATTTCTGCTATATGATCACTAGCAACTAACCTTTTCATAAATTGTTACATTCTGTTTTGGTTTTTCCATTGTTTACTTTGTGTAGAGAAACCTAGAACAGAATAATAATGAGCTGATCATCAGAGCTGTTTAGCAATAATAAATGATAATGAACTGGAAAAAGAAAAATCAACTGTTTTGAATTATATCACTATTATTTGAATAACCTATTTATTGGAAGAAGATTACACTAATGGACTTTCATAAAAATAAAGTGCCATATGAACCAGGTTGGTAAGGTTTCCTATGGTTCCTATTATACGAGGAACTGTTACTTACTGGCTGGCATTTCATAACATCATCAAAAACAACTCATGACTTTTAAGTTATACAGTGGCATTACGCTATTTTCAGACATTGTAAAACGTGTATATGAATAGTGGCAACATATTAGACAGGAATACATAGCCATTTGTGAAATATTAATTAATGAAGAACCAAAGGAAAAGCTAATTTAGGAATACCCCTGACTCTGTGTAGAGGCTGAAAGGTACTCTACACCTTGGGGTCTGGTTGAGTTCTAGCAATTTCAATTACTTTTGACCACCACTAAGATTGACTGATAGATCACACATCCCTACAATATAATGGAAGATTAATGGAAACAACATCCCTTGTTTCTTATGTGAAGGAAACACTGAGGCCATGGTTCATGTCAATGAACATTTACCACCCAATAACGAAGACAGCAAAGGCATATAAATACAAGAACTATCACAGAATCAGCTTGGCAATTCATACATCCAAGTTTCTAACAGGAATAATCTTATAACAATGTACGGAAAGTTCTGGTTGAGAACAACGTATTATTTAAGAATAAAGGAGATGACTCATCGAAAGGCAGAAGTGCTGCATCACCAATAGGTACACAAACAAAAGGTACAGAGCTTTGCTAGCTTTCAGAATGAACTACTTTTTTCAAGCTTTTAGGAAAAACATGCGCACACACAAACACACACACACACACACACACACACACACACACACACACACACATGCACACACCTGTCTTCCTAGATTGTGCTTATTCAACTGCCAGCTCTTTCTTGGCCCATTAAGAGTGTAGTGGGGGGAGGTGGGAGTGCAGAACCTGTTCCCTGAATCCATCTCCCTACTCATCCCAAAAAACAGCCCACATACCAAAATCTACAAATCTAACAATCCTGGGCACCCCATTGTGGCTCGTTACAGTGCCCCCACTGAAAGAAACTCAGCCCTTGATGACTAACATCCTCATGCACCAATTGTCCAAAACCTAGCCTCCCACATTAATAACACCAACCACTTCCTGCACTGGCTCTCCACCATCCCCACACCCCTGCCTCCCGGGTCCCTACTCATCATTGTTGATGCAACCTCCTTATACATCAAAATCCTTCATGCCCATGGTCTTGCCACGATTGAACACTACCTCTCCCAATACTCTGCAGATTCCAAACCCATCTCTTCATTCCTCATACACCTAACCAACTACATCCTAATCCATAACTACTTCACCTTTGAAGGGAACATATACAAAAAAAATCATGGCACAGATTCATGGCACAGAAATGGACACCCACATGGCACCCTCCTATGTCAACCCCTCCATTGGTCACCTAGAGGAAACATTCCTAGCTTCCCAAAATCCCAAGCCCCTGGTGTGGTTCAGGGTTATTGATGACATGTTTATAAACTGGACCCAAGGCTAGGACACCTTATCCTCATTCCTCCACAGTCTCAACACCTCTCCCATCCACGTCATCTGCCCCTCTTCCACCCATCATCACCTTCCATGACATCGATCTCCTCCCCTCAGATGGCTCCATCCACACCTTGATCAGACCCACCAATCACCAACAGTACCTGCACTTGGACAGCTGCCACCCATTACACACCAAAAAATCACTCCCATACAGCCTGGCCACCTGTGGAAGATTCATCTGCAGTGATGAGAACTCCTTCGCCCAATATGCTGAAGGAGTCACAAAGGCCTTCACAGGCAAACAATACCCTTCAGATCTAAGGCACAAACAGATATCCAGTGCCATATCCTCACATATAAGGGGCATTCAAAAAGAAACGAGCCAGAGATATAATTACAGAAACCAGTGCCTGTATGTTAGAAGTATTGACCCTGGCTGTTGAGACACTTGTCCCACTGTGACACAAGGTGGTGAATGGCTGCCTCATAAAATTCTCAGGGCTGTGGTGTTAACCAGTTCCACACGTTCTTCTGGATGTCATCGTCTGAAGTGAATTGTTTGTCTCTCAAAGCTGTTTTTAGGGGTTTTAAGGGGTGTCGGCGGTCCTGAGTAATGAGTACATCCACCAGCTGGATGATGTCATCGGTAATGCAGTGTGATGCTCCAGACAGTGCATCATCAGTTAACAACACCCGTCCTTCCCTGAAGTGCTTGTGCCATGCCTTGACCCTTGCAAGGGACATGCAGTGTTTGTTGTACACTTGTGACATTCATTGATGAATGTCCATTCCTCCTACTCCTTCTGCTGTCAGAAAATGAACAACACCTCTTTGCTCTTCTTTTGACACCTCCATGTCACTCTTTGCAATGAAACTAGCAGCATTGGATGATTGATGCATGCTGCTGCTAGCTCTGCATAGTCACGTGACGTGCACGTGTGCCCTCTAGCGATGGGATGTGAACTTCTGTGCTCTGGTTAGAACTACACCTCGTTACACATGCCATGATATTACCCTCCTGTCACAGGTTTGTGCATTCCGGACTCCAGCTTGTTTCTTTTTGAACGTCCCTTATACACTTGATCCTCACATCCATCCCAAGAACCAACAACAAAGAAGTGACCCCTTGTCACCATATACCGTCTGGGACTGGAATGACTAAACCACATTCTTTGTCAGGGCTTTGATTATCTATCATCATGGCCTGAAATGAGGGACATCCCACGTAAGATACTTCCATCCCTTCCCAAAGTGGTGTTCTGTCACCCTCCCAACCTCCACAACAGCCTAGTTCTTCCCTATGCCACTTGCACCCCCCAATCCGCTGCCATAGGAATCATACTCTTGTGGAAGACCCATATGCAAAATCTGCCAAATCCACCACCCAGCGCTATCCACTCCAGCCCTGTCATGGGTTTATCCTACCCCATCAGAGGCCAGCCACCTGTGGAAGCAGCCATGTTGTATACCAGCTCTGCTGCAATCACTGCACACCATTTTACATTGCTTTTACAACCAACCAACTATCAATTAGAATGAATGGCCACCGTCAAACTGTTGCCAAAAGCAAGATGGACCACCCAGTGGCACAACATGCAGCAGAACACAACATGTGAGATTTCAATGGGTTTCACATGCTGTGTGTGTGTGTGTGTGTGTGTGTGTGTGTGTATACACCATCCCCTGTTTCAGCGCCCCCATCCAATTCATGGCAGCTAGTTGTGCACTGCTGTCTCTTGTCCTAGTCAGTGAAATAGCGTGTCCAGCTGTCTGCCACCTACCCCCTCTACTTGCACCCCTAGCTAGCCTCTAGATGGCTCCCCACTCTGCCAAGAGTCGCTTGTCCTCAACCCACTCCCTGCCTCTCACCTCTCTCCATCCCTCAGCCCACCACAACTGCACCACAACCTCACCTCAGTACACTCACTGTGGACCAGGAAAGGGCTGGCAGTCAACTGAGCACAATATAGGGAGACAGGCATGTGCATATGTGTGTGTGTGTGTGTGTGTGTGTGAGAGAGAGAGAGAGAGAGAGAGAGAGAGAGAGAGAGAGAGTGCCAGCTTTCCCTACAAACTGGAATAGGGAAGTTCATTCTGAAAGCTAGCAAAGCTCTCTATCTTTTGTTTGTGTACTTATCGACAATGCAGCGCTACTGCCTTCCTTTATTCTTAAATAATTCAAAACTGAGGATCTGTCAGATGATGATATGTTTGGCTTTAGGAATGGTAAAGGCATCAGAGAGGCAATTATGACATTGCACTTGATAATTGGAATAAGACTAAAGAAAAATCAAGGTCCTTTCAAAAGACTTGTTGACCTAGATAAAGCAATCAAAAATGTACATTGGTGCAAAATGTCTGAAATTCTCAGAAACTCATGTATAAATTGCAGGGAAAGATGGCTAACATACAATATGTACATGGACCAAGAGGGACAAAAAGAACATAAGATCAAAACAGATGCATTCAGATTAAAAAGAGCATAAGAGAAGGATGTAATCTTTCATCCCTATTGTTCAACCTGTACAATGAAGAAGCGATGACAGCAATAAAAGAAAGGTTCAGGAGCAGGATTGAAATTCAGGGTGATGGATACTGAGGTAATACACTCCTGGAAATGGAAAAAAGAACACATTGACACTGGTGTGTCACACCCACCATACTTGCTCCGGACACTGCGAGAGGGCTGTACAAGCAATGATCACATGCACGGCACAGCGGACACACCAGGAACCGCGGTGTTGGCCGTCGAATGGCGCTAGCTGCGCAGCATTTGTGCACCGCCGCCGTCAGTGTCAGCCAGTTTGCCGTGGCATATGGAGCTCCATCGCAGTCTTTAACACTGGTAGCATGCCGCGACAGCGTGGACGTGAACCGTATGTGCAGTTGACGGACTTTGAGCGAGGGCGTATAGTGGGCATGCGGGAGGCCGGGTGGACGTACCGCCGAATTGCTCAACACGTGGGGCGTGAGGTCTCCACAGTACATCGATGTTGTCGCCAGTGGTCGGCGGAAGGTGCACGTGCCCGTCAACCTGGGACCGGACCGCAGCGACGCACGGATGCACGCCAAGACCGTAGGATCCTACGCAGTGCTGTAGGGGACCGCACCGCCACTTCCCAGCAAATTAGGGACACTGTTGCTCCTGGGGTATCGGCGAGGACCATTCGCAACCGTCTCCATGAAGCTGGGCTACGGTCCCGCACACCGTTAGGCTGTCTTCCACTCACGCCCCAACATCGTGCAGCCCGCCTCCAGTGGTGTCGCGACAGGCGTGAATGGAGGGACGAATGGAGACGTGTCGTCTTCAGCGATGAGAGTCGCTTCTGCCTTGGTGCCAATGATGGTCGTATGCGTGTTTGGCGCCGTGCAGGTGAGCGCCACAATCAGGACTGCATACGACCGAGGCACACAGGGCCAACACCCGGCATCATGGTGTGGGGAGCGATCTCCTACACTGGCCGTACACCATTGGTGATCGTCGAGGGGACACTGAATAGTGCACGGTACATCCAAACCGTCATCGAACCCATCGTTCTACCATTCCTAGACCGGCAAGGGAACTTGCTGTTCCAACAGGACAATGCACGTCCGCATGTATCCCGTGCCACCCAACGTGCTCTAGAAGGTGTAAGTCAACTACCCTGGCCAGCAAGATCTCCGGATCTGTCCCCCATTGAGCATGTTTGGGACTGGATGAAGCGTCGTCTCACGCGGTCTGCACGTCCAGCACGAACGCTGGTCCAACTGAGGCGCCAGGTGGAAATGGCATGGCAAGCCGTTCCACAGGACTACATCCAGCATCTCTACGATCGTCTCCATGGGAGAATAGCAGCCTGCATTGCTGCGAAAGGTGGATATACACTGTACTAGTGCCGACATTGTGCATGCTCTGTTGCCTGTGTCTATGTGCCTGTGGTTCTGTCAGTGTGATCATGTGATGTATCTGACCCCAGGAATGTGTCAATAAAGTTTCCCCTTCCTGGGACAATGAATTCACGGTGTTCTTATTTCAATTTCCAGGAGTGTATTTGCTGCTGACACTGCTATCCTCAGTGAGACTGAGAAAGAATTACAGGACTTACTGAATGAAATGAACAGTGTTAGAGCACAGAGTATGGATTGAGAGTAAGCCAGAGAAAGACAAAAGTGATCAGGAATAGCAGAAATCGGGTTAATGATAAAATCGAAGCATCAAAATTGTGGAGGGGGAGGAAATCTGCTCCTTGAAAACATAATAACACTTAATATATAAAACAAGGAGGATGCAGGAACACAGTCAAAGAGAGCATCCCTCATGAAAAAAAGTCTATTAGTCTCATAAATAGACCATAACTCGTAGAAACAATTTTTGAGAATGTACATGTGGAGCACAGAATTGTATGGAAGTGAATCATGAATTGTATGAAAAACCAGAAAAGAATAGAATGGAAGTGTCTGAGATGATGTATTTAAGAAAGAGGTCCTCGACAGCATTGGTGAAGAAAGTAGTACATGGAACACACTGACTACAAGAAGGGATAGGGTGACATGAAATGCATTAAGACATCAGAGGATTGCCTCCACGATGCCACAGGGACCTTTAGAGAGCAAAAGTTGAAGGGTGAAAACAAAAAACTGGAATATATCCAACAAATGAATGAGGACTTTGTGTGTAAGTTGTATTCTGAGGTGAAAAGGCTGGCATAGGAGAGGACACCATGGAGTAGATTCTGATATAAGATTTCTTATAAATCTGTGACATTTCTCCACCAGGGAGACAGAAGATGCAGTAAGGCATTAGAATTAGAACATAGGTCATTAAATTACAGTGGTGTTTGAGCTTTTCGTCAAGTCACACTGTATCATTCCCTCTGATAAAAGATAAATAAATTAGAATGACTGGCTAGAGATAACTGAGTCCATGAAAACTTAAGTAATTTCAAGTGCTCAGGAGATGGAGTAAAGTCTCTTCAGTTATGAGGTTCTGAACAGTAAATGGAAATGTGTTGCAAATATACTCAGCATTAATCCCTTCAAGCAATTAGGAAATAACAATGAAGCCATTAAAATTAATGTGCTGTGAACTTCTGATGAACAAAAGCATTCAGCTCTGCGATGTAGACAACTGCCAAGCGTATGCAACACTATGGTAACAATCATAGTGTTAGGCATGTGGCAGAAAAAGCATTAACATGTTTCCTGTTATTGTTTGTGCACTAAGGGTGATCTCTATAATCTTTAATTATTTTCCTACATGCATTTTTGTTTTAATGCTTCGCCAACTATTTGAACTTGAGCCACATTTCTTTTGTATGTTCATTTTAAGAGGTTACTGACTGTAGCCATTGGTTGAGAGATGAGGCAACCTCCTTGTGTAATTTACTGAACATGTGTTATGGTTATGGAAACTGAAGCGAAAAGACAACAGATAACAGTGAAGGGAAGCTACCTCTCATATGTAGTGACACACACACACACACACACACACACACACACACACACACACACACACACACACATGCGCGTGCGTGCACGTGCATGTGATCACTGCTGCTTATACAGTAGTAGTAGTAGTAGTAGTCGAGTGTTTGTCATCAACAAATCTAATAGATTTTCATAATGGTAAAATTTAGAAATGGTCTGTTCTAGGGAATTTCAAAGACCTTTAGAATAGCTTTACAGGGAATTCTGTCTCATCTATTGCTTCTGAATCCATTATTTTCTCAGTCTATTGTGGAGTAACTGAAAGCTCCTTCAATTAATACACACTGAAACAGACCATATGTACTAGTGAAATGAAAGTTTCCTAGAAGTTTTCTGTTACTTTGGTGGATGAGTCCAGTCGCTGGTAGAAGAATTCAACTACAATTTGTTTTCTTATCAGTGATAGTTAATCTTGCCTGAATCATTTTGCATGAAGATTGTATTTCTACTTCATTTCAGTTTAATAACTCTTGTGACTATGTAACTGTCTTTACCTTACTCAGTATGATGGGAGGCACCTCAATATGATTAAAACAGCAATAGCCTCTATTTCTTCCTTGGTAAATAAATTTAGTGATCTTTTTCATTACAGGCTCAAATAGGATAACTTAGATGGAATTAAATTCAATAGAAGTTAAAATTCAAAGTATTAATGAACACTGAGATTTGTACGCAAGTTACAGTAGTTACTAAAAGTGCAAAATACCAACATAACCACATTCAGTTTCTCCTTTGGCTGCCTTTTACATTTACAGTGCTGGTTTTCTAGGAGCTGAGTGAAACTGTGATACAAAATTGGTCTGGATTAATAGTATAGCCACTATGCTTTCAAATACAAAATTTCTTTTCCTGCACAACACTTCTCACTAATGTTGCTGGATGAAGATGAATACTGGCAGTGATTTGGGTAATGTCATTGATATAATTATACCCTCTCTGAAGCTATGGCATAATATTTTTTATGAAGACATTTCAGAACAACACAACAATCGGTAACACTAATCATGAACAGAAATATAAGACTGTATGTGAGAAAGTTAAAATATTGTGTGGTTAGCTAACCAGGAGGTGCATGTATCTCTCATGGCAGCAGTCCTCAAACAAAATTATCACTTGTAACAAATCAACCTGTGACACATTGTATTATGAAACTTGTCTTTTTTTATGCAAGGCAAAGTCTGTTCCTTCTATCAATATTGTTTCAAATATGTGCCCCCTCAAGGATACTGTATCTTTTACACACCTTTTGGCATGTAATAGAACCTTTATAAGAGCTCCAGTTGTTCACCAAACCTGTCTAAAGGCGATAGTAAAAGCTGAAAATTGGTGGAATATGAGTGACAGAGATACTTCATTCTCATCATGATTGCATTCAAAACGGAGATTGTGTTCTTGACATAGAAAGTAACTGGTAAAAAGTAAAAACACATTATTACTGGATTTTATGTAACTTCAAAAACCAAACAATTAAAACACATCCTTACTTACAGCATATACAGGATGTAACAAAACAATATCGAAAGACTTTCCATGCCTGGAAACATCATCCAAGGATACTAAAGAGTATTGAAGTTATCAAGGCTAATGCCTGCCACTAGGCCACACTTTCATCAGCAAACATGTTTGTATGCTGATTGACTACAAGTAGAATTTATCAAAATAGGTCTGACATCATTCAGGTCATTAGATGATGTTGAGTGTATCCACACCTGACACAACACTGCATCAGTGTACAAACTCATGTCTGCTGTTGAAGAGGTGACCTGGGCAGACAAGGAGTCACTATGCACCCTTTGTTTCATTGGATAATAATAATATGCTGATGGACCACAAGTAGAATTTACCAAAATAGGTCTGACATCATTCAGGTCATTAGATGATGTTGAGCGTATCCACACCTGACACAACAACACTGCATCAGTATACAAACTCACGTCTGCTGCTGAAGAGGTGACCTGGGCAGACAAGGGGTCACTATGCTTCGGCACCCTTTGTTTCATTGGATAATTTTCCAGACATGGGTTTCTATCCATAATATGTTCATCAAGACATTGTCTATGAACCCCCAAAGTTTTCTGATACCATTTTATTGCACCCTCTATATCATAGGTACTATTATTACAGCCAGCTTACACATAGGAAAGAGTAAGTCAAGCATTAAGCAACTAATTATTTTCAAGAATTACTATCAGCACATGTAATTACCTTTAGAGCTGATTTAAGTACAACAACGTCACCAGGGCTTTGCACCCATGGTTCTCCATCAACCTGAACTGGAATATCTGAGTTCAGATGAATTTTGATGTGTCCTCCCTGAAACATGGAAAAACATTCATGAAAATCCTCCTATTGAATTAGAATCTTAGAACATATTCTGAGCTCAAACATAATGAAGAATCTTGAACATGATGACCTCCTCAATGCCAATCAACATGGATTTTGAAAATATCGATCACCTGAAACACAATTTGCACTTTTCCCATGTGACATACTGAAAGTTTTAGATCAAGGCAGTCAGGTATATGCTGCATTACTTGATTTCCGAAAAGTATTTGACTCAGTACCACACCTATTCTTACTGACAAAAGTACGATCATATGGGGTATCAAGTGAAATTTGTGACTGGACTGAGGACTTTTTGGTAGGGAGGACACGACATGTTATCTTGGATGAAGAGTCATTGCCAGAGGTAGAAGCAACATCAGGTGTGCCCCAGGAAAATGTGTTGGGACCCTTTCTGTTCATGTTGTATGTTAACGACTTTGCAGAAAAAGAAAATTTTAATAGTAACATCAGAGTCTTGTGCTGCTGCTGCTGTTGATGATGATGATGCAGTTATCTATAATGAAGTACTATCTGAAAGAAACTGTGTAAATATTCAGTCAGATCTTGATAAGATTTCAAAGTGATGCAGACATCGGCAACTCACTTTATATGTTCTGAAATGTAAAATTTTGCACTTCAGAAAACGAAAAAAATGTAGTATCTTATGACTACAATATCAATGAGTCACTGTTGGAATTGGCCAACACATACAAATACCTGACTGTAACACTTTGTAGGGATATGAAATGGAATGATCATATAGATTCAGTTGTGGGTAAAGCAGGTGATAGACTTTGGTTCATTGGTAGAATACTGGGGAAGTGCAATCAATCTACAAAAGAGATTGCTCACAAATCACTCATTTGGCCAGTTCTAGAATATTTCTGAAGTGTGTGGGACCCATACCAGATAGGACTACATGGGATATTGAACGTATACAGAGAAGGGCGGCATGAACGTTA
Organism: Schistocerca nitens; assembly: GCF_023898315.1. Lineage (NCBI taxonomy): Eukaryota > Metazoa > Arthropoda > Insecta > Orthoptera > Acrididae > Schistocerca > Schistocerca nitens. Next base: position 530,159,933 of record NC_064614.1, on the reverse strand, counting down.
GTTTAATCCATGGGAGAATGTCACAGAGGTACTGAAGGACCTAAACTGGGAGATTCTTGAAGATAAATGTAAACTACACCAAGAAAGTCTGCAAACAAAGTTTCCTGAATGGGCTTTGAATGATTACTCTAGGAAAATCATGAGGATAAGATTAGAATAATTACTGCACACACAGAGGCATTCAAACAATCATTCTTCCCATGTTCCAACATGAATGAAACATGAAGAAACCCTAAAAACTGGTACAGTGGGACATGCCCTGTCATGCACCTCACCTCATGGTGGTTTATAGAGTATAAATGTAGATGAAAATAATTAATTTCTTTTCTTTCACATTCTTGTGTTTTCTCATATATGAAAACAAAAAAATATTAATAACATATGTATAATTGTTACATATCACAGGAATGAAACAATATTCTTGCAGAAGAAGCTGTGTAGCACTGTGGTGTAGTGGTTATGATACTAAACTGTTGCATGAAGGGTTGTGAGTTCAAAACTCACCTGTACTTTACAATTTTAATTTCTATATTCGGTTCAAGTACATTCTAGAGGTATCCCCAAATGGCAAGAATCATTGTACTGGAATGTTCTGTAGCTGTATATATACTGTATGTGTTCTGGCCGGAGGCAGCTCGCTCCACAATCTTGCATGTGCAAGTGCTGAATAAACCTTCATTAAGTGAAGTTAGTGTTCATCATTCATCTAATTACACCTTCTTTTATGTGACATTATTCTGGTGGAGATGCTGGGTATTGGAACTTGTGATAGCACACATTATCGGTGACACAGTGGCTCCCATCAGGCCACGAAAGAGCTGCTATTTACGTGGCGAGAAACCCGAGTTCGAGCCATATTCAACAGATTGCAATCTACCGGAGACAGAAGAAGAAGAGGGCGTTACGATGACAGCAACTGTGAGCCACCACATGAAACATCCTTCCAGGTTCCCTGGTGATGATGGCCAAGATCCAAACAAGTGGCTGAAGGTATATGAGTGTATAGCCAAATTTAACAAATGAAATGACACCATGTGTTTGGCTAACCTATTTTCCTATTTGGAGGGCACTGCCAAGCAATGGTATGAGGAGAACGAGGAGAAGGTCACAAACTGGGAAGTATTCCAGGCAGAACTGCACAAGTATTTCGGCGACAGAAGTACAGGAATGAAGATAAATTAAAGTGCAGGGCACAGCATCCAGGAGAAATGACAGCATCCTACATTCAAGACGTCTTGGAGCTGCGTAAAATAGTGGATCCTAGAATGAAGGAGGAAGATAAGGTTGTGCATCTCATGAAGGATGTTGCTGAGGACATGTATCAAGCCCTACTCCTGAAGGAGGTTTCGAGAGCAAACGACTGAAATGGTGCCAGTATATCGAGACAACGCATCAAAAACAAATTACATGCAAGACGTTTGAACGGCTTCCAGAAATCATATCGATGCCTGTGATGGCAGAAGCAACTGATTTCACAAGTGTTCTTCATCAGATAGTGAGAGAGGAAGTTCAGAAGGCACTTGGATTGCACGGTGAGCAAAAAACTGAGACGCTTCAAGAGGTCATAAGGAAGGAAGAGGAATAGACATTGAACCCAATCTCTTGTCCTTCATTTCCCTTTAAAACGGTAAAAAAGTCGAGACCCAGGCACAGTTATGTTCCTACAATGCCGCATGAGGAACCTGTTTGGGCACCAAGGAAGACTGACGCCGGGAGCACCCAGGATAACCAACCAGTACGTTTCCACTGCGAACGACCAGGACATGTGGTGTGCCATTGTCGAGAAAGGCGGCAGATATTTGACGATGCCCATGCCAGAAGACAGCAGACCAATCTTTGCCGACGCCAACTCCGGGACGACGAAGATGAACAAGAAGATGTGTGTGCAGGACGACATAGGTTACCATTGCTGCAAGCTAGTCACTGGAGAGGACACTCCCCAACATGCCGATCAAGGTCTACATCACCATTTAGAAGCTCCGGCTGATCATCTAGCCACCGCTACCTGCAAAACTAAAGGGTGCAACCTTCCTTGGAGGTGAGGCTGCTGAACAGAAAAATCCTCTGCCGTCAATCACTACAAAAATGATAGGAAACTATGTTGATATCCACATGGATGGCCGACCAGCCCAAGCTCTTGTGGACTCTGGAGTATCATATTCAGTCATTTTGGAGAAGTATGATCGCTAGTTGCAGAAAACCGTATTCGTCGACAACAAGACATCTCTGCTGAAGGTGGCTAATGGAAAATATGTAAAACCTGCAGGAAGATGTACCATTGGTGTGGGTATAAGTAGCCTTATACAGCCCTTAGAATTCATTGTCTTACAAGAATGTAGTCAAGACGTCATTCTCGAATGGGGGTTTCTGAAAGCTTCTGAGGCAATTATAGATTGTGGTCGCTCGAAGATTATGCCAGAAAAGATGAAATACTGTGGACAGGAAGGTGTGCATCCGAGTGTGTGGAGAATATGTGTGCTGGATGAAGTGATCATTCCTGCAGTCAATGCTAGAAAGGTAATTGTCACGTGTCATGCCATGCATCAACCCATGAATCTTGTAGCAGAATGTAAGAGTAGCATACCACTGAAGAATAACTTGGTCATCCCAGCCTCTGCCGTCTAGTTTAAGAACGGATTCGGTGAATTGTGGATAGTTAATTGTCACTGAGAACCGCAGATCCTTCCAAGACGCACGTGCGAAGCAAATGCTGAGCTGCTGATTGAAGAACAGCTGAGTGTCATAGAAACCTCCCATGCTGAGTCTGTGGGTGAAATTAGTGCTACCACTATGAGACAAGATCTTCTAGCTTGACTATCACCAGATCTCACTAAGGAACAACAGAAAAAGCTACTTGCCATTCTTCACAAGTTATCTGAATGCTTCAATTCACAGGTGAAGAGCAAATTAGACAAATTGACAGTGAAGCAAGATATCTCAAATTATGCTTGCCTTAAATCAATAAGAGGGTGTGAAAGGACAATTTAAGGTAATTAATGGACTACTTCGCAAGAAAAACTTTGATCCGTTTGGAAAGAAGTGGCTACCAGTGATTCCTAAACACATGGGCTTAGATGTTCTACAGAAATTCCATGACACACCTGAGGCCGGACATTTAGGATTTATTAAGACCTACGATAGGATCCGCAAGAGACGTTTCTGGCCAGGTTTATTCAGGAGTGTCCGTCACTATGTGTCGCACTATCGAGAGTGCCAGAGGAGAAAGGCAGTTGCTCAGAAACCACCTGGCCAACTCATATCAATTCCACCAGCCGAAATGCCTTTTCACCGTGTTGGGATTGACCTCCTTGGACAATTTCCAATGTCTGCTAGTGGCAATAGATGGATTATTGTTTGCACTGATTATCTGATGTGCTATGCTATTACAAAAGCCACGAAAACAGCCGAAGCACCCGAGGTAGCCAAATTCATCGTGGAAGACATTGTATTAAAACACGATGCCCAAGGTTGTTAATTATGGATTGAGGGAAAGTTTTTCAATTGAATCTTGTGACAGAGATAAAACATCGGTGCAACATCTCTCATCACATGACGACTGCCTACCATCTGCAAACTAACAGGCTTACTGAACGCCTTAATAAGACCTTGGCCGACATGCTATCAATGTTCGTCAATGTTGAGCAGAGCAACTGGGATGAGGTGCTACCTTTCGTGACGTTTGCCTACACCACCGCCAGACATGACACCACATGATTTATTGCATGCATGGGCATGAGGCGATGATGGCGATGGACACTGTGCTTCTGTTACATCCTGATGACATGGATGATGACTACATTGGCTAGGTGTTAACCAGAGATGAGGAAGCTCAGCAGTTACCTTGAGTCTGCACGCTGCAGGCTCAAGAAAACTATCGCCAAAGGTATGATGTGAGCCACCGTCCTTTTGTCTACAAGCCTGGTGACCTCGTCTGGATCTTCACTCCTGTTCGGAAGGTTGGTCTCTCTGAGAAGCTCCTCAGGCGCAACTTTTGACCTTATAAGGTTGTAAGACAGTTGTCTGATGTTACTTATGAAGTTGAAGATTTCGACCCCGATGCAAGACAACGAAAGATCAGAGATGTTGTCCACATCCTTCGAATGAAGTCCTATAAGGATCCTGCCACCAGGGTAAATTTGAAGCTCCAGCAACAGTCAACAGGTGGAAAGATGACAAAGAGTGTAACAGCAAAAGAAGTTCTAAGGAGATCACCGCCAGGCCGAGCATCAGTCATCGGGAGTCAGAGTATACAGGACCGATAACTCATTCCCGGACTAGGAGGACATAACACCGAGACGCTGTTCTTTTAAGGAGAGAGAAATGTCGCAGAAGCTGAGTAGCACCGTGGTGTAGTGGTTATGATACTAAACTGTTGCATCATGGGTTGTGAGTTCAAAACTCACCTGGGCGGTACAATTTTAATTTCTATATTTGGTTTGAGTACATTCTACAAGTATCTCCAAAAGGCAAGAATCATTGTACTGGAATGTTCTGTAGCTGTATATATACTGTAAGTGTTTTGGCTGGAGGCAGTTCACTCCATGCTCTTGTATGTGCAAGTGCTGAATAAAGCTTCGTTAAGTGAAGATAGTGTTCGTCATTCATCTAATTACACCTTCTTCTATGTAACATAATGAAAATATCATTCAACAGTTATGTCATACCAATTCAACACCTTACTACAGTTAGTATTGTATGTGGTATTGATTACAATTTGTCGTAATGTTTTGTTCTAAACTGATTTTTATATAATTGATGAAACATTTTGTAAAGAAAATGAATCATGAAGGAGAGGCCTATGAGAACTCAAAGGAAAAATTCCCATGATTTAGTGAACCAAATGTCAAAGACAGATTTGATAACTTTTTGGAAACAAGCAATTTGATGAAATGTTGCATGGTGATGAGAAGGCTGCCTGAGAAAGTTTTTAAAACATTTTTCTTTCAATTTCAACAATACAGTGGAGATGCTGAGTCACAGATAGGCACAATGCAGATATCATTGTTAAATCCATCCTGGATTTTCCATTGTTTGATTTTTTTTCCAATTTCTTCAGAGATAAGAGAACAGAAATTACAAAGAATCTGACAGTGAACTGTTGGAATATTATGAAATGATTGTCTATAACGTGTCTCTGAAATGCACTTCTTTCAAACCTGAAAATTGCAGAACAGTTTCTGTGAGCGATTACATCAGGATACTGCAGTCATGGAGAAGAAGTACAAAGGGAAGTGGACTCCTGTTACTTTGGCAGACTACTGCTGGTCTAATGCACGAAATGCTCCAGATGTAGCTTATAAGCAACAATTCAAGTGGAAATGGGCAGCCGATATAGAGTTTGATCAAAAATTCTTCTTGATATCTGCAAACCAAGGACTAATGGCATGCTTCCAGGTATACAACTGAGTTTTTGTTTCCATTATATGCAGGTCATTAGGTGGCACTTAGTGTGTCCACACCTGTCACAATAACACTGCATCAGTACACAAACAGGAAACAACTGCAAAACGGTGTCAATTACCAACAAGGGCATTCATGACACAATAGCAAAATTCAGTAAAACAACTTCAAAATAATGTTCATTCAACCAGTGTTAGAGAACAAAAGATCATGTTCCAAACAATGGAAAATCCAGGATAGAATGTAACAATATTGTGAAAAGGAAAGTTGCCACCCACTATATAGCAGAGATGCTGAGTTGCAGATAGGCACAACAAAAAGACTGTCACAAATATAGCCTGCCACCCACTATATAGCAGAGATGCTGAGTTGCAGATAGGCACAACAAAAAGACTGTCACAAATATAGCCTTCGGCCAGTAAGGCCTTCATCAAAATTAGACAACAAACACACACATGCACATTCACGCAAACACAGCTCACACACACATGACAGCAGTCTCAGGTGCAACTGGCAAGTGGCAACTTTCCTTTTGACAATATTGCTAAAAGGTTATGTTTTACACTTACAACTGCGACCGAAGTACAGCAGGTGTATTAATATTAATAATATATTAGTCATAAGTTTAAATTCTCCATAACTCAGGGGATACTGCAGACTTCCAAAATTTAAGAGCAGTTTTGTAAATTTCCTTTAATAAGACATTTAGCACATTATTTTACAATTGTTTTATATTTAGTAAAAATTACATTTATTTTATTTTGCTAAGATGGCAGAACTATTTGGTAAAGGAACAGACGACACAGTTATTGTTGCTACCACATTAATATACATTATGATGAATTTAATATTCAAGGGACAAACTCTTTTATATAAAAACTAAGCTGACCTTCAGGTAGCTTAATTCTACTATAAAGTACATATTTATATTTCATTTTTGTGACCTCACATCCCTTAAAATAAAGGAGAGAGGCATGCATATAAATAGATTTTTAAGAAACACCAACAGGCAGTTCAGCATGAGTTAATAGTGAGGCAGATTGTCTGACTGATAATACACTCCTGGAAATTGAAATAAGAACACCGTGAATTCATTGTCCCAGGAAGGGGAAACTTTATTGACACATTCCTGGGGTCAGATACATCACATGATCACACTGACAGAACCACAGGCACATAGACACAGGCAACAGAGCATGCACAATGTCGGCACTAGTACAGTGTATATCCACCTTTCGCAGCAATGCAGGCTGCTATTCTCCCATGGAGACGATCGTAGAGATGCTGGATGTAGTCCTGTGGAACGGCTTGCCATGCCATTTCCACCTGGCGCCTCAGTTGGACCAGCGTTCGTGCTGGACGTGCAGACCGCGTGAGACGACGCTTCATCCAGTCCCAAACATGCTCAATGGGGGACAGATCCGGAGATCTTGCTGGCCAGGGTAGTTGACTTACACCTTCTAGAGCACGTTGGGTGGCACGGGATACATGCGGACGTGCATTGTCCTGTTGGAACAGCAAGTTCCCTTGCCGGTCTAGGAATGGTAGAACAATGGGTTCGATGACGGTTTGGATGTACCGTGCACTATTCAGTGTCCCCTCGACGATCACCAGTGGTGTACGGCCAGTGTAGGAGATCGCTCCCCACACCATGATGCCGGGTGTTGGCCCTGTGTGCCTCGGTCGTATGCAGTCCTGATTGTGGCGCTCACCTGCACGGCGCCAAACACACATACGACCATCATTGGCACCAAGGCAGAAGCGACTCTCATCGCTGAAGACGACACGTCTCCATTCGTCCCTCCATTCACGCCTGTCGCGACACCACTGGAGGCGGGCTGCACGATGTTGGGGCGTGAGCGGAAGACGGCCTAACGGTGTGCGGGACCGTAGCCCAGCTTCATGGAGACGGTTGCGAATGGTCCTCGCCGATACCCCAGGAGCAACAGTGTCCCTAATTTGCTGGGAAGTGGCGGTGCGGTCCCCTACGGCACTGCGTAGGATCCTACGGTCTTGGCGTGCATCCGTGCGTCACTGTGGTCCGGTCCCAGGTTGATGGGCACGTGCACCTTCCGCCGACCACTGGCGACAACATCGATGTACTGTGGAGACCTCACGCCCCACGTGTTGAGCAATTCGGCGGTACGTCCACCCGGCCTCCCGCATGCCCACTATACGCCCTCGCTCAAAGTCCGTCAACTGCACATACGGTTCACGTCCACGCTGTCGCGGCATGCTACCAGTGTTAAAGACTGCGATGGAGCTCCGTATGCCACGGCAAACTGGCTGACACTGACGGCGGCGGTGCACAAATGCTGCGCAGCTAGCGCCATTCGACGGCCAACACCGCGGTTCCTGGTGTGTCCGCTGTGCCGTGCGTGTGATCATTGCTTGTACAGCCCTCTCGCAGTGTCCGGAGCAAGTATGGTGGGTCTGACACACCGGTGTCAATGTGTTCTTTTTTCCATTTCCAGGAGTGTATATCCATTTTTGAGATTGTGTACCATAGTTAGGTTGACATCACTGGAAAACTATGGCTGTTGTCTTTGATGTTGTGACTCCATTTGTCAACTGTATTTATGTTACAAATGTAATTACAAAGACACACTTTGACTTATTGCTTGGTACATGGAACACAGTGCCAGCACAAGTGAACCATGGGCCGAACACCTACAATAGACTGCAGCTGGTGTAATTCAACATTGTAAGTTGACAAAATCCACAGAAAGTGTGCACTCAGAATTTAATTGATTATTATCTTTAAGTATTAGGAAAACTTACAAAGGATTCACAATTATTAACAAATTTTCTGAACGAAAAATTTCTAGTGTATGTCGCTACTTGAATATGAATATCAATGGAATAAAACATTCATTTCCGAAATTGGAGCTACTTCTTTCTTTTAATGGACATTTTTCATCATATAACATCTAAATAAACGTAGAAACCCTAAACAGAATTTTTGCATATTGTAAGTAATGCCCCTTGGAAGGGTTAGTGAAACTATTGGCTGAACTGATATGAAATAAGTAGCAACAATCTTGTGATGTTCCAGCGACAGTTTTTGTAATTTTTCTCACCTTAAGAGTGAACAACAGGCACATTACTATGACATCAACAATGAAAACATCATCAGGTTGGGGTTGCAGAAACAGAGGGTGAACTTCTTCTGTGACGGATTTATGAAACTAGTTCACAATACCTAGTCATCTTGTTGAAAACTAAACATATCAAACAATGGGAAGTCCAGGTAGGAATACGAACAATATTATGAAAAGGATAGATTTCTACTTACCATAAAGATGACATGTTGAGTTGCACACAGGCATGACAAAAAGGCTGTTACACTAAATGTCATGCCCGTCTGTCTTTACAGTGAGTAGCAAGCTACCCTTTTCATAATGTTGTTGATAAAACTAAACATAAGTAATGTAAGCACTTGAAGACTTTGTAAACAAAATTTTTATGTTTTATTTATTAAATTACTGTCACCCAGACACAATTACTGTGCTACTTATTAGTCAGCCACATGCCTTAATCATTACTATCTTACTTTTACACTATTCCACCCCCCCCCCCCCCCCTCCCATCCCCACCAAGTCTTACAAGTGCCATCATTTCAGGCTTATTTATCTTCAGAAATTCGTGTTACCACTTTTGAACAGTTCCAACTAAATAACAGTAGAGTACATTCATGTTTTATGCTGTGTACGTGCAAAATGTCATTGAAAACATGACACTACACTGATATGAAGTATTAGGAGCTCAAATTAAAATGTGGAGTGTTTGCAGTCGTCTCAGAAAATAGAGCTGATTAAAATCAGGATTTTGTTAGTTGAGCCTGGAGGAAACAAAAATCTTTAACTGTGTTACGTAACAACATGAAAATGACACAACAGAACAGAATCAATGCAGTCTCCACAGTATACTCTCATTAACTTCAAACATGGAGGTTTAATGTACTGGTTTGATTGACTGCCTCTGAGAAAGTAAAACATGAGTAACTCACATATTCATCAGTCTAAACATCTTGGTAGCAGTCCACTGAACTTTGCAGGTGTGACTCTGCTTTCCAGTGCGTAATTAGCTCTCACCATCCACTTGAACTGAATTTACCCTATTGTCTTCTATTTTTCGTATGCTTTCTGTGTACTAACTGTTCAACCACAGACAGGTTGAACATAATCAGTTAGAAATTTTAAGCTAGTACTGTAGCTGAGCACAAGCAGAGTACTAAGATATTAGCTGTGACTTTTTGTCATTTCAATAAGGCAGATCTTTCCATAAGACAACAGTAAATGTAATGATAACTGTGTCTGATGAAATTAGCCCAGTCCAGTGTAAAACCACAAGGGGCATTCACTAACATATAGTGACAGCTGGACGCCTCTGATACATGACACCTGTGATTAAAGATGTAAAATAGAGCAAATACCAAAACAAAGTTTTTCCCACACAGCACATTGCTGGTGGGGAATTGTGGATCAACTACAACCTGATGGCTGAAAGTCTGGATATAAAGGAATAAAAAAAAGAATGGCTGGATCCATTAGTATCTATTTTGATCTGTACTTCTTACAATGCAAACTTGGTTTGTTGTTGTATTATTCTACAGCACGCTACACCATGGTCATAATTCTGGAAGCCTTTAATTTAATAAATATCTCATTTTTCTGAACACCATACTTAATATGTGTCATTTTGTCTTCTTGTGAAATGTTTAGTCTCAGTAGGAATGATGTTACCGACCAACCTATACACAAACCAGTTTTGTATGACAATGCCACAAAATCAAAAGATGAAATTAAAGTTGTTTTATTAACTTTTTACAAAATGTTTTCATCACTGAAGTTGCATGCAAGCAAACTTATTGTGATTACCTGAGCAATCCTCATTGCAGACCGGAGGCCAGACTGAATCTGACCTAAGTGAACAACACCTGTGACACCTACAACTTCCAGCATTCCATCCCAATGATTTGGTTTGGAGAACTGATCTTCCTTCTCTGGTCCCCACGGATTTGCTCCTGAACCCCAACTGAAAAATACAAATCAATATAGGTTAATGCAGTACTGAGAAAATACACTGTCACATGAACTAAAAGGAATGCACAAATGCTGTTATTCTGAACATGAAATGAAAAAATGGAAATGAAGTCCCATGCTTCTTTACAGAGCGTAGGGGAACGATGCGGGAAACCTGCACCGCCTTACTAGGCAAGGTCCTAATGGAGGTGGTTTGCCGTTGCCTTCCTCCGACCGTAATGGGGATGAATGATGATGATGAAGACGACACAACAACACCCAGTCATCTCAAGGCAGGAAAAATCCCTGACCCCGTCGGGAATCGAACCCGGGACCCCATGCTCGGGAAGCGAGAACGCTACCGCGAGACCATGAAGGGCGGACTATTCTGAACAACTTGCTATCAAAAAACATCTTGTGCCAGTTGGGGAACATTCCATCTAACTTAGAGTGAAGGCTGTAATGAAGGGTTGAAAAACCATTAACACCAGTATTGTAAAATCTTCTCATCTTCTATCATACAGTTGCATTAGATTTATTGCAGAAGAAACTGTATACACCACCAACAAACATAACTACCAAACACAAATCCTAAGGATATTATAATTATCATTAGGTTGCTAGTCTTTTGACTGACATAATTTCTAGTAGAGTAAAAAAGTCTTGTACTGGTTTGATAGAGCCTCCCTTTAGCTGCCTTTGTAACCAGTCTGCGACTCAAGGCATACTTGCTGACTGACTTATACAATATTTGGACCTGTTTATAAACATGGAGATAAGTGGAAGAAATAAAAAATCAAGAGAAAGTATTGCAGACAGAAGGGAATGGAAAGGAAACTCAAATGAAAAATAAAAGATAGTGTGGCCCTCTTAAAGGGTCTAATAACAGGAGGGAAAACTGTATTCTCTGTTAAGGTCAGATGAATGTAAGAGCCTTGAAGTTTCTTTCTCACATGTGCAGATAATGGAATGGGGAGTTTAAAATTATCTCAGCTTCAAGATACATACCGATGTACTTGGTATCATATCTGGAGAATGTTCAGGATTAAGACATTTGGTTTTATGCATCCAAATGATTTGCCTATTGTAACTAATTTTTTCTGAATATTTATCCTTTGTCAGATCAATAAAGAAGCAAACTGATACGTTCACTGATGTATAAACAAGTGTGATCCCACAGATTGTGCTACCCTCATTGCAATGCTTGTCAGTGCGTGAACTAGTATAGTTGACTCCTGGAGGGTGCATAGCTCAAATTTTATAATGTGGCTGTCACCATGCATAAGACCTTTGTGGGTAAAGGACATGTGTTTGATGGTACTACAAGGTGTGAAGAATATGAGAGCACTGAAAGCCCATTCAGGAAATAATGAGAAGGATTTAAAAATGATAATAAAAAGATTTGATCATGAATCACTCATTGTCTCTGCATTTATATTCACATGTATACTTCATAATCAAGTATGCAGTGCTTAGTGGTAAGAGATTCACATAAATTGTTAGTAATGCCATTCCAAAATATTATGTATGTTATTCTTCAAATAAACGGATAGGTGACACACTGTAGAGTATTTAGTGGTCTCTAGACAGATTCCACCATACTGGAAGTGCAGCCCGGGGATTTCACAGATGAAGAAATTCAGATGATTTCCAGTTCCAGAACATATGGTATCCCAGAAACCTTGATCAGAACTGAAATAGGATCAATTTTAGCTTATTGGTGAGTTTAAGCTTAACACATGAACATCACTCTCTCTCTCTCTCTGTCCGTGTGTGTGTGTGTGTGTGTGTGTGTGTGTGTGTGTGTGTGGGCGCTCGCGCTAAAGAAAGAGAGAGAGAAAATGGGGGGGGGGGGGGGGGGGAATGTATACAGTCATCCAGATTGATGTATTCCTTAGTTTCCCTAAATCAATTAAATTGAATGCTGGGATTATTGATTTGAAAATCACTCTTTCCACAAATTATCTGAATATTTATATTCACTAACTGCGAACTTGTGTTAGCTACATGGCACATTGCAGTGTCCATTGTAAAGCTGCATGAAAAGTAGTAATGTACTGTAAACTGGACTCTGCATGTACAGATGTGGGTAAATATTTTCTTCAAAAACTACCACTGTAACCAAGTAAGTATCTGCTAACAATAGCAGAGAAACAGCAGCTACCTAGTACATGTGAGAAAGCACCAGTTTCTTTCAAAGTAGCAGCTTTCTTTCTAATTTACTTGATTAAATTTAGCGGGCATATGTAAAAGTAGTACTATATACACCAGACTCCTACCTTGTGACACGGCCTTCAATAGACATCTAGTGCTGGTGGTCACAAGCCTGGCCCACTATTAACACTACCAAAAGATTGCATTACAGACATCAACGCAACCTACCAGGATGTTTTCAACTAATCCTCACGCAGCCTCCACAGAATTGAGAGGCACCAGCCTTGCTAATACATGTTGCCCAGATTGGAGAAAACAGTTACTGTTGTGGGCACCACTTTCTTACATAAAATCACATGTTTACCAAATACTATGCCAGTATCCATCCACTGGTGGGTATTTAGGCTATTGCCAGAACACTCTACAAACAGTCCACAATCTGGTTTCAATACTGGCTGCTTCTGCAGCCCATCAAAAAGAATCCTCTTCACCTTCACCATGATTACACTGCTGGACTTCTGTTCACTACCCTCGAGTAGCTCACTGTGCAGGACCTGCATACCAGTTGCCCTCAAGTGCAACACATCACTGGACTTCTGTCAGCCACCCTCGAGTGTCACGCTGCGCTGGACCTGCACCTCTGCTGCCTAAGCTCAACTCTGTGCAGGACTTCGCTCTCAGCTATCCAAAACTCACAGCCTCACTGGACCCTACAGCTAATCATCAGTGAGCACCATGCTACTCATCATTGTGAGCATCTTCCATGCAATGTCAAAGATTTACTTTTCAGTTTGTATTCAAGTAGTGTGGGTACTCATCCCCAGAAACCGTGTATTGAGTTCTGTTTCTAAGTTGATAAAGAAATAATTATTGCTTCTGCTTGTGCATTTCAGCTGTCACCAGTCACACTCCTTGGCCACAAATACTAAACTAGTGACAAAGGTGTCTCTTGCATGTTGATAGTTGCCAGATCGACAGTTTCTGGAATGTTGGCAACAATATTTGGAACAGGTCTACACCTACATCCACATCTTCGTGGTTACTCTGCTATTCACAATAAAGTGCCTGTCTCTCTACTATTTCACTCTCAAACAGTGTGTGGGAGAAACGAGTGCTTAAATTTTTCTGTGCGAGTCCTGATTTCTCTTATGCAACACCAACTACAGCAGACCCCATTGTCACCAATGCCAGCCCTACTGTTGTCAACCATCTCATCATCAGCCCGGTTGACATTTGGCTTTTCTGTAGCCTGTCTCTTAATGACTGACCCTTTCACGGCTGGCACTGTCTATGCTGATGCTGCTCCTCTCATTGTCAGCCTAATCAACACTGCCAGCTGGCCAGGCTGCTTGCATCACTGCCACCACTTCTCAGGTTTCCATAGCTTATTTCCTATTGCCTTCTCTTCATTGCCTCTTGTGTCCATTGTGCACGCACCCACTCAGTGGTGATAGTGCTGCTCTCTGCACTGACTCTGCTGACTGCTGGTTGTTTTCTGAGTCGTCTTTGCGTAATGAATGTAAGGGGGACTCCCTCTAAACCGTTTGCTCTGAGGATCAATCGTGTGCTGTGAATTCTTTTTAATTGTGCCTGCTAGTACTTGGAATGCCCCAGTGGGCAGAAGGATCCTCAAATAATGCCCCTAAATAGTTTGATAGTTATGTGCAGTACAATGCATGGTGGTGGAACGCCTCATGAGCCGTTGTCAGGTGGACCCACAAGTCCAGAGCGTTTTTGGGAGCGGTTTGCAAAATGTAATACAGCACCACGCCCTTCAGCCAGTTGACGGCATTCGTTTTGTAGTGGGAAAGTAAGTGGTATCTGGGTGTAGGAGTTCTCTGGCATGACAGACTCTGGCTGTCGTCACAACAGGAGAGCCAGCATACGTTGTACAAGATCCCAGCATCTGCCTGTCCCAGCACATGTCAGGCGGTGTGCATCCGAATCGACGACTTCACAGTGCGGACACTAAGGGTCGTTGGTGAGACGGATGGAATGGAGGCACTGGTGTGTGGCTAATTGGCCGTTCACCACCACATACTACAGGGAACGAGCGTACGTGGGCAGGTATGGGGTGTGAATGGCTCCCCACACCCTGGTCCACTGGATGGTTGGTTCTTCAACATTTTTAAGGGGTTGTCATGCCTGATTGATGTGGTAGTAATCTCTCGTGCTCGGCGTCCTCGTCGCTGGTAGATCCTCAGTCATGTAACTCAGTTTGATCAGAAAATCGCGGATGTGAGCAAGAGACGGAGCTATGTAGCCCACGGTGACCGGTGGATGAAGATCTCGTGGTGCAACGATCTGTGGCAGCGTCCCCATCAAACTGTCATTGGTCGTGGTCCATGCGAGCTGCATCGTCCGTAGGTACAATGCCCATGCATGGTTGTGGACGTGAGTCAACCCCAGGCCCCCTGTCAGTGAAGGCCTCGTTAAAGTAGTGTAGTGAACTTTGAATATATGACCTGCACTCACAAATTGTCTGTACCCCGCCTGGAAAGTGCAGGCCATGGCAGCTGTTAGCGGTAAAATGTGCGCAAAATAATTAAGTTTGGATGCTAGGTAAGTGTTGACATAACACATTCGGAGAATCATATCCATATTGTGGAATCTGCTATCACAGAGCAGCGCTTGTGTCCTGTCAGGTGTAGAAGGCCTCTCCCGACATACATGTATGTCATCTTGCGCATTTTGACGACACTGCCTGATACCGTGCCATAGCGGCACAACCACTGAAGCGCCGCTTGGATTTTGTCACTCGACTGCACCAAGAGCACCACGTCGTCTGTGAAGGCTGCACATCGGAAGGTCACATTTCGAATGCTGCTGCCTTCTAGTCATTGTCAAAGGCCGTGGGGTGCAGGTCCCAGGACCACCGTGAAGAAGACTCCTGGTAAAGGACATCCCCGTCACACCGACCATCCAAGAGTGATGTGTTCAGTTTGATGTCCGTTGATCATAATCCGGGAGCATGCCCTGTGGATTAAGCGGAATATCACCCTTGCAGACACCTGCGAGATGCCCGTGTGTTCGAGCACGGTGTGAAGGAAACTGTGGTCAATACAATCAAAGGTGTGACCAAAATCAACAGTGACAAGAGTGCCTCGGAGGCTGCAGGCTGCTGCCAGCACCATGACGTCACAGTAGGCACCAAGTGCCCTGTGGATGTTGTTTCCTCTGCCTAAACATGTCTGGTGAGGATGGATCATGTGTCCGATGGTGGTCTGAAGACAAGTGTGGAGGATGCGGGCGAAAAGTTTATAATCCTCGTTCAGTAGCGTAAGAGGACGATAGTCGTGACATTGGTGAGAACCTCTCGTTTTGGGAACTGGTATCATGATGCCTTCGAGGAAATCTGTGGGGATGGTAAAATCGTCGCAGAGGAGGTCTTGAAGCATCTGAATCCAATGAGCGCCCATCAGGGGATAGAAGGTGCGGTAGAATTCGTTTGGTAAGCCGTCTGGGCCCGGTGACTTGTTGGGGCCCCATGTGCCAAAGCCGCTGTTAAGTCTTCAGCAGTTATGGGAGCCGTCTGGGACCTCTACTCTGGGGCCAGGCAGACCGCACACGATGTCTTCGTACTCACGAACAGTCTGTGGGTTCTCAGCCTAAAACAACTTGTAATGCTGGAGGAAAGCCGAAGCGATGGCACACTGCGAGTTGCATGTGCCCACCCTCTACTGTCTCTACTGATGTTATAAGGTGGTGCTTGCCATGGCGTCTCTCTCTGATAATGTGATATACGGATGCCATTTTGGTGGGGATCGTATCCTGCACCCTTGCCCAGACTGTGGTTCCATCAAAATGTTCTGCGGTGAGGCAGAATAGGTGAGCTTCGATACGATTAACCCCTGTCTGCCGTTCACGTGATGGTGGCTGGTTCATGAGTTCTTTCAGTGTAGTGTAATAAAATTCCAACGTCGCCCGATGCCAGCATGTTCTGTCATGGCCATATCCCATGAGTGTCTGTTGGAGGGCCGGCTTGGCGTGGTGGAGCCACCAATGTAAGGTGGAAGGATGTGCATGCAAACTCTGGAGGCAGCGATCCCACAGAGCAGCAATCCTCGTACAGATAGGAAATGTTCAGCGTCCATGGACCGCGGCTGCGGTATTTGAGCTGTCATGGGAGTGTGACTGAACAGATGTATGCCAAATGGTCGGTGAAGACTGTCGGCCACAGTTCTGCATCCCTTGTCATGGCACGGAGTCCTCACGAGACGTATATCTGGTCAAGGCAGCTTGCAAAGGTCCCGAGTTCGAGTCTCGGCCCAGCACACAGTTTTAATCTGACAAGTTTCATATCAGCGCACACTCCACTGCAGAGTGAAAATCTCATTCTGGAAACATCCCCCAGGCTGTGGCTCAGCCATGTCTCCGCAATATCCTTTCTTTCAGGAGTGCTAGTTCTGCAAGGTTCGCAGGAGAGCTTCTGCAAAGTTTGGAAGGTAGGAGACGAGGTACTGGCAGAACTAAAGCTGTGATGACAGGGCGTGAGTCGTGCTTGGGTAGCTCAGTTGGTAGAGCACTTGTCTGCGAAAGGCAAAGGTCCCGAGTTCGAGTCTCGGCCCGGCACACAGTTTTAATCTGCCAGGATGTTCCCACCATGGCGGCAACACCTCATGCAGATGGCAGGTACGTAACTTCCGATGCCTCGATGCCGTCGTGTAATAGGCTGGCAGTTCCGCCAGCACTGTTGCTTGATGGGATGCTGTAGGCTGTGTATCCATAAATATTCAGTTGCAGCTCTGGATGGACTTCTTGAAGGAGGGTGATATCCAGGTCCGCCACCTGGAGCATATCATGGAACATGCGCATTTTGATGACCAAGGATATGCTGTTAGCGTTGACTGTGCTCACATGGTAGGATGGGGACATGTAAATGCATAGTGAGTAGATGCAAATAGCGGCCTCTCGGTGATAATGGGGCTGTTTGGCTACCCTTTCTTTGCGGCATGTATCTTTAATGCGGCCTTTCTATGGGTGTTAGGCTCTCCCTGTGTGGTGCGCCGGTCCCGTGCAGTGAAGGAATGTCAAGGGTGTCTTGTGCGTCTTCTGCCTCCATTTCAGCAGCCCAGTCACCGAGCAGTGATGGAGTCAGTGACGGCGCGTCGTCATGGGCGTTGTGCTCCATCACCTGGTCTTTTTTCTGAGGGTCTCCAGCATGGGAACATCTGCGCTGGGTGAGGCCGCCGTCCTGTCCATGGTGTCAGATACCTGCCTTAGGGCAGTGCTGGTAGATTCCGTTGGCAACGTCGTGTCAGAGATGACATCGGCAGGGTTCTCCCTGTCTCCGCCCTGTTGGTCATCTGCCGTTGAGAGGTGGCGTTTCTTATGACGCTTCGGCAACCGTTGTTTCTGCATCTGTATGTCTGTGTCCACTGAAGGCCTGGGATCAGTACCGTCGGCCATAAGCCGGTATCCAGAACCGATGCTTCTGGTACGCCGACAGTGACAGTGGTGGTGGTGGTGGTGATGGTTGCAGGCATTTTGTCTTGCAGGGGTGTCTCGTCGTGCGGCTCAGCAGTCACGGTGGTTTCGGCGGCTAAGCTTGCGGGCACATTTGACTGCAGCAAGGGCGCAGCATCTGTGCCATTCCTCTTACAGATGTCGGTAGCCCTGCCTCAGAGGGTAATGCATTTGGTATCCTCGCCTTTCGCTGTTGGCTGCTTCTCTGGGTCATTCCAATGGTGCTAATGTGGTCAACAGTTCTGTGACAGTACTTGCCTGCTCTTCCCATTGTTTGATTGTTCTTTTTCCCATACTGGCATAATATGTACACCGGCATTGCCAGTGGACAAAGTGGTTCATTAGTCAGTCCTTGCCCTCCGCTTCCCCTTCCTGGTTGACTTTCCTGGGTGTGTCTCAGCTGCCCTCAAGCTCAACACTACATGAGACTTTCATCAAATCCGTCCACAAGCCCATGACCTCGATGCCATAGCTAATGGTCCACGAGCACCTTACATATTGCCACCAGCTATGGCTTTGTGGACCTCATCATTGTGAGCACTTCCCAGGCAAGGATTGACTTTCCAGTCTGTATTAAAGTACTTGGACGCATGTCCCCAGAAACTGTGTATTTAGTTCTCTTTCTAGGTTGATAAACAAACAGCTGTTATCTGTGCATTTGGATTGTCACCTGTCACATCCTTAGGCTACCAACACTAAAAACAGCTTTAAGTGATATAGCAATAGAATATTGTTAACACAGTACACAGATTTAGTTCCTACAATTTCCCTGTCTTTTGTTAATATATACGTTGACTTGTTCCACATCCCTGAATATTTTCCTTCTTGATGGGATCCACAGAACATGGATGGATTAATTAATGAATGTATGTGACAGTCTACTCGTGAAGCACTTACGTAGTAGTTGACGTCAATTCGTATTACAGTAGACATTTCAGAGCATTTCAAAATTATCTTAAGTGTGTTCTGTACTGAAACATTAATTAGCATGTAAGTTGTTTAAAATACTTCAGGCAGTCTTTTTTATGTTCGTATGTTTTCTGTATTTCTTGCTTCTGGAACACTCACAGACAGAATCAGGTGACCAAAAATTCTGAGCACCATGTTGTTGGGCAGATGTATTACATTAAGATAACAATGGAAAAGTAAGACAGTCACCCTGATTTTTTTCCCATTGCTGAATCATTTGGGGAACAAGATAAGACAATTTTAGTGAAGTCTACATACCTACACTGAGTGTTCAGACATTCCCATTACAAATTTCTAGGACTTGTAGAAGGGGGTGAGTACATAATATTTTGAATAGAAACCCATGTCTAGAAACGCCCATTTCCATTCTATGACAGCTTCAATTAAGATGTTTAATTAATCCACTTCTGCTTGAGGAAATGAAAGAGGAGGGACGCAGTACTATTACTAGGTAACCATTCAAATAAGCATGTTTGTTTGAATTAACACTTAAACATTATGTGTGTACATTATTCCAAAACAAAAGAGAACCCAGCATACTGTATATACAGAACAGTACTGGTAGATTACAATAGTGGATTGGTGTGGCAACCACCAATGTGGTTACACACACTGTACCTATAAAGAATGATCTGGTACACACACTCTATCCCACCTGGTGTCTCTTCAATTTCTAGTGCAGCAGCCAGAACTTGACCCAGCAGATCTTGTAGATTAAACTTTACATATGATTCCACAAGAAGTAGTTCACAGGAGTTAAATCTGGCAATCACAGCGCTACACAGTCCAACATCATTGGCCTATCCATCTTTCACATTATCATCTATTAAGATGTCTCCGAACCACATATAGGAAGTGAGCTGGTGGACCATCATCCTGAAACCACATTTCTTGATGGATATTCAGTGGCACAGCTTCCAAGAACAGGTCCAATATATTGGCTGGACCCATAGCAAGCAACTTTTATAAGTGGTACAGATGTAATTGCTGCTCACCCAAAATGTCCCAGATGATACTGTGACTAACACCCACTGCATGTGCACTTGTTTGAGTACCCATTTCCTTGTCTGAGTACTCATTTCCTTCAACACGATGCAGTACATATTCTTCAAATTCAGGCGTCCTGCCTGCTCACAATGGAGGTCCCTGTTGCTGGAGACCACTGTGCAACTTGGGCAAAATGTTTGTGCAATGGCATGCTACATTGCAGAAAACATTCATCAAACAGGCAAGTAGCAGCTCTTCTGTTACCTTGAGAATTGCCATACACAAGGAGCATGTCTGTGTATTCCAAAGATGTGTGCTGAACCATGTTTACTGTATCGGGGCCACACAGGCCTCACAGCAAGGCAGATGTTAAGTGACATAGCGTGACCATCTGACATAGTACATGTCATCCTGTCTACCACACTGCATACTAGGACAAGCAACTCTGAGACTTTTCTCTTCTCCTCAGCAGACATGGACGCATTACACATCTGAACTGAAACCAGTACGTTTCCGGACATGGGTTCCTATCCCTTCTATAAGTCCTACAAGTTTGTAACAAGAGTTTCTGAACACCATGAAGGTTCAGATCCACACTTTTTTCTTGCATGTAGGAGGGTGCACACATGTGTGCACACATATAATCAAGAGCACCAGATGAAGCTGGTGTCATAGTGATGCTTTACGGGTAGCTGGGCAAACCGGTCACACACTATAATTCAGATTGTTCAGATTGTCACACTGACCTTTAATCTTCTAATGTCTGTTAAACTTTAACTCATGCATAATGAAATGATTCCTGCCCATGTCAGTTCAACAGCTTTTTATTTGTTTTAAAAAGTTTTCAAACTGACCTCAAAATGTTGAGAATTATGATGCCCTCGACTTGTGGCAGTTCCACATGCTTTCCATCAACCTCTAGACGAACTTCTTTGTGAAGGTCTTTGCACATTTTTCGTCCAACCATCTTACGAAGTCCCATTTTCACATAGACTCCTTTATTGTGTAACCTGTAACAAATGATAAAAGATAAGCTGAAAAAAATGTATCATAGGAATATTATTAACAAGGATCAAGTTTACAAAAATGTCATTGATCACACAGAAACCTCTGTGAAGATTCATTTAACAGTTCTGTTATGACCATTACATTTCTTTCATTCAGTTTTGGGATAGATAATGGCATTGCTCCTATTCTCTGCTTGCAAGTTCTGTACACAAACATGACATTATATGAGTGGTAAAACTCCCTTCCCGATATGCAAACTGAAATACACAATGAGAGATATGGAGTCCATACAATGGGTAATAAGTAACTCAACAGATGATATAGTAATAGTTTAAAGGGAAAATGGTTATAAGTACCATATAATTTTAACAAGGAAGATAGTTATCAGATGTATATTCCAGTCCACAAATTTTCTTTGAAATCAACTAACGAGATGACACAAGACAAGAACATTTGCTGTAAACGACACCTAATGGAATTGTGACACATATGCAAGATGTACCTCAATGCCAACCATAGAGAGACTTACTGTGTTTAGTATCTTTCTGCTGGTGGCAAACAGAATGCTAGTACTGCATGTGACAACCAGGCATGGAAATACGGGATGAACAATGAATTACCCATACTGTTCATCTGACTACCTACAGTACTTTTTGGTAATATCTTCCATTGTTAGACAAGCATCTTTTGGAGATCAGCATTGATGAATAGTGCTCATGTTTGGATGTTACATGTGTATTCAATCAAAATTAAATAGAGGAAGATGTGGCCACTATAAATAAATAATGTCCTCTTGTTGCAGGTACTCATCCTCCAGGGCAACCACGTGTGTTCACATTAACATCCATTACATGGAACCTAGGTCTACATTAACCATGAGAAAGACATATGTACCACTGCAGGATTTCATCATTGCATTGACATACATGCCTCTAACTGACACTGTCCCTAACAAGAACAATTGTCTCACAATGTTGGCTCCTTTGCACAATAACAACAGGAATTTGACATGCCCCAAGGGTATGGCTGAAGAACAGATGGAGAGAATCACTTTCCTCAATAAATTGCTACTTGTCTGTAAAAGGAGCACAGCCTCATGCTTTCGAGTCCACTGAAAGTGGCCAGAATCACAGTTCCCACACCTGAAACTCTTTTGTGTGTGGGGAATGCATCTTGTTGTGTCACTGAGAACATAGAGCATCTTCTAAAAACTAACATTATACCATCAAGTAGGAAATCTGTGAGGTGCACACAAACCCAGTCTCTCCCATCTACTCAATCTCCCACTTCCAGCTCCACTCCCTCCAAAACCTCAAAATTCCAATCAACACAATCTGGAATCACAACACCCTAATTCAGTAGTTAACCTTTCCTCCAAACCTCTCTCCCAATCCGAAACCTCTGTCCTATCCAAAGGCCTCACCTTCAGCCCCACTCCCAGATTCAACCAAACAGCCCTCGTCAAAGATTTACTGTCCTACACTCGTACTCTCTGCTGGAAATATCACATTGCCATGAAGAAAAATGATCCTAATCCTATTCCTAATGATCCAGCTCCCAAAGACACCATCCAAATCGAGCCCTGCCTGGAACAGTTACGTCCTCCGTCACAGCGGGACCCACCTCCTCTTCCTCAAAATCACCTTCTCCAAACCTTCCAGGAATTTCTGACTTCCAGCCTTGCCTCTCAATCCTTCTTAAAAAACCTTAATCCTACTCCCAACATCACCACTGCTGAAGCCCAGGCTATCCGTGATCTGAAGGCTGACCGATCCATCGTCATTCTTCCGGCGGACAAGGGATCCATGACTGTGGTACTTGATCGTCGGGAGTATGTGGCTGAGGGACTGCGTCAGCTTTCAGACAACACCACATACAAAGTTTTCCAAGGTAATCCCATTCCTGATGTCCAGGCGGAGCTTCAAGGAATCCTCAGAACCTTAGGCCCCCTGCAAAACCTTTCACCTGACTCCATCAACCTCCTGACCCCATCGACACCCCGCACCCCTACCTTCTACCTTCTTCCTAAAATTCACAAACCCAATCATCCCAGCCGCCCCACTGTAGCTGGTTACCAAGCCCCCACAGAACGTATCTCTGCCTATGTAGATCAACACCTTCAACCCATTACATGCAGTCTCCCATCCTTCATCAAAGACACCAACCACTTTCTCGAACACCTGGAATCCTTACCCAATCTGTTACCCCCGGAAACCATCCTTGTAACCATTGATGCAACTTCCTTATACACAAATATTCCACACGTCCAGGGCCTCGCTGCGATGGAGCACTTCCTTTCACGCCGATCACCTGCCACCCTACCTAAAACCTCTTTTCTCATTACCTTAGCCAGCTTCATCCTGACCCACAACTTCTTCACTTTTGAAGGGCAGACATACCAACAATTAAAGGGAACAGCCATGGGTACCAGGATGTCCCCTCGTACGCCAACCTATTCATGGGTCGCTTAGAGGAAGCCTTCTTGGTTACCCAGGCCTGCCAACCCAAAGTTTGGTACAGATTTATCGATGACATCTTCATGATATGGACTCACAGTGAAGAAGAACTCAAGAATTTACTCTCCAACCTCAACTCCTTTGGTTCCATCAGATTCACCTGGTCCTACTCCAAATCCCACGCCACTTTCCTTGACGTTGACCTCCACCTGTCCAATGGCCAGCTTCACACGTCCGTCCACATCAAACCCACCAACAAGCAACAGTACCTCCATTATGACAGCTGCCACCCATTCCACATCAAACGGTCCCTTCCCTACAGCCTAGGTCTTCGTGGCAAACGAATCTGCTCCAGTTCGGAATCTATGAACCATTACACCAACAACCTGACAACAGCTTTCGCATCTCGCAACTACCCTCCCGACCTGGTACAGAAGCAAATAACCAGAGCCACTTCCTCATCCCCTCAAACCCAGAACCTCCCACAGAAGAACCACAAAAGTGCCCCACTTGTGACAGGATACTTTCCGGGACTGGACCAGACTCTGAATGTGGCTCTCCAGCAGGTATACGACTTCCTCAAATCCTGCCCTGAAGTGAGATCCATCCTTCATGAAATCCTCCCCACTCCACCAAGAGTGTCTTTCCGCCATCCACCTAACCTTCGTAACCTGTTAGTTCATCCCTATGAAATCCCCAAACCACCTTCCCTACCCTCTGGCACCTACCCTTGTAACCGCCCCCGGTGTAAAACCTGTCCCATGCACCCTCCCACCACCACCTACTCCAGTCCTGTAACCCGGAAGGTGTACACGATCAAAGGCAGAGCCACGTGTGAAAGCACCCACGTGATTTAACAACTGACCTGCCTACACTGTGACGCATTCTATGTGGGAATGACAAGCTACCAAACTTTCCTGATGAGGCAACAGTTTGTTGCGAAAGCTTGAATTTTGTGTGTATGTTTGTGTGTCTGTCGACCTGCCAGCACTTTCATTTGGTAAGTCACATCATCTTTATATATATGTGCGGATGGCTATGTGTGTGTGTGTGTGTGTGTGTGTGTGTGAGTGTATACCTGTCCTTTTTTCCCCCTAAGGTAAGTCTTTCCGCTCCTGGGATTTGAATGACTCCTTACCCTCTCCCTTAAAACCCACATCCTTTCGTCTTTCCCTCTCCTTCCCTCTTTCCTGATGAGGCAACAGTTTGTTGCGAAAGCTTGAATTTTGTGTGTATGTTTGTGTGTCTATCGACCTGCCAGCACTTTCGTTCAGTAAGTCACATCATCTGTGTGTGTGTGTGTATATATATATATATATATATATATATATATATATATATATATATATATATATATATATATATTAATAGAGGGAAACATTCCACGTGGGAAAAATATATCTAAAAACAAAGATGATGTGACTTACCAAACGAAAGCGCTGGCACGTCGATAGACACACAAACAAACACAAACATACACACAAAATTCAAGCTTTCGCAACAAACTGTTGCCTCATCAGGAAAGAGGGAAGGAGAGGGAAAGACGAAAGGATGTGGGTTTTAAGGGAGAGGGTAAGGGTAAGGAGTCATTCCAATCCCGGGAGTGGAAAGACTTACCTTAGGGGGAAAAAAGAACGGGTATACACTCGCGCACACACACATATCCATCCACACATATACAGACTGTCTGGTCTGTATATGTGTGGATGGATATGTGTGTGTGCGCGAGTGTATACCCGTCCTTTTTTTCCCCCTAAGGTAAGTCTTTCCGCTCCCGGGATTGGAATGACTCCTTACCCTCTCCCTTAAAACCCACATCCTTTCGTCTTTCCCTCTCCTTCCCTCTTTCCTGATGAGGCAACAGTTTGTTGCGAAAGCTTGAATTTTGTGTGTATGTTTGTGTTTGTTTGTGTGTCTATCGACGTGCCAGCGCTTTCGTTTGGTAAGTCACATCATCCAAATAACTTCCGGGAATTCAGCCAGGTAACACTTTCAGCGACCGCCGATATTTCGGCGGGAGAACACCCCGCCATTTTCAAGGCAAACTGCCTTGAAAATGGCGGGGTGTTCTCCCGCCGAAATATCGGCGGTCGCTGAAAGTGTTACCTGGCTGAATTCCCGGAAGTTATTTGAAAGTTGTATACGCCAGGAGAAACTCAGGTCTCACAAGTCACATCATCTTTATATATAGAGGGAAACATTCCACCTGATGAGGCAACAGTTTGTTGCGAAAGCAGAGAGAGAGAGAGAGAGAGAGAGAGAGAGAGAGAGGGGGGAGGGAGGGAGGGAGAGGGGGGGAACGGGAGGAGGGGGGGAGAGATGTTCATAACTTAAAGGATAGGGATGATCAAGCTCTAAAACATATTATAAGCCCCATCAGAACCACTGATAGCCTTGGGAGAGCCAGCCATGACGGAACTCTTCCATTTGGTGCAAGATTTACGAGACAGGTGAAATAATGCCAGACTACAAGAAGAAAGTAGTTGTTTACAGGTGCGAAAATTACTGAACTATGAGTTTGATAAGTCATAGTTGCAAAATAATAACATGAATTCTTTACAGAAGAATGGAAAAATGGTGGAGGCCAACTAGGATACAGCGAGCGTTGGAGGTTTGCAGTCCTGCAGCCACGCAACTAGTGTGAGTTCTTCTTGATGCAATAATTTACCAACAGCCATATGTATTGTAGAAATTTATTTTATGAACTTCTTATGTGCTACCAGGTTTGGCATTACATTGAAACTGGTAGCACATAAGAAGCTCATAAAATAAATTTCTACAATATATACGGCTGTTGGTAAATTATTGCATCAAGAAATACATGGCAGCCGTTGTCCCACAGTCCATAACGGATCAACAAAGATTAAAGTGTGAGTTTTGGTGCTCTTGTAAAGATAAATCATTTTAGATTATAATAACATTTAGTTTAGTACTGATTACATGGTAAATAGGTGTATTAGTATGCTTTTTAAGCATACCATTAAATGTTTCATTTTTCTTTACATAATATAGCAGAAAACGCAAAAAGATCTTACAGTTGGGTTACAGTTGTATTTTCTGTTTACATTTTGCCAAAGCAGATCTATAAAATTTCGTTTAATTGTACTTTGCTCTTTCCAGAAATTTAACTGTAGCGTACCTCTTCATTACTTAACTCACATTTCCGGAAAGTAGCGCAAAGTTTAAGTTGTTGTTTAGAAACTTTGCACTGTTGTTTTTGTTTACATACAGTTGCGTATAGGCCAAATTTGTGGAATCATATTTTCCTGTTTATCTGTAATTTAACTGACTTATTCTTCATAAACTATTATGGTTACCATGAGTGAAAATAGCTTGACTTGCTGTAGAATTGTTAGGTCGGGGCGTTGGTGTTACGGGGTGCTGTAGTTTTTTCCATGTGGGTGACTGTAGTGGTGTGGGAATAAGGGAAGTAAATGAGACTCATCAGTGGCTTTGCAGGATATGTAGTAGAGATAGGAAGATACTAGAAAAGTAGGGGAAAATTGCCACCCTTCAGGCTGAGTTAGACAAGGGCAGGGGAGATCTTGACAGGTTAAGGAGGGAGAAGGGTAAAGAGAGGGGGAGGTGGCAACAGGCAACAGGAGGAACAGGCCTAGAACTTTGTCTGACAGCTTCGTGGTGAATGTGGTAAATAGATTTGACCTGTTGCTTCAGTTAGAAGCTGGTGAACCTCAAGTAGTTGAAGTTGTAGACAGTGCACAACAAACTTTCAGCAGCAAATTGAAAGGTAAGAATGTAGGGAAATCAGTAAAGAGAAAGAAAGAATGTTGTTAGGTAGTTCCCATGGAAGAGGTGTTGGTCAACTTTTGAAGGATGAACTAGGATCAGAATACCAGGTCACCAGTTCTTTTAAACCTAGTGCTGCTCTGGAGCAGGTAACATAGGATTTAGGATCACATTGCAAAGACATCACTAAGGAAGACACCGTGGTTATAGTGAGTGGGCCAGGTAATAGTACTGACAGAGATCCTGGGTACACTATAGAGTGTGGCCTGGCAAAGATTGCGTGAGCATTGAAGCATACTAGTGTTGAGTTTTGTATCTGTTCTTGGGCGCCATGACTGACCTCATTTGAACTCTTCTGTCTAGAGAGTTAATTTGGAGTTGGAATGGCTCCTTATGTCGGGTGCAGGGTCGCGCATTGGTGTGGTTCCTGTTGATTCTCTCAATAGGTGGGATTATACTAGGCATGGCCTTCACCTCAACAGGAAAGGGAAGGGTGAACTGGCTGGGAAAATAGCAGGAAAGTTAAAGGGAGAGGCACTGTCATAAGTGATAAAATAGCAGTGGTTATACGGTTCAGAAAAGACCTTTTTTTAGGGTAGGGAGGACAGAAAGAAACCAAGTCTTAAGAGAGGTTAGGATTGAGACAAACCTTCAGTTTGAGAAAGAAACCAAGAAACATAATTCTAGCTTACTACATCAGCATAAACAGCTGTTGGTTAAGAATTTTCAACAATCAGCCGAAATTTCAAATCTACCCAATATTAAATAGGTCAATGTGAAATATCAGCTACCTTTATTGCATCAAAATATTCGAGGACTGAGAAATAAAATTAATGAATTAATTATCTGCATAGATGAATGAGAGTCCTCAAACCCAGCTGACATAATCTGCCTCTCTGAACATCATGTGACTACTGGTATAGAACTTTTAAGTGTTGCAGGATTTAGGTTAGCATCTCACTTTTGTAGAGCAGAAATGGAGAAAGAAAGAGTGCCACATTCATCAGGAACTGTCAAAAATTTAAGAACATACACTTTCATAAATTTTGCCTAGAACAGCATATGGAAGCATGTGCAACAGAAGTAGTATTTCACAAAAAATCCTTCATAATATTAAGTGCATATCGAGCAACTGCATGTAACTTTAATCTGTTCATAAACCACCTTTAAGCTGTACTGGCCCATTCAATTAAAAAAAAAAAAAAAAAAAGTGGTTGCTGGTGATTTCAGTGTAGATTTCTTTAAAGACTCTCCCAATAAGAACTTATTTGAGTTAGTAACATTATCATTCAACTTAATTCCCACTGTTAAGTTCCCCACTAGGGTAGCCAATAGCTCACAAACAGCCATTGATAATATCTTTATAGAAAAGTCCGATGAACAAAATTATATTACAAAACCAATAGTCAATGGCCTATCAGACCATGACATGCAGCACCTTCTGTTAAATGTTAACACTGAGCAGAATATAAAATCTATTAAATCTGAGCTCAAGAGGGTAATCAACAAACCAAAAATTGATTATTTTAGGACACACCTCATAGACATTCCCTGGAGTGATGTTGACAGTGCTCATGGTATGAATGAAAAATATAACACTTTTGCTAACAAAGTGCTTACCTTATTTGAACACTCTTTTCCCCCAAAACTAACTACGGTTACAGAAAAGTTTACAAAGAAGCCCTGAATTACTCAAGGAATAGAGGTAGCTCGTAAAACAAAAAGGAAACTGTATCTGTCAATCCGAAACAGTTCTGATGTTGATGCTATAGCATATTACAAGAAATACTGCAAAATATTAAAGAATGTAATATGGACATCAAAGCAAATATATTACAAGGAAAAGATAGTCATATCAGATAACAAAATAAAGAAAATATGGGATATAGTGAAGGAGGAGACCAGTAGAACCAAACATGAAGAGGGACAAACAGCATTAACAGTAAATGATACATTGGTGACAGATGTGTATAGTATTGCAGAACTTTTTAACAAACATTTTAAAGCTGTTACTGAAAAGTTGGGGTTGTCAGGTTCTGTAGATGCTGCTATGGAATACCTCAGACCAGATATTTCAAGTAACTTCCATAATATGAATTTGACTCTCACCACCCCAGCAGAAGTAATGTCCATCATAAAATCTTTAAAATCAAAAACATCTAGTGGGTATGATGAAATATCAACAAAGTTAATTAAAGAATATGATTCTCAGTTAAGTAACATATTAAGCTTTCTGTGTAACCAGTCATTTATCAGTAGAATATTTCCTGAATGGTTGAAATATGCTGAAGTTAAGCCACTGTTTAAGAAGGGAGATAATAGCATCAAATTTCTGTCCAATTTCACTTTTACCAGCATTCTCAAAAATTTTAGAAAAGGTAATGTATGATTGGCTTTATAACCATCTTATCACAAATAACATACTGTCAGAGTTGCAGTATGAATTTCTAAAGGGTTCTGATACTGAGAAGGTTATCTACACTTGCAGTGAAAATGTACTTAATTCATTAGACAAAAAATTGCAGGCAACTGGTATATTTTGTGGTCTGTCGAAGGCATTTGTCTGTGTAAATCACAATATCCTTTTAAGAAAATCAGAATATTGTGGTGTAACAGGAAATGCTGCAAAATGGTTCAAATCTTATATCTCTGGCAGGAAACAAAGGATGTTATTAGGAAAGAGAAATGGATTAAGCTATCAGGCATCATCCATCTGGGAACTAATTGCATGTAGGGTCCCACAAGGTTCCATCTTAGGGCCCTTACTTTTTCTTGTGTATATCAATGACCTTTCATCAGTAACATTACCAGATGCCAAGTTTGTTTTGTTTGCCAATGATACAAACATTGCAATAAATAACAAATCAAGTGTAGTTTTAGAAAGATCAGCTAATAAAATATTTGTGGACATTAATCACTGGTTCCCAGCCAATTCATTGTCACTAAACTTTGAAAAACCACAGTAAATGCAATTCAGAACTTGTAAGAGGTGTCCCACGAG
The DNA here is from genome assembly GCF_023898315.1 of Schistocerca nitens. NCBI lineage: Eukaryota > Metazoa > Arthropoda > Insecta > Orthoptera > Acrididae > Schistocerca > Schistocerca nitens. Next base: position 530,129,721 of record NC_064614.1, on the reverse strand, counting down.
TATATACCTAACATAGAATGACAAGCAGATAGAAGAAGTGGAAGTGTTCAATTCATGGTATTATGGCTTGATAATAAATTCAAATGGGAGGAGCACACCACAGAACTTCTGAAGCGTCTTAACAAATCTCTATTTCCAATGTGAATTGTGTCAGGCATAGGTGATATAAAAATGAAAAAGATGGCATACTATCCTCACTTTCATTCCATAATGTCATATGGGATTATTTTTTGGGGTAATTCATCAAGCAAGCTAAAGTTTTCCGGGCAAAAAAATGTGCAATAAGAGTTACATATGATGTGAACTCAATAACATCCTGCAGATGCCTGTTTAGAGAACTAGGGATACTAACTACTGCTTCACAATATATTTATTCCTTAATGAAATTTGTCACTTTTTAAAACCAACAGCTCATTGTAGACTGGCAATGGCAAAGAAAGCGTTCTGAAGAAGAGAAATTTGTTAACATCAAGTATAGATTTAAGTGTCAGGAAGTCGTTTCTGAAAGTATTTGTATGGAGTGTAGCCATGCATGGAAGTGAAACAAGGACGATAAATAGTTTAGACAAGAAGAGAATAGAAGCTTTCGAAATGTGGTGCTACAGAAGATTGCTGAAGATTAGATGGGTAGATCACATAACTAATGAGGAGGTATTGAATAGAATTGGGGAGAAGAGGAGTTTGCGGCACAACTTGACAAGAAGAAGGGACTGGTTGGTAGGGCATGTTCTGAGGCATCAAGGGATCACAAATTTAGCATTGGAGGGCAGCGTGGAGGGTAAAAATCATAGAGGGAGACCAAGAGATGAATACACTAAGCCGATTAAGAGGGATGTAGGTTGCAGTAAGTACTGGGAGATGAAGAAGCTTGCACAGGATAGAGTAGCATGGAGAGCTGCATCAAACCAGTCTCAGGACTGAAGACCACAACAACAACAACAGCTCAAGTCATGGAATCAATACTAGAAATAAGAATAATCTTCACAAGGATTTAAAGTCACTTACTCTTGTACAAAAAGGTGTGCATTATTCAGGAACGCACATTTTCAATAACTTGGCAACAGCAATAAAAAGCTTAACAATCAATGAAATTCAGTTTAAGAGAAGCCTAAAGGATTTATGGTGGCCAACTCCTTCTACTCCATTGATGAATTTCTCAGAATTGTATATATATATATATATATATATATATATATATATATATATATATATATATATATATATTTTCTGTACCATTTCAGTGATGTGTTCACTGCAAATAAGTATTGTAGTAGTTCTATTATATGTTTATTACCTTATAAATAATTTTTTAAAATTTTAAATTCAGTGCATTAATGCGATCTTAGTAAATGAGTGTTTGTAAAATGATTGTTTCATATATATATATTCTTTCATAAAAAAAAGACCGTCATTCCACCTGGGACCTGTGGAAGGTACATTAGTTTATTTCTTTCAGTTGTAAATATTTGTCACGCATTATTGTTTTTCTGACATGTTCTACATCCTGGAGAACCTCCTCACTATGGATCAATTGGAATGAAAGTAAATCTAATCTAATCTAATCTAGGGAAGATCAGTTTGCATTCAGGAGAAATGTAGGAAAATGCAAGACAATACTGATCCTACAACTTATCTTAGAAGATAGGTTAAGGAAAGGCCAACCTATGTTGTAGCATTTGTAGACTTAGAGAAAGCTTTTGATAACACAGACTGCAATACTCTCTTTGAAATTCTAAAGGCAGTAGGGGTAAAATACAGGGAGTGAAAAGCTATTTACAACTTGTACAGAAACCAAACAGCAGTCATAAGAATTGAGGGACATGAAAGGAACCACGGAAAATTTTGGAATCAGAATTAAAGTTCAGGGAGAAGAGACAAAAACTTTAAGGTTTGCCAGTAACATTGTAATTCTGTCAGAGACAGAAAAGTACTTGGAAGAGCAGTTGAATGGAATGGACAGTGTCTTGAAAGGAGGATACAGGAATTATACTTGGAAATGGGACTATTTGGGCAGCAAAATAACTGATGGTGGCCAAAGTAGAGGGTGTATAATATGTAGACTGGCAATGGCAAGAAAATCATTTCTAAAGTAGAGAAATTTGTTAACATCTAATATAGATTTAAGTGTTAAGAAGTCTTTTCTGAAGGTATTTGTCTGGAGTGTAACAATGTATGGAAAAGAATAATGGATGATAAACACTTTAGATAAAAAGAGAATAGACACTTTCAAAATGTGGCACTACAGAAGAATACTGAAGATTAGGTGGGTCTATCATTCAACTAGCAATGAAATACTGAACAGAGCTGGGGAGACAAGAAATTTGTGGTACAACTTGACGAAAACAAGGGACTGGTTGATGGGACATATTCCGAGACATCAAGGGATCACCCACTTAGAAGGGAAGTGTGGGGGTAAAAATCATAGAGGGAGACCAAGAGATGAGTACAGCAAGCAGATACAGTAAGATGTAGGCTGCAGTAGTTATTCGAAGATGAAAAGGATTGCACATAATAGAGTAGCATGGGGCTCTAAATCAAACCAGTCTTCAGACTTAAGACCTCAATGAAAACATACACAGAAAGTGATAGCACACAACATATTCTAACCATTCCTAAACAATTTATAATGATAATGTTATGACATCTGCTTAGGATTGCAGCACATGTTCCTCACTTTGGGAGACCCAAAAGTAACTAGAATTTCTTTGCTGTAGCCTGAGGGATGTTTTTATGACAATTTCTCCAATTCAACTGCTACATGCTATTCTGAATCATCAGACCATCTGTCAACTATGGTGAAATATCAGATAAGTTCCAGTGCTTGTTTTCATAAATGCTGTTTCACATGTTGAGCAATTTTGTTTCATCTTTTAAGAGCTCGAAACATTTCCTTGTTTCTTTTCATTTCAGGAAACTGGAAAAGTTGCAAGTGTTGTTGTGGAGAAGCAGCCAATCCTTCCAGCACCACAATGCAGACTATTTTTTCTGCAATGCCTCACACAATCATTATACCACTTAAAAGTAGTAATACTGGTTAACAGTGTTACAGTGGTGGACAAAATCATGGTGAACTATCCCCACCACATTGAAAAAACAAATCAGTATTATATTCACATTGATTTTTATAAGAGACTTTGAGCCTATGACAACATGATATTACTATTTAATGAAGAATGAATGACTTGCAAGAATGACAGCTCTCTACCACTTACGAAGCAGCTTATAAAATTTCAGCACTAGCACCCTTCACAAGTCCTGTATTCTGGAACGTGTAAGAAATGCTGATCAAATACTCAGTGAATAATAATGTTATTTGAAACATATTAACTGTGGGTGGATTTTTAATCTATTCATTAAGAACCTACAATTTGCTGTGGGCTACTTGACGCATTGGAAGGTTCCCACAGACAATGTGTTAATCCATACTGTATGTGTAGTCATCTGAGTGCTCCTGAAATATAAATGCTGTATGTCTGGATGCTTCTGGAGTGAATTTCTTGTGTAATCTTCTTGTTTTAAGGATCAAATAATGAAAGTTGGTGTTAGCATATACTTCAGTCTAAATAATCCATCTTGTTAGCTTGAGTATCAGAATAATGTGTACTTTTCATTATATTTTTTAAATTTCAGTTTATCAATTGGCATATCATGATGTCATTGTGTGTAACAACAGACTTACAAAAATAGTGGCTGTTGTGAAGCTCTGTTTCAAGTGCATATTCTCCAAGATATTTAGAAGCTTTGCATGAAGTTAACTTGTTGGGGTGTCAACACTTCTATTAACACAGTACTATTTATCACACAGTTCACTAACTTTAAAGTGCCAGCAATCTCCTTGAAATGTAGAAGGATGATACTTCATCAAAACAGACTGAAGATTTTGAACCCATACGAAGAATGGCAGCAGGAATGGGAGAGTGCCACAGAAATGCTGGAAAACCTAAAGAGGCAGATGGTTGAAGATAAGAAGTCAACCATCCCTCGAAATACTAGTTACAGAATTCTAAGACGTATAATTATGTGAAGAATCTAGGAATATACAACAGATTCCTGCATTTCATCCCCTTAGGAATCACAAATACACATTTTGATTAGTTGCAATATGTACAGAGGCATTTAAGCAGCAGTTCTTCCCATCATTAATAGACAAATAGAATTGGAATAAATCTTAATACATGCTACTGCACCTCACAGTGATTTGCAAAGTCTGGATATAGTTGTGGAACTTTACATCTTTTCATGTTCAAAAGCACATTTCAACAATCTGTTTGTCTCTGATTCTGTTTCTAACACACTGTTTTGCAGTTGATTTCTCAGCAGAATTGGTTACAAAAGCTCCTTTATTGGCTAGATAGAAGTTAAAGAACAGTGCAGAGGTTCAAGTTCATCTCATAAGCAGTTGTGATAAAGGTAAATCAAGACAGAGCCCCATTTATCTATACATGAGTAATGCAAATGGGCTGTTACAGAATGAAGCTGCTGACTAATGACCTCTTTTTCTACGCATCCATTTAGTCTAATGGAACACAGCTAACTTCGAGGTTGACCTCGTAGTCTGTTCACTGCCCTCCAAGATACACAACATCCCACTGTTCTGTTTAGCAGTGGTTGCTGAAACACATACAGAGCTTACAGTACTAAAGGACTGGCAATGCTGACCAGTCCCCAGGACTGAAACCCCAGGTTTGCCACACCCATACACAGCCATGACTGAATGGGTTCCCTGTGGTGTTCATCATTTAGAATGACCAGAACAGGAGAGGGTGCAAACTACCATGGCCCTGCTCTTATGGTGTGATAAAAAATTGGTGTTCTATGATAAATATCAATGGCATAATCTGGATATTAAGGTAGTAGTTTGAATTAAACAGCAGTTATGTCATTCCTATTAATTATACTGTGTTAAATTTAGCCTCAATTAAGCACAAATACTGCAGTTAGTTAGTATTTGCACATACCCCAGATCATAGCTGCAACCAACTGCTTTGATATGGAATGCATCAGTTTTAGAATTATACATTGTCTCCTCAATGGAAAATACGGCAACATGCTGACCATTTACATGATTTATTAAGTTCTTTAATTTTTTAATTACATTCATGTAGTGATTTACATCTATACACTGCAAGCCACATTGTGGTTTGGTGGAGGGTACTTCTGGTACTGCTATCTGTTACCCCTTTCCCTTTTCCATTTGTGAATGGCACATGGGAAGCATCATTGTTGGTAAACCTCCATATTAGGTCTAATTCCTCAGCTTTTCTTTTAGTGCTCATTTCACAAAACATATATGGGAAGAATTAATATATTGCCCAACTGTTCCTGGAACATACTCTCTCAGAGCATCAATAGTAAAACTCGTGATGATGCACAACACCTCTCCTGTGTTATCTGCCACTGGAGTTTGTCTCTCTCTTCCCCTACCTCAATTTAAAATGCATGGGACTGTTAGTGTTTGGCTGTAAAGAGAAAGAGATTCACAAATTCGGCAAGTCAACAATGTGTCGGTCCACCTCTGGCTCTTATTCAAGCAGTTTTCAGCTTGGTATTGATTGACAGCGTTTTGAATGACCACCTGAGGGATACCATACCAAATTCTGTCTAACTAGTGCATTAGGTCATCAAAATCCCAAGGTGGTGGGAGGGCCCTGCCTATAATGCTTCAAACAATCTCAATAGGAGGGAGATCCAATGACCTTATTGGCCAACGTAGGGTTTGGTAAGCACAAAAACAAGCAATAAAAACTCTTGTCTTGTGCAGACAGGCATTATCTTGCTGTAATAAAAGCCTTGGATGGCTTGGTATCAAGGGCAACAAAACAGGGCATAGAATATCATTGATGAACTGTTGTGCTGTAAGGGTGCTGTGGATGACAACCAAAGGTGTCCCCCTATGAAAAGAAGTGACGCCCCAGACCATCACTCCTGATTTTTGGGCTGTATGGTGTGTGGCACTTAGGTAAGTAGCCTGCCACTGTCTGGGCATCTCCAGATACAGCTTCACTGGCCATAGGGACTCAATTCGAAGAGGGACAGTTTTACTCCAGTCAACGAGATTCCAGGCCGAAGACATGTTCCAAGACACCCCGAATAGCACTGAGTTACCACCCTGTCTCTCGACCGCCACAGGGGCCGGCAACCAGGAGTATTGGACTGGGGTGCCACTTCTTTTCATAGCAGGACCCCTTTTCTTATAAAATTCAGCACTCTTACAGCACAGTGGTATGTTGACAATATTCTATGCCCCATTTTGTTGCCCTTCGTGGAAAGCCATCTTGGACTTACATTACAGCAAGATAATGCCTGTTGCACATGGCAGTAGTTTATGTTGCTTGTCTTTATGCTTACCAAACCCTACATTGGCCAATCAAGTCATTGGATCTCTCCGGAATTGAGAATGTTTGGAGCATTATGGGCAGAGTCCTCCAACCAGTTTGGGATTCTGATAATATAATGCACAAATTGGACAGAATTTGGCATAGTATCCCTCAGAAGGACATTCAAAAACTCTATCAATCAATGCCAAGCTGAATATGAGCCAGAGGCAAACCAACACATTGATGACTTGCTGAAGTTGTTGAGTTCTTTCCCTGGAAATAAATAACCATCCCATTTTTCTGAAATTGTAATCATTTATTTGTCTATACATATACATCATATTACCAATTTCCATCCCATTCACAATTCCTTCACACAGCAAAACTGTTAAGCACATATCACAGGCAGAATAAAAAAAATTAATCCTTTTGGGTAGTAATAAACTGTAACATAGGTAGGTGCAAGGTGCAACAGCAACCTTAGAATAAAGCACAATGGAAAAATCATTGAAGAGGTGATGTAAATTTTACAACAGTTGACAAAACTAATACTACTACATATCAGACTTCAATGTGGAAAAAAAACCATGTTCCTACACACAGTAATGACTACAGGACTATAATATCCTATTTGTAAATTAATAAATAAAATATTTTGTGGATCTGATGGTCTACCAGAAACAGTACTGAGACATAGTAGAAATGAATTTTATCTTGTGGACATCGTAATGTGGGCACTAGTACATGTTGCAGAAGTCAGAACATAAAACAATGGGCACTTGAAGCTAAGTCTATGAAACCACAGTATATCATGTAAATGAATGTGATAGGCTCTTCTTCTAAGCTTGTAGCAGTAAGTAAGTAATGATGTTATTTAGGACTGTGTATCAACAATCATTTGAGATTTGTTGATCATACTTTTATTTGTAAAACAGCTTGCAGTTGATGTTCAATATTTTACTTATAGCTGTAAGTTTCTTGGGAAGCATTATGAGATTTGTTTCCATGTTATTTGTAGTTATTTTAATTTTTACACCATGTGTTCTATAATCAGCCATGGAGCCCTTATGTATTACCACAAACATAAATACTACACATGCAAAAAATTTCTTGTATATGATGACCACCTGACCACAGACTGAAAAACTATCAGACTGTCTCCACCATGAATCACATCATACTTACTCAAAGTGTATGGTTAGGCACCCACCAGCCAAGTCAGATATCACATTTCCCATCAGACCTAATACCACCTCTCTTCATCCAGACAAACAACTGCACTCACTCCCCTTGTGGAAGAAGGCGCACAATGCCTGATCATTTACTTATAACATCCTTTCATTAAAAAGGCTACAGAGTCTCCACCGAATCTTCCTTGCTGCTTGTTCTGTATTCTAGCTATCTACTGCTGCAACAAACTCATTTTATTTTCAGCGCCTCTAAGCTTTATTTTAAGCATCCAGATCTCAATCCATCCCAAACAACTCCCCTAACTTTATATCATAGTACATGAGCAGAACAACATCTTTTCCTACAATATCTGCTCCCTATCAACAAACAATTTTTTTCTGAACATCCTCTTATTTCAGACACAGCCACATGCTAGGACACAACAGAACCAGTTTTGGCTGGTTTGTATCTATGAGTGCCTGTGGAATGTGTGCCCTAGTTTTTCCATTCTCCATACTCTTCCAGTGTGTCAAATAGTCTGCCTGTCTATGGATTCATAAGCCTTTTTGAAATCCACAAATGTTGCTAAGTGTTATTCATCTGTCTGACCTTCTGAAACGTTCACAGATTCCAAATCTGTTCAGTACAGGATCTCCCTTTTCTGAAGCCTGCTTGGTACTCACCTATCTTTGTCAGGTTGTGATTTTGAACTGTTTAGTTATGCTTTGGAGGGATTCTTGTAAGTGGCTAGTAATAATGAGATACCTCTGTGATTATTAGGGTCTGACTTGTCATCCTTTTTGTGAACTGCTGTGGAATTTTCTCTGTAATCCATATTTCTGTGAGAATTTTCTTTGTGAGGTTTTGGTCTTTGAGTTTCCAGATCTCAGCAATAATAGTATCTTCTCAAGGGCTCTGTTCTTTAAAATCTCCCCTACTCTGTGATTGTTGATGATTTCAAATTTGGATTTGGTATCATTTTCTTGATGTGTAATTTTTCTTTAGGCTTTTTGCAATTTTCTTTACTATTTGTTTCTGTAGCTCTGTCTTTCTTTTGAAACAGACACCTGGAAGCTGATAACCCTTTATATTTTCCCTAAACATTCTGTGGAAATTTTTCTTGTTATTTCTCTTGAAGTCTTCATTAGTTTCATTTAGTCTACTATTGTTGTATGCCCTTTTAACTCTTCTGGTAACTTTATTGCTAAACTTCTTCCATGCCATGATACTATGTCATCACAAGTTGCGTTCCACAGTCTATATTTGTGTTTCCTGGTTGATAGATCCCAATGCACAGCTTGCTGAATCGTCTCACAAGGTCTGTCCACTTCTCTGTTGTATTTTAATTAATTTCTTCAATGATTTTGTCTGTTTTTATCTTCAAGTATTCTGACTCTTGTCTTATAATTTTGTTCTGCATTGTCTTTCTGTTTTTTGGGATTGGCCTAATTTTTATTTGTAGTAGGTGATGGTCAGTCTCAAACAATTATTTGAATGTCCCATGTTCTGAATTTCTCTTGTATGGCATCCTGGATGAAACAATGTGTAAAATAAGGGAAAGGAAAGGCAACCACTCAACTATTTGGCTGGTGTGTGATGCATAGAAACTCTTAACAGAAACAGTATTAACACTAGCTCCCAAAATATTGCGAGTACACACACACACACACACACACACACACACACACACACACACACACACACACACCTGTGGCCATGGCAAGACTGATTACTGAAAGCTTTTACCTGGACTGATGGAGGTGGAGATGGTGTGGGGATAAACACAAGAAGGGGGGTAGCGGGACAGAGGTAGGGCTTTTAACAGATGACTTAGTAGCTGCACAACAATATGAAATGAGTACAGAGGGTAGAGCGTAAAAGATATATAAAAAGACTGAGGGATAGAAGGGGAAAGAGATTGGGGGGGGGGGGGGGAGGGAGGGAGGAAGAGAAGGCTTGCAATTGGGGGGATTGGAGTGGGGGAAAAGGCAGTACACGATCTGGACACGGAAAGGATGGTGTGTGTTGTTGTTGTTGTATTTATTGGCCCTGTTGTCTACAAAGCAGCTTTCGCGTTAGACATTGGTCAAGTGAAATTATAAATATACAGCTGAAAGTCATTTCTAGGCATATGTATTTAAGGTTACAATAATACATTTTTACATAAGTATTTATATAACACACACTTTCTAAACTTAAATAATCTTCAATAGAGTAAAAGCGGTAATGCTGTAAATATGACTAGAGATTTTCCAAAGATATTGACCTCAGTAATAGCTTTTATGTTTTCAGGAAGTTTGTTATAAAGCTTAACTCCCAAAGTGAAAAGTACCTTTTTGGCACAGAGCTGTACTGATTTGGGTTATATGTAAGTTTCTGTTTTGTCTGGTAAAGTGATCATGTACACCACAGTTTTTTTTCAGTCTTCAGTCCTTACCTATTACATTTATTTTAAAGAATAGGAGGATTTCCATAATGTATTCACATGGTGATGGAGGAACACCAGATTTCTTAAACAGAGGTTTACAAGAGTATCTAGGCTTGCACCCAAACAAGATTCTAATGGCCCTTTTTGGGTTTTAAAAGTACTATTAGCTATTTTAGAGTTTCCCCAGAAGGTGACCCCATATCTAAGACAAGAATGAAAGTAGGCATGATATGCATTCATTACTGTTTTCTCACTACAGCATAATTTTAGTGAGCAAAGAAGGTAACATGTTTTGCTCAGTTCTGCATTAAGATATTCAATTTGCTTATTTCATTTCACATTGCTCTTCTGCCAAAGTCCTAAGAATTTGGTTTCAATACAGTTACCAACTAGTTCATCACTGATAGAGACCAATGGGATAAACATGTCCTTGTAGGGAGCATTGTGGAATTTTAGTGAAATGGTTTTTTTACTGTTTATTACAAGCTTATTATTCTGTGCCCAGCTGCTAAGTTGTTTCATGACCACATTTACTGACTGCTACAACTGTTCATTGCTGTCTCCTTTCAGTAGAATTGTGGTGTCATCTGCAAATATGATTGTTTTATCTGCATCAACATTTAAGTTTAGACAATTTATGTACAGAAGGATCAGAAGGGGTCCCATTACTGATCTTGGGGTACACCACATTTAATTTGTTTATAGTCAGGTAAGTGTTCAGACACAGTGTTTAGTTTGATATTTTTGTGCTTGGTGCACACTGTCTACTTACGGTTATTCAGGTAGGAACTGATCCATTTGTTGGACAGACCTAGAATACCATATCTTGCATCTTTTTGATAGCAGACTTTTATGATCCATCATGTCAAAAGCTTCTGACAAGTCAATATGTACTCCTATTGATACCTATTTTTAAGATGGAACTGATGCACTCATAAACAGCAGTTGTCATTGGCCTCTTATTTCTGAATCCTTGTTGTTCATTACATAGGATGCTGTTTTTATTTATAAATTTTGTAAGTTTGTCATATGTAACTTTTTCTAATACTTTAGAGTTGCAGGAGGAAATTGTGATGGGTCTCTAATTATTTGCATTATCTTTCTCACCTTTTTTATATACTGGAATAACTTTTGATGTTTTCAATACATCAGGGAAAATGCCTGCCTGAAGTGAGCAGTCACATAAGTGTATGAGTATTTCAATTAGGTTTGATGCACTCTTCTTTAATATTGTCACATGTATGCCATCAATGTCTCCAGAGTTGGAATTTTTTAGGCCTTTGATTGCTTTAGCTACTTTATCGTTTGAAACAGAACTGATGTACATTGATCCTCTACATGCACTTATTTTATATAAATTTGCTGGGTGCTCTTAAAGTGTGACTGCAACATATTATCAGCAACACCTATAAAAAAAAATCGTTAAATGTGTTGGCTATTTCTATGAGGTTTGTTACTTTTTTACTTTTTTGTGATAGTGCTATATTTGTGCAAAATTGTCTGTATTCTCCAGATTATTTTTTTATGACACTCTGAATTATAAATGTGTTCATCATTATGCATTATTTTTTCTGCTTTTATTACTTCTTAATATTTTGGAGTATTCTTTTTAGTATGCATGTACTTCAGGCAAGGAATTTTTTTGAGTTATACATTTCATGATGTAGTCTTTTCTTCTGACATGAAACCATTATTTCCCTTGCCATCCAGCTGTTTGTTCTAGAGTTCCCCTGTATGGTTACAGTTTTCCGTGGGAATGCAATTTGAAAGAAATAAGTATCAATGAAAGTATTGAATTTTTCCAATATACTGTTCATTTTTTACAATTCTGACTATTTTTTTTTTCTGTAATAAGCTGTTGAAGTAGTTTACATTATCCTGATTATAACTTCTACATGAGGTTCTTAAAGACATGTTGTTACTAATACTGCCTTTTATTTTTATGCTTAATATTTGAGCAAGATGGTCACTAAAATCTGGCTTGCTATTTTTCCTGCAGTAGTAAGAAGCCAAAATGAATTTGTTTATCTTTGTATTCTGGATTAATTCTGTGTTAAGCCAGTGTTCGGAAATGCATGCGATATCTTATAAGTTCATCTGTTAACAATATGTTAATTTCATCGATCTTATTACACAGGGACTGCACATTACCACAATAAATTTTAGATTGATCATATTCACGATTTGATGATTGGGAGTCATATTTACAGCATCACATACCTTTAGTTTAAATTAGGATCGTCAGTGGTGTTGTATTTTCGTTCTTCTTTCTTGTTCATTTTGATTTCCTTGCTGTTGTTGGAAGGATGTACAGGAAGCTGACATATTGTTCTATTCCTTAGAAGTTTTTCTTTAATTATTTCACTAACACAGTCACAAACAAATCTTTTCTCTTCATAGTGCAAATGCATTCCATGCTTCGTGTGCAGATTTTGATGCAGCCTGATTATATCCAGTACATCACACTTAGCGTACTGTGAACACAGTTTCCTTATTTTAATGTTTGTTTTCCAAATTTCTTTGTTTACACATGAACTATAAATTAGATCATGCCTATGAGGCAGTATGGCAACTACCATGTTTCTGCATCTGTTAGCTTGTAAACAATTCGGTAGTGTTTTCACGCAAACATCTGCTTCATTTTTTGCCACATCATTTGATCCCATTATACAGATGATAAAGTCATTTTCTTGCATTAATTTCATATGAGAGGTAGCGTCTACAACATTTTTACATCCGGCCACTGGTTTCACTACACTAGTCACCACTATGACGCGAACTTTCATGCTGGATAGATTTCTGCAGAGACTCTGTGTTAGCAATAGTACATTACCCTTTTTCACTGATAATTTGTGTTTGTTGTTGAAATTTTTTGCAAACCCACTATTCATTTTCAGCTCACTGATTTTTACAGGTTCATGATCATTTGGAGAGTCAATATCACAGTCACTTGTCTGCAAAGCCATGATATTTGTTTTTATTGAAAAATTTAACAGTTTTAGCAGAGTTTGTTGTTCTTTTTTTTTAAAGTTGGAAAACTATCTTTATATGACACTTTTATCCACTTGGATGATTTAGTACTTTTGACTTGCATCACTTCACTTGGTGTTGGCTTTGATCGTAGATCCCAATTTTCTTTCTTGAGTGAATCAATATGCTTCTTAAAGCAATGACTATGAATTGTAAGCTTGCAATTCATTGTTTTAGCATTGTTATTTCAGTGTTCAGTTCTTACAAACTCCCTTTTTAATCACCTAACTATAACTATTTCTCAAGTTACAATCACACATTTCTACACTCGCAGCCATCTTGTCAGTGTTGTGGACAGAAGAAAGATGGAAAAAGATAAGGTAATGCAGTGGGAAACAGGTTAGTGGACGTTTAGACCAGAGGGATTGTGAGAGTGTGGGATAGGCTGGTGAGATTATAGGTATGTGGCCATATACATTATAAAAATGGATTTATGTATATGTGTATGTTCCAAATCTCCTCCCAAACCGCTGTACCAATTACAACCAAAGTTGGTACACATATTCCTTAACATCAGGTAACAATCGCTGATACTAAAATGTAGACTTTCACGGCCATTATAATTGTCCGGGCTGTTATGCCGTGGTCGGTTGATGAATTTTGTCTCAATTCCCAACGTTTTGTCTCCGACTGAACAGTATAAACCCGAGAATTCAGTTTACAATGGAGGAGGAGGTAGACGGAAAATTACATTTCCTCGATGTGCTTGTTTTTAGAAACGAAAATGGTAGTTTGGGCCACTCAGTATACCGCAAACCCACGCACACGGACCGTTATTTGCACTGGGATTCGAACCACCACCTACAACAGAAGCGGGGTGTTATCAAGACGTTAGCGGACAGAGCTAGAAATATTTGTGAACCTGAGTTGCTCGACGCTAAGATGGAACATCTCCACAATGCACTAATGAAGAACGGATATTCGTCCACCGAAATAAAACATGTGTTGAGGCAGCCACGCAGAAATCATACTGACGTACAGGCTACTGCAAAATCTAAGGTTTTCCCGCTGTTTGTTAAAAATGTAATGGAAAGAATAGGAAGGATCTTGACGAAGCGGAATATTATCGTAATTTACAAGCCCACCAGGAAGATACAGGAATACCTTATGCCTGCCAAGGATGCTCGCAAACCTTTGGAAAAAGCTGGAGTGTATAGGATCCCATGCAGCTGTGGTGATGTTTATGTGGGTACCACTAAAAGAACTGTTTCTAAACGTTTGGAAGAGCACAAGGGAAATTGAAGAAGAGGAGAAATGGAACGATCAGCTGTTGTGGAGCATGCTTTCCAGCCAGGGAACCACAATATTCGTTTCGAGGAGACGCAAGTACTAGCAGTCACAAGCGGATACTATGAAAGGCTCTACAGGGAGGCAATCGAAATCGCTAAACACCCAATAATTTCTATCGAAAGGAGGAGGGCGTGAAATTAAACGGTATATGGATGCCGGTGTTAAAGAAGATGTGTACCACCCGTCCACTACTGGGTGATGGCAACGGCGATCGACAGCGGCCAATTGCACTGACGTTTTCAAAACACGTGACGTCACACCGCGGCCGGGAGCGCGCGGACACGGAATTTAGCGGCAGTCAGTAGCGAGCCAGTGGGTGTGTTGGACCTTCCATCGACCTACGGACGCCCTTGAAGATGTCTCCCGCAGTTGGAGACGAAACGTTGGGAATTGAGACAAAATTCATCAACCGACCACGGCATAACAGCCCGGATAATTATAATGGACATAACAATCGCTGAGGCGGTAACAACGACCTACCTATCATAGTTTAGGAGATATTACATCAGAAACAATGAGATGCGTGATAAACTGCCACATCATGCATGACATTTAAATTTATTACTTCTGTGATACTATCTTTACTCGCAATAAATTTCCCAGTCGGAATTCACATATGCTGCTAAATGCACCTACAAAATTATGTCATGGTACCTCACATCAGGAGATATGATATCACAAACAATGAGATGCATGGAAAACTGCTGCATTGTGCATCACGTTTAAATTTATTACTTATATGCTACTTGCTCTATTTGCAACATATTTTACAGACTGTAGCCACATATGTCACTAAATGTACCTAACAAATATGTCATTGTATGGCACATAGTTCAAGAGATATGACATCATAAACACTGAGATACATGAAAAATATGCCACACCATGCATGAAGTTTTAATACTTTTATTCTTTGCTACTAAGACACTCTTACTGTCAAGTCAATTTAAGGAAATCCCTGACATCTGGCAGCACTTTTGGCAGCTTTGAACTGTGCAATGGAAATTATGTAGGTGAAAAGAACAGCCATCTATATAGCCATGGAGAGGTGTTGCCACAGAGACTTTACAGAATCACATTCTGTACTCGCAAAGCAGCTATGACCAGAGGACTAAAACTGTTTGATAATTTCAAAGGTGTTATCACAGACACATAGAAATGAGATTTTTTGATATTGCATTACAACGACAGTTCATTTTTTGTTTCCTAACAGGAAATAGCCAAAATGAATATCCGGGCAATGCTGGGTTTGTCAGCTAGTGTGAGCATGTGTAATACGCTGTTGAAGTTTAGGACACAGTAGTAATATAAATAGAATAATATGATCTGTATAGAAGAGGAAGTCATAGGGAATACCTCCCCCCCCCCCCCTCCTCTCTCTCTCTCCAACAGCTTATCCCCTACAGTATCCTACAGTCCGATAAAATTTACTTTACGGTTGACACTTCACAAGCTGGAGCTAGTTTCCTCAAGTCAAAGTGCTCAACATCACACCCGAATCTTTCACCTTTGCCAAACTGTCACAACAATTGGTCAGTTCATTACACACATTCATGCACAGCACTAACCAAACACTGTTAGGTAATTCCATAAATGATGTGATTGAGCATCACTTACACAGTTATCATAATCACAGACACTGGCTTCCATTGGATAAGCTTTGCACCTCACTGCGTAAAGCTGAATTTTTGATGGCTGCAATTCATCATTGTGACTGGATACCTACAATCCTAAATATAATTACTTAATCCAGTGTTCTGGTGCAGCAAACATGTAACATATAAAGCAGATTTGTAGAAAGTCATAGGTTCAAATCTTATCAAAGGTTGTGAATTTGTTTTATTTATAAATCTGATCAAAAGAGTTTTACTATTATTTTCATTCAATTAATTGTTTTAAATGTATTTTTTTATTTCTAAGTCTTTGCCGCATCATTTTCATAATTGAATTTGATGTTTTTATTTGCTCTTATTTTTCTTCCTATCATTCAGTATTTTTTATTATTTTTTAAAATATGCCTGTGTTGTCTATAAGCTGCAGCCAAGTGTCAACAAGGACTGTTCATCAGTTTGTAACACTGGGACCTGTAGCCAGTGTAACGACAGTTTCAGGTAAAGAGTGACAATGAAGAACTGAAGTTTGCTTTTTGGCACTGAAATTGAATTTTTTCTGTCTTGAGTTTGCTCACAGAGGTTAGCTTTAATCACTGTGAACAAAGTGATCATGGTCTTGGTTCTGCTGCAGATTGTTGACTGCTGTTTCCTTGGATACAGTGCACATCATGAGGTTGTGGTTAGCTTAGGATGTGAGTTTATATTCAGGGCTACAAAATTTGTCGTATGCTGCAATTTAGTCATTGGTCAGTTGTTGACAGGGCATCTCAAATTTCCGACATACTGTGCGGCAGCCACTTCCATCATTCTTCTGCTTTAAACATTTAACAGCATTTGTGAAGTGATCCACCATGTTTGTGTTTGGGACAAATTCCACCACTTGTGAACCAAGTACTATGTGTCACCACACCAGCTGCAGTGAACACATTAACAAACATTTGTACTTTGGTATGAGAGCATGATACCAAATGTTCTGATGATTTACTGCTTCTTTCTGCAGACCTGCAAGTGAGGCAGGTACAATGAGGCACAGAAATGCCATGACTGTTGTCAAACTTGCACCAGCTTCAACACAGATTCCTCTTAGTACTGGAATGTCTTCCACTGCCTCACTGGCAAACACCCCAACTGCCTGTTATGTATTCTTGCACAATATTCACCCTTTGTCTGATAACTTAAGCAAAACTAACCTCATTGCATCCTGTCTATCTGACACTTGTGCATTCTCCGATGGCCCTAAGTTTGATTACACCTTATTCCTCGAACATTCTGGTCTAAGCTGCGGGAGATGATGGTCATGTGTGCATGAGATGTGCTTCCTTGTTTCAATGAATGCATGTATGTTTCTCTTTGTTTTTCAGATGAAGACTGTGTCCGAATGCTAATCAGTAAGTGTCATTTAATTGTGCTTGTCTCAAACTTAACATGTCATCTTGATGGTAAGTGGCAATCTATCTTTTCTCTACATTGTTGGCATTCCAACCTGGAGCTTCCATTGTTTAAAATACCTCTAACACTCAACCACATACTAAAACAGAAACTTTATCTATTAACCAAACAACAGAGAGCCCATTACAATAGCTAATATATTGACTGCTGTTGTATATCAATGTAAAGCCAATTCTACTACATTAATCAACAGCTAATAAAGAATCTGAATCCGAACTAAATCTACCAAAACCGCTAACCAAGTGATCATGTGGACTGCATACCTCCAAACCTCTAAAATCTATATATGACCTATCCCCTCCTATGCCAATACTCCCGGGATTTCTTTTCTACTAATTTTCTGTCACTCGCTTTGAAACCCATAAGACCTTGCACTCTGCTTCTGCTTCACAAATCCTGTGCGAACTTATTAATTTCTGCTACACTAAACTCCTTCAAATCTACAACACTTACCACAAGTTTGACACCAATAACCCAACTGTTTAATCGATCATACTCTGCTGCACTTACAACCATCACATCCCCAAAATGTACATTTCTTCATGTTCCATCCAAATGAAACAATAATCACCTCTCCTTATCTGTCCATCATATCTCCCATACCTTCTGGTTTTAACAAAATACATCTTTTGATCTTAATGTAAAGACTCCTCTTCTTCATTTCCAACAGATTCATTCCAATTCATTCCATTTCCTTTCCCAAACATGTTTCCACAAGAATATTCATCTACAGATTACTTCAACCTCAAAAGCAATAATCACACATCATGTTCACCCATAGACCCACAATACCAAGCACCACCAGACGATACCAAGCACCACTAGCATTATCAACCACGTCACAAAAATTGGCAGAATAAATAAATAATTGCATATGTACCTCACTGTATTTACATTAAATTGTTGCATCAAGCTGGGCTTTACAGATTTTATTCTTTTCATTTCTTTCTATTGTGGCTGTTATCCTTATGCAACTGTCGATTTCGGAAGACCAATACTGATCTTAAATGCAGAATAGACCATTTATTTCAATTGAAAAGGCTGAGTAAAAATGGTTCTGTCCCTATTTGTGTCTACCTACATTAAATGTGCTCTGTAACTACATTGTCGTTAGTATGCTTTCTTTATCTCCACTGGGGTGCATATTCATTTCATCAGGCTCCAATAAATAATGCAAACCCCTGCGTCTGGCCTGAGATAAGATGGGTCATATTCATCAACAGTGTGTGTGATGGTGATAGTGAAATAATGTTGTGTGATGTGTGATCACAGTATGCAGTGAATGTGTAGAAAAATGTAATAACATTCTATATGTAATTTACATTTCCATAAATTGTGCATTTTTCACAAATTCTATCTGTGTGTACTAAATATTTATTAAATTTGGATATATTAGATTGCTGCATAAGTTTGTAGCAGTTTGGTTTTGCATGTTGGTATTACGGTTGCTTTTTAGAACATTTCCGACATATTCTTCTATTTGAGTTCAGCAGAGGCATGACAGCAGTGAAGGCCACCAGGAACATTTGCACCATGTATGGGGATAATGCCACTGGACAGGCTGAGTGAAAATGGTTTTCTGATTTTTTTGACATCAGTGGTTCTCCACATTCAGGAAGATCTTCGAGATTTGATTAAGATCATTTAAATGCATTAATCCACAATGATCCACGTGAGTGTCCTTGAGACCTGGCAAATGTGATGAACTGTAATCATTCCACCATCATGCAACATTTGCATACAATGGGAAAGGTTCAAAAATTGAGTGTATGGGTACTGCATGCTATGCTCTAAGCCAAAATTTCAAAAATCAGCGGGTGGCCATATGTGCTTATCTGCTTGCTCATCATTGATTAACTCACGAACAGCATCCACCATTCATATCATTTATCATTACTGATGAGAAGAAATGGTGTCTTTGCGCTAACATATGGAAAAGAAAGGAATGGTTGGGCCCATACAAAGCAGCAACTCACTGTACAAAGACCTGGACACATCCACAAAAGATAGTGTTATGTATCTGGTGGAACAGCGACAGTGTAGCATACTATGAGTTGCTTCCCTGAGATGTAACCATCACTGCTGACATTTGTTGTCAACAACTGAGAGGTCTTGTGGATACAATCCTACAAAGTGACCAGGAAGATTGCGTGAAGTCATACTACTCCATGATAATGCCCACCTGCATTTTGCAAGACAGACAAATAGCACTATGCGGGAGTTGGGTTGGGAAGTAATTTCGCACCCATGTTATTCACCTGATCCTGCACCCTCAGATTTTTGCCTTTTCTGCTCTCTATCAAACAACTTCTAGGAACTTCCTTTAAGGATGTAAATGTGCTCCAAAATGGCTGAAATAGTTCTTTGCCTCAAACCCAGCTACGGAATCAAAAAGCAACCCTAGCATTGAAACACTGCTGTGAATAGTGAAAATTTTTAAAGAATGTGGACGTGACACAATAAAGAGTGCAGGATAATTAAAGATCTGTTTTTAAAGACTTCACAGACATTAAACTAAATATGAACTAAAAAAAAAAAAATTGTGCCAGATACAAATGATATTTATCTGATGGCTGATTTTATAGGATGTGGAGAAACAATTTGTCCACATGAGTAGGGCAGAAAACAGCAACAAATGAAGGAATTTGAGAACAGCAACTAGGGGTCTCAGTTGCATATTTTTGGCACTACATGAATGTAGTAGAAATCTGACATCTGAACATCTGCTCAAAATGAAAAATAATTCACAGAAAATGTATAAATAAACAAAATGTTTGTGCTATAATGAGAACAAGAAAAACTTAAAGCATCATATACATGTCTATCATACTTAGGTAACGTGCCATATAGCACTTTTTTAGAAATAAAAATAATCACGTGTCCATGTTTCATGTTACAAGTACAAGAGCTTCTTGCTTGTGTAGGAGCTTTAGAAACTGAGAGTGGAATAGACGTACTATGCCTGTCTGAACATCATATAGTCACAGATATGTAAAAGATAAATGTAGGTGGATATAGGCTTGCAGCACATGTAAATGTACACACTATGGAGAGAGGAGGAGTTGCCATGTGTGTTAAAATCTGTCATAGTGTGAAAAATTTAGAAACTAAAAAGTTTTGCGTAGACCAACGTATAGAAGCATGTGCAAGTGAGCTTAAACTAAATAATGGTGCTATTGTAATTGTAGCCATGTAGAGGTGCCCATTGGGAAATTTTCAACTATTTCTGAAAAACTTGGATTCTTTGTCATGCTATCTATCAGACAGAGGGAAGCAAATTATTGTTTGTGGGGATTTCAATGTAGTCTGAAAGAGTCTGATAGAAAGCCTGACATTGGTTTTTTCAATTTGATGTCAGTTATTAATTTTCCTATTTGGGTGGTACAGGAAAGCAGGGCACTGGTAGATAATGTTTTTATACACCCTAATAAATTTAATCAAACAAAAACTTTTCCTGTTAAGAATGATCTGTCTGTTCATGATGCACAGCTAGTTTCAGTACATGACATAGCTCCACACAGTAATGCAAAACAGTCCTCCAAAATAGTGTGTTCAATTAACGATTTAACAATTGAAAATTTTAGGGAAAGCTTGCAACAATCAGACTGGGATGAGGTGTACAGGGAACCTGATGCTAATTTAAAATTTAACCTACTTCATGATACCTTTGTGACTATATTTAAAAACAGTTTCCCTAAGAAAACAGTGAAACATAATTGTATGAAACCACTAAAAAGCCATGGCTTACTGAAGGGATAAAAATATCTTATAAAAAGAAAAGAGAAATGTACCCTATAGCTAGGAGGAGCAATGATTGAGAAACAGGGGAACATTATAAAAACTACTGCATTGTATTAAGGAAAGTTATTTAAAAGTCCACAAATATGTGCATTATGTCTGAAATTAGCACATCTGATAATAAAATTAACACAATTTGGAATATTGTTAAAAGGTAAACAGGACAACCGACAGCACAGAAACACTGTATTTCTATCAAACTCAATGAAAAGTTTGTTAACAAAAAGTCAGAAGAAAATATTTTTTAAGTGTTGTAGAGAAAATAGGATCCAACTATTCATTAGAAAATGAAAGGCAGTATATGCAAGAGGCAATTTGATGAAACAGAAATTCAACTGAAATTCAATCCACCTCTTTTACTGAAATTAGGAAAATAATAAATTCACACAAAAATAAAAGCTCACATGGAATTCATGGCATTTCCAACGGCATACTAGAAGCTTGTTCCCAAAAGATAAGTAGGATTCTCCACCACATGTGAAGCAGCTCACTGAAACAGGGCATTTTTCCACATAGACTGAAATATGCTATTGTTAAATCATTGCATAACAAAGGGGGTAGGTTGATGCTAACAACTATTGCCCAATCTCAATTCTGACAGCTTTATCCAAAACTCTTGAAAAAATAAAGTATTCAAGAGTAGCATCACTATTTGTAAAAATGAAGTATTTACAAAATATCAATTTGGTTTTCAGACAATGTATATATACTTTCACTGATCAAATATTAAATGCTTTGAATAACCGAACATCACCCACTGGGATATTTTGTGATCTCTCAAAGGCTTTTGACTGTGTGAATCATGAAAATCTTCTAGATAAACTTAAGTATTGTGGTACCAGTGGTACAGTGCACTAATGGTTTAATTCGTATTTAAATGGAAGAATGCAGAAGGTGAAAATTATCAGTACAGATAGTCTGTAAAAATTATCAGAGTTCTCTAACTGGGGAGGCATCAAGAATGGTGTCCCACAGCCTTCAGTCTTGGGTCCCTTAATGTTCTTAATATACAGGGTGTTACAAAAAGGTATGGCCAAACTTTCAGGAAACATTCCTCACACACAAAGAAAGAAAATATGTTATGTGGACATGTGTCCGGAAACGCTTACTTTCCATGTTAGAGCTCATTTTATTACTTCTCTTCCAATCACATTAATCATGGAATGGAAAGACACAGCAACAGAACGTACCAGCGTGACTTCAAACTCTTTGTTACAGCAAATGTTCAAAATGTCCTCCGTTAGCGAGGATACATGCATCCACCCTCCGTCGCATGGAATCCCTGATGCGCTGATGCAGCCCTGGAGAATGGCGTATTGTATCACAGCCGTCCACAATACGAGCACGAAGAGTCTCTACATTTGGTACCAGGGTTGCGTAGACAAGAGCTTTTAAATGCCCCCATAAATGAAAGTCAAGAGGGTTGAGGTCAGGAGATCATGGAGGTCATGGAATTGCTCCGCCTCTACCAATCCATCGGTCACCGAATCTGTTGTTGAGAAGCGTACGAACACTTTGACTGAAATGTGCAGGAGCTCCATCGTGCATGAACCACATATTGTGTCGTACTTGTAAAGGCACATGTTCTAGCAGCACAGGTAGAGTATCCTGTATAAAATCATGATAACGTGCTCCATTGAGCGTAGGTGGAAGAACATGGGGCCCAATCAAGACATCACCAACAATGCCTGCCCAAACGTTCACAGAAAATCTGTGTTGATGACGTGATTGCACAATTGCGTGCAGATTCTCGTCAGCCCACACATGTTGATTGTGAAAATTTACAATTTGATCACGTTGGAATGAAGCCTCATCCGTAAAGAGAACATTTGCACTATAATGAGGATTGACACATTGTTGGATGAACCATTCGCAGAAGTGTACCCATGGAGGCCAATCTGCTGCTGATAGTGCCTGCACACGCTGTACATGGTACGGAAACAACTGGTTCTCCCGTAGCACTCTCCATACAGTGACGTGGTCAACAATACCTTGTAAGCAGCAACTTCTCTGATGCTGACATTAGGGTTATCGTCAACTGCACAAAGAATTGCCTTGTCCATTGCAGATGTCCTTGTCGTTCTAGGTCTTCCCCAGTCGCGAGTCATAGGCTGGAATGTTCCGTGCTCCCTACGGCGCCAATCAATTGCTTTGAACGTCTTCCTGTCGGGGCACCTTCATTCTGGAAATCTGTCTCGATACAAGCGTACCGCGCCACAGCTAATCCATACATCAAAAGGGCATCTGCCAACCCCGCATTTGTAAACATTGCACTGACTGCAAAACCACGTTCGTGATGAACACTAACCTGTTGATGCTATGTACTGATGTGCTAGATGCTCGTATTGTAGAGCAATGAGTCGCATGTCAACACAAGCACCGAAGTCAACATTACCTTCCTTCAATTGGGCCAACTGGCGGTGAATCGAGGAAGTACAGTACATACTGACGAAACTAAAATGAGCTCTAACATGGAAATTAAGCGTTTCCGGACACATGTCCACATAACATCTTTTCTTTATTTGTGTTTGAGGAATGTTCCCTGAAAGTTTGGCCATACCTTTTTGCAACACCCTGTATAGTAATCACACCCAACAAACAAGAATCAGCTGAGGAAGTTGTAAATAATGACTTTGAGATTATTATTGAGTGGTTCTCTGCAAATGGACTCTCATTAAATATTGAGAAAATACAGTATGTACAATTCTGTACAGTAAATAGCATAACACCATTGATAAATATAAACATTGAACAGAAGTCTGTTGCTAAGACTGAATATTCAAAATTTCTGGGTGTGTGCGCTGATGGGAAATTGAATTGGAAAAAACACATTGATGATCTGCTGAAATGGTTAGGTTCAGCTACTTACGCTATTACAGTTATTTCCTAATTTTGGTGATAAAACACATCAGTAATTTAGCCGACTATGTCTGTTTTCATTCACTGCTTTCATATGACATCATATTTTGGGATAATTCATCATTAAGAGAAAAATTATTCACTGCACAAAAGCATGTAATCACAATAACAGCTAGAGCCCACCCAAGACATTTATTTAAAGAACTTGGGATATTCACAGTACCTTCGCAACACATATATTCACTTATGAAATTTATTATTAATAACCCATCCCAATTTAAAAATAATAGTGAAGTGCATAGCTACAACACTAGAAGAAAGGATGATCTTCACTATTCTCGGTTAAATCTGACTTTGGCACAGAAAGGAGTGAATTATGCTGTCACAAAACTCTTTGGTCATTGGCTAAATAGCAGTAAAGGTCTGGCAGAGAGCCAACCAACATTTAAAAACAAATTAGAAGAATGTCTGAATGACAACTCCTTCTACTCAAATAGATGAATTTTCAGATATGAAGTAACTGAAAAAAAGTTGTGTAAAGAAAACTTTTGTCAAACTGACACATTACCCATCATTATGAAATGTTGTATTCAAGATCTATGGAACAAGCATTAATGTAATGTGTAATGTAATGCAACAACATGTCCTAAAAAGGTCAAAGTCAATGAAAATTGAGTATGCTCCTGTACACCGACTTGCAACCACTTATAATCATCATGAATATGTCACAGCAAATATTCTAACTTACCACTGTTTTCATGCTGGCATAGAATATAGCGACGATGCAGGGATTAGTGTGTTTTCTGAAATACATAATGAGTTGTCCCAATCACTTCTGCTGCGGCCATAATGTGAGCCACAAAGTTCTATTCATCCTCAACTGATGTTGCATACACATTGTCTCTCATGGTGCCCCACAGGAGAAAATCCAGTGGGTGAACATGGAAGTCACCACATCCAATCCATCTGTCAGCAAATTTCCTGTCTAGGTGACCTTGGACAGCATGTGGAAAATGTGGAGTTGTGTCATTATGTTACAACCAAATGTTCTGCATTCTGCCTATCTCCAAGTGGTACATCCTCCTCTTCAACCTTTGACATATCACATAGAGGCCAATGTGTGAGTCATTCACAACTTCCATCTATATAATTACAGTGAATTGCTCTTGATGACAATGCATATATGTTGCATGAGGATTCTGTAGTGGCAAAATGTGGCTGTCAAGTGAATTGAAAATGCCTTCACAGGTAAAGCAAGCTTCATCTGTAAACAACACACGTTCAGGAAAATGTGACTGTCGTTTTACTTGTTGTATGTATCAGTCAACAAATTCCAGACGCATAAGGAAGCCATCCAGACCTACAGCTTCTACCTTTGGTCACTGGAAAGGATGTAGATCAATCTCATGAATGACGCTCCAGACACGATGCCAGCCCACACCAAGTTCATGAGTGATTCAACTGGTACTTGTCAATGGCTCTTGATCTATGTGGTGTAACACAACTTAGTCAAACTCAACTGTAAACACTGTGTGACTCATGCCTGTATCATTCTTATTATCCTATAAGGATTTGTCTGTCAACTGACACAAAAGTTTGTTGATTTGAGGCATGGTGCTTCAGGAAGGCAAATCTGCAACTGTGAAGTAGTGAGTAAAATTTGATAAATTTTTATTTTATCCACCTCAGTTGCATGAAAATGAAATTATTTGCTGCAGTGTTTACTGGCTTCAGGCCAACTCACCCATTCTGAAACCACATATGTTGTTCTTCGCCACAACTAGTCACACAAGATGATGCCAAAAGGCATGAACAGCTTTCTACAAGAAATTCAAGCTGTGAACAACAAATATTCTCATTGATAAGACAGCCTATGTGTTTACTGTTATAGCCAAATGACACCTGTTACAGTTAAGAACAAAATGTGTAGTTTGAGAATGTGTGAGCCATCTCAAACCAGTAACCACTGCAAAAATTAACTGTACAGTCAAGCAACTGAGATGGACAAAAGAAAAATTTATGAAGTTTTCCTTGACCCCAGATATTTTCCTGAGACAGCTTGCAATGTGGGTAAAGTACAGATAAATCCTATGAGCCACCATTCCATTGCCATGAGTAGCACCACATGCCAAGTGCATGTCACTGTGCATATTCCACATGAAATTACACTCCATGCTGCTGCTTCACAACACTCACTCATTCATTGGTGCCTACTCTGGTCAGACCACTGTACCTACTCAGTGCGATGAAATGGTATTTAAAACAAATGATTTGCATTGAAAATCAGTCCCACCTAGCAATAGTGAGTAGAGTGCTGTTTTATTATTTTTTTTTAATATCTGGAAAACATTAACAAGTTTCAGACATGAAGACCGTTACACAGCCAGAGTTGATATTGATGCATGTAGCGCCATAAATATGCAACTGCAATACCTAATTCCTACACTCAAGTTCCTTTATTTCTTGATGATGATTATGATGTTTGGTTTGTGGGGTGCTAAACTGCGGGGTCATCAGCCCCCATACAAAGTCCCAATTTCTTACACAGACCAATTTTTTACGCAATCCAATCTATCCACTGTCACAAATGATAATGATGAAATGATGAGGACAACACAAACACCCAGTCCTCAGGCACAGAAAATCCCCAACCTAGCCAGGTATTGAACCTGGTACCCCATGATCGAGAGGCACCAATGCTAGCCACTAGATCACAAGCTGCAGACCCTTCATTTGATGCTCTCTTTCTGCCCTATTCTTTTAGTCAAATTCTGTTTCCACGCCATGTATAATTATTCCATCAAATACTTTCATGCAGTGCAAATGATGAAGAATAGTTTAGTTCATTGGTAGTTCTATACAAGATAAAGTTGATTTGTGGGTATTAGAAAATGCAATATAAATTTACCATTTATGAAGATTTTAATCACGTACTTATCAAAAAGCATACAGGAGAACTGTGAAAATAAGTCTTTAAGCTGGAGCCTAACAACAGTACATCTGGCAGTCAGTACCAACAATGGAAAATCCAGAATGGAATGTAACAATATTATGAGAAGGAAAGTTGCTACTCACCATATACCAGAGATGCTGAGTTGCAGATAGGCACAACAAAAATTGTGAGAGTCTTTTTGTTGTGCCTATCTGTGACTGAACATCTCCACTATATGGTGAGTAGCATCTTTCCTTCTCATAATATTGTTACATTCCATCCTGTATTTTTCATTGTAGGTACTGACTGCCAGACGTACTGTTGTAAGGCAAAATTGTGAGAGTCTTTTTGTTGTGCCTATCTGTGACTCAACATCTCCACTATATGGTGAGTAGCAACTTTCCTTCTCATAATATTGTTAGTCAGTACCAATACTTTGAGAAGTACCTAAACTGGGCTTTGGAATCACGACATGCTACATCAGATTTTTGCAAATTTTGAAACATATACTGTGTGCACAAAATTCATGTGTGTTGGGGCGTAGCAAGGAAAAAGGATGCAGAAATTGAAAAATGTATTATGTTTGTTCCAAGCAGTCTGATGTAACCAGTAATAATGGAGCAAGCTTCACACTTAAGAACAACTTTGATGCCTTCCTGCTAAGGATTCGAAACACTCAAGCAGAATTCAAGAATGGGTCGCACTAGTGGTCTAAATGCAGTAGCCTCTATAGATGAGCAATACTTTCCTAGAATTCTTCCAGGAGACAAAAGTTGACCGTTCACCTTGCTTACTCGCAGCCTTTATGCGATTGTTCCATTTCATATTGCTTTGCAACATAATACATACATATTTAACCAAAGTAATTGTGTCAAGAAGCTAAATACAAACATCACAGGACTTTTCTCCTATTCATCTGCACTAACTTACATTTTCAAACATTTTGAGCAAGATGCCATTCATTTACCTCATAGAAATTCTGCCTGCGTCATCCTATATCCTCCTGTTAATCAACAAAGACACTTTCCCATATACTACAGCACTATCAGCAACAGTTGCAACTTGTTGTTCTCCCTAGCCATGAGACTGTTTATGTATATAGGAACAAGAGCTGTCCTATCACATTTCCCTGGGGTAATCCTGATGATGCCCTTCGCTCTGATGTCTCTTTTGTTTGTGCCTGAATATGCTGCAGTGCGCTAATTTCAAAATAATCTTCTACCTTTATTTGACAGTGGTTTCACTTAGTTCTTTCTGCTTTCTTACAGACAGTGGATGACACCAACATAAATTTTCCAAACTACTTCCTTCAGCCAACAATATAATAAGGAGAGGAATGAAGGAAAAACAACTATTTTACAACTAAGCAGTAGGATTTCCTGGGATCCAGGTCACAAGTTTTTCCTACTGTAATCTTGAATGGTATTGTTACCTCCAGTGATCTCTCTCCTTTTGCCAGATGAACTAACACATGGCTTTTATGCCACTTCTCGAGCAACAGCAAACTGATATACAAAAATTAACTATTATACAAAAATTAACTATTATACAAAAATTAACTATCACTACGTAATTAAAAGAACTGTCCACATTAAACTTGACTTTTAACATAATCAGTTCTTTTATTACCTGCTGTTGAACTTATTGGGGTTCTCCTCTCGAGCATTGTGGAAATCAAGGCAGAGATCAGCATCAATTCCAATACCAAAATAGTTATTCATCACGAAAATTTGCGTGTTGTCTTCGCTTGTGGATCCAGCTGCAAAGATCACCATAAAAAATTAATTACTGAAATAATAAAAAAATATGACATTGATTTACATATAAAAATAATATATAATATGTAAATATGTTTGCACAAAAAGTCCTTAATAATGAGAATTTCTTTGCTGGAAGCAAGATACTAACAATTTTCAATTTTAACACTCATACAGTCTAAAGAGATTGATAAATAACCAACATTTGGCTTTCAATGGATAATAAATATTCAAACATAAAATACTGTTGGTAAATGTAAATTATGCGTAAAACTTCATTTTAACAAACAGAAAAACAGCTACATCAATTTGTATTAGTATACACTCATGATTAAATGACTAATACATTGATGATGAGAGTCAAAATCAACTATCATGGATTGTAACAGTAGATTGTTCTCAGTAGAGCAAATCCCTAACCAGTTTAATACTGGAAAACAACAATTTATCAGCAGTAGCCTGACCATCACGAAACATATCCTCACTATGGGGTTATGCACTGAAACTACAAGAGGCTTTACATTCTATTTGTAAATGGGGCATGTGGGGAATGTTTCCACTGAGTGATATAGAGGCCCTGATATATTTGCCAATATCTCTCACTGGCAACACTACAGAAACCTAATCTCCAATCAGGTGCATTCTTTAATTCATCTACAACAACCCACAAGTGGAACACCCCATGGACACAAGTGTGCTTCTGTGGTATGACAGGTCACCAGTCTCAGTCCTATTGAGTACATCTTGGATACCAATGAACAAGATGTGTGCACCTTCAATCCAGGTCTTTATCAATCTATATGAATCAGGATTATGACACAAATGCTTTGGCAGCTTGTGGAGTCCATGTCAAGATATGCCAATGTCATAACTGGGGCAAAAGTAAGTAGTACGTGCTACAAGGTAGATGTCTTTACTGCAATTTATCATGAGAACATCATTTGCATTCAAACAAACATGATATATTGCCCATTCTGTCATATGTAGACACTGCCATTTTTAAAACTTTTAAAATACACTTATGTTCCCATTTTTAATTTCATTGACAAAGTATGAAGTTTTCATAATACTGCTATGTGCAAAATACGTTCTACAATGATAAAAAACATGGTAGCTCATAACATTTTTTCCAATTAGATTTTGCTGAGACTTGCAAACAAAAACTGAACAAAGAAACTTTAAATTCTGAGGGTCATATTAGAAATTAAGAGATCTGAGAATGCTTGTGAAGAGAAAGTTTTGATCACCTCAGTGTCAATTTCCT
Organism: Schistocerca nitens; assembly: GCF_023898315.1. NCBI lineage: Eukaryota > Metazoa > Arthropoda > Insecta > Orthoptera > Acrididae > Schistocerca > Schistocerca nitens. The sequence continues at coordinate 530,099,814 of NC_064614.1, read as the reverse complement.
TTATTATTGTTTTCCAGTACCATGTATCATTCCCAAGTTTTGTTTGTTCAACAATCAAAAGTTTCTGAACCTTTAAAAAATTAAATATGAACTTGGAGTGAAACTCCAGTTTTTGTTGGGAAAATAATTAGCATACATGCTTGAGAACAAAAGCAAATAAAGCCAAAACAGAAAAGTGGAAATCAAATGCCAATGATAGATGTAAATGTGGTAACTGCATGACTTCTAAAATGTTTCTCAAATTTAAAAATCAAAACTATTATGCATGATACAATACTCAATATAATGCAAGAATTGAGTTTTACATTACAATTGTCACTAATATCTTCATAGCAAATAATTATATAAACAGACACACAGGTATTTTCATGCAAGATATAGTAGCATACCAGAACAAATCGTATGTTTCTACCTGAATTTTGTTACATAGCATCACATTCATTCAAGCTAAGAACATTTACAAAAAAAGCACAGAGGTCACAACAAATACACAATTAAATGATGACATCATCTCTCTCTCTCTCTCACACACACACACAATATACACTACAGGAAAGCAAGATACACTGCTCTCTTTCATGGTTACATTAGAAGATGCATGCACACCTATTAATGATTTACTCTCAGAAATAAAATCAGTCTGAATAGTGTGATTGGAAACACAATAGATTTTTTTGTAATATTAAAAGCTTTATTGTGCTTGACAGGTAGCTTTGCATGAGGTTTGAATTCTTACTCACTTCCCAATATATTTACTTTGTACTGGTAATTTGCTGTTAATAATAAAAATGAGTGCCCATTGTGTTGTGAAAAATACAATGATGACTGAAGACAGTGAAATAATTTTCATACTGACTTTAGCTCCTTGTGTAGAGTACAATGCTTTTGATGGTAACCATCATTCATACATGAACTAAACACACTAACAGCTTTCTGGACTGTCTGAAATCTGTCCGTATTCCACACCCATCACTTACGTCACTTATTATATTTAAAGTAACCTTCTCCTGCATATGCATGTAGTCATGTACTGTGAGCATTTCCTGGACTAGTGACATTTCCCCCAACATCTTAATGAATCTTATGCTCACTAATAATCCCTACACCTTTGTTGCAAAAACGTGCAAACAGCTTGCTGGAATTTGCCTGTTACCTCACAGAATTCATTTAAAAGCAAACAATGATGTTTGATTCACTCAAAAAATTACCAATTGAAAATAATACATTTCTTTACAAATCAATGCTACTGGAAATGTGAAGAGTGGCTTAACAAATGATAAGTTCTGATTTTAATTCAAGATATGGAGGAGTTATTACAGGTTATGTCTAATACTGAGACAGGATAGTGATAAAATAATGGCAAGGAAGGACAAGTATTTACCACGCCATGTCTGCACCAAAATCATTAATTTCATATCATAAGAGTGATTTCAAAATCACAAAAGAACATGAGAATATTTGAGAGATTGCTCACAAGAATATAATTTCTATTTTCAGTTCCAAAACCTTTTACACATTCTAGAAAAGTTACAGCAGATATTATTCAGTTTATTAAGATACACACAGATCTTTCATCAATTACAGCTTGGGATTCAAAAGGACTGCCTAACATAGCTACTATTAAAGACACAATATGCAGAAAGTTACACTAGGATGTTTGAATAATACAGATAGGGATGCCACATCATTTTCAGGGGGAGAAATCAGAATGGGTGTTCCCCAGGCTTTGATATGGACCCAAACAGGGATGTCACATCATCTTCATGGGGATAAATCAAAGTGTGCATTCCACAAGATTTGATCATAGACTTATTATCGTTCTTTCTCTATGTTAAGAGATAAATTCACTCAAATGTTATACTATAAATTATAAATTCTGAGGCTGAGTTAATACTTTTATTGTTCTATAAACTGAGCAAAGAAACACCAACAAGAAAAATAGTAGATGATTGTTTGGATCAAAGTTATTACTTAGATTTTCACAAATACATTAGTTTTAAACACTGAAAAAGGACAGCTCATTCAGTTTTGTATAATGAAACATACCTCACCTATTAATGTAGTGTATCAATAAACACACCTGCACACATATGCATGCATGCATGTACACATGCACCCACCCACCCCCGTCACAAACAAACACACACACACACACACAGCGTAAAAAGTTCTAAGTTTTTGGGTGTGCAACTGATCGACATTCAATTTGGGAAAGAAATGAAACAGCATAGTTTTAGTATACTGCATCCATAAAATTTGTGACAATCATCAGAAATTTTATATCCACTCATTTATATTTAATCAGTATAAAATGCCACCTGTTCTTACTGCTAAGGGTATTCAAGGAATGAAGAGTAAAATTAATGAACTACTTATTTGCAACAATGAATTAGAGACATCAAAACAGCTGACATAATCTGCCTGATCATCATGTGGCCACAGGTACATAATTGTTACTGGAGGAGAAATGGAGAAAGGACGAGTTGCCACATTCATCAAGAACTGTCATACAACTAAGAACTTAGACAACAACAAATTTTGCTTTGAGTAGCATATGGAAGCATGGACAACAGAAGAAGAATTTCGTAACTTTCTTTCTTTGGGCCTTGTCCCTCACCAATGCAGAGTCGGCCTTGTCATTACGGATTTGGTAATGTTAGTTGAAGAGGGTGGCTGGATGCCCTTCCTGCTGCCACCCTGAATCCCCCAGCTATCCACGTCTAGTGTAAGCCATGAAATAGTGTGAACGAGTATAAATGTCTGTGAGTCATGTAACTAAGGCAGAACATGGGGACCAGCCCAATATTCACCAAGCGGGACATGGAAAATAGCCTAAAAACCACATCCAGGCTGGCTGGCATACCAGCTCTCGTCATTAATCTGCCGGGCAGATTTGATCTGGGGCCAGCGCGCCTACCCGAGTCCAGGAAGTAGCGCAGTAGTGTTCTCAGCTACCCTGGCGGGTAAGAATTCCATGCTGTTGTTGTGGTCTTCAGTCCTGAGACTGGTTTGATGCAGCTCTCCATGCTACTCTATCCTGCGCAAGCCTCTTCATCTCCCAGTACCTACTGCAACCTACATCATTCTGAATCTGTTTAGTGTATTCATCTTTTGGTCTCCCTCTACGATTTTTACCCTCCACGCTGTCCTCCAATACTAAATTGGTGATCCCTTGATGCTTCAGAACATGACCTACCAACCGATCCCTTCTTCTAGTCAAGTTGTGCCACAAACTCCTCTTCTCCCCGATTCTATTCGATACCTACTCATTAGTTATGTGATCTACCCATCTAATCTTCGGCAGTCTTCTGTAGCACCACATTTCGAAAGCTTCTATTCTCTTCTTGTCCAAACTATTTATTGTCCATGTTTCACTTCCATACATGGCTATACTCCATACAAATACTTTCAGAAACGACTTCCTGACACTTAAATCTATATTCGAAGTTAACAAATTTCTCTTCTTCTGAAATGCTTTCCTTGCCATTGCCAGCCTATTTCTGTGGAATCCAAACTGATCTTCCTCAAGGTCGGCTTCTACCAGTTTTTTTCCATTCGTCTGTAAAGAATTCGCATCAGTATTTTGCAGCTGTGACTTGTTAAACTGATTGTTCGGTAATTTTCACATGTCAACACCTGCTTTCTTTGGGATTGGAATTATTATATTCTTCTTGAAGTCTGAGAGTATTTCGCCTGTCTCATACATCTTGCTCACCAGATGGTAGAGTTTTGACTGGACTGGCTCTCCCAAGGCTGTCAGTAGTTCTAATGTAATGTTATCTAGTCCCAGAGCCTTGTTTCGACTCAGGTATTTCAGTGCTCTGCCAAACTCTTCATGCAGTATCATATCTCCCATTTCATCTTCATCTACATCCTCTTCCATTTCCATAATATTGTCCTCAAGAACATCGCCCTTGTATAGACCCTCTATATACTCCTTCCACCTTTCTGCTTTCCCTTCTTTGCTTAGAACTGGGTTTCCATCTGAGCTCTTGATATTCATACAAGTGGTTCTCTATTTTCCAAAGGTCTCTTTAATTTTCTTGTAGACAGTATCTATCTTATCCCTAGTGAGATAAGCCTCTACATCCTTATATTTGTCCTCTAGCCATCCCTGCTTAGCCATTTTGCACTTCCTGTCGATCTCATTTTTGAGACACTTGTATTCCTTTTTGCCTGCTTCATTTACTGCATTTTTATATTTTCTCCTTTCATCAATTAAATGCAATATCTCTTCTATTACCCAAGGATTTCTATTTGCCCTTGTGTTTTTACCTACTTGATCCTCTGCTGCCTTCACAACTTCATCCCTCAAAGCTACCCATTCTTCTTCTACTGTATTTCTTTCCCCCATTCCTGTCAATTGTTCCCTTATGCTCTCCCTGAAACTCTGTACAACCTCTGGTTTAGTCAGTTTATCCAGGTCCCATCTCCTTAAATTCCCACCTTTTTGCAGTTTCTTCAGTTTTAATCTACAGTTCATAACCAACAGATTGTAGTCAGAGTCCACATCTGCCCCTGGAAATGTCTTACAATTTAAAACCTGGTTCCTAAATCTCTGTCTTATCATTATATAATCTATCTGATACCTTCTAGTGTCTCCAGGCTTCTTCCATGTATACAACCTTCTTTCATGACTGTTGAACCAAGTGTTAGCTATGATTAAGTTATGCTCTGTGCAAAATTCTACCAGGCGGCTTTCTCTTTCATTTCTTTCCCCCAATCCATATTCACCTACTACGTTTCCTTCTCTTCCTTTTCCTGCTATCAAATTCCAGTCACCCATGACTATTAAATTTTCGTCTCCCTTCACTAACTGAATAATTTCTTTTATCTCATCATACATTTCATCAATTTCTTCGTCATCTGTAGAGCTAGTTGGCATATAAACTTGTACTACTGTAGTAGTCATGGGCTTCATGTCTTTCTTGGCCACAATAATGTGTTCACTATGCTGTTTGTAGTAGCTTACCTGCACTCCTATTTTTTTATTCATTATTACACCTACTCCTGCATTATCCCTATTTGATTTTCTATTTATAACCCTGTATTCACCTGACCAAAAGTTTTGTTCCTCCCGCCACCGAACTTCACTAATTCCCACTACATCTAACTTTAACCTATCCATTTTCCTTTTTAAATTTTCTGAACTACCTGCCCGATTAAGGGATCTGACATTCCACGCTCCGACCCGTAGAGCGCCAGTTTTCTTTCTCCTGATAACGGCGTCCTCTTACGTAGTCCCCGCCCGGAGATCCAAATGGGGGACTATTTTACCTCTGGAATATTTTACCCAAGAGGACACTATCATCATTTAACCATACAGTAAAGCTGCATGCCCTCGGGAAAAATTACGACTGTAGTTTCCCATTGCTTTCAGCCGTTTGCAGTACCAGCACAGCAAGGCCATTGTGGTTAGTGTTACATGGCCAGATCAGTCAACCATCCAGACTGTTGCCCCTACAACTACTGAAAAGGCTACTTCCCCTCTTCAGGAACCACACGTTTGTCTGGCCTCTCAACAGATACCCCTCCATTGTGGTTGCACTTACGGTACGGCTATCCATATTGCTGAGGCACGCAAGCCTCCCCACCAACGGCCAGGTCCATGGTTCATAATCCTTTATAACAGTAAGTGCATAATGGGCACTTGTAGAAAATTTTAATCAGCTCAAAAAATCACATTTAAGCTATATTGGCATATTTGCAAGAAAAACTAAAAATAGTGGTTGTTAGTGGTTTGAACTTCTTAAAAAACTGTTCCAGTAAGAATTTATTCCACTCAGAAACATTCCCATTCAACTTATTTTCTACTGTAAGTTTTCCATCTAGGGCAGTTAATTACTCAAAAATATAAATCTTTATAGCAAGGTCTGACAAAGAATATTATATTACGAAACCAACAGCCAATGAAGTCTAATAAGGCTTTGACAAGCAGTTCCTTATGTGTAATGTTGATATTGATCAGGATACAGAAGTTATTAAATCAGGGATCAGGAGAATAGTAAGTATGTCAAAAATGGAATATTTTTGGAAACTTCTCAAAGGCATAAACTACAACGATATATAAAGGGCTGATGACATGGATAAGAAATATAGCATACTAATTAATGAAATACTTACCTTTTCAAAAATTTTTTTTCCATCCCAAAGTAACCCAGATCAGACCAAAGTCTATAAAACTGTAATGGATTACTCAAGGAAGAAACATATCTTCTAAAGACAAAAAGGGAACTGTATCTGTCCCTCAGCAGAAATAGCTCTAATGCTGGTGTTCCAGCTCATTACAAGGAATATTGCCAAGTACTGAAGATAGCAATACTGAGATTGAAGCAAATGCTTTACAAGAAAAAGGCAGCCACATCAGGCAAAAAAAAAAGAAGGAAGTATTAAAATACAGAATATAGCAAAAGAGCAGACTGGAAGAGACAGAAATATGAAGGAGACGAGATAGCTTAAGAGTAAATGTTATGTTGCTGACAGGTGTGTGCAGTATGCAACACTTTTTAACAAGCATTTCGGAACTTTTACTGGAAAAATGTTACTGGCTGCCATGGATTCCCTAAGACCAAATATTACACCAGAAGAAGCAGTGTTCTTCATAAATCTTTAAAACAAAAAATAACAATCTAGTGGCTATAATAAAATACCAAGTAAAATCAAACAAAGGAAAATCCAAGAGTATTCTCCTGTGTTTAATAATATATTATAATATTTATGTAATCAGTAAATTATCACACCAACATTTCCCAATTGGCTGAAATATGCTGACATTACCCTCAGTATTAGAAAGGACAGAAAGAAATACCATGAAATGTCTATCAAATTTCTCCTTTATCAGTATTTGCAAAATTTTTGAAAAAGCTATGTACAAGAAGGTTCTTAAGCATCTGAATAGAAGTAATATAATTACTGGATTCCAAGACCTTCTATTATACAAACAACTGTTTCTCATATATGCCCAAACATTTTTCAGCACCTTTGTGCCATCATCAGTAGGTACTTTTATTCAGTTCTTAATTTTTCTATCTCAATGGGTTTTGTAGGATTCTCTTTGCATTTCTGTATATTGGTAGCTTATCACAGTTTAACTATGACACTGATATGCAGTAATATTAAGAGGATCCTATGGAACCCAGCAAAGTAGAAAAAAATTAAGAAATGAATAAGAGTTTAATTATGTCATAAAGGTACTGAAACATGTTTGGGCACATAGTTGTTTCCATAATACGCAGACCTGAAATCCAGTAATTTTTGTCGGCAAATACTACTAGAGCTTCAAAACCAAATAATGAATAAAATAATGAACCAAATAATGAATCTTGAATGCTTTCAAGATCCGGTCGCATGAAGTGCAACAGAGTTGCCCAGTGGAGTTATATGTATAGATGTAATTAGGCTTGGGCTAGATTTGCGGAGGTTTCGTTCATCGCCCAGGTTCTTTACGCGGATATGCTCGAATTGTTCTACACTCTTGTGTACAGTTGCGTGCCACTCTGATCGGTGCAATGCAAGCTCCTCCCAATGTTTGCTCAGAATGCCACAGGCTGTGAGGTGGAGTTTGATGGTGTCTTTATATAGCAGGTGTTGGCCACCTTGCCGCCGCTTTCCACGTGAGAGCTCTGAGTAGAACACCGCTATGGGAAGGCTACTGTCGTCCATGCATATGATATGGCACTACATCTCAGTTGGTGTTTCATTAAGAGAGCTTCAATGTCAGGCAGTTTCACGCAATGCAAAATCTCCGTGTTTGGAACACGGTCTTCCCATTTCATGTGGAGGATTAATCTCAGACAGTGAAGATGAAAGGTGTCTAGCCTCCTAATGTCAGCTTTATAACAGCACCAGGTTTCTGAGGCATAGAGTAAAGTTGGTAATATTATTGCTTTGTAGACTGCAATTTTAGTTTGTACTCTGAGATCATGCGACTTCCATACTTGGTGATTCGGTTTGCAGAAAACTGAGGCTGCATTGGCTACACGAGCTGAAACTTCTGTTGTCAGGCTGTGGTCACTTCTAATTTGGCTACCTAGATATTTAAAGTGTGACACGTTTTCCATATGCTTGTTGTCCAACTTAATACTGCAGTCATCTGTATTGGAACCCCTAAGTGGTTGTTGAAGGGTTTGCGTCTTGGTGATGCTTATGACTAAACCAAATCTTCTGCAGGAGTCATTTAGCAGGTTCATGTATGTTTGGAGAGATTAAAGAGAATTAGCCATCATGCATACGTCGTTTGCGTAAAGAATTTCTAAGATAGATATTTTATTTACACGACTTTTTGTTATGAGGAGAGAGATGTTGAATACACTTTTGTCTGTTCTCGAGTCAACACCCTTTTGACAACTGCAGGCTTTGGTCGTATCTCTCATAACAGCTGCAAAATAAAATGAGAAGAGTGTGGAAGTCAGTACACAGCCTTGTTTTATACTGCATGTCACAGGAAACTGGTCTGAAAGCTCGTTTTCATGGCGGATTTTTGCCATTATGTTTTCATGTAACTGTCTAGTCAAGTTAATAATTTTGTCAGGGCAGCCAGTTTTGTTTAATATAATCCAGAGAGCTTCACGTGGAACTCAGTCGAATCCTTTTTCCAGGTCTACATGAACAGAGGCTGATGTTGCTCTAAGCTTTTCTCTTGCATCTGTTTGACAGCAAATATGGCACCCACTGTGCCTCTGTTCAGGCAAAAGCCACACTGGGTCTCTGGTAGCACTTTTTCTGCAAGGTGTGTTAGCCGGTTGTTGAGTATGTGTGCCATGACTTTCCCTGCTGCTGAGAGAAGAGAGATTCCCCTGTGAGAACTGCAATCAGAAATGTCACCTTTGCCTTTGTAAATCTTGCAAATGCAGGCATCTTTCCAATCTTGTGGAATTATTTTGCACTCCCAAATCTTTAAAATTAGAACAAACAGTGGGTTCATAATGTTTGGTCCAGCATATTTATAAAGTTCTGATGGTAAATTGTCTAATCCTGCTGATCTGTTATTTTTCAACTTAGCCAATGCTGAAATGAATTCACTGAGCAAAGGGGCACCAGCAAGTTGTTCATCAAATGGCAGGCCTTCAAGTGATTCTATGTATGGAATATCAGTCGTCTGACGGCTGGGATTAAGAATGTCATCAAAATGTTCTGTTCACCGAGCAAGGATATCACTCTGTTGCACCAGCCGCCAAGTTTTATATTTGTCATAAACAGGTGCTATTTTCCTCGACTTTTTCAGGCACTCGAAGAATCTGCCTGTTTGGTTTGTGTCAGCATATGATTGCATTTCACTGGCTTTATCCAGCCACCATTTGTCTTTGAGGGCACGCACCTTCACTTTCAGGTTGTAGTGTGCTACTTTACACTTGTCAAGATCAGGACTGTGAAGAGATGCTCTGAAATCATTAACAAGCGTTTTGATCTCTGCATCTGAATCATCAAACCAATCTTGGCTCTTTTTCTGAGGTTTTACCAAGAGCAATAAATAGCCAACCAAGTATTGTGTAAGAAAGATTAGTTAATATTATATTCATAGACACTGTTCCTACACGTCTTTTCGTCACTAAACTTTGAGAAGACACACAGTATGTAGTTCAGAACTTGTAAGAAGTTTTCTCCCAGTATATGTTTAAAATATGATAAGAAGGAAACAACAGAAAATCCAGGATGGAATAGCTACAACATGAGAAGGATAAGTAGCTGCTCACCACATGCACTAATTTGGGCATTAGTGTCTGGAGTTGGTAGTGGCCATGTGTGTGTGTGTGTGTGTGTGTGTGTGTGTGTGTGTGTGTGTGTGTGTATGTGTGTGTGTGTGCGCGCGCGCGCGTGTTTTCGTTTGCCTACTTCTGATGAGGGACTTTGTCCAATAGCTAGTATAATGTAGCAGTCTTTTCTTCCTTGTACCTTTCTGCCACTCAACATCACCTCTATGTGGCTAGTAGCAATCTATCCTTTTTATATTTGTGCTGTGTGACGACAAGCAGATGAGAATTTTAATTTCATGTGAAATCAATACCATCATCTATAGACCTGGCCCAGGAATTGGGGGGATACTAACTATTGCTTCCTAGTACATTTATTCCTTTATACAATTTTTCATAAATAACATGTCTCTTTTTCAAACTATGGGAACTCCAGGCTGGAATATCAACAATATTAGGAAAACGATAGCTTGCTATTCACCATAAAGATGACCCATTGAGTTGCAGATAGGCACTACAGGAAGACAGTAACACATTATAGCTTTCGGCCAAAGCCTTCTTCAGCAAAGAAAACACACACACACACACACACACACACGTTCACATACACAAGTACACCTCATGCACACATGACCGCTACCATCAGCAGCTCCGAATGGAATGCGACTTGTCACATGAATAGCAATTTGGAGTGTGGCAGGGTAGCAGGAGGGATAGCAGAGTACAGGTGGGGGGAGAGAAGAGTACTGTCTGACAAGACTGCCAGGCACCGTGTTGGAAGGTGTGATCCGAGGGAAAAAAAGGGGGAGAGAAAAAGGAGGGGAGCAGGGAAAGGGAAAGGACGGGAGAGTGCATTGCCAGAGGGCGACACACAGTGAGAGTGTGGGGACTTGAAATGGGAAGAGATGACAGGGTGATAGGACAGAGGGGGCAGAAACTGTTGGGTGGAAGGTGTGGGAGCATTAGGTTACCATAGGTTGAGGTTGGAATAATTTTGGGAGCAGAGAATGTGTAAGGATAACTCCAGTCTGTGCAGTTCAGAAAATTGGTGGTGGAGGGGAAGGTCCAGGTGGCCAGGGTTGTGAAGCATCAATTGAAATTGAGCATGTTATATTCACTTGCATGTTGTGAGATAGGGTAGTCTATTCTGCTCTTGGCCACAGTTTAGCAGTGGCCTTTCATCTTGGTGCAGAGCTGGTTAGTAGTCAAACCGGTATAAAAAGCTGTCAGTGGTTGCAGCAGAACTAGTATATGACATGGCTGCTTTCACAGGTGTCCTGTCCTGCAATGGGGTAGGATAAGACTGAGACAGAAATGGAACTGGAAGTGCTGGGTGGACAGATTAGGTAGGTCTTGTATCTGGACCTTCCATCTTCCACAGGGATATGATTCCTGAGGCAAGTGGTTGAGATTGGGAGTGGCATATGAGTGAACTAAAATGTTGTGGAGGTTGGGTGAGTGATGGAACACATCTTTAGGAGGGGTGGAAAGAATCTTGGGTAGACTGTCCCTCATTTCAGGGCATGACGATAGACAATCAAAGCCATGTGGTTCAGCTGTTCTGGTCCAGGATGTTATTAGGCAACTCTTCTGTACCTGGCTCTTGGGAGTGGTGGGAGGATTGGGGGTTTGAGGGGAAATGGCATGGGAAATCTCTTTACAAACTAGATCTGGAGGAAAGTGGCTGTCTGTGAAGGCCTTGGTGAAACTTACAGCGTACTGGGAAAGGAAGTTCTTGTCACTGTAGGTATGCCATCCCTGGGTGACCAGGCTGAGTGGGAGCGATCTTTTGGTGCAGAAGGGATAGCAGCTGTCTAAATGCAGGCACTGTTGGTGTTTGGTGGGTTTAATGTGGACAGAAGTGTGGATGGAGCTCACAGCGAGGAGGGCGTCGATGTCCAGGAAGGTGGCACACTACTTTTGATGAGGACCAGGCGAAGTAGATGGGAGAGAAGGTGTTGAGGTTGTGAATGAAAGAGGATAGGTTTTCTTGGCCCTGCACTAGTCCAGGTCATGAAGATATCATCAATGAACCTGAATCAGATGAGGGGTTTGGGGTTTTTGGAAGCTAGGAAGATTTGCTCTCTATATGGCAGTCATGCGTGAATGATGTGTGCTTTCATGTGTGAATGTGTGCCGTGTGTATGTTGTCTTTGCTGAAGAAAGCTTTGGCCAAAAGGAGTAATTTGTAACAGTCTTTTGGTTGTGTCTGTCCACAACTCAACAGGTTGTCTTTATGGTGAACACTCATTTATCCTTTTTCTGATATTGTTGATATCTCTTTTTCAAACCAACAGATCAGGTCATAAGATGAATAATAAAGATAAGAATGACCTTCCCAAAGATTTGAAACCATTTCAAGGTATACATTATTCAAGAAGACACATTTCTAATAACTTGCCAGCTACCATATCTCATAGTTTCAAAAAACAGGTGTATTTTTTTTCACTTTTAAATGCATGAATAGTGATTTATACATCTCATAACAAATACTTACTAATCATTTTATTAAGGTATAGGACACTTGTCATTAATTAGTTATACAATTCACTTACATAAAATTGTAGCTAATAAGATGGATTATAACTCAAAAGTTAAGAAGATTTTCAAAAGAACTGTAATACTGTCATCGATAAATGACACCCTGCTTAAATTATGAGTTTGTTCTTTATAAACTCTTCCATTGAATAGTAACATTTGCATATCAGAGTTTCTTCTTTCAGTAGATGTAGCTTTCTATTTCAGAAAAGTTCTTGTCTTGCAGTCTGATGAAGATTTTCATTCCCTTATATTAGGGAGTCTGAGCATATGGTTTTAACTGAACAATAACAATAAGAAAAAGAAGAAGAGGAGGAGGAAGCATAAAATTAGTTTTATTTCTTGTGATATGAATGATGAAAATGATTTTTCAATAATACTTCTAATTTTCTGTATAAAAAGATGATCATTAGATATGTGTATGAGAGGGCTGTAGATAGCTCCAGGTTTTTAAATAATGGATGACATAATTTCCTTTGGTGTGCAGCACGTGTTTCTTATGACATATTTTCTAGGTCTTCAATATCTATTAGATATTACTAGAGCCACTTCATAAAACAATGCCATACCTTATTACTGATTTGAAATAACTGTAGTGTGCAATTTTGCATTTGCCCACATTAGCGGGACAGAATAATGTTTTCTTTGCAAATCCAAAATTTGTAAGTGCTCAGTGTGCATATTCCAGTTCAAATTCTTATCACTATTTAGTCCTACAAGTAAAACAATTGCCACTTCCTTAATTTGCTAACATTTTGACTGCTTGGGCCTGAGTTGTACCACGGTTGTTCTTTCAGAAGTTCAGAGTCAACACATTTGGTTATTGAGTGTATTAATAACCTACATTTTTCTGCATCACAGTTACCAATTAATGTGGATGTATCATCTACAAATAGAACTGATGGATAGCTGACACTGATGGACAAATCATTTAACACAGAACAGAAGAATTGTCAACATTCTCCACAATGAAAGATAATTTGCTGTATATGTTGAGGTAATTATTACTTGTCTTTGGTTATACAGGTATGACATAGGTTGCTACAACACCCTGCCCCCCCCCCCCCCCCCCACACACACACACACAGTTTCTCTTGTATCTCATTTGTGGATTAGCAAAGGTGTGGTCTAATGAGTTGAGGCTCTTTGCAAGGTCACAAAATTCCTATCAGTTTATTGTTCTTATCTAGTGATATTCTAACTTTTGTCAACAAAGATAGTTACTGCATTTTTCCTTGATGGAAACCAAATTGGTTGCTCAAAACAATATCACATCTTACAACAACTTTTTAGGAGACAGGACAAAGAGAGATATGGCAATAATTTTCCATATGTTCCTCACATTTTTTCAGAGTTGTTTTATTTCTGAATTCTTTAATACATCTGGGAAACAAGTGTGTTCCAAAAACTGATTTACTGATGAAGTAAGTGTATGACTTACTATTCTGTCACCAATTTAACCTTCTGGGATCCCTTCCGAACATGTAGGATTTTTGTTTTGTAATGACAATATATTTTCTATGTCCATCATTGAAACATTTCTGAATTTTGATCAAACCTAAACAGGTATACTTTTTCTGGATATCTGCTACATTGACACTGATTTCACAACATTTATGAAGGCACTCTAGTATCTGTACAGGATTTATATAGCGTCTTTTCAAACATAATTTTAGAAATTTTGTAGTTACAGACAACCAGTTCAGACCTATTGAAGGTCAACAATGGCACTGATTTATTTTTATGTCTTAAGATTAACATACTGTTTGACATACGTTTTGCTGCCTTCATAACATTCATAAATACAATTTTATGATGTTTACCATACTCAATAAAAACAATATCTCTGTTATATTTTAGTTCTTTGTGTAGCTGTCTTTTCCTAACAATATAGATTTTTATGCCTTTTAGAGATCCATTTTAATTTTCTTGATACTTCACTACAGCAGATTTTATGTGAGCAGATGTAACACAGGTATTGGAATTTCATTCCCCAGAGTTAAACACTTATCAGCCTTTGTGCGTCTCTGTAATTTTATATTTTTTATCAAGAAAAATTTTCATTGCTTCAGCTTCTATCTTTATCAGAGATAAAGTTGAGACTCTTATGTCTCCCAAAAATTTAATTACATCAGATTAAGGATATAGCTGTTTACAGCTACTATAAGTCATACTTATGGTTGATTTATATGAAACCAAAAGAAAACACTCTAATATATCTAGGAGGCATTCTTCAAGCAATGCAGAACTTCAACATTTTCATTCCCTTAAAAAACCATGCAGGACAGTGAGGCCCAACCCATAAGTACCTCTCAGCAAAGTACAGCGCATGAGCCATAAATCTGATCAAATATTATACAAACCTCTTTCTGAACAACAAGCAATTTAAAAATTAGCTACATTACATTAGCATAAATTTCAGGCTGTGGTAGCTAAGCTTTATCTTTGAAATATCCTCTCTTTCAGGGGGGCTTCCCACAAGGTATGCAGGAGAACTTCAGTGAAGTTTGGAAAGTAGGAGAAGAGATACTGGTAGAAGTAAAGCTGTGGGGGTGAGTTGTGCTTGGATAGCTCAGTTGGTACAGCACTTGACAATTCCCTGTCCAACACACAGTTATAATTAGCCAGGAAGTTTCATAACAGAATTTGAGTTTTGTTCATTTTTTCATTAAAATTCCATGTCTCACTGATATTAGTAATACTACACATTGACCATGTTTTATTGTTTCAGACACATCAGGAGCTTTATTTTGAAAACTCTGTATTTATTGTTCTAAAACCATTACTAATGATTTTTAATCATCTGTTCATTATTTTCACTATTTGTTGAGTTGTTCAATTAATCTGTTCTAAATACAAGAACTCATCGACTTCTTCTCTAACTTAATGAGTAACATGTAATATTTTCTATTTGATGAATTGATAGTAGTTTTATTTCTTTCTAATTAGTTCTGAGGCTTACTTTCAAACTTTTTCTATCAACTTCTTCCACTGATTAATGAGAGTGATATGTAACAGAGGTAAATAGATGAATATTATGAGCTAAACAAAGGTAGTTTGGGTATGTTTGAAAAAATGTCTTACTTTTTTCAGTTTAGGGGTCTGAATACTTCCTCGCAACAGGTGAGAATAGCTTTCTTAAAATGGAATTTCCTTGCTTAGCCCGTCTTTTAATTTTGAGTTTCCCACTACCCTCATTAAGTCCAATGGTAACAGTAGTATTGACATACACACTATCCATTATGCTAACAGAGGGTGATAACAGCTTTGTTTATCAAGGAGTTTAATTTTACTTTAATTGATAGAGGTTTGAAATTCTTTGTTTTATATCAGCTGGAAGCTGACTGACCACTGTATCAAAATGTAAGAGTTCATTGTGAACTCTAGGGTGGTAAAGTTCATACAGATATTATTTTTATGTCTTGTATTGTGGTTCTGATACAATCCAACCATAATTAACTCTTTATTACTAATTCAACTGTCAATAAGGCTGGTAAGTGAGTGTAGGAATTCTTAGATCTATCAAGAGACCTCTGTAAAATGTAAAGTTCTCTGTATACATAGTATTCTTTCTCCTTGCTTTGACTGAAGGAATATTTTCTTTATTTGAACTGCATTGTTTACAGCTCACCTTTGCTGAATGAATATGTTCAGCATTTCCCCAGAATATAATTCTGTAAGACAACATAGAGTGAATGTTTTCAAAATAACCCAGGATTCAGCTCTTCAAGAAAACATAATGAATGCTATGTTTAAGTGCAAACAAGCCACATTCAGTGTACTTGTCAGTTTATGTATGCAAAGCCTTCATTGTATCTTGTTATCTGGCTGGATCCAAAGGAGTTGTACAAACACTGTTTAATTTAGTGTATTACCATTAACGTAAATTTTCCCTGCTGGCATCTTGTTTTTATTTATTTAATATTGCATGATATGAGCCTTTGTGAATATAATACTTAAATTGTTTGCTGTAAACCAGTAGTACAAATGGTTAGCCATCATGTGGCCTGTGTTCAGAATGATTTACTCTATAGACTTTTCTGCTATCAGCAGAAAAAATAGTTTCTTTTATGTAGCCCTCCCTATCTCCCCCCCCCCCCCCCCCCACACTCCTCTCTCTCTCTCCTGCGTATTATCAAAAAACTTCAAACAAAATATAAATGTAAGATAATAAAGTTGATTAAAATAGCTTTCCTTCTCTCTTTCATCTTTGTCTATCCTTATCCTCCCTACATGGAGGTATCTCACATCTTGGTGTCTAAGTGACCTATTCTCACTATAAATAATATACCCCAACCTACACCTCTCCTCTTCTCCCTGAGTAAGGAAGTAATAATTCTGAAAGCTAGGATTTGTCATCAATTTTATGGGTCCTGTAGGACTAACTACATATTTCGTCTCCTGAAAGTAATTACTGACTAGCAGACCTATCTCACACACAGTGAATATATCTTTAAAATTTTAGTACAGCTATTCAACATCTTACAGTTTTTGTATTACTTCCTAATTCCACGTTTTGCTAACTATTTAAAAGATTAAAATGCCATAGGGAAACACTGCACAACAAGCATTTACATGGCTTACAGCTCTACGCTGTAAAAAGCAAAGATAACAACTAAATATAGTCATATTGCGCATGCAGGTTTCATTCCACAACAAGAATACAACACCACAGTTGTAGGAGGAGGGCCTTGGAAACTCGTAAGAGTTAAACATTATTTGGATCACAGCAACAAAGAAATGAGTCAACAGAATTTCAGATTGTCTCTGCATCTACCATCACCACAAAGTGATTGTACCTTGAACAGGTTTTATTTTAGCCCATACAACAGACAAGCAAGGTGAATGAAGACACTGAAATACCACAGTTCAGTGATGTGGAATACATACCACACACCCCCCTCCTCCAACTGCCTCTAGCCGGAAAACCTTTAAGTCTGTCAGACTGAAGATGATCTGGAGAGAGACAATATCGACTTCAGTCACCAACATATAGCAAACTACCTTGTCTGAGGGATTGTATGTCTGTGCCCCATAATTACTACAATTCCTAAACTAGTAAGCTAAACTCTACAATAATAAATATGAGCACAAGGCTGATTATATCTTGAGACCAATGTAACATAACTAGCACTGAAATGCTTAAAGCAGATAGTAGGTTATACATTACACAATGCTTGCAGATAAAATGAAGCCATATTCCTGCAGAACATTTTGTGACATCAAAAATTACTTGTTTCTGTTATGCCTAATGAATATTAAAGCATTTTTGTTATCTTGAGTGGAAAAAATCTTAATTAAGTAGGTAAAAAAGGTGCTATAAATATATAAAAATAAATGAATGCTTTCTACATTTTGTCACTGACCTGTAGAATTACCGGTGCTTAATGGAGCACCTTTGTCTTCAGCTTTGTCCTCAGGGTGAAACACAACAGTCCATCTGTCCAATCTGATTTCTTCAGCATCAATTACGTCTCTAAGAAGGTTCAAAGGATCTTCACCACCAGTATATCCTGGGCCCCATCGCAACACACGAGCCAAATCATTTCCTGGAATCACAGAACATATTCACAAACAGTTCTTAAGCATATCTTCAATTACATGACTTCATATCATTCAGAAGAACTGTCTAGTAGTAAAGTCATATAATCTCATGGACATTGTGAGAAGTAATTTCCATTCTTTTTCCCATTCACCTTTAGACAAACATTTTTAAATTATTTTATTTAATTTTTTCACCACTGTCAACATTGTCATAATGAATAACTTACTTAATTTTAATGAAATACATGATATACTTACAAACTAAGAACATAAATAACTTAGTTTAGAAAAATCAGATTTCATAAACAAATCCAGTTAAAATTTAATAAGAAATGTATGAAAGTGACACCAAGTCTTGAATCAATACAGTGTGTGTGATCTCTCTGCAAATCTCTCAACTATGCTGCAATTTTCTTGGGGAGTTATAATCTAAGATGTTATTTAAGGCATGCTGAAGGCTGGAAACAATATAGTGTGTTTGAAAAACATCCATTGTACAATTGACAGACAGTTATATAAGGTATATTATTACACTACATTGTCTTGAAGAAAATTTCCTGCATTTTGAACTTTACATCATATTCCAATACAGTCTTAGCATACGTTATATAAACTGAACTTACATTCAGCACATTTTAAACCCAAATACTAACTGTATTGTCCTGTCCAAACTAAGTTTATGAGCTTTGTGACACAGTATTTGTGAAGCCACATATCAAGTAGCTCATGTCAATTAATATTTTATTGGAAGCTTCAAAGTTATCAAGTTATCGTCAGAGTGATCTGTATTGAAACACTAATTAGCATGGAATATCATTCCAATTATGTGGAACCAAGCTGCTGTATGGAATTTCTGGAAGACATAACGGTTGTCAGGTAGTTGTGCTCTCTTGAGTACTAAAATCCATCTGTGAAAACATCACGTTCTAGAGCAGATTAAAATCCTGGTAAAAGTAAAAATCACATTTAAGTAGCTGCAGGCATCTGCTAATACATCTACATCTACATCTACTCCGCAAGCCACCTAATGCTGTAAATTTCTATTGTAACTGACCTAATGGTAAAAGAAGAAAAAAATGTTATTGATGAATCACCTTGCGATGGTTACAGTTGACTGTCGTATCTACCAAATTTGCATAGGCGTGCTGGACTATGATTCAGAATGTCTCTATACTTAACCAGCACTGAAATTCTTCCATGCTGATGGAGAGATAGTGATCTAGTGATATTATTTCCAACTTTTATATATATTCAGATTTTTCTTGTGGAACAAAGCAGGAAGGTTTTACACATAATTTTTCCTTTTAAATGAATACAAATTGTAGAACATGACACATATCAGACAGTGATTATGTACATGATCTCGTTTTCACATCTTATAAACAATGTAAAGTTTATAAGTGCAGTTTTAACAGTGAAGAAAATGGAGAAACCAGAAAAATGACAATCTGTGGAAGAAAAATAGCTATAACACAAACTGCAGAAAACTACAAAAACAAAGAAAGTAAGAAAACCTACTGATGATACTGTAAGTTCAGTGAAGCATTTCTGGGAAAAAAGAAGAAAAAAAAAAAAAAAAGGTGTTTGCTCATGGCGGATCCCCTCCAAAAACAAATTTAATTGTAGTGTTTTATGTACTTTAATGAACAATGCTGAAAGACACTGAAACAGGCTTGAGAGTTCCTTTTGGATACATGCTACCTACTGACTATTGTAGAAGAAGCATTTATCAGTCTACATTAAAACCAATCTTGATTTATATTACTTAATCATAGGACTTAGCAGTGTGTGCCTTGAAAGCACATTTGAAGTAGCTGGTATGGTAATGCACACAGAATAAATGTAATTGTCTCAGTTTATTGAATTCCAAGCTCTGGTGAGATTGTATTCATAGAAAAAATTAATACTGTAACACCATAATTGTCCAAATGTAAATAACATAAAATTACAGTTGTATTACAAAAATGATATTTGCTGCTCACTGTATAGCTGAGATGCTAAGTTGCAGATGGGCACAATATAAAGAGTCAGAAAGTGAGCATTCAGCCAACAAGTCCTTCGTTGGAAATATACAAGAAACACACACACATGTGCGTGCACAAACACAACTCACCCACACATGATCACAATCTCTGGCTGCTGAGGCTGTTGTAGCCTCAGCAGCCAGAAACTGTGGTCATGAGAGTGTGAGTTGTGTTTGTGTGAAATTCCACCCTTTTTATTGCTCATAAAAACCACACATTGCATGTTGTACCACCACATAGCAACACCTTCAGAGGTGGTGGTCTAGATTGCTGTACACACCGGTATCTCAAATACCCAGTAAGTCCTCTTGCATTGATGCATGCCTGTATTTGTTGTGGCATACTATCCACAAATTCATCAAGGCACTGTTGGTCCAGATTGTCCCACTCCTCAACTGTGATTCAGCATAGATCCCTTAGAGTGGTTGGTGGGTCACGTCGACCATAAACAGCCCTTTTCAATCTATCCCAGGCATGTTTGATAGGGTTCATGTCTGGAGAACATGCTGGCCTCTCTAGTCGAGTGATGTCATTATCCTGAAGTAAGTCATTCACAAGATGGGCATGATGGGGGCGTGAATTATCATCCATGAAGACGAATGCCTCGCCAATATGCTGCCGATGTGGTTGCACTATCGGTCAGGGGATGGCATTCACATATCGTACAGCCATTATGGTGGCTTCCATGACCACAAGCAGTGTACATTGGCCACACATAATGGAACCAAAACAGCATGGATCCTTCACCCTGCTGCACTCACTGGACAGTGTGTCTAAGGCGTTCAGCCTGACGGGTTGCCTCCAAACAAGTCTCCGACGATTGTCCGGTTGAAGGCATATGCGACACTCATCAGTGAAGAGAACATGATGCCAATCCTCAGCGGTCCATTCAGCATGTTGCTGGGCGCATCTGTACCATGCTGCATGGTGTCGTGGTTGTACAGATGGACCTCACCATGGATGTCCGGAGTGAAGTTGCGCATCATACAGCCTATTGCACACCGTTTGAGTCGTAACGTGACATCCTGTGGCTGCACGAAACGCATTATTCAACATGGTGGCATTGCTGCCAGAGTTCCTCCAAGCCACAATCCGTAGGTAATGGTCATCCACTACAGTAGTAGCCCTTGGGTGGTCTGAGTGAGGCATGTCATCGACAGTTCCTGTCTCTCTGTATCGCCTCATGTTCGAACAACATCGCTTTGGTTCACTCCAAGATGCCTGGACACTACCCTTGTTGAGATCCCTTCCTAGCACACAGTAACAATGTGGACATGGTCGAACTCTGGTATTGACTGTCCAGGCTTCGTTGACCTACAGACAACATGAGCTGTGCACCTCCATCCAGGTGCAATGACTGGAACTGATCAGCTGCTGGACCCCCTCCGTCTAATAGGCGCTGCTCATGCGTGGTTATTTACATCATTGGGCGGGTTTAGTGACATCTCTGAACCGTGAAAGGGACTGTGTCTGTGATACAATATCCACAGTCAACGTCTATCTTCAGGATTTCTGGGAACTGGGGTGATGCAAAACGTTTTTTTATGTGTGTATATTTGTTTGCAATGTTTACAGATCATCAAATAAAAAAAATCATTTTGTGCCCTCCCTCCCTACAGTACTCTTCTGCAATTTCAATAGATAGTGGAACATCCCATTTCTCAGATGCAGGCTTTAATCCCTTGTGGCATACCATTCATGAAATCATCAAGCCAACCATGGTCCAAATTGTTCAATTTTTCAATGTTGATTCGGCATAAGTTGCAGAGAGTACTTGGTCACTGTCATCATCCATGAACAGCACATTTCAATCAACCCCATACCATCTTTGATTGGGTTCATGTCTGGGGAACAGGTTGGCCTCTTCACTCTGTGATCCAGCATGCTGAAGGAACATGTTCATGAGAACAGCACGATGAGCATGTGAGTTATCATCCATCAAGATGAAATTGTCATCAAAATGTTGCTGATATGGGCTCATTGTTGGCTGCATGCTCTGGTCCCTGTATAAAAGAGCAGTGAGAGTGCCCTCAACAACCATGAGAGGTGTGCTGTGGGCCCATGTAATGCCAACCCAGAACATAACTCCACCATGACCTTATTTCACTTGTGGGACACAGTGTTGGAGGCATTCACTATAACTAGGATGTCTGTAAACACTTTCTCTGTGATTATCAGAGTACAAACAGATCCAAGTTTCATCTGTAAACAACATCCAATGCCAATCCTGGGGCGTCATTTCTGCATTTTTTGCCTATCTGTAATGGAGACCATCATGTTGTGGTGTATGAAGTGGTGCTCGCACTGGTCATCAGGAATGGATATTTGAATCATGTAATCATTTTGTGACAGATTGATGTTATACATGATATCTTGCAGCCTCTTCAAATGCTGAGCTCAGTTCTGGAGCACTCAACTCGTTGTTCATTGTCCCTTTGGCTCAAAAGCTGTAAATACTGATCATCCTGTGCACCTGTCCAACATGGATACCCTGTATGGCGTAAGTCTCTAACAATACCTGTCAATTGGAACCATTTCCAGCTCAGCAGTTATTGTAGAACACTAGTAGACATAGTAAATTCACCATTTGAGGGTGGTGTATTTCAAAAACAGGCTAAAAACTGCAGAAATAACACCTCTGTATAAGAAGAGTGCCAAATGTGGAACTGTTAATTATAGGCCAATTTCATTTTTGTCAGGCTGTAGCAAAACTCAGGAAAAAGATGTTCCTTAGTAGATTAGCAGCTTTCTTAAATAAAGAAATGCTGATAAATGACCCGACACATGAGTTCTGAGATGGAAAGTCAACCTTGTCAGCAATTTCTGCCTTTTTAAATGAAGCACTAACAGCAATGGATGATATATGTGTATCTGGTATGTTTCTTGATCTTAGTAAAGCCTTTTACATTATTTATCATGACAGTCTCTTGTGTAAGTTAAGTAATTATGGAATTACAGGCCATTCTGAACCATAGTTCCAATTGTACCCCAATTATCACATGTTCCGCACCCAGGAGGATCGCCTCTTTTGTGGGTCTATGGAATGAATAATTAATCTAATCTAATCTAAAATATTACCAAAATAAAACTCAAAGACAATTAAATTCAGTTAATATCTAATTATTACAGAAAATATATAAATTATATTTTAAAAATGAATTATGGAGACCCACAAAGGTCTGATCTGGGACCAGTCCTATTTCCACTGCATGTAAATAACTTGACCGATACAATAAACAACAGAACCATAGTGCTCTTTGCACATGAGATTTATGTTCTAATTACGTCACAGACTAAGGAAATTCTTTGGGAAACTGCAACACCAGTAATGAAGAGTTCAGTGCTGAGATTCAGGACCATTTTTTTTATTTATTTATTTATTTTTTCTTTTTTTTATGTTTCAAATGAGAGTAATACAAAATTTTTAGGCATGCATTCAGGGGGATCTAACTAAATACAATTACATATATCATTAGAATTCTCACTCAGAATACAAGCTCATTAGTGGTGACAGTGTAGACCTCTTTTTAAAAGTTGGAAAATACTGCCTCTACCTGGTTTGTACAGTACATATATGAAATAGTAATCTTTTCAAAAGCAGACATCTTTAAAAAAAGAAAAGTATGTATAAGTCAGTTTCAATGTTTGTTGGGTGGTGATTGTGTGCTATCAGGTGGTCAGCAAATGTTGAGTGTGAGCTATTGCTTTTCAGTGCTCTGAGGTGTTCTGTGTACCTGGTTCTGAAATTCCTACATGTTTGGCCACATATACAGATTGACAGCAATTGCAAGTAAGTTGGTATATACCGGACTGGCTGTATTTGTCAGTGTTGGTGGTATTTCTTCCAAGTCTGCTTTGTATTGTGTTGTTGGTTCTGTATGCTATGCTGAGTCCTTGTTTCTTTAGTATATTACCCACCCTGTGTGTGACTTTGTTGTTTGTGTGTCATCATGTGCCATTTATTGCTTACTGTCTGCTGATTTGTTGTGTGTTATGTTGTGTTTGTTTTGTGTGTGTTTCATGGTGATTGTTGTTTGTTTTTGTATGTTGTGGTTTATTTTGATACTCTCTTGGCATCATATACATTCTCCTGTTCAATTTGTTTTATTTTGTTCAGTTCTTGTGTGTAATCATGTTTGTTCATGGGTATTTTCTTCAGTCTGTGAAGTAAATATCTGAAGCTGGCTTCTTTGTGAGTAATGGGGTGACTGGATTAGTTATGAATAATGGTGCTGGTGATTTTGGGTTTTCTGTAGATTGTGAATTCATGTTTGTTGTTTCTTTTGTGTATGGTGAGATCTAAGATATTAAGTTTTTCATCTGTTTGTGTTTCAACGGTGAACTGTATTTGTGGGTGGATGGAGAATACGTTGTGATGATCTTCTTTTATGCGAGGCTGTGGTTCATCAATTAAGCAAATTATGTCATCTACATATCTGTACCAATATATTATTTTGTACTGTTTTACTGAATGGTTAAATGATGATGGCGTACTCTTGGGTAAAATATTCCGGAGGTAAAATAGTCCCCCATTCGGATCTCCGGGCGGGGACCACTCAGGGGGACGTCATTATCGGGAGAAAGAAAACTGGCATTCTATGGATCGGAGCGTGGAATGTCAGATCCCTTAATCGGGCAGGTAGGTCAGAAAATTTAAAAAGGGAAATGGATAGGGTAAAGTTAGATATAGTGGGAATTAGTGAAGTTCGGTGGCGGGAGGAACAAGACTTTTGGTCAGGTGAATACAGGGTTATAAATACAAACTCAAATAGGGGTAATGCAGGAGTAGGTTTAATAATGAATAAAAAAAATAGGAGTGCGAGTAAGCTACTACAAACAGTATACTCAACGCATTATTGTGGCCAAGATAGACACGAAGCCCGTGCCTACTACAGTAGTACAAGTTTGTATGCCAACTAGCTCTGCATTTGATGAAGAAATTGATGAAACGCATGATGAGATAAAAGAAATTATTCAGGTAGTGAAGGGAGATGAAAATTTAATAGTCATGGGTGACTGGAATTCGAGAGTAGGAAAAGGGAGAGAAGGAAACATAGTAGGTGAATATGGATTGGGGGTAAGGAATGAAAGAGGAAGCCGTCTGGTAGAATTTTGCACAGAGCATTTATAGCTAACACTTGGTTCAAGAATCATAAAAGAAGGTTGTATACATGGAAGAATCCTGTAGATACTAGAAGGTATCAGATAGATTATATAATGGTAAGACATTTCCAGGGGCAGATGTGGACTCTGACCACAATCTATTGGTTATGAACTGTAGATTAAAACTGAAGAAACTGCAAAAAGGTGGGAATTTAAGGAGATAGGACCTGGATAAACTGACTAAACCAGAGGTTGTACAGAGTTTCAGGGAGAGCATAAGGGAACAATTGACACGAATGGGGGAAAGAAATACAGTAGAAGAAGAATGGGTAGCTCTGAGGGATTAAGTAGTGAAGGCAGCAGAGGATCAAGTAGGTAAACAGACGAGGGCTAGTAGAAATCCTTGGGTAACAGAAGAAATATTGAATTTAATTGATGAAAGGAGAAAATATAAAAATGCAGTAAATGAAGCAGGCAAAAAGCAATACAAACGTCTCAAAAATGAGATCGACAGGAAGTGCAAAGTGGCTAAGCAGGGATGGCTAGAGGGCAAATGTAAGGATGTAGAGGCTTATCTCACTAGGGGTAAGATCGATACTGTCTACAAGAAAATTAAAGAAACCTTTGGAGAAAAGAGAGCCACTTGTATGAATATCAAGAGCTCAGATGGAAACCCAGTTCTAAGCAAAGAAGGGAAAGCAGAAAGGTGGAAGGAGTATATAGAGGGTCTATACAAGGGTGATGTACTTGAGGACAATATTATGGAAATGGAAGAGGATGTAGATGAAGATGAAATGGGAGATATGATACTGCGTGAAGAGTTTGACAGAGCACTGAAAGACCTGAGTCGAAACGGGAGTAGACAACATTCCATTAGAACTACTGACGACCTTGGGAGAGCCAGTCCTGACAAAACTCTACCATCTGGTGAACAAGATGCATGAGACAGGCGAAATACCCTCAGACTTCAAGAAGAATATAATCATTCAAATCCCAAAGAAAGCAGGTGTTGACAGATGTGAAAATTACTGAACTATCGGTTTAATAAGTCACAGCTGCAAAATACTAATGCGAATTCTTTACAGATGAATGGAAAAACTGGTAGAAGCCGACCTCGGGGAAGATCAGTTTGGATTCCGTAGAAATGTTGGAACACGTGAGGCAATACCCACCTTACAACTCATCTTAGAAGAAAGATTAAGGAAAGGCAAACCTACGTTTCTAGCATTTGTAGACTTAGAGAAAGCTTTTGACAATGTTGACTGGAATACTCTCTTTCAAATTCTAAAGGTGGCAGGGGTAAAATACAGGGAGCGAAAGGCTATTTACAATTTGTACAGAAACCAAATGGCAGTTATAAGAGTCGATGGACATGAAAGGGAAGCAGTGGTTGGGAAGGGAGTGAGACAAGGTTGTAGCCTCTCCCCGATGTTATTCAATCTTTATATTGAGCAAGCAGTAAAGGAAACAATAGAAAAATTCGGTGTGGGTATTAAAATCCATGGAGAAGAAATAAAAACTTTGAGGTTCACCGATGACATTGTAATTCTGTCAGAGACAGCAAAGGACTTGGAAGAGCAGTTGAACGGAATGGACAGTGTCTTGAAAGGTGGATAAAACGATGAGCATCAACAAAAGCAAATCGAGGATAATGGAATGTAGTCAAATTAACTCGGGTGATGCTGAGGGAATTAGATTAGGAAATGAGACACTTAAAGTAGTAAAGGAGTTTTGCTATTTGGGGAGCAAAATAACTGATAATGGTCGAAGCAGAGAGGATATAAAATGTAGACTGGCAATGGCAAGGAAAGCGTTTTTGAAGAAGAGAAATTTGTTAACATCGAGTATAAATTTAAGTGTCAGGAAGTCGTTTCTGAAAGTATTTGTATGGAGTGTAGCCATCTATGGAACCGAAACATGGACAATAAATAGTTTGGACAAGAAGAGAATAGAAGCCTTCGAATTGCGGTGCTACAGAAGAATCACATAACTAATGAGGAGGTATTGAATAGAATTGGAGAGAAGAGGAGTTTGTGGCACAACTTGACAAGAAGAAGGGACCGGTTGGTAGGACATGTTCTGAGGCATCAAGAGATCACAAATTTAGCATTGGAGGGCAGCGTGGAGGGTAAAAATCGTAGAAGGAGATCAAGAGATGAATACACTAAGCAGATTCAGAAGGACGTAGGTTGCAGTAAGTACTGGGAGATGAAGAAGCTTGCACAGGATAGAGTAGCATGGAGAGCTGCATCAAATCAGTCTCAGGACTGAAGACCACCACAACAACAACTGTTTTGGTATTAACATTTTGTCAAAGAATTTTTTTTCTATCTGATTGAGGAAAATGTCACAAAATCACAGAGTTAAGAAGTGATCCAACAAGCCGATTCCAAAGTAAGTTACAGAAAACCCTGTAACCATAGAAACAATTTTCACAGAAACACAGATTTTTTTAAAAAAAAAAAGAAAAAAAGGATACCAAAAGATCCCAAGGCTCCCACCCAAAAATCATTGCCTAAAGTTCACAAACCCAGAGTACCTATACATCCATTGATAAACTTTACCAAAGCACCAACATACTACTTAGCCAAACACATACACACTCTCACACTCTGCTACAGAGAGTATACAAATACATTGAAAACAGAAGTCTTAAGAACTCAAGTAACTTAATAGAAAAAGTAAGAAATGAAAACATACCAAACACATCAATATTGATTTCATTTGACATAATTTCCATGTACATACACATCCCAAATGAAGAAACCACGAACATCATAGAAAGAAACCTCCAACTACAGGGAAACATACCCACAACAAACATACAAGAAATATCAGCCATCCTCAGGCTCATCACAGAGCAAAACTACTTAACATTCAACAACAGATTTTACTCTCAACAAGGTGGAATACCTATGGGATCCCCAATCAGTGGCCTCCTAGCTGACATTTTCCTCAATCAGATAGAAAAACAAATCTTTGACAAAGTAGTAATACCAAAACAGTATAAAATAATAATATCGATACAGATATGTAGATGACATAATTTGCTTAATTGATGAACCACAGCCTCGCATAAAAGAAGATCATGACAACGTATTCTCCATCCACCCACAAAAACAGTTCACCATTGAAACACAAACAGTTGAAAAACTTAAATTTTTTAGATCTCACCATACACAAAAGAAACAACAAACATGAATTCACAATCTACAGAAAACATGCAATCACCAGCACCATTATTCATAACCAATCCAATCACCCCATAACACACAAAGAAGCCAGCTTCAAATATTTACTACACAGACTGAACAAAATACCCACGAACAAACATGATTACACACAAGGACTGAACACAACAAAACAAACTGCACAGGAGAATGGATATGATGCAAAGAGCGTAGAGAAAAGAAACCACAAAATATCGAAACAAACAACACATAACCATGAAACACACACACACACACACACACACACACACACACAAACAAACACAACACAACAAATCAGCAGACAGTAAGCAACAAATGGCACATGATGACAAAAACAACAAAGTCACACACATTGTGGGTAATACACTATAGAAACAAGGACTCAACATAGCATGCAGAACCAACAACACAATACAACACAGAATTGGAAGAAATACCACCAACACTGACAAATACAGCTAGTCCAGTACATACCAACTTACTTGCAACTGCTTTCAATCTGTATATGTGGGCCAAACATGCAGGAATTTCAGAACCAGGTACACAGAACATCTCAGAGCACTGAAAAGCAATAGCTCACACTCAACATTTGCAGACCACCTGATAGCACACAATCACCATTGAAACTGACTTACACATACTTAAAACTAATAGCAGCTTATACCAAAAATTAACAATAGAATAAAACTATCACATCCAAAAATCAATAGCCCAAGGAAAGAAAGTACTCAATGAATACATCATATCACTGTGAAATAAAACCCTCTTCGCCACAATAGAAGAACTATACAAATAACACCCACACCAAAACTACTCATGGGGGGGGGGGGGGGGGGGGGAATTCATTCTCCCTCCTTCCCTAGCTCTCTCTCTCTCTCTGCTCCAGTCCTGAACACACACACACACACACACACACACACACAAACCAAACACCACAGTTGCCAAATACACTTGAAACTCATGCCCCTCACCCAGCCAAAGGCGCTATGAAACAAATGAATACTACACAGCTACAACAACATATAATGGCAGTGAAAACTATGCCTACGTTTTGAAAAATTGGAGAAAGTCCAGTGTCAAGTGACCATAGGTCACGAAATCTGACTATTTACTTCACCAACAACATATGAGAAAGCATCACAATATCAAAACCTTAAGTTACTCACGAAAAACGTGATATGTACTTATTTCTGTTTGTAAATGCATAATAAACAGAAAAATGAAAATTATGTTTTGCTGTTTGCAGATGAGAAGATGTAGATTGTGTAGCAGAATAGCTACCAAAATAAATGTCCATTAGTATCATATAAGGTATGTAAACTAATGCATACATCCATTCTTTTTGCCAATTAGCTATAAACAGAACTTTGACATAATGTTATAAACAACACATAGTGCATAATATTTTACAACAATTATTCATTCACAATTGTAAATATTATGTACCAAAAGTTTCATTAAATGTTAATGTGTAACAACAATTTTACAGTTAGAAAATAAAAATAATCCACTGAAGATAGCACTAAATGTGCTGAAACTTGTCTGGGTGAAACAAAACAGAAAAACAGTGTCTTGCATAAGGCAGAATTTCTCTTCCCATTTCGTAGCAAGCACGGACATAACAAAAAGAAATGCAACACCACAAGATGGGTACAAGAAAATTTGAACACAGCTTGCCCGCATGGCTTGAGCACCGTCACTACTTAACCACAACATAGTTGCTGATTTAGGATGCTCTATATTAAGTGTTTCTATATTCACTGTTTCTATAGTGCTTTTTTTCACAGCTTAGTACAACTTCATAGATGCTTGATCTGTGTTCAGTTTTTGATGGGCCATCCACTGAGCCATCTTACCACTTCAGCTACTCAAAAATATCAAAGACAATGATGTTTCCAGTAGATAAACAATGCCAAAAGAGTCTGACAAAAGAAAAAAATGATCAATATTTTCCAAAAGTTTACTTAGGAAATAACAAATATTATGGTGTCAAGTCAAATGAAGAGGACTTCAGCACCGTGACTGAATGGCGACGCCCAGTTGAATAGTGCCTTCAAGACCAGTGACTTGGATAGAAGCATCAACGCTTGTTACTTCGCTTGTATGCTCTGTGTGACACAGACTTGGGAACTCTTATACTGAGGAGATTGCTTATTTTGTATGATGCCCTTTGCTTTTGACATTTCTGTGTGATTGTCAAAGTTAAGTATTGTCATTTACTTTTTTGTAATAAAACTCATTAAATGGATTTGTTTGAATGTTTGTCTAGCGAGCAGGCTTCCTAAATCCCACACATTTGACAACGAGCATGGAGACATGATATTTACGACAATGCTGGATGTAATAACAAACTGTTCATAAACCAAAAATACTGTAAAGATCAAAATATGTTACAACAGGAAATTCATACACTGCTACTGCACAACATACGAAAAAGCCTTAACACAACAGCTAAATTCAAAAACAACAGGACTCGCAGCAAGCCCTCTTAACTTAAATATAATAAATACATTTAAGGAATAAGAAAAAAATAAAATAAAATAAAAAGGGGAAATGAGATCAAAAAATCAGTTTTATCAATGTACACCAAAGTGCCAACGAAACTGGTATAGGCATGCGTATTCAAATGCAGAGACATGTAAACAGGCAGAACACGGCGCTGTGGTTGGCAACACCTATATAAGACAACAAGTGTCTGGCGCAGTCGTTATATCGGTTACTGCTGCTACAATGGTGGGTTCTCAAGATTCAGTGAGTTTGAACTTGGCGGTGTTATAGTCGGCACACAAGCGATGGGACCGGCATTTCTGAGGTAGCGATGAAGTGTTGATTTTCCTGTATGACCATTTCACAAGTATACCGTGAATATCAGGAATCTGGTAAAACATCAAATCTCCAACATCGCTGCGGCCAGAAAAAGATCCTGCAAGATCAGGACCAACTCAACTGAAGAGAACTGTCCAACATGACAAAAGTGCAACCTAACCACAAATTGCTGCAGATTTTAATGCTGAGTCATCAACAATTGTCAGCGTGTGAACCATTCAATGAAACATAAAAGGCTTTCAGAGCAGAAGGCCCACTCATGTACCCTTGATGACTGCACAACACAAAGCTTTATGCCATGCCTGAGCCCATCAACACCAACATTGGACTGTTGATGACTGGGAACATGTTGCCTGGTCAGACAAGCCTCATTTCAAGTCGTATCAAGTGGATAGACGTGTACGGATATGGAGGCAATCTCTTGAATCCATGGACTCTGCATGTCAGCAGGGGACTGTTCAAGCTGATCGAAGCTCTGTAATGGTGTGGGGCATGTGCAGTTGGAGTGACACGGGACCCCCGATATGTATACATATGACTCTGACAGGTGACATGCATGTAAGCATCCTGTCTAATCACCTGCATCCATTCATGTCCGTTGTGCATTCTGATGGATTTGGGCAATTCCAGTAGGACAATGGGACACCCCACATGTCCAAAATTGCTACATAGTGGCTCTGGAATACTCTTCTGAATTTAAACCTTCCACCGACCACCAAACTCCCACGCATGAATATTATTGAGCATATCTGGGATGCCTTGCAACATGCTGTTTAGCAGATATCTCTGCCCCCTTGTACTCGTATGGATTTATGGACAGTCCTGCAGGATTCATGGTGTCAATTCCCTCCAGCAGTACTTCAGACATTAGTCGAGTCCATACCATGCCATGTTGCGGCATTTCACCATGCTCAGAGGGTCCTACACAATATTAGGCAGGTGTACCAGTTTATTTGGTTCTTCAGTGTGTGTGTGTGTGTGTGTGTGTGTGTGTGTGTGTGTGTGTGTGTGTGTGTCTGAGAGAGAGAGAGAGAGAGAGAGAGAGAGAGAGAGAGAGAGCGTGTGCGTGCGCGCATACATTTTGTATGATTATAATAGAGGGAAACATTCCACGTAGGAAAAATATATCTAAAAACAAAGATGATGTGACTTACCAAATGAAAGTGCTGGCAGGTCGACAGACACACAAACAAACACAAACATACACACAAAATTCAAGCTTTCGCAACAAACTGTTGCCTCATCAGGAAAGAGGGGAAGGAGAGGGAAAGACGAAAGGATGTGGGTTTTAAGGGAGAGGGTAAGGAGTCATTCCAATCCTGGGAGCGGAAAGACTTACCTTAGGGGGAAAAAAGGACAGGTATACACTCGCACACACACACATATCCATCCACACATTTACAGACACAAGCAGACATATTTAAAGACAAGGAGTTTGGGCAGAGATGTCAGTCGAGGCGGAAGTGAAGAGGCAAAGATGATGTTGAATGACAGGTGAGGTATGAGTGGCGGCAACTTGAAATTAGCGGAGATTGAGGCCTGGTGGGTAACGGGAAGAGAGGATATATTGAAGAGCAAGTTCCCATCTCCGGAGTTCGGATAGGTTGGTGTTGGTGGGAAGTATCCAGATAACCCGGACGGTGTAACACTGTGCCCGACCTGGTACAGAAGCAAATAACCAGAGCCACTTCCTCATCCCCTCGAACCCAGAATCCCCCACAGAAGAACCACAAAAGTGCCCCACTTGTGACAGGATACTTTCCGGGACTGGACCAGACTCTGAATGTGGCTCTCCAGCAGGGATACAACTTCCTCAAATCCTGCCCTGAAATGAGATCCATCCTTCATGAAATCCTCCCCACTCCACCAAGAGTGTCTTTCCGCCGTCCACCTAACCTTCGTAACCTGTTAGTTCATCCCTATGAAATCCCCAAACCACCTTCCCTACCCTCTGGCTCCTATCCTTGTAACCGCCCCCGGTGTAAAACCTGTCCCATGCACCCTCCCACCACCACCTACTCCAGTCCTGTAACCCAGAAGGTGTACACGATCAAAGGCAGAGCCACATGTGAAAGCACCCACGTGATTTACCAACTGACCTGCCTACACTGTGATGCATTCTATGTGGGAATGACCAGCAACAAACTGTCCATTCGCATGAATGGACACAGGCAGACAGTGTTTGTTGGTAATGAGGATCATCCTGTGGCTAAACATGCCTTGGTGCACGGCCAGCACATCTTGGCACAGTGTTACACCGTCCGGGTTATCTGGATACTTCCCACCAACACCAACCTATCCGAACTCCGGAGATGGGAACTTGCTCTTCAATATATCCTCTCTTCCCGTTACCCACCAGGCCTCAATCTCCGCTAATTTCAAGTTGCCGCCACTCATACCTCACCTGTCATTCAACATCACCTTTGCCTCTTCACTTCCGCCTCGACTGACATCTCTGCCCAAACTCCTTGTCTTTAAATATGTCTGCTTGTGTCTGTATATGTGTGGATGGATATGTGTGTGTGTGTGCGAGTGTATACCTGTCCTTTTTTCCCCATAAGGTAAGTCTTTCCGCTCCCGGGATTGGAATGACTCCTTACCCTCTCCCTTAAAACCCACATCCTTTCGTCTTTCCCTCTTCTTCCCCTCTTTCCTGATGAGGCAACAGTTTGTTGCGAAAGCTTGAATTTTGTGTGTATGTTTGTGTTTGTTTGTGTGTCTGTCGACCTGCCTACATTTTGTATGGGTTTACAAGTACACATAAGTATCTACTGTAAATGGAAAATTCCAAATTTGATAACCAGTCCACAGAAAATGCTAAGTGGGCACTCCTTAATAATGTGATCTATTGTTTGCAGTTCTGCTCCACAGTCAGGAGATGGATGGAAAGCACATTTCTTTACAGTGTAATCACATCTCCCTTGGCCCATCTCAATGTATTCCAGCTTTACCCAGGTTAGGTGTGGTAGTTGGAATGCCTCAACCTTCCTTGTTGGATATTGTACCAGGTGAACGTTACTGGGTGCATGTTCATTCCATCATTGTCACCACTCGGTGGTCACATCAAAAGAACTGGTAATTTTTGAATTAATCAGGGGTGGTTCGCATGTTTTAAGATAAGTTGTTGGTTGATCTTGCAGGTCACCATACAAGGGAGATTTCTTATGAGACGTGACCTTGACCAAGTTTATCTTATCTGCTTTCCTCCTTAGGTCTTGCGGAAAAGTATTACTGAAGAACAGGTAATCACTGAATTGGAGTAGATCTAATGTTATCAGTGTAAACTCTCATGGCTTTATTAAGCTGCAAATGTATCTGTGTTGTGTGGATGCTGTTTTCCCATACAGCAGGGCAATATTCATATGCAGAATACACAAGAGTGAGTGCAGCAGAATGTAGAGTGTTACGTCCACAACCCACCTGCTTCCGCCACTCTTGCGAAGCATATCAAGTTTCTCACAAAGCTCTTGGTGCACTGATGTTAGAATATCAGGGGCAAAGTGATTCCTTGATCATTGGATTGTAGTTAAGGGGTACAGCGGTTCCATCAAAAGTCAGATGTAGCTTCCTTTAGGATTCTTCATTAGTAGATCAAATGCAGTAAACTCAAGTTTTATTTGGGTTAGTATAAAGTCTTCATTTATGAAAGTAATCACCCAAATTCATTAGATCATTTGTCAACAAATTTTCATAGCATATAAGATCTTTACTCTGGAAGATTAATGGTAGGTCATTTACATACAGGATTTTGATGGAATGGATCAATTAGAGTCTTCTATCTGCTAGATTATCCATTCAGGAACACCTTAAAGCACCTGTCAGAGAGCATGTTGTTCACTAAAAACGCTAGCTTTTGACACGAGAAGATTTCAATAAACTTCAAAACTCTGACATCAATTCCTCCCTCTGCACAGTGTCATAAGCTGCACAAAATCTGAAGCTTACTTGAGATCTTATTGAAACCAGCTTCTATTAGAGTTGTCACTGTTAAGACATGGCCACAGCAGCTTTGATGTTTCCTAAAGCCACCTCTTTCAATGGCCTCTTGACTGTGATTTAGTACAAGCCTTTCTTGCAGCTTTTAGTTCATGAGGAATGGCGATATCGGTCGG
The DNA here is from genome assembly GCF_023898315.1 of Schistocerca nitens. Taxonomy (NCBI): domain Eukaryota; kingdom Metazoa; phylum Arthropoda; class Insecta; order Orthoptera; family Acrididae; genus Schistocerca; species Schistocerca nitens. The sequence continues at coordinate 530,064,766 of NC_064614.1, read as the reverse complement.
TAGCGAGAAGTAACTGTTCTTTCTCCACCTGGTTTCAGGATGGCAATTACATTACCCAGTTTGAAAAACTCTGGTAATTTTTCACTGGAACACAATTTTGTTTTAGGTCTAATGGTTTTAAGAATCTCTAGATGTATGCCATCAAAGCCAACAGCTTTATTTGCCTTTAGTTTCATCAATGAAATGCAATAACAGTGTGCAAAATCAGACACTGGCAGAAACAGAAAGAATGACAAATAGTAGATATTGATTTTCAAGATTTATTAGTCAATTATTTGTTCACCAACAAAAAACTCACCTGTACCCAGTGGCACAATAGCACATGCAGGGGATGAGCACTCACTATCCTGGCCAACATTGTCCAAACACTGTAGTACCCAGCCGATTGTCCCATCACCACCACAAACAAGAATTTTGTAGTCCTTGATATGACGGAACACATATAACCTGCAATTTAAATATTAATGAAATTATAAAAACATCTGTTTTTTCATGGAGTTTAAATAACTTTTTCATTCCATAAAATGTGGTCTCTACAATGAACATCTCTAAATTTTAAAACTGTATACAGACTGTGCAGTTATATACATTCTGAAAGATAACCCTTAACAGGTTACAATTAAGGAATGGCTCGCTGATGATCCTAAGATCCAAACAACAGTAAATGAAAAATGAGGAAAACATCTAACTGTGTTCCAATTAAAGTTTTGCTGTATGTGTAAAGCTTCTAATGTAATTTCATTCATTATGATATGTAAACATAGAAAATTAAGTCATAAACCAAAACAATAGAGCCTTCTTTCACACAGTTCATTGCTTGCAAGGTCCTACATTCTACATGGAAGCTCTATCTGGTGGTAATATGTCTACGTCAATACTTCGTGCATTGTGTCCTGGCTGTAATAATGCTAATCATTTATGAAAATAAAGAATCGTATATCTGACGGATACTGTTTTGAAATGGAGCTCTACACACCATACACATGGTTTATAGTTAGTTGAATTTTGTCAGTGCCACTGGAGACCAGATAAAATGCTGTTCAGTTGTGAATCACAGGCATTAAAGTGTGGGCACTCTGGCAAAAAAATGGCTAAAGGATTTTACACTTTGGCATGCTGGATACCACAATTATTGACTACAAGTCCAGAATGACCCGTATGATGTCTACAGGATGAGGAGCTATGGCAGCTCTTGGAAAAGGTGACAAAATATTTTTAAAAAGTGATAAATACTTTTAAAAAAGTGATGGAGTATTTTTAAAATGTGATAAATTATTTCCATAAATGGATATGGCACAAATGAATTTTTTCATTTTTTATAATCCCCTATCAAAAAGGCCAGTTAAGACCCTCATAAATTTCTCTATTAAATTATTTCCTGGATGGGGTAACGCTATTTTTTTCTTTATACATGCAGGTACATTGGTAATTTAGTATTGGTAATCTTCAATCACAAACAAAATTTATGTCACATTTTTACAACTAATGACATTCTGTACTTCAATATTGGAAATATTTTTGGATTACAATTTCTTTGGAGTCTTAGCAAAAAATGAAGTAAAATACTAGATTTTCTTTTCTCGACATTTTTCTGAATAGTTTCCACCTCCATTTCTTCCAATCTTTCTTCTATTTTCATGATTTGTGCACCCTCAGGCATATGCTGGGCCAATTTTTCTGCCTTTAAATTATTTGTTTAGTCCTTTCTTCACAGGCATTTGACCTTGAAAACATTGCGTGAATTTAGTGAATATTTCTACAAATGAAATTGTGAATTGAAGCTCTGCTTTCATTGAAGGTTTTTTAAGCATTCACAGTGACGATGTAGGATTCAGACTGAACAGCAGCAGAATTCTTTTTTAGAGCTATATGCTTAAGAAGGTAATATTGAATACCATCCCACAGTTCCAAAATCCTACTGGCTGAAGGTCCTAAAGAAAGCCACCTTGTGGTTGTATGCCTCAAAAACTTGTAATCTGGTATGGTAAACTTAGACTTGCTTCAAATTCTTCCAAGTGAACAGGCCATCACTCAAAGTAATTGTAAGTACTGACCAGAAATTCAGGTTCTTCTCAAACTAAACGCTCCAAAGCCTTTAAACAGGCATTATTCATTATACGAATATCGCAAGTTTTGATGTTTATAAGCTGTCTGCCTCAGGTCTCCTACACATAAATATTTAATTGCATAAAAACTGTTTTACTTCTGTTAGGTCCATCTGATTCCAACATAAAGCATTTATTTATGGAAAATTGGCCTCAGAGAGTGCTTCACATAATTTCATATTAACATTCCACCATCTACTTCGTCAATAAAGAACTTCCTTGCCTGACGCATGGTTACACAACTCTTACTCTCCAACTGAAATGTAATGGTGTCAATGAAACTCAACATGTAATTTGATGAAAATGCTTCTGCTAACATAGTTTCCCTGACATATGGTGCCAGCCCATCATTATTAGGTATCTAATTTTCTTAACAAAAGTGAAAAATATTCAGGAAGAGTATCAGGAAACATCTTCTTAAAAACTTTAGAGATATAATTTGACAAATTCATAGAGCAACTGGAAATCACTGACTTCGTTGTCCAAATGAATTTAGCAGTGGTGGAACTATCATTGGTACTTAACATCTGTACTGTTGGCACATATACTAAACTTGAAACTCTGATCTGAAAGTTCTAAATGCAACTGATGTGATCTAAATGTAACTGATGTAATCCACATTTAATTTTGAAATTACACTTACATTTTGTTGAATGTGAGTGGTAAAAAATGGCCTGAAAAATATTTGTCTCAAAATTAATACAGCAAGAACACATTCTGAAAAATAGTTCACTTTCACTATATCTTTTCCCCTAAACAGAGACTTTACTTTTCAAATTATCTGTCTTTTCAAGCCAGCCACATCAAAATTTGTATTTTCCCATCTCAAAAAGTTTATTTTCAAAATTTAACAGAATAAACTACCAGAGAAACCAATTTCTTAGCCAAGCAAAGTTGAGATCACTATATATACTAAAGAGTCAGTACACAAAACTTTTTTTTTTCGACCTGATGTTCAAAGAGAAGGTTAGTTGAGAGTAAAATGATGTAGCTCAGCGAAATACTTATTCAGTACCTACACAATACAAGAAAATGAGCAATCCTTGAAACTTCGAGCTGATTTGGCAGTGGCACAAGAATTATTAGTCTCTGTTGGTCCATCCTTAATTATTAGCTTTGCATTCTGTAGTTTGCAGTAGTAACTTTAGGTCTAGACCAGAAGAAAGGATTACAACCAAATCTTTCAAATCTGTGAAAAAATGAAGGAGACATTGCAAGTCTGATTGCCTCAGTATAGCTGTCTCTGAGAAGTTCCACGCCAATCTGATAGTACAGGGAATAAGGTGCAAGCTAAGTGTAAAAAGAAAAGTTTTAAGAAGACCGATGTCTTATTACTGGGTTTAGCCACAGGAGTCAAACGTCAGAAGTCATTCAGAACTCTTTGGGAACTGATTACTACATAGCTAGTATTTTTAAGCTAAGTGCAGACTTCAGTGATGTCACCTGTGTTTCAGACTCTTTGTGGGTGGAACTTGGGAAGTACCATGTAATAATACTAGGGAGTGCAAGTAGCAGTTTGGACTGTAACTTTAATTATATAGATGCACTGCTGCAAATCCTTCTCATATTAGTGTGAAGATCGTGCCGCTATCTGAACAGTATTACAAGCCCTGACTCAAAGTTTTATGGAATGTATTAATACAGAGCTTGGAAAATCACTCACAGGAGAGAAATGCTCACACACATATTTGATTTATGCACTGTCTGTCACTCAGTAGCACATACATTTGAAACATTTGGTCAGGAGCATCCAATCTGATCAAAGCAGTCAGTATACGTACTATCTCAGTGATTTCCAATGTGTTCACTAGAATTTTTAGGACAAATTCATTTCAAAGACAGAGCTTAAGAATAAATATACTCAGAGCGAAAACAGCTCTATTACAACAAAATACTGCAACTTGAAGAAAGCTGCTGACATTAAAGAAGAAGCATTTAGCCTCCTCCATCACAACATTAGAAGTGCAAAAAACAAAAAGGAGAAACTTCTCATAACTACTCAGGAAAACGAAAGTATAAATGAAATGTCAGTGATCTTATGCATATTAGAACATCATGTGGAAATCACTGAAACTCAACAGATTCATCATGATGGATACAAGCTAATATCATATTACGCAGAACCAATAAGAAGCATGGGGGTAAAGCTATATATGTTTGAATGTTGTGCCACAAAAGTAGATGAGGAAACACACAAGCTTGTAGTACTAACAGTATACAGGTTACCAACAAAAAGTACCTTACTATAAGGATTTAAGGATATGTTGTTGTTGCTGTGGTCTTCAGTCCAGAGACTGGTTTGATGCTACTCTATCCTGTGCAAGCTTCTTCATCTCTGAATAACTACTGCAACTTAAATCTTCTGAATCTGCTTACCATAGTCATCTCTTGTTCCCCCTTTATGATTTTTACCCTCCACAGTTTTCTCCAATACTAAATTGGTGATCCCTTGATGTCTCAGAATGTGTCATATCAACTGATCCCTTCTTCTAGTCAAGTTGTGCCATAAATTCTTTACCCCCCCCCCCCCCAGTTCTATCCAGTATCTCCTTATTAATTACATGATCTATCCATCCAATCTTCAGCAGTCTTCTGTATCACCACATTTCAAAAGCTTCTATCCTCTTCTTACCTAAATTGTTTATCATCCATGTTTCACTTCCATTCATGGCTACATCTCATACAAATATTTTCAGAAAAGACTTCCTAACACTTAAATCTATATTCAATGTTAACACATTTCTCTTCTACAGAAATGATTTTCTTGCCATTGCCAGTCTACATTTTATATCCTCTCTACTTCAGCCAACATCCATTATTTTACTGTCCAAATAGCAAACCCCATCAACTATTACGGTATATTGATAATTTTTACTTATGGACCGTCTGACAGCAACTGAATAAAACACAATTTTAGTGCCATATGCGTTTCGCCTTTATTTTCTGCAAGGCATCATCAGTGGCCTGGAATATGTACATATGTTAGCTATTTTATTTACATTTTTGTCACTGTGCCTATAGGTTATAAACAGTTCTGGTGGTTGGTATTTCCTATTAAGTAGTAATGTTTTGAACTGTACTTACAGGTTGCGTGGACAGTTTCTTACATATTACGCTCCTGTTGCATTTTTGGTGTTGTTCTTCTTCTTATGAACGCCAATTTGCTGTTTTTTCCACATTCCACAGCACTATGCACTGAACGCTTGTTTTAATGCAATGTTTTGGTTTCTGTTGCCGACTGTCAAATGTTTTTGCCAAAGATCGAATATTATTGCCAAACTTATGAGTGTAACTATTGAAGTATCTGTGGTCTGTTCGTTTATGCATTTGTGTGTGCGTTTGTGTATGTGTGTGTGTGAGTGTTTTTTGGTGTGATATTAATTTAATTTAATTTTATTTAATTAATTAATTTATTTATTTTTGTCTTTGTCCTGTGTATGTCTGTGTGTGTGTGTGTGTGTGTGTGTGTGTGTGTGTGTGTGTGTGTGTGTGTGTGTGTGTGTGTGTATTTTGGTGATATATAAACTAAGATGATGAGACTTACCAAACAAAAGGGCTGGCAGGTCGATAGACACACAAACAAACACAAACATACACACAAAATTCAAGCTTTCGCAACAAACGGTTGCTTCATCAGGCAAGAGGGAAGGAGAGGGAATGACGAAAGGATGTGGGTTTTAAGGGAGAGGGTAAGGAGTCATTCCAGTCCGGAAGCGGAAAGACTTACCTTAGGGGGAAAAAAAAGGACAGATATACACTTGCACATTTTCTGCTTGAGTCTGTGCATGTGCGGATAGACACGTGTGTGTGTGCGAGTGCACACCCATCCCTTCTTCCCCCCAAGGCAAGTCCCCCCGCTCCCGGGACCGGAACGACTCCCCACCCTCCCCCCCCAAAAATGATGGTTGTAGTGTTTTAAATACTCTGCAAATGTGGAATGGTTTGTTTCATACTTCCAACATCTGATATGTTCTTTGTATCTTGTTTCAAAATTCCTGCATGTCATGCCTATGTATACTGCATCACAACTTTGACATTCAAGTTTATATATTCCTGATTGTTGGAATTTGTCCCTCTTGGTAGCTGGCTGGCTTAGGTGTGATTGAAGGGTTTTCCCAGGCTTGTATGCTATTTTGAAGCCCTGTCTCTTTAGGATGTTTGCAACTTTGTGTGTTAGTTTATGTGTGTAGGTTGTGGTGTACCATCTGGTTCTTTTCTGTGTGGTGTTGTCATTGTGTGAGTTTGTTGAGTGTGTTTGTAAGTTTTCAGCTTGTGAGTTCTTTTGTATTGTGGAAATGTTGTGTTAGTTTTTTATTTGTGTTTTTATTTTTTGATTGAGCCTGTGTACCACATGTGTGTCATACCCGTTGTTCCTAGCTATTTGTGTGATTGTACTCATTTCTTGTTCATAGTTTCTCTTGCTGAGTGGGATTCTGTTTAATCTATGTAACATGTGTCTTAGTGCTGCAAGTTTCTGGCTGTGGGGGTGGTTGGATGTGGAATGTATTATTGTGTCTGTGGCTGTTGGTTTTCTAAAGATGTTAAATGTATGTTTTCCATTTTCTTTTTTAATTGTAATGTCAAGAAAATTTATTTGATTTTCTTTTTCTTTTTCAAGTGTGAATTTTATGTTCTGATGAGCTTTGTTTATTTCTGAATGGAGTTCATTTATTTTTTCACTTGGCTCATCTACCAGACAAATAGTGTCAACCACGTATCTGTACCAATATATGTTTTTGAAACTTTCATTTGTGGTTATCTTATCAAATATCTGATTTTCTAGGTGACTGATGAAAATGTTTGCTAGTGTTCCTGATATTGGGGATCCCATGGGCAGTCCATCAGTTTGTAGATAATATTCTTCCTCAAAATGAAAGTAGTTTTTTCAACCATCATCCTACAAACATGGAATAAGAAATGAAAATAATGAGAATAAGCAACCATGACAAACATCTTATACAAATGCAAGAAAACTTCCACATCCAGAAAGCCATAGCAGAAAACAAACATGTGATAAATGAACAAACACACATCAGCACAGGCTCCCTACTACACTTTTAAAAAAAAAAAAAAAAAAAAAAAAAAAAAAAAAAAAAAAAACCTCTTCCCCACACCATCTGGACACACACACACAGCAAAAAAAAATTATATAACACCGAAATACAGACACACACACACGCACACACACACAGCACAAAAAATATATATCACACCAAAACACACACACACACACACACACACACACACACACACACATACATACACAGCCCCCCAAAACACCAAAATACACACACACACACACAGCACAAAAAAATATATATCACACACACACACACACACAGGACAAAGACAAAAATAAATAAATAAATTAATTAATTAAATAAAATAAAATTAAATTAATATCACACCAAAAAACACTCACACACACACACATACACAAACGCACACACAAATGCATACACGAACAGACCACAGATACTTCAATAGTTACACTCATAAGTTTGGCAATAATATTCGATCTTTGGCAAAAACATTTGACAGTCGGCAACAGAAACCAAAATTTTGCTGTGGAATGTGGAAAAAACAGCAAATTGGCGTTCATAAGAAGAAGAACAACACCAAAAATGCAACAGGAGCGTAATATGTAAGAAACTGTCCACGCAACCTGTAAGTACAGTTCAAAACATTACTACTTAATAGGAAATACCAACCACCAGAACTGTTTATAACCTATAGGCACAGTGACAAAAATATAAATAAAATAGCTAACATATGTACATATTCCAGGCCACTGATGATACCTTGCAGAAAATAAAGGCGAAACACGTATGGCACTAAAATTGTGTTTTATTCAGTTGCTGTCAGACGGTCCATAAGCAAAAATTATCAATATACCGTAATATTACACGCAACTGAGGAAGACAGGACTACAAAAGTTGAAGACCCATCAACTACTTTAAGTTTCTCACTTCCTAATCTAATTCCTGCAGCTTCACTTGATTTGATTTGACTACATTCCATTATCCTTGTTTGGCTTTTATTGATGTTCATCTTAAACCTTTCAAGACATTATCCATTCTGTTCAACTGCTCTTTCAAGTCTTTTGCTGTCTCTGACAGAATTACAATGTTATCAGCAAACCTCAAAGGTTTTATTTCTTCTCCCTGAACTTGAATTCCTTGCCTAACTTTTTCTTTGGTTTCCTTTGCTGCTTGCTCGGTGTACAAATTGAATAACATCAGGATAGGCTACAACTCTGTCTCACTCCCTTCTCAACTATTGCTTCCTTTTTGTGCCCCTCAACCCTTATAACTGCCATCTGGTTCCTGAACAAGTTGTAAATAGCCTTTTTCTCTCTGTAATTTACCACTGGAACCTTCAGAATTTCAAAGAGAGTATTCCAGTCAACACTGTCAAAGGCTTTTCTATGTCTACAAATGCTAGGAACGTAGGTTTGACTTTCCATAACCTGTCTTCTGAGATAAGTCATAGGCTCAATATTTCCTCTTGTTTTTCTACATTTCTCTAGAATCCAAACTGATTTTCCCTGATGTTGGCTTCTACCAGTTTTTCCACTCTTCTGTAAAGATTTTATGTAAGTATTTTGCTACCATTATTTATTAAACTGATAGTTCAGTAATATTCACACCTGTCAGCACCAGTGTTCTTTGGAACTGGAATCATTATATTCTTCTTGAAGTCTGAGGGTATTTCACCTACAGGTCTCATATATCTTGCACACCAGATGGAAGCAGAATGTCGTCTACTCCTGGGGCCGTGTTTCGACTTTGATCTTTCAGTGCTCTGTCAAATTCTTCTCGCAGTATCATGTCTCCCATTTCATCTTCATCTACACTCTCTTCCATTTATATAGCGTTGTCTGCAAGTTCAACTCCTCTGTATAGACCCTCTATATACTCTGTCCACCTTTCAGCTTTCCCTTCTTTGCATAGGATTGGTTTTCCACCTGAGCTCTTGATATTCATACCACTGCTTCTCTTTTCTCCAAACACCTCTTTAATTTTCCTATATGTGGTATCTATCTTTTCCCCAAGTGATATATGTGTCTAAATCCTTACATTTGTCCTCTAACCATTCTTGCTTGGCCATTTTGCACTTCCTGTCCACCTCATTATTCCCTCTCGCCTGCTTCATTTGCTCCTTTTTTATATTTTCTCCTTCCATCAATTAATTAAGGACACAGTGCAACAATTTGTTTTTAGACTCAACAACCTGCATTGATTTAACTGTAAAACCAATAATTAATGTTAACAATAAAATTTACTGGCCAATAAGGTACATAATATAGAAGGAAAGTATTGTATTGCAGAATCTTAAACAATGACAAGGTCACATTTTTTAAAGAGAACTTATCTGAAGAGTGCTGGGGAGAAATTTATAAACCAGACAGTGTTGGTGGAAAAATTAACTCTTTCTTAAACATGTACCTACAGCATTTTGACCCAAAATCAAACAAACACACAATTGAACAGACATGAGGAAAAAGTGGTGGATAACTCTTGGGATTAAAGTTCCTTGCCTGGAAGAGAGAACTCAATGTACAAGCAATAGTTGAAACTTAAACTTTGAAACTGCCAATATCGTAATATCCTCCAGTCTATCAGTAAAAAGCAAAACTCATGTGCTGTGCTCAAAAACTAAAACACTCCAGAACAAGGGAAAAACTATTTGGAACATTATTAAATAAGAATCAAATAAAAGTTGTGATTCAAATTGAACAGAGTCCCTGAAATTATGTCTGGCAGAAATTGTGATACTTTCAAATCATTGGTCACCAAATTCAATGATTACTTCCTCACAGTGGCAGCAAACACTGCACCCTGTAATAAACAACTAAATACTGATGCATCAAATTTACTTGTACAGGCACTGCAAGCACCACCAACAGACATTAGTTTCCAAACACAACCCCTAAGGAGATTAAAGACTTCATCATGACACAAAAATGGAGTAATACATTCCTCTTTGAAGTGGTGGGGGTGGGGGGGGGGCAGGGAGGGAGGGGGGGAGGGAGGGAATTTGTGTGTGCCTGTCTCATGTATCTTGCATACTAGGTGGAGGGATCTCAGATGTTATGGAGGAATGTTATCTGCTACAGGGCCTTGTTTCATCTTTGGTCTTTCAGTGCCCTATGAAACCCTTCTCACAGTATTGCATCCTCCATCTCGCCTTCATCTACTTCCTCATCACTTTCTATGAAATTGTGCACAAGTTTATTTTGCTTGTTTAGCCCTTTTATATATTGCTTCCACGTATAAACCTTCCCTCCTTTGCTTAGTACTTGGCTTGCCATCTGAGCTCTTATTACATGTATAAGACATTCTCTTTTCTTCAAACATCTCTTTAATTTTCCTTTAAGTGGCATCTATCTTTCCCATAGTCATGCATGTTCCTATAGCACTGCGTTTCTCCTCCAGCCATTCCTGCTGTGCAGTTTGCACATTCTGTCAATCTCATTTCTGTTTCAGTTGCAGCATTTTTATATTTTACCCTTTTGTCAATTAAAGTGTACTAGCCTGAGATTTCTACTGGCCCTTGTCTTTTTACCTCTGCTCCATTCACTTTTTCTTCTCTCAAAGCTACCCTTTCCTCAATTTCAGTTGATCATTGCCTAATGTTCCCTTTGAAATTCTCCACAACCTCTGGTTATTTCTACTTATACAGGTCCCATCTTCTTCATTTCCTACTTCAGTGCAGTTTCTTACGTTTCAATCTGCAGTGAATAACCAATAAGTTATGGTTTGAGTTCACACCTGCCTCTGGAAATATTTTTGCAGTTTAAAATCTGGTTTTGAAATTTCTGTCTTACTATGAAACCTCCAGTGTTGTCAGGTCTCTTCCATGTATACAACCTTCGTTTATGATTCTTAAACCAAATATTAAGCAGTGATCAAGCTGTGCTCTGTGTAGAATTTTCCTCTGTCTTTTTTTGCCCTGGCTATATTCTCCTACTAGTTTTACTTCTTCTCCTTTTCTTGTTTTTGAACTCCTGTCCCCCATCACAATTACATTTTATACTCCCTTAACTATGTAAATCATTTTTTTCTCCCTTCATGCATTCTTTCAATCTATCATCTGAGACACTAGCAGGCACACTATTTGTGATGTTATAAAGACTCATATTATGCAATCCAAAACAAATAAAAATGGCTTCCAAGCAGGTATCAAAGATCACATACAGGATAAGGCTACAGGTGTTAATTTTTTGGGCTTCCAGATGAATAATAAACTGAAGTGACACCAGTATGTAAATAACCTAATAAAAATGGCCACACAAATGAAGAAATTTAATCAAAAATTCTTTACACTTACATAATGAAAGTTTTAAAAACAAACTGAAACAATTTCTGCTTGGGTACTCCTTCCACTCCAAAGATGAATTTTTCACTAGACAGTGGTTATGTGGTTTGAAAATATTTATCGAAATATTGTTATCAGATGAAGATTTATAAAAAAGTCCAGTATGTAAATGGGCAGCAGTTAGCTATACTTTAACAAAGAAGATATATCTTATCTGTTAATGTAATGACATGCCATAGCATAATCTGGAGCACAACAAGTAAGGTTAAAACAGTAGACTGCTGGTCACTGCAACTGCAACAATAGAAAATATAGCAAATAACAAAATTTTATTTGCTGCATGCATACAGTGTAGTAGGAAGAGTACAAGACTAAATTTTGTAGGTTTTTGCTGTAGAGGGTGCAAAAATTTAGTAAACAGAGCTGCCATCTCTGGCAGCAATAATGGCTCTGACTCAGCTGGGTATCGGGCCAAACTGATCTTGAGCTTGGATGACTCCACTCCACACTTCTTTGGCTCTATGCTAGAGTTCATCACTCCATCTAACTGGCAAGTTGTGGTGCCTCACAGCAATCGATGGCCAGATGTTTTCAGTGGGTGAGAAAGTGCAGGACAACACAACAGCTTAACAGCTTTTTTGTTGAGGCAGATCGGTATAGCATGCGCAATGTGCACTTTTACGTAATCTAGTTAAAGAGAGCCTGCATCTCGTGGTCGTGCGGTAGCGTTCTCACTTCCCGCGCCCGGGTTCCCGGGTTCGATTCCCGGCGGGGTCAGGGATTTTCTCTGCCTCGTGATGGCTGGGTGTTGTATGGTTAAGTAGTTCTAAGTTCTAGGGGACTGATGACCATAGATGTTAAGTCCCATAGTGCTCAGAGCCATTTCAACCTAGTTAAAGAGAATAAGATGCACACATCAAAGATATGTAAAGTCACTTGCCTTAGCACACGAGAAAAATTTAATGACCGATGTGTAAATTACCAGCTTTGCGAACCACATATGAACATACCCCATTAGTATCCGATACAATCACACCAGGAGCTGTATCCCTATGATGGCGATGAATGCAATTTGGCAACATTAACTATCCTTGGAAAATCCACACATGGATATGTCCATCTTGATAATGTATGCAAAGCTGGGACTGGCTGAATAGATGACATGGTGCCACTCCCGTGTCTGAGATGTCTCCCTGCTGCTGTGCCAAGAAAAGCCGTAACAATAATCACCGTGCTGACTATCTATGGTACTCAAGATATCATAACACTCTCCATATGGATCCTTTTCATGCTGCAGACTAGTTCATATCCTGACTTACGGAATGCGGTGTGGCTGTATGATCCCACATGACTGAGCAATCAATATATCTGTTCTCTCTAGGGCTAAGAATGTGAGGCCATTGAGATCCTGCATTGTGTTGAGTATGACCCTCCTGAACCCATCAATTCCATATTCACATAACAGTCATGGGATCCCAACAGCAATATTGTGGAACAATAAACTGCAGTCTCGCTAGGCCACAATCCTGCCACTGCCAAATTAGTGTGTGTGTGTATTGGGGGGGGGGGGGGGGGGGGTTGTGATTTACGTGCTCAATGCCAAGGTTATCAGCACCTGTCAAATTAGGACATGTGCTGGTAGACATGTCTTCTTCTTACACAAGGCATAACACAATCTTCTCGCAAAATATCAATTCGCTGAATGACAAACCCATTGTATAATCTTGCAGTATTATAGAAAGGAAAATTGTCACTCACCATACAGTGGAGATTCTGAATCACAGATAGGCACAACAAAAAGACTCTCACAATTAAAGCTTTTGACCATTAAGGCCATTGTCAACAATTGATGACACACACACACACACACAAAAAATTGGTTCAAATGGCTCTGAGCACTATGGGACTCAACTGCTGAGGTCATTAGTCCCCTAGAACTTAGAGCCAGTTAAACCTAACTAACCTAAGGACAACACACACATCCATGCCCGAGGCAGGATTCGAACCTGCGACCGTAGAAAAACACACACACAAATGCAACTCGCACACATGACTGTAGTCTCAGGTAACTGGAAGAGAGGCTGGAGTTGGTAGGGGGAGGGATAGTATGGTGGGAATGGCAGACAGTGAAGTGCTGCAGGTTAGGTGGTGGACAGGGGAGAGGTGGGGAGATCGGGGGGGATGACAAGACGAGGTACTGAAAATCTGGGTATCGATTTTGGTCATACCACAATTCTTACTAATTCCCACCAATGATTGTCTCCAGCTTTAGTAAACTGCAAATTTAACATTGCTGAACGTGATCGGAAATTAATGACTTGACATATAGGCTGCCCTGCACGACAGGTCTGATGTGAGAGTAGTATCAGCCTGCTTTATCAACCTGTTCATCAGGAGCTATACATGTAAAAAGGGGAGGAGTAGACAAACACAGAGAAGGGGAGGAGGAAGAAAGAGGGGGGACGAGGAGATGGACAGAGCAGGGAAAGCGGGATATGGGAAGATGGAAGGGGCAGGAAGATACAGTCAGGGACATGGGATGGTGGAGGTCGAGAAATGGAGGGGAATGAGAAAATGAAGGGTCAGAGAGAGTAGGGAGGAAGAGATGGAAAGAGAGAGGAGGCAGGATCAGACAGCTGAGAGAGGAGGGGCATGAGGAGATGGGTAGAGATGGGACAGGAGGAGACAGGCATAAAGGTGGGAGGAAGATATAGGGATGTAGACAAGGGGCAAGGAGGAGATGGACAGAGGAAAGAGAAGGGCACTGACGGAGAGATGGGAGAAGGATGAAATGATCAGAGAGAGGGGGAGATGAGATGAACAGAGTGGGGGGAAGAGGACCTGCACCAATAATGGAGGGAGGAGGAGATGTGTGCAGCATATGTATCAAATATCAAAGCATGCAAAGCCACAGGGAAGAGACTAGTTCTCTTAAACATAAATAATCTGGCGGACAGGGTGAGCAGCAGTCTGTGGGTGTTTGCTGACGCTTCAATGTATGAGAAGGTGTTGCCACTGAGTGACTCTAGAGTCTAGATTATACAAGATGATTTAAACAAAATTTCTAGTTGATGTGATGAATAACAGCTTGCTTTAAATTAGGAAAATGTAAGTTAATGCAGATGCTTAGGAAAACAATCCCACAATGCTTGAATACAACATTAGTAGTGTGATGCTTGACACAATCATGTCAATTAAATGTCTTGGTGTAACATTGCAAAGTGATAGGAAATGGAAGAAACATGCAAGGTTGGTAGTGGGGATGGCAAATGGTTGACTTCAATTTACTGGCAGAATGGGGAATGTAGCTCATCTATAAAGGAGACCACATACAGAACACTAGCATGTTTCATTCTTAGTTACTGTTTGAGTGTTTAGGATCCCCACCAGGTCCAATTAAAGAAAGACATCAAAGCAATTCGTGAGGTGTGCTGCTAGTTTGGTTACCAGTAGGTTCAATCAATATATGAATATTACAGAAATGTTTCATGAACTTGAATGGGAATCCCTGGAGGGAAGTCGATGTTCTTTTCACAAAACACTATGGCAAAAATTTAGAGAACTGGCATTTGAAGCTTACTGCAGAACAATTGTAATGCCACTGACGTACATTTGGTGTAATAACCATGAAGATAAAATAAAAGAATTTAGTGCTTGTATGAAAGCATACATATACTTGTTTTTCCCTTGCTCTATTTGCGAGTGGAACACGAAAGGAAACAACTAATAGTGGTACCATACACCACACAGTTGCTTATACATAAAAAATGGTTATTAAACAGAGTAGGTTGCCCAATGCATTTACTGTCCTGAGTAAAGTCTATGACATCAAAACACTGAGCAGATATTGTAAAAATGCATTTGCATGGACACATTTCAAAACAGAGAATACAGACAACACAACACCAAGTGTTTCTTGAATAGATGTGATGAATTTGCCTGAAAGACTGCTTGAAGTTCATCACAGTGACAGACTGTATTCTGAAATTAAATCAGTCACTGATATGCCATCTTTGTCTAAACAGAGGACTTTCATTTGGAACATGCAACTCTTCACATCCCCAAATCGATGGTCAAGATGTGCTGAATTGAGCTCCAGGACAATCCAGACAAGTTCTCGAGTTGGTCGATTGTCCTGCGTCGATCTTCACTGATGAGATCACGGATTTTGTCAATGTTGTCTTCGCTTCGAGCATCTGAAGGTCGACCGGAACAGGGCTGATCTTCAACCACCATTTCTCCCTTTTTAAACCGAGAAAACCATTCATACACTTGCGTTTTACTAAGAGCATGGTCTTTGTAGGCTGTCTGAATCATTGCAACAGTTTCTGCTGCGTTCTTGCCGAGCAAGAAACAAAACTTCACTGCCGTGTGTTGTTCATAAGAACTAGCCATTTCCTCATGTTACGTCTGCACTGTGCGCATACTCAAAGAACTGCCAAAGAAACCACACTTCTCACTGTCTGGTGACGCCACATGGCAAAATGACTCAGCAGAGCTCTTACTACAACCCTCTGGCGGCGCAACCTGCTACTACAAGTACACGATGTGCAGCATTACGATTCCGGTTACTTTTGGGTCCCCCCTCGTATGCCTTACATGGCAGTGCAGCAAGAACTGGCACAGGTAATTCTCCCACTTTCTTTAGACTCATGAAAACCAGTGAATGGTGTCAGTGGGTGACAGGGGAAAAGACTTCTCTGTACACTCCTGGCCCACCACCAGCACAGCCTGAGAGTGGATCAATTCCACATTTTGTGAGTAGCTTCTGATACACCTATTGTTGCTTCTGGAGGCACAACTGTTCCTACCAGCAATGCATAAATACTGGGTCAGTGGTGACCATAAATTAATACTATGAAATAAATTAATTAAAAAAAAGTACCACTATTGTAAGAACATCCTTCGTCACCACTTAAGTAACTGTACAGGGATGACAACTAGCATGTGGAACCAAGAGCACAGCACAATGCAGAAGCAAGGTCCATGTTAGTCAACCTCAGTGTAAGAACTAGCTTGCCCAGTCTATTGTTGCTGGCATGCAAACACCTGGATCTTTGCGGTTGCCCATACTACGCTCCACAAGCACCATTTGTGATAGCTATCACCATGACTTTGCTGCAAGACCCACACCAGCTCATTTGTGATCTGCTAAAAAAAAGATGTTTTATCATACCAGTTTTGGGAATGAGCCTGAGCTAAAGATTCACCACAAAGCCACAATCGATAAATACATACTGCGGTTGTGTGCACTCCAGACAGGTACCAACTCACCCAATTCAAGTCTAGTCAAAGCAAAGAGGAAACAGAGACTGAACGGTTGATCTCTAATTTATATCTCTCTGATTTGTACCTTCATTTATAGAAATTAATTGAAAAGACTGTAAGTCACTGTTTAAGTCCTTACACATTATTTCATAGATAGTTTCTTGGTATATACAGATCACAGACTGTGACCAAGTTTGTCTGCACAGATAATGCAGAATTCTAAACATCAAGGTAAGAAATTTGGAAATTAATTCTCCTTAAATCTTAGCATCATCTCCAAAATGAAAATAGCCTTCTAAAAACAGTCCTTTCAATAGGCTTTATCACAACAAAAATAAAATTACAATTTATTGCGATCAAGGTTATTAAAATTTTTAACAAATAATACAGATTGCTGTTTCCTTCATTTGATGATCTCAGGTCTTAAAGACAGTCCCTTCAAGAAATTATACCTGCGTTACAAGAAAAAATTTCTCTAATATGTCTTAAGCTTTAAAAGATTATTGCTTTATTTAGTCCATTCACTTCCATCATTATCTCATCTTTGCATGCCAACTTCTGCATGAGTACAAGAACAAAACCCTCCTCAGCTTCAAAAATGGGCCAGTAATGGGCATGAAGCAAAGAGGCTATTTATACCATGTAAAAATCTCTTGCACACATGCTTGATAGATGCTGTATTAACTTGAAGATTGTCAATTTTAGAATTCCCTTTGTAAAGTTGCATCAATAAAATACTGAAATACTTCCACTGTTGACTAATCCTTTATAGTGGAAGGAGATCCAAGTTTTGGTGCCTCTGACCACCTGTTAGTTACTGCAGTTGGTTGATTATTTCTGAAGGAGCTCACAAAATAATTAGATTAGCTTACAATTGAACCTGAAATCACATACTTGAGAATGCTGATTGTTGGTATTCACCTGTATAGTTAACTGAAAAAGTGTAATATTGTATGTGAATCAATTATTTTTTCAACATTATCTTCAATTTCAATTGCTAACAACTGCATGGTTTTCAACACCATTTCTCGTTTACTATCTTGTAGAAGAGGTGCTTACGGCTGCTCAATGCTGAGGTTATCAGCATTTTTATTACATTCTCCAGTTGTTTCCTTTCGGCAGGCATATATAATCCACATCTGTACATAGTTTTTCTAAACTGCACATTTCTCACTTGCACTCAAACTAGAGGTACAGCCAGCTGAGATTCTTTTGAGATATGTTTATATCATCTTTTCAAAAACACGTAATGCTGACCTCAGATTTGCTGCTTTCCATTTTGTTTTCCGTCCTCCTCCCTTAAGATGTTCCTGATACTGTTAATTACTAATTGGTTGAAATTGTTATCTTCTGTTATTATTGTCTAATTTCTCTCTTCTCTTTCCCTGGTGGCAGATGAAAAAGTCTTGGCTCCCACAACCGCAGATTAAGGCATAAATTGAAAAGGGTGCTGAAATGATAAACAAAAAATCTAAATGATATGACATAATGGTCATGCACCAAAATAAATATAAAAGGACATGAGAGCATTATGAAAAAACAACATAAAATTTAAATAACTCTACTCCAGGGTAAGATTTAATCATGTATAAACTGAATGGTAGTTGAAGATATTTATCAAGAATCTTAGCTGAGGAATGCACTGTCTGCTGTTTGAAGAGTATCTCAGATTTAGGAATCATATAATGAAATATGATTCTTTAGCTCCTTGGCACCTAAACTGCAGTTTTTATTTATTTCCTCAAATTCCTTTGGACTAAATGAATCGAAGGTGTTAGGTTACAGAACATCAATTAAAAAGCCAAAAGTTTGGAGCAGATCATGCATATTAGTACAACATTACTATATGCATGATGTAACTTGGCACTTTTCTGGGAGCAGAGGATTAAGTGGGAGTTGGATGACTTCTAGTTGGTACAGATTGTTTCCACCATTTGCCAACCTTGGCTAAGAAACAATACAGTGCTCTGTAGCAAGGTAGCACTGGACTGGGCATTGTGAAAGCAATGTTGATTCCAGTGTGCTATTTGTCCTATTAGCAGGAGGAGGAGGACTTGTTCTTCTCACACCGCCCCTCCCCTCCTCAGCAGCCTATGTATTAGACAGCCACTAAAAGTGTCAAGTTATATTGACTGTATAATACACAGATAGGATCCTAAACCACACTCGGGAGGTTTTAGACAGAAATAAAAAAATAATTGAGAGTACAACAAGGAAGACTTTCAACTCATTTAAAAATCTCAGTATTTTACATTTCTGTTGAAATGTTATTAAGAATGGGCTGGTGCACACATTATTGTACAATACATACACAGAAATATTTTCATGCACAAATTGTTTTTCTATTCGGTGTTCATTGAGTGAATACTGTAGTCGTTTCACAATGCGTTCATATTGTTAGCCACACTCTCTAATCCCCTATAAGAAACAGAAAAGTGACATTACACACTATTCTACAGTCTTTCTCTAGGTAAATATTTTCTTTTGTGAATTCACAGAGTTCCCTAAGAATGTGAAACCAGAACATACAAAACTGTTAAATTAATAAAACACACATTTCTTCTTCAAAATCAAATGGAAAACCCCAGATGGAATAACAACAATATGAAAAGGACAGACTGCTACTCACTACATAAACGAGGCATTGAGCTGCAGACAGGCACAATGAAAAAGAATGTTAGAAATACACTCATGGAAAAACAATTGCAACGCCAAGGAGGAGTTGTGCAACATAAACGAAAGTTGGTAGGTGTGTTTAATACACATCTTTCAGATGATTTCTAATAAAGACAAAATTTCGCACCAGTCGCATAAGAGTATTCGCAGTTGAGTAGCCGAACTGAGCAGACCGCTACTCTCTGCTACTTGGTGTAGCTGCCAGAGGATAGCTCAACAGAGTGGTCACAAGTAAGGTGAAATGGGCGTAGCTGCCAGAGGATGCTCTTCAGAGCGCTGCAGATAAGCACAAGCCGCTGATCATCCCAGTGCTAAGCGGCAAGAGCTTTGGCTCAACTACCTGCAACCTTGGTTGCAAACCCCCGCAGTACTCTCCTGTTCTCTGGTAGGGTTTTTCAATGCCAGAAGCCTGTTCATGTTGGATAACCCCACGTACTGTAGGCCATTCTCTTCCTTCTGCACTCTCTTGTGCCACTCATTGTACTTCGCACAGACAGGCCACAGGGATTGCCCTCTGCTGTAGACACACGAAGAATACTGCATTCTCAAGAAAAAAAGCAAAGCTTGTTGTTTTTTTTAAAGAATCACAATTGTCACACACCTCACAATCTATCCCAAATAAAGTATCCTCAAGCAGGAAAGATGACTGATGCTTCATACATGTCCCCTCCAGTGACCCACAGCAAAGCTGCAGCACAAGAGGTGGGAATGCCGGTTGTCCCCACCAGCATCTCCTTCCCACTCACCACATTCCAAGAGACAGCTGCCTTGAAGGATCAGCAGATCACTGAGCATCAAAAGCTGATCAATCTGCTTGTGCAGAGTGACCGCACACAAACACAAACACACGTATCACTCACACAAGTGCCTGCCGCACATATAGAAGACATGTTCACTCTACCACCTACAGTGAACCAGGCATTGAATGAGCTGGAGCCAGAGCTGACTGAAGACACAAACAATACAGAAGACAGACCATGATGGCAGGTTGGCCGACACCACAAACTCCACAAAGACATGGTGACAAGTGAGCCCACAAGCTCAAGAGGCAACTGCTGAGTGCTGTTGCCAACTCTGACAATGTCAAATAGCAACATCAGCAATGGAAGGAACAACACAAACAACCCTGAGACTGCAGCACACTCAAGTACACAAGCAGCTACGCAGAATCCGAACACATCCTCAGCTGGCTTCCCACCAAACATCATATACAACAATGGAGAGCTTAGTCTCCTAAACAAAGAATTTAACAATAAGCACAACCCCACAACATACTACTCTAAACCCACCAGGGCCCACATCACACTGTATGTGGCGAACAAGACCAATTACACAAATCTACTGGACTTTCTAAAAGAAAAGTAAGTGGAACACTTTACCTACAAAGTCTTCTTGGAAAAGACAGCTATATGTGATCAAGAAGGTAGTTGCTCGAACACTGACTGAAACAGTACACAACAAACTCACTGCCTGAGGCTGAGAATGCATTCGTGTAAATCGAATGACTGAGTTCAGCACAGTGAGACCATCACACAATTACGTGTTTGAGCTGGCTGACATAGCCAAATCATGCAACTTGCTGAAGATGAAGTCCTTTCTTCACATGGTCCTAAATGTACAGATATACAACACATTGCGAACCCCTCAACAATGCCACAACTGCCACAGCTTTGTGCATATGGGTATTCAATGTGGTCTCACTCCCCACTGCCGAAAATGCACTGGTGGTCACACAAACCAACATTGCAAACTCCCCCATACAGATCCACGCAAATGTGCTAACTGTGGTGGGGCACACCCGGCCACACCCCTTAAGGAGTGGAATATCCTTTGTTGGAGTGGTAGCTGGCACCCCCAGCAGTGCAGGGCAGACAGAGGAAACTCATCTCAAAGCTGTGCACCCACAACAAACATCCCCAGCAACAGACACACACCACCACTCTCCCCCCCCCCAAAGACCATGGATTGCAGCCCACCACAACCCACAGAAAATGCACCAACATAGGGACTGCCACAACACCAGAGAAGGTGGAGGAGGACAACAACCAGAACAGAGGGAACAGAAACACACCACAAAAAGTACACAAACAGGACACCAACATGCATACACACAACGCAGACATCAAACCAATGACCCACACAACACATCGACTCTCCTCAGAGACTACACAGGTGCCCACAAATACTCCACATACAGCTGACTCACAAGCCAGACCACACCACACACCAGACATCAACACAAGTACCAATGGCTGCCATCACAATCAATAACCCACAGGCTGACACTCCCATCAACTCAACACTCCGAAGAATAATGGAGACATCATTTCCTGGACTCACAACTACCGTAGTAGTCATGATGATTATGGGGTATGTCTCTCAACTCTTTACACAGTTCATGTTAGGCTCGCTCAACTGGGCTAACATACAAACTATTATCACACCACTGTTTATACGAATACATGGATAACGTGCCACACCAGCCTTGAAACGCAAATGTCAACACAAACTCACAGATCCTGTTTCGAAATGCCAACAGGATCATAAACAAAAGAACCAAAACGGTTGCATTCATGGAGCAAAAGGGTATCTGAAATGCCCTTGTGAATGAAACACTGATTATGCCTCACAAACAGCTAAACATCCCTGGTTATTGCATCTATTGTACCAACTGAGAGGACAGCAGGAAGGGGAGGGGGGCGGGGCAGGAAAGATGGAGTGCCACAGCATCATCATACACAAAGACATAGAACACACAAACATCGAGCTCCATGCAGAGGCTATGGCCATCAGGGTCAAGTTCAATGGAGCTAATACAGCACTGGTATCGCTGTAGAACCCACCTAAAAACATAGTTACATGCGATATCAGTTGAGTTCACATGGCACTGCAGGTAATCGCCGCTGGAGATTTAAACTCAAAACACCCAGCCTGGAATTCATGAATATATCTTCAGCAGCAAGAAACTATACGAATATGCACTAGGCTGAAACAATATTATACTTGGGCTGGATATTCCCACGTATGTGCCCGCACAGGCTAGACATGTTACACACAGTCCTCATCAAGGACGTCACATGCACACTCAATTTTACAGTTGAAAAGGTCTGGATTCAGACCACATGTCTGTATTACTGCACACAGAAGAAACACTGCAGGACACAGAACCATGCAGAATACTCAACTACAAGCACATGACTTGGACCCTGTTCAAGGAAACACTTGATAGTCATATTCCAGACACTCACGAAATTAACAACATGGTATAAATTGATGAGGTGGTGGAGGCTCTCACTAGTGCTGTCCGAGACGCAATGTCTGATGCCATTCCACATACAACACCACAACAACACCCTATGGCCCTGCCCCAAGAAATCCCGGGCCTTATCTCAATGAGGAACCAGCTCAAGAGATACTAGCAGCATACCAGGTGCCCGTTCTACAAACTGCATGTTAACAAGACTACAGGGACTAATATGGAAGAAAATACAAAAAGTAAGAAATGAGCAATGGAGGCAGAAACTCACAACACTAGATACCACACATGCTGGTACATCCTGGCATGTGGAAGCTAGCCAGACACTTCATTTACTCAACAAGGATCAGATGGTCCTGCATACTCTGTAAAGGAAAAGGCAGAGCTTATGCCCAAGACACTTGCAGCGTCCTTCATGCTGAATCTGGCTCCTTCAGACCCAGTATCCACACTTGAAACGGATTAGGAGGTTCATGGCTTGTAGCCCAGTGCTCGTGGGACAAAATCACATGTACTAGTACAAAAGAAATTACTTGAGCTATCAAGCATACCAATGTCAGGAAATCCCAATGGCATTCAAAACCGTGCCCTCCAGGAGATCACGGATAAGGGCACAGAATACCTCACACATATAACGAATGGCATCTTAAAACACCAACACTTCCCAGACTTTTGGAAGGCAGCCAAGGTCCTTATATTCAAGAATTCAGGGAAGACCTCTCCGTCCCACAAAATTACTGACCCATCAGTCTGCTGTGCTCAGCAAGATTGTTGAGAAGGTAATACTAAAACACCTCACTAGTCACTGCATCGACAATGACACCCTAAAACCGGAGCAATTTGGCTTTAGCAATCTCCACTCACAATGCAGCTCCTCCATGTAGTTGAAAATGTAACACATGGCTACAATGTGAACAAAGCCACACGGGCTGTGTTCCTGTACAACAAAAATCTAAAAGCTTTCGACCTTCTCTGGCACAACAGCCTTATACACAGACTAAGTATACTGGTTTCCCTGATGGACTCATACGTCTCATACACTCATATCTCATGAACAGATGTTTCAACACTGATGTGCAGGGCAAACAATCGAAACAACACAGTATCCAAGCTGGAGTATGCCATGGAAGCATTCTGCGACCCATCTTGTTCAACATTAATGACTTTCCAGCAACACAAAAAACAACGTTAGCCATCTACACAGACGACATAGCCATCCCTGCACAAGACTGGAAACTGTCGAACATAAATTCACGAATACAGATGGCTCTAAGGACAGCCGAGACTTGGTTGGAATGGTGGCATATTGAAGTAATCATTAACAACTGTGAAACAGTTCTGTTCATATTCAGTCCAAAGCCACTGTGCAAACATCAGCACTGCAGAAAGGTAACACCACATGTACACTCAATACGTTTCCGAGAGAAAGTCTGATACCTCCATGTCTGGCTGGACTGGAAACTTACATGGGGTGACCACATAGAATACATTGCCAACAGGGTGCACCTGAGGCTCAAACAACTCTAGTCTACGCTCAGCAGGAAAGTACACTAAATAGGAGGATGTCAAGGTCCAAATACATGACACTAATTAGACCTCTGATGACGTACGCAGCTCCTTTCTGGGGATATGCAGATCCTACACACCTTTGGCGCCTGCAGATCATACAGAACAAAGTGCTACACATCATTAGCAATGGTCCATGCTACCCCCGCACTGTGGATCTTCACAATGAATACCACCTTGCAACTCTCAATCAAGTATTCTAAAAACTCGCCACACGACTATACAGGAACTAGAGGCACTCGAACAATCCTTTCATCCTGACTCTGGGAAACTATGATCACAATCACACGTGGAAGCATAAGCGTCCAAAGACACAGCTAGCTGGGGCATAATCAACTATGGTGAACTAACATACACTCACAAGCACCAACACTGGCAAGCCCTTGCATGTCAGCAACTCTGACAGAACATGTCAAATGTTATCACAGCTGACCAACAGTCTACAGCAGGGAAGCAGGCAAGCTTGCACACTAATGCACAAACAAACCACCAACACTACCCTACACTGTGAATTAAAAATATGACCTATTGAACACTAACCGATGGTGAACCCAACTGTTACAGGTATATTGATGCTGACTGAGAAGCCAAAAAAAAAAAACCTACCCTCATGACCTGTTGCAGGCAACAAGAAAACTGCTACTGCTCTTACAACCTGACCCAACTATCGTAGAGGTTTTCTTCCCTTGGCTCTTGCCTTGGCACTTTTTCTCCTCTGCCATTCAAACTGCTACTGTTCGTTCAACTTTCGACACAATCTAGCTCCAGATGGGCACATATTAATGGTTAATTATAATCAGACATACGCAAACATCAAAGTACCCACATCCTACAAGACCTCACTTAGTGAAAACGAACCAATATACAGAGATGACAGTAGACCATTTATGTTGGCCATCATGCCGCTGTGGGCTTGGAAAGAGGAGGAGAGAGAGAAAGTTGCACTGGTAGCGTCACTATGAGGATGCAAATCAGGTTTGCTTTAAATACACACTGTAATGGTCATTAGCGAAAGTTACCTTTGACAATGGATGTGCTGACTTGATGTTAGTCAGAATGCCTTTAAGGCAACAAAGATCCTATTATTAACACCTTATTTAGTTTGAACAAGGTTATGTAATAGGGCTATGAGAAGCTGGATGCTCCTTCTGTGATACTGCAGAAAGACTAGACAGGAATGAAGCCACTGTACGTGATAGCTGGCAGTGCTGGTGATGAAAATGTACGGTCGCGAGAAGATTGGGCTCTGGATGGCCACATGCAACTACCGAGAGGAAACACTATTGTGTTCGGCAAATGGCTTTGATGCAGCGTACTGCATCGGCAGCATCAATATGAGCAGCAACTGGCCACCACAGTGACACAATGAACTGTTAAAAATCGGTTACTTCAGGGGCAGCTCCGAGCCA
This sequence comes from Schistocerca nitens, assembly GCF_023898315.1. NCBI lineage: Eukaryota > Metazoa > Arthropoda > Insecta > Orthoptera > Acrididae > Schistocerca > Schistocerca nitens. The sequence goes on along the minus strand of NC_064614.1, from coordinate 530,039,165 downwards.
GATGCCCAGTAGTGTGCATTCCACTGACTCCAAACCTTCACCATTTGTGACTTCAGAGGTGTCAAGTAAGAGCTCATTGGGGTGCAGGGTGGAGATTCGTTGTGTTTTCTGATGAAATCTGGTTCTACCTCAATGTCAGCGATGGCTGTGTGTTGGTTATGAGGAGGCCAATTGAGGTCCTGTGACCAACTTGTCTGCATGCCGGACACATTGGACCTACACCCTGAATTACGGTCTGAGGTGTGATTTTGTATGGTAACAGAAGCATTCTCATTGTTATCTCACACACCCTGACTGCAAAACTGTATGTCAATTGCGTGATTCAACCTGTTGTGCTGCCACTCATCGACAGCTTTCCAGGAGTGTTTTCGAAAAGGATAATGTTAGCTCATATACTGCTGTTGTAACCCAACATGCTCTACAGAATATCGACACATTGCCTTGGCCTGCTCAATCACCAGGTCTGTCTCCAATTGAGCACATGTGAGGCATCATCAGATGAAAACTCGAGCATCATCCACAAAAAGTGTTAACTGTCCCCGTATTGACTGACCAAGTGTAACAGGCAAGGCATTCCATCCCACAAACTGACGTCTGGCACCTGTACAACACAATGTGTGCTTGTTTGCATTCAACATTCTGGCAGTTACACCAGATATTAATGTACCAGCATTTCACAACTGCAATGGCTTATGCTGCACTTATATTAACCTGGGATCTTGGAATGTTGATCACTTACAAATGATAACTATGCAAATATATTCCTGAAATTTCATTACTCTACATTGATTATTTTTTGGTGTAGTGATTTCTTTCCATGAGTGTACTTCAGCTTTTGAATACAGCTTTTCTTCAGAAGTAGAAAACTCACACGCATTCACACAAGAACAACTCACACACAAATAGCCAACATCTTCAGGAGCTAACGTCAGACTGCAACTAAGTCTGATGTGAGCAAGAATGTAGTTGGGGTGGGTATTGGGGTAAATAAATGGTATGGGATGGAGTCGCACAGGGATGGAAGGGTAGGGGTGAAGGAAAAATGCTAGTGCTCCCTGTACAAGTGTGCAAGAAGGACATGAAAGGTCAGCAGCATTGGTTGGATGGACTGGGAAGGGGGAGGGAAGAAGGGGGGGGGGGAGTAGGAGGAAAGGGACAGGAAAGAAATGTAAAAGACAAAAGGATTGTGTAGATGCACTGAAAAGACAGAAGGTGTGTGTAGTACTGGAGTGGCAGGAGAGAGGGATAGGCAGGCGGAGGTCAGCAACTAGCGAAGCTTGAGGCCAGGAGGGTTATAGAATCAGAGGATATGCTTAGGGACAGCTCCCATGGGCTCAATTCAGAAAAGCTGGTGTTGGTGGGAAGAACTGTGATGGCACAGGCTGTTAAGCAATCATTAAAATGAAGCACATATGTTGGGCAGTATGTTCAGCAACTGGGTGGTCTAGCAGTCTGTTGGCCACAATTTGGCAGTGGCCATTCATGCTGACAGAAAGCTTTTAGCTGCCACATCCACACAAAATGCAGCACAATGATTGCAGCAAAGTCAGTACATCATATGGCTGCTTTAACATGTGGCCTGCCTTCGATGGGGTAGGACACGCCGACACGCAAGTGACACAACTGGAGTAGGTTGCACTGGAAGGATGTACACGGAAGGTCATACTACTCGCCCTATTGCACCAATATGAGCCATGAGGCATGGGGATGGTAGCGGTGTGGAGTGGGGATGGACAAGGATATTGTGTATGTTGGATGGGTAGCAGAGTATCGCAGGGGAGGGATGGGGAGGATAGTGGGGAATATATTTCTCATTTTAGGGCAGCTGGAGAGATAGCGGAACCCTTGGCAGAGAATGTGATTCACTTGCTTCAGTCCTAGGTGATACTGACTCAAGAGATGAGTGCTCCACTGTGGCCAGACAGTGGGTTTGCGAAGGCTGACTGATGACACAAGGCATACGATGTCTGTTTCTGGATAAGAGTGGGAGGGTAATTTCAGTCTATGAAGATGTCAGTGAGACATTTTGCATATTTGGAGTGGGCCTGCTCGTCACTAAAGAAGTGACAATATGGGTGATCAGACTTTATGGAAGGGGCTTCTTCATGTGGAATGGGTGGTAGCTTTTAAAGTGGAGGTATTGTTTATGGTTGGTAAGTTTGATGTGTCCTTGAGGTAGAGGTTGACATCAAAGAAGGTGGCTTATTGGGCTGAGAAGGACCAGATGAAGTAAGTGGGGAGGTTGATATTCTTGAGGAATGTAGATGGCTGTCCTCTCCCTCAGTCCAGATCACGAAGTGGGTTAAGAGCTGGGATTCTAGCTAGTTATGAAGGATATCCCTAGACAGCTCTTGAATAGGTTAGCCACACAGATGCCCACTGCTGTATAATGGTTTTGTCTGTAGATGGTACCTTCAAAGCAGAAGTAATAATAGATGATGATATAGTTGGTCGTGGTGACCAGGAAGGAGGTTGTACGTTCCGAGTCAGTGGGCACTGGGGGAGGTAATGTTCAGTAACAGCAAAGTCATAGGCATTGGAGACTTTAGGGTACAAGAATGTGGCATCGGCAGTAACGAGCAAGTCATTGGGTGGTACAGGAACTGCAACTGTGGAGAGCTGGTGCAGGAAATGATTAGTGTTGTTTATACGGGCGGATAGGTTACGGGAAATTGCTGCATATGTTGGTTCACTAGGGAAGAGATTCTCTCCATTGGGACATGGTATCCAGCCATAGTGGGGCATCCTGGGTGGTTGGGTCTACTAACTTTAGGAAGCATGTAGAAGGCAAGAGTGTGGGGAGTGGTGGGAGTGACAGAGAGACAGGCTTTGGGGAGATGTTCAGGATGGACCTAAGGATCTCAAAAGAGAATCGAGACTGTCCTGATTTAAAGAGTGGTGTCACCTTGGCCTGTCTTGTAGGCAGACACATCTGTCATCTGTTGGAGCCCTTATGCCGGATTACGCCTTCGATTTATGACTACTCTCATGGAGCCTCTGTCAGCAAGTATGATTATAAGGTCGGGATCGGGTTTTCAATTGCGGATTGCGATTATTTCTGCAAATGTGAGCTTGGTTTCCACGTTGAGGGATCTGGTGAACACTGTAGAAGAAATTCTGGAAATTTAACAGGTAATTCACTGACAGTGTCGGTAGACAACAGTTGGATGGAGGATCAAACTGAGTGAGGCATGGTTATTAATGGGTTTGGAATGAGTCTGATTATTAGTGTTAGTAGCAAAACAATTGATCAATTGTAAGAATCAAGAGAAGGAGAGAATGTCTTCAACAAGCCCAGCATGACTGAATTTGGTGGAGGGTCAAAGGGTAAGGTCTGTGGAAAGAACTGGCATTTCTGTGGGACTGAGACTTTTTGAGGACAAGGTCATGACAGTGTTGTCGGTCTGTTTAGGATCTGGGTTCTGTAAGGTGCCAAGAGGGACTTGGGAGTGGTATATGTAGTAGGTCTGCAAGACAGGGTTTGGCAACTAACCTAACCTCTTACATAAAAGAGGTTCTTCCCTCCACCTTCTCTCCACAGTTCCTGTTCCTTTACATGGTGGCAGCCTGCTTGTCACTGTCAGTGCCACCTCCCTCCACACTAACATCACCAACACCCATAGCGTTAACCATATTGAACACCACCTATCCCAGTGCCCCACTGCCTCCAAACCTACAACCTCCTTCCTGGTCATCATGACGACCTACATCCTCACCCCTTATTAATTCACCTTTGAAGGCATCACCAACAACATATCCATGGTACAGCAATGGGCATCCACAGCACACCACCCTACACCAACACATTCTTGGGTCATCTAGAGAAATCCTTCATAACCACTCAGAATCACAAATGCCTCACCTGGTTCAGATTCACTGATGGCATCTTCATGATCTGGACCAAGGGTGAGGCCACCCTATTTCACATTCCTCAAAAACCTCAACACCTTCTCCTCCACTGCTCCTCCTCAGCCACCTTCCTCAATGTCGACCTTCACCTCAAGGATGGCAACACTTGTAACTCTGTGAACATCAAACCTACTAACTACCAATAATACCTCTACTTTGCCTTGACACTTGCCACACATTCCACATGAAGAAGTCCCTTCCACACAGCCTAGCCACCCATTGTCGTCACATCTGTAGTAGCTAGCAGTCCCTCTACAAACATGCCATGTGTCTCACTAGGGCCTTAAAAGAACAAAATTACTCTCCCAAACCTTTTCAGAAACAGATCTCACATGTCTTGTCTCGCCAGTCAGCTACCATTCCCCACACATGCACTGTCCACCTTTGCCTCACCCATCAGCTACCAATCCCCACATACCCATTGTCCCTCAACTTCTCAACTATCTCTCATCCTGCCCTGAAATAAATGAGAAATATCCGCCCCACCTTCCCACAGTGGTATTCCACCACCCAACCGAACTACACAATATTCTTGTCCATCTGTACTCTTCCGGTGCTATGCCTCATAACTCATATTGGTGCAACAGACCCACATGCAAGACCTGTCCCATACATCCTACCACTACCACCTACTCCAGTCCTGTGATTGGCATCTCCTACCCCATCAAAGGCAGGCCACATGTAAAAGGAGCCATGTGATCTACCAACTTAGCTGCAGCCATTGTGACACATTCTATGTGGGCTTGACAACTAACAAGTTGTCTGTCCACATGAAAAACCATTGCCAAATTGTAACCAATAGACAGGTGGTCCACCTAATTGATGAAATGCCACCCAACAGAATGTGTTTCACTTCAGAGACTGTTCTACAGCTTGTGCCATCTGGATTCTACACAACAACAGCAGCTTTTGCTAACTGAAGAGGTGGGAATTCTATCTACAACATCTCCATCATTCCCTTAAACCTTGCAATACCAAAAGGAGGGGGAGGGAGAGTAACTTTGTGCCCACCTCCTGAAAATATCATAATGTAGTCAGGTACTTTATATCTTAAAATTTTGAAAATAATATTTATTGATTTTAATGAAGTCTTCTGCCAGATTCCGTAAATGTTTTAAATTTTGCAGTTAAATTTAACCCATAAATTTTGGTCTCATTAGCAGATGTGACATTTCACACTGAACGACATATTAAATATCTTCAGTTTCAGGACCCAACTAACACATCAGTATCTCTTTAAAAAGTGTGAAAAGTATGATGTTAGTATAAGTCTGCAATAATTAAAATTTTGTGGTGGTCACAAAATACATACTCTCTACCCCCTCCTTGGTAGTACACATTACTGAAAGTGTGTAGGTACTGCTAAGAGTGTGTTAAAAGATATTTTCAAATTTGGATCCCAAATACACATTAGTACTTCTTTAAAAAGTATACCTAAACCTACATCTGACATGACAATGTTAATATATGTCAACAACAACCTACATTTTTTTTTTTTTTGGGTGTGTGCATAGACTAACCCCCACCCTGTGAATACACATTATTGGCAATACAAGGTTTAACCCCCTGCCCTCAACCTTCACTAGTCCCTGTCCTCCACCTGCCTGTCCTCTTCTTTGCCTCCACTCCAGTACTATGCATAGCTTCTACCCTGCCAATGCTCCTACACAGTCATTTTCTCTTCTCTCCTCTCCATTTCCTCCTTCCCTTTCCCTCACCCTTCTTCTAGCACAAACTCCCGAGCAAAACTCCCCAATGCTGCACCTAGTAGCTCTCTCCTGTCCCTACCATGTCTCTGTTTGCTACCATGGTGAGCATCTTCCCTACCCCTATCCTGCTGTCCTTCCCTCTCCCTGTCCCACACCTCCTCCTTATCTCTGCTACCCACCCCAGTCAGACTGCTACTCACATCTGATGCTGTCACAGTTGGGCCTTGTTGCTTGGAGACACTGGTCATAAGTGTTTATGAGTTTTTGTTGTGTGAATGTGTGCGAGTTTTCTACCTCTGAAGGAGAACTTTGTCCAAGATCTGAAATATTACTAGTATATGTTTTCATTATGCCTCTCTGCAATTCAACAACTGCTCTATGTGGTGAGTAGCAATCTATCCTTTCCATATTGTTGTTATCCCATCCTGGACATGTCATTGTTTGAATTTGGTTGATGTCCTCCTTCCATCCAACATTTCAGTGCTCTTCCCTTTGTTACTAACCTTGATCGCATTTTATTACTCAGTGTCCATCCTTTTCCGTCTCTACTTTGCAGTATTATTGTCTTTCTTCCTGAACTGCACAGATTCCGACTTCCAAGCAACACTATACGATGTGGAATCCAAAATTTTCGGGACTGGTGCTGCCATTTGGAAAGTAGGAGTAGTAGATCTTTAACCACTAGGTGGTGAGAGCTGCATATCTGATAAGTCAGTGTGCGGAGTGGCATTCAGCTGGGAGGATGTGTTGCGTGTCCACAGTGATTTCCGTAATATTCTACGTTTGGTGTGTGCCGATTTTACAATGGATCTGCAAACAGAACAGCGCGTGTGTATCAAATTCTGTGCATATCTCGGGAAAAGTGCTACGAAGACCCTTGCAATGATACAACAAGTGTTTGGGGGACAGAGCATGAGCCGTACATGTGTGTTTGAGTGGCATGCTCGGTTCAGGGCCAGTCGTACATATGTCGAAGATGATGCTCACACTGGAAGGCCCATTAGCTCCACAATGCCAGACATTGTTGCCAAACTTCAACAATTGGTTCGTGCGGGTCGACGTCGAACCATTCAAGACCTTGCGGATGAAGTGGGTATTGGTTATGGAACATGTCAACAAATGTTGACTGATTAATTGGGCATGCATCATGTCGCTGCAAAATTTGTGCCAAGGATCTTGACTGCCGATCAGAAGGCACAGCATGCTGAAGTGTGCATGGACCTTCATCAGACCACATCTGATGATCCAACCTTCTTGTCATGGGTTATCACAGGTCACGAGAGCTGGATTTACGGTTATGACCCAAAGCCAGAGCAACAATCATCCCAGTGGAAGAGCCGGGCTCTCCAAGACCCAAAAATGCGAGACAGGTGAAGAGCAAAGTGAAGAGCATAATCATCGTTTTCTTTGATACTGAGGGAATTGTGCACTAAGAATTCATACCACCCAACCAAACACTGTATTCCGAGTACTACTGTGACGTTTACTAACGGCTCTGTGAAAACATGCGGCGACGATGGCCTGAACTTTGCCATCAAGGGAACTGGCTGCTGCATCACAACAATGCACCCTGTCACACATCCTTGCTCACCAGCACCTTTTTGGCAAAAAAAAAGAGAGAGAGAGAGAGAGAGAAGGAGAAGAAGAAGAAGAAGAAGAAGAAGAAAAACCATGGCAGTTGTACCCCACCCACCATACTCATACTCACCAGATTTGGCACCTTGCAACTTCGCGTTATTCCCAAAACTGAAACTCAAGTTGAAAGGCCATCGGTTCGACACTCTCGAGAGGATTCAAGAAGCATCACTGGTGGTGATAACCCCCTCAAAGAACAGAACTTCCAGAAAACGTTTGACCAGCGGAGAAGTGCTGGGACCAGTGTGTACATGCGGATGGGAACTACTTCAAGGGTGATGGTGACCATTAGTCCAAAGGTAAGGTTTTCAACAGATGGCAGCAACAGTACCGAAAATTTTGGATAGCACCTCGTATGAATGATCATCCAGCTACAAGACATGGCTATGTGCTCCTGCAGTTTGTAGCCACAGCATCTTGTGTCCTACATTTCTCCTGCCAATATAATTATTCCTACACCTCCAAACTGATCACACTATTCCACTTCACACTCACATATTTTTTGGGTATTTTCCTGTGCCACATGCACTTCACTGTACCCTGCACAAGTCCCCTTCCCGCTCCTCCTCATTTCACACTCATTCAGGCTCACATTGTAATGACCTCACTTAATCGAATTACACTATCTTTCCCACTCTCCCCCTCTTTACATGTATCCAGCCACTGACCTGCGTCCCACTCTATTATCATCTTTTTATTTCAAGTTGAGTAAATATACAGCAGTCAGTCGCTAAAATCTGCTTATTGCACATCTAGATTTCAACCACTGTGTGGCTATTATCAGTGCAATAATATGTAAGTCAGATCATCATTATTGCTTGTTTATACAAACAGCCCCTACTAGACTATCCATGTCAGCATTTCAGTTGATGGTGAACTGAAATACTGACATGGATAGGCTGGTAGGGGCTATTTGCATAAACAACCACAAATAACAATTTGACTTGCATCTTACCATGCTGATGATATCCACACAAATGTTGAAATCTTGCTCTGCAATAAACAGGTTATTAGAGACAAATTGCTGTACATTTTCTCAACTTTAAATAACAACAGTCACTGACCACATCTATTCCATATGGAAGAGAACCTGATAAAACTCTTTACTAATTTTATCACTTTGTGCATTGTTTTTATTTTGTTTTTGCTTATCACTATAGGCCCACCTTATTTAAGTTTCATTTTCCACTATAATTCATCTGTATTTACCCATCTCAGGTTGCAACCCTTCCTTTCATGACAACTCCTATCTGATCAAATTCCATCATCAATAGTTCTCACCAACCTAGACCTGCAGAACCATATCAATCAGGCCCAAGCCTCCTTGCACTACTTGCTCTCCATCCATAAAATTCTCCTGCTTTGCTGTCCCAAATTCCTCCATCCCATCTCCCAGACTGAAACCCATGCCCTCCATGAACTTGAGAAACATGCACAATTCCATTTCAAAAAACTGTTCAGGCTCTTCACCTCAGACCCCCGCAGTGGACTACCACAGTCTACCACCACTACAAGAATCTCCATGTAACCTCCCCTGCATCCCCTCATAGCTGCAAAACCCTGCCTTGGATACCTGCTACATTTACCACACCCTCAGAAACTCCCTCCTATGAGCCTACAGACCCTAGAGGCTAAACAGATCTGCACACACTCATGAATCTGTCCTCCATCATAAGTCTCAGTCCCAAGAAATATCAAAGGTCTTACCTTTTGCCTCACTTTCAAATGCAATTGTGCTGGGCTCGTTAAAGACATTCTCTCCTTCTCTCAACCCCTACAACAGATCACACTTTTTTTTGTCACTAACCCTACTAATCAGACTCAATCCAAAACCAATACCGAACCCTGCCTCACTCAGTTTACTCCTTCATCCAACCACGATCCTCCCCTACTACCCCTAAATCCTCTCTGTTAACTTTCCAGAATGTCCCAACCTTGAACCTTGCCTCTAAAACATTCTCCACGTCCCTCAATCAAATGGAAACCAATCTCACATCTGCATCTAAAAACTGATTCTGCCTTATAATCATACCTGCTGACAGAGGCTCCACCACTGTGGTTATGAACTGCAGGGATGACTGGCAGGAGGACTCCACCAGCTGTCACATACATCCATGTACAAGCTCTGCCACAGTGATCCCAGCCCAGAAATCCTGCAGGACCTCCAGTCCACACCAGAACCACTCCCCTGAGTCTGTCTCTCCTTCAACCCTGCACTCATACCCTCTACATGCTTCCTAAAGTTTGTAACTTCAACCACCCAGGATGCTCCACTGTGGCTGGTTACTGTGCACTCACGCAGAGAATTTCTGCTGTTGTGGACCAACACCTCCAGCCTACTGTTTGTAAACTATCGTCCCATTTAAAACACACTTGCCATTTCTTCCACCAACACTTCAGAGTTTCTGTTCCTTTGTCATCTGATGCCTTGCTTGTTACTGCCGATGCCAGCTTCCTCCACACTAAAATCCTTTCCTCAATTGAACAATATCTACCCCAACATTCGTCTGACTCCAAACCTACAACCTCCTTCCTGGTTATTGTGACCAACCATATCCTCCCTCATAATTACTTTTCATTTGAAGGCATCACCCACAAACAAATCAGTGGTATAGCAATGGGCACTGCATGGCACCATCTCATGCTAATTTATTCATGGACCATTTACAAGAATCCTTCTTAACCAGCCATAATCCGAAACCTCTCACTTCGTCCAGATTCAATGATGTCTTCTTATTGACACTGATTGAGGGAGAAGACACCCTTTCCACATTCCACCCTGGAACTCTCCCTATAACATATCTTTTGTTCCTGCATGCCCTCTGGTCTCAGTCTTTACTAGTTCCTATCATCCATCTGCCTGTCCCCTTCCCTACTCCTACTCTACTGCTACACATGCCTCCCACTTTGTAAATGTAAGTATATAATTGTTTCCTCTTCTCTCCCCTCCCTTCCCCCACCCCCTCCCTCCCCTTTCCCAGCACAGTTTTTCTATGCTGTACCTAGCAGCTTAATTCTCCAGTCCCCACCACTTCCCTACATGCACCCACAGCCAGCACTAGCATCTTCCCCCATCCCTACCCTCCTATCCCTCCCACTTCCCATCCCGTGCCTCTTCCTTATCCCCACAACCCACCCACTCAGGTTAGATGCAGCCACAGTAGGCCTAAGCACCCAAAGAGTGTGTGTGTGTGTGTGTGTGTGTGTGTGTGCGTGCGTGTGAGATGTTCTGTGAGTGTATTTCCTACTTATGAAGAAGGATTTTTCCCAAAAGCTGAAATATTTCTAACATTCTTTTTCACAATGCCTGTCAGTGACTCATGCCTATTCTATGTGGTGAGTAACAACCTATCCTTTCAACATTATTGTTATGCACTTTTTTCCCAATGTCAATGGCAGAGGATAATATTCTTAGATGAAAAGATTGTATAGTTCTTATTTTCAACTCAAAATCAAGATTACAGTATTTTTCATTTATCTACTGTCCTAATCATTCAAAAAGTTTAATTTCACCTATTTTTAAATAATACTGAGGCAGCAAAACGTTGCTCTTGTAAGAGTAATGCCAGAAACAGCCGCACTGTGTTACGTTGAATAAAAATTTGTTACCTGCAGGCCACATGCTGAAGTTAGTGACCACCTCATTTCTTAAAAAGTTACATTACATTACACATATTTCACAATATCACTTGCATTTTTTGTTGAAGTCTATTTTTTTAAATCATCTCTCACATTCGGCAGCAGATGATTGATAGATGTCGAAGTAATACACCAAGCACTTAACACTATACATCACTCCAATTATGTTCAACTTTCTTCCCCACTTGCTGACACTGGAGAAGAACATTCTGCTTCCTGCTGTTTGAATATGAAATGAGTAACCTGTAACACTCCAGCTTATGCTTCACACAATCAAGTACTTTTAAAATCACAGAAGATATTTCCTGGCCTCAAACTGACACTTTTTCCAGTAAATGTCTCACACAAAAACGTACCAATTGAAATCATGCAGATGGTCATTTCTTGAAGCAATAACAAAAACCTGAAAAAATATGTATGTTGAGATGTGCACTAATTTCTAATGCATGACCTCAAGAGTCTTCAAAACACCAGTAATACAGAAATGTTACAAATGTGTACAATATCTGTCTCCCCTATTTTATAAAAGGGCATACCAATGACTATAGTAATCTGTCTGGAAATTGATAACACTTGAAAAGCACATTGCTCAGGCAACTTGGATTAATACTAATACAAAGTCTGTTCAAAAAATTCGGTAATATTAGTAATTTTGCGCCAATGGTACAATGGAGAGAAATGTGACTGGCATCCTTGCATATGCCTGTGTATATTGTGTACTGCTGGAAGTTTCACTGATGTACATCTGCTATTTATTATTCCGTGCTGTTTTGAGTAGAATGTTGTCTCACATTTTGCGAATTTCGAGATGGCAGAGTTAGAGGAGTAATGCGTCTGCATTAAATTTTGTGTAAAACTCAAGAAAACCTTCTCAGAGACACACCAGATGATGCAGGAAGCCTACAGTGATGAGTCCTTAAGCAGTACTCAATGTTATGAATGGTTTACATGGTTTAAAAATAGCTGGACGAAAGTTAAAGATGATCCTCATTTACGATGCCCTCTGATGTCTACATCTACATACATACTCCGCAATCCACCATACGGTGCGTGGCGGAGGGTACCTCGTACCACAACTAGCATCTTCCCTCCCTGTTCCACTCCCAAACAGAACGAGGGAAAAATGACTGCCTATATGCTTCTGTACAAGCCCTAATCTCTCTTATCTTATCTTTGTGGTCTTTCCGTGAACTATAAGTTGGCCTCAAATGCTGGTTCTCTAAATTTCCTCAGTAGCGATTCACGAAAAGAACGCCTCCTTTCCTCCAGAGACTCCAACCCAAGTTCCTGAAGCATTTCCGTAACATTCGCGTGATGATCAAAACTACCAGTAACAAATCTAGCAGCCTGCCTCTGAATTGCTTCTATGTCCTCCCTCAATCCGACATGATAGGGAACCCAAATGCTCGAGCAGTACTCAAGAATAGGTCGTATTAGTGTTTTATAAGCGGTCTCCTTTACAGATGAACCACATCTTCCCAAAATTCTACCAATGAACCAAAGACGACTATCTGCCTTCCCCACAACTGCCATTACATGCTTGTCCCACTTCATATTGTTCTGCAATGTTATGCCCAAATATTTAATCGATGTGACTGTGTCACGCGCTACACTACTAATGGAGTATTCAAACATTATGGGATTCTTTTTCCTATTCATCTGCATTAATTTACATTTATCTATATTTAGAGTTAGCTGCCATTCTTTACACCAATCACAAATCCTGTCCAAGTCATCTTGTATCCTCCTACAGTCACTCAATGACGACACCTTCCTGTACACCACAGCATCATCAGCAAACAGCCGCACATTGCTATCCACCCTATCCAAAAGATCATTTATGTAGACAGAAAACAACAGCGGACCTACCACACTTCCCAGGGGCACTCCATATGATACCCTCACCTCCGATGAACACTCACCATCGAGGACAATGTACTGGGTTCTATTACTTAAGAAGTCTTCGAGCCACTCACATACTTGGCAACCAATCCCATATGTTCATACCTTAGTTAGGAGTCTGCAGTGGGGCACCGAGTCAAGCGCTTTCTGGAAGTCAAGGAATATGGCATCCGTCGCTTTCTAAAGCCGTGCTGATGCATGGACAGCAACTTCTCTGTCTCAAGGAAATTCATTATATTCGAACTGAGAAAATTTTCAAGAATCCTGCAACAAACCGATGTTAAGGATATTGGTCTGTAATTTTGAGGATCCGTCCTTCTACCCTTCTTATATACAGGCATCACCTGCGCTTTTTTCCAGTCGCTTGGGACTTAACGTTGGGCAAGAGATTCGCAATAAATGCAAGCTAAGTAAGGAGCCAATGTAGTAGAGTACTCTCTGTAAAACCGAATTGGAATCCCATTAGGACCTGATGATTTATTTATTTTCGACCCATTCAGCTGCTAAACAACCCCAGGGATGTCTATCACTATGTCCTCCATACGGGAATCTGTACGAGACTCAAACGGCGGTATGTTTGTACGATCCTCCTGAGATTTCTCAAATGCTAAATTTAAAATTTCAGCTTTCGTTTTGCTGTCTTCTGTTGCCAGGCCAGACTGATCAGTGAGTGACTGGATGGAAGCCTTCGACCCACTTACCGATTTTACGTAAGACCAGAATTTCCTTGGGTTTTCAGGAAGATCTTTTGGTAAGGTATGATGGTGGCAGTGGCTGTATGCTTCACGCATCACTCTTTTTACAGCAGCTCAAATCTCTACTAACTTGTGCCTGTCCTCATTCTCCCAACCTTTCTTGTACCGCGAGTGCAACTGTCTTTGCTTCCTGAGCATTCTCCGAATTGCGCTGTTAAACCACGGTGGGTCTTTTCTGTCCATATACCACTTTTTCGGAACATACTTCTCCAATGCGTGAATTACAATGTGTTTAAAATTTGCCCATAATTCTTCCACGTCCATCGTACTGGAAGTAAATGAAGTCGATTCATTTACTAAGTGGGATGCTAACAACTGCTTATCTGCTCTTTCTAGTAAGAATACTCTCCTAGCCTTCTTGACCAACTTTTTAACTTTTGTAACCATAGTGGTAATGACAACATCATGATCACTAATCCCTGTCTCAACACTGATACCATCAATGAGGTCTGGTCTGTTCGTGGCTACCAGATCTAAAATATTTCCATTACGCATTGGCTGTCGATTTAGGTGTTCAAGACAGTTTTCGGATAATGTGTTCAAAAGTAATTCACACGACGGCTTGTCTGTATCACCTGTACTTAATCCATAGACATCCCAGTCTATACTAGGTAGGTTGAAGTCGCCTCCGACTAATATAGTATGACCTGGGTACTTCTGCGATACAGAGTGTAGACTCCCTTTGAATGATTCTAGAACTGTCATGGTGGAACCTGGTGGTTGGTAATAACACCCAACAATTAACTTTATTCCTCCTAGCCCTGTTAAATGTGTCCAGATAACTTCACAATCACACTCTACTTCGACCTCAGTAGACACAATATTTTTGTCAACTGCAATGAAGACACCGCCTCACACGGTGTCTAATCTGTCTTTCTGATACACGTTCCAACCCTCACTAAATATTTCAGAACTTCCTATCTCAGGGTTCAGCCAGGTCTCAGTCCCGAGAATAATTTGCATGCCACACGCTTCCTGAGGGCAGTAAATTCAGGAACTTTATTCTGAACACACTGAAAATTTACTGCTAATATCTTGACAGCTGAAGTGTCTTTACACTGAGTGCGTCCTGATTTCCCTGCTTGCACGTCGACTGGTGAGTGTTCATCAGGACACTTGACACTACTGCCTAGCCTAAAAAACCCCCATGTGCTCGCCACATGTACTCTGCTACCCAAGCAGCCGCTTCCTACTGACAATGCTCATGTCAGGAATATCAATGAAACTGTGCTTAACAATCGAAGACTGACTGTCCGAGAGATTGAAGAAGAAGAATGCAACATTTCAGTCAGATCATGTCATGAAATTCTGACACAGCATCTTGGAATGCATTCTGTTGCTGCCAAGTTTGTTACACGGCTCATGAGTCAAGATCAGAAAGACCTTTGCCCCACAATCTGTGAAGAGTTTTTGGATCGTGCAGATGAGAACAAGGTGTTCTGTAAGATAATCATATCTGGTGATTGGATCAAAGTTAAAACCCCACTGAAAGGATGAAGATTTGCAAAGACAGACAAGATGAAAGTAAATTTGAGGGCGGCACTTCGCATGATCCAGAACTTGTAACTGAAGGCTGAATTTCTTATTGTCTGATCCAGAAAGAGGCATACAGAGACTGCTTCCAGAAGTGTAAATGACATTCAGAGTGGCATATTAATTGCAGAGGAGATTATTTTGAAGGAGACCATGCACAATAAGTAAAAGGTAAGCATAGAAAATTTTTGTGGGCAAAGTTTCAGAATATTTTGAATGTATCTCATATATATTGAACTGTCCTCATAAGCCTGCTTGACATTTCATCATATTCATTCAAGTCTTCAAGCAAGATGATTTAAAACTGATTTAATTTAATTTTTGTTTCTTTGTTGTAGCAGTGCATAATAAATTGTTTTGGAGAATTGGTTTCTATAAGTTATGCAGTCCTAGTCCTGCCAATAAAATTGTGATTTCAGTTATCACTACAGGCAGTTTAGTTACTTTTTTCCATCTTTCTCACTTTCATCTGACTGCCCCTTACAGATAATGAAATTTTTTACACAAATTTGGCAGCTCACAACTATTTAATTTCCCTACTGTGGAGATGTAATACCTTTATTGGCCGTGAATAACAGCCAAGCTTCCCACTTGTTTCCTCTAGCTAATGTTTTATTCCAAAACCCTGTACTCAACATTTCCAATTTAAAATTAGCACTAACTTGTATTACTTATATTCTTCAACATTGTTCATTATCTTCCTCTTCTTTACCATTGCAAAACTTCATTGTGTGTGTCTGTATGTTAACTTCATTGTGTGTGTGTGTGTGTGTGTGTGTGTTTTTACAACAGCCTCTATGTTACTGTGTTCAACCAAACTTTTATTTTCTGAATTTTTTTAGCATAACAACTAATGACAATCTATTAAACATTAAAAATGTTTCTTCGTTAGCTCACCAACTTAATAAAGTACATCCAGTGGCTGCCATTATTTTTCATTTACGTATCTGGCAATAAGTGATCATTTAATGATAGGAAGGTTACATATACACATTTATTAATACATTACATTTACAAAACCACATTGGTACATCTCACGTTTTTAATACTGCCAACTTAAATTCCTTACTCTAAATCAGGGAACAGGAGTTGACATCATCTGATGCCTCTTAGAAAATTCAGAGCACAATTTAAAAGCGTTATTTTCAAAAATTTGTTACTCTTTCTCAAAGTCACAGCATTATCAACTCTTCCACCCCTATCTACCTATCTTTATGACCTAGTTCAACACCTTCCAGTGAGACATATGAATATGGAATCCAACAGGCTGACAACATCAATATGTATTTACATGGGGAAGCAGGCAGGAATGAGAAAGTGGTCACTCTTATTTCCAGGTTCCTTCTAAGTACATGTTCTGTGTCTTAATCACATACTATTTTTCTCAAGTTAAGACACACTCTCCTGCACATACACATACACATGCAATCCCCCCTCCCCCTTTCACCTCACACACACCCACACAAACATAAGCAGAGTCAGAGAGTACAGCTTGCAGCCAGCCTCAGTATTGTCTTCACTTCATGCTGTGGCGTCATCACTCTAGCACTCAATAAAATTTCTTGTGCCATTTGAGTCAGTCTAAAACTTTGAAAAATCATCATAAAATACCAGTCTATTTTGCAAATTAGCATTACAGTTTCATTTGAAATCCATCCCCTAGCATGTCCTATCCAACAACTTAACTTACCTTAGCAACATCAAAAGAATGATAGTAAAACATGCTCTGATTCCTTTCCCATTTGACACAGCAGCTTCTCATTACATGCAGCACCGTTATGTGGTCCTATGACACTGCTCAAAACATTTTCATGTCATTGACACTGTTGCTGCCTTCACTGTAAAACTTAACTGCACACCCTCCTGCACACTCTCAGAACTTCACTTCATTGTACTACTCTTTGGGTAGTACAATAAACCTTTAACAATGTACTCTGTGGAATATACCAACACCCCAATGGTGGGGTCCAATCTGACTTCAGGTGTTAACTGTGGTAGCTGAATGAAAGTTGGGCAGTTCACACCAAATCACATTAATTGGTCTGGTAGTGAAACTCAGCAAGAGAGACACTAGAGGGTAGCACTTAACCTTTCTGTTTTCATCTGTCCACTTCCCTTTCCAAGAGAAAAATATCAATTACATTAGATTAAATTTACTTTCGTTCCAATTGTTCCGCAGTGAGGAGGTCCTCCAGGATGTAGAATATGTCAGTTAAACAATAATACAGGACAAATATTTACAACCAAAACAAGTAAGCTTATGTACCTTCCACAGGTTCCAAGTGGAATTATCATCATTTTTTTTTAATGAACACTATATGAAAGAACCATTTTACAAACATTCATTTACTAAGATCGTATTAATGCACTGAATTTAAAATTAAAAAAAATGTTTTTGATTTATAAGGTACTAAAAATATAATAGAACTACTATAAGACTTATTTACAATGAACACATTACTGCACTGAAATGGTGCATAAGTTAGATTATACTTATACAATATAATAGAGGGAAACATTCCACGTGGGAAAAATATATCTAAAAACAAAGATGATGTGACTTACTGAACGAAAGCGCTGGCAGGTCGATAGACACACAAACAAACACAAACACACACACAAAATTCAAGCTTTCGCAACAAACTGTTGCCTCATCAGGAAAGAGGGAAGGAGACGGAAAGACGAAAGGTTGTGGGTTTTAAGGGAGAGGGTAAGGAGTCATTCCAATCCCGGGAGCGGAAAGACTTACCTTAGGGGGAAAAAGGACGGGTATACACTCGCACACACACACATATCCATCCACACATATACAGAGATATGTGTGGATGGATATGTGTGTGTGTGCGCGAGTGTATACCCGTCCTTTTTTCCCCCTAAGGTAAGTCTTTCTGCTCCCGGGATTGGAATGACTCCTTACCCTCTCCCTTAAAACCCACATCCTTTCGTCTTTCCCTCTCCTTCCCTCTTTCCTGATGAGGCAACAGTTTGTTGCGAAAGCTTGAATTTTGTGTGTGTGTTTGTGTTTGTTTGTGTGTCTATCGACCTGCCAGTGCTTTCGTTCGGTAAGTCACATCATCTATTGCAATTGCCATGTTTCTGTCATCAGCAAACAAAAAAACCTTGGCATCTGGCAGTGTAACTGGTGAAAAGTCATTGATATGCACAAGAAAAAGTAAGGGCCCTAAGATGGAACCTTGGGGACCCCCACATGTAATAAGTTCCCAGTTGGATGATGTCTGATAGCTTAATACATGTCAATCATATACTCAAGCTTGTTGTGACATTTAATAGACTCATTGCTTTTATTGCGAGTGACTGTTCAGTATTGTTTTATTTGGTTTTAAGTAGTAACAACGGAGAATTTAGAAACACGTAAATTTTTGAGAATGCTCGATGAACAGTTTGATAACTGTGGCTCTAAAAGAGATTTTGAGGTTCCAATATGAACCCAGATTTAGAAGATTCTGTAGATACAGGTACCTATAATTCTGTTATTTTTCTAGTGATGCTTATTCCATTCTCATTGCTAACAGCTGAAGATGATGACAACAATCAACTATCAGAGCCCTCAGCTTCAATATCTACGCCTCAGAAAGAATAGAAAATATCACACACAAGCCTCTCAGACACTGAATGTAGATGGATTATGTTACATGTAGTGCTAAGATTTTTTTCTAAGAGGCTACTGGTGCAATTGCACTTCTTGAGATAAGATATCAAATCAGCTGCTTATAACTGTTTTTTTCATTCATGCCAGCTGAAATGAGCAGAATTACAAAAACTGAGACAAATCAATATGCAAGTGGGATGATCATACAAAAGTGAAGACAAAACTCACCAATGTTCAATAATATCTGTTATGAGGTCAGACAAAAAGTTGTGGCAGGCTACACACAATTTACAAACAAGAGTTATAAAGCACTGACTAAACAACAGCATACTATACAATTAAAATAATAATAATAATAATTACTGCATCTGATGTGGTGGAAAAAATAATGTTTTCATCTTTTAATCATCAATGTCACAAATACTTTACCTACATTTTGGAACTACAAACAAAGCTGAACAAAAAATATTCCAGTTAGCAGAATTCTTATACGAGTTACCAGACAGTTTTACTATGAAGGTGAGACAAACTTAGCAAGTAAGATTTCCCATAGGAACAATAATAACAGACTACAAGGAAGACTGATAAGATACCACCATTTGATAAGAAGACAGACCCACCACATGTTTGTCTGAAGCCAGCAGAAGAGAGAAGAAAAGTCCACCCAGAAGAAACTTGCAGGTGGCATCTTAACTGTGGCATGACTGTCTGTATGCCTATGCACACTAGTGTGTAAAACATAAGGCTGAAAGTAACTTTCGAATGGTGTGTCACTGCCAAGTAACATAGCTTGATAAAACTTGAACCATACACAGAAAGAACTGCTACAGGAGAGTATAAGGAAATATGAGACAAATAGAAATGCCACTTTTATTCAGAGACTATAATTACATTGAAATCATCGCAATTCATGATGGGGTATGTGATTAACAGAGATAGTAATGCATGTTCTGCAACATGCTGCCATACTGGTTACAAGGTTGGTAAGGATTTCTTGTGGTAGGTCATTCACTAGTGTAGTTGACAACTGCTGGGTGGTCAATGTAGATGTACTGTAATACATCTCCCCAATGTGTCCCAAATGTGCTCGATGGGATTTAACTGAGAGGAATGTACAGGCCAGTCCATTCACTGAATATCCTTTTGTTCCAAGAGCTCCTGCAATGCTCGATGTGGTAAACCACTGCCGTCTATAAAAGTGCAGCCAGGGCCAAGTGCATACCTGAAAAGAAGCACATGAGGAAGAAGTACAGCATCGCAATAACACTGATGAGTGTACCATGCTCAATGATTTGGAGCTCAGCACACCACTGCAACATTTTGCCTCCCCACACCATAACACCTGTACCACCAGAACTATCACGTTCAACAATGTTCGTTGGTACATTACATGTTCCTACATATCGCCACATGATAGCATGTCCAACAATAAAAGGAATTTTGTTCATGTGTGGGTCCACAGCTTCCAAGAATTTTGTGAAAGAAAAGACTGTCTGCAGTAGGCTGTATAGTTATTCTTTATTTAGTCCGAATGTGGATGTCGTGTGGTTGGCACATGAGATGAAGTGGTTATTTGCTCCTAATATGCTGTTTTCGATCTCAGAGTGCAATGCAGATGTCTACTGTGGACACTGTTTTCTTTCACTATACTGGAAATTCCTGGGTGGAGCAATATATGAAAGAAGGGAAAGGCAATCACTCACCTATCGCAAATCAATATGTGGAGCACACAAACATATAACAGAAAGCATCATTCACTCTAGCTTTCGAGCATTAACTCTTCTTTTTTAGTCTAAGTATACATATTCCTATGCACAACCATATAGAAGAGCATGTGATTGCGTTTCTCATTTGTCCAGTCCCTATGCTCTTGGCACCATCACCATTGCAGGCAATGAAATTGTGTACCTTGCAGTCCTTTTAAATATGGTTGCAACTGCACTCACTGTTTGACAAGGGAAGATTTCTTTTGCATTTGAGACCCAAACAAGGATTTCTATAAGAAATTCATTCGACCACAGCATAATACACTGGAATGCTTTAATAAGTATAACATTATTTGCCATGAAAGCAATATTTTTTACATAGCAATGATTGTCTTACCATAAGTTTCAAGGCAGGCATGTAGATATTAAGCTAAAATAAGAAATAACAACAGGGGATGTTGGTATTACTGGGAAGTAGTAGTTATTTTTCCTAAGTAGTGGCCTTCCTGTTCATTTTACAATGTTAAATTTAATTAGAGTCACCAAATATATTTCATAGCAGTTTAGTGGTAGTTGGTTATTGTAGTTACGAACATTCATTTTATTTTGTTAATATGGTGTTGTAAGTCATTCCACATCTACAAAGTTTCTCTTCCATAGTAGTAGTTATGATACATGGAGGGCTGTGTGAACAGGTAGAAATATTTAGTATAGAATTGGAATTGTTCCTATCACATAAACTTACACTGGTTTCTCCCAGTGTTTGCTGTTTATTTTTAAACAGGATTTACTATCCTCTTCCCTTCCTCTCTGTATAATTTCCACCAAAGTCATTTTTGAGCATCATCTCACCATTTAATCCTTCACATTTGCTGTTAAAATGCTTTTATTTTGCTTTTAAATTTTCACAATCAGTCTTCCCTACCTCACACTTCTATTAGAGCTTACTGTCTCAAAAATTATTGTGCATCTCCTCCTAGTACATTTAATCCCTTTCCCTTGGGCTCTTCTTATCATCAGTGAAATCTGTATGGTTTTCTACATCCTGTCTCTTCTTACCTCTCGCCTCTCTGACAGCTGCAACTTGCCATATTTTTAAGTCTCATCTGAAGTAGTTTATTAATGTTTTCACAAAGTAATAAAGTATAATTAATTGTTGGTGCTTGACAGAAGATGGCAAAATATTAAATATGTAATACTATGTTCTGCAATTTTTTACAGAACACCAAGAAAGTGTTTCCTTTTTAATATTAATGAAACAGAAAACTTTCCTGGGTTTCTGTAAAGCATTAGGGATATTTTTCTTTCCCATGATTATTGTCATGTCTGACAAGCACCAACAGAAAAATCAGTCAAATATATCAGTTAACATCTAGAATAAAGTACCTGAGGTGTACATATACATCTTAGCTTCTTTCCCTCACCCCTCGGAGTCATAAGTTCATGGACTGATGGCAACACTCAAGTCTTATTTTTTGTACGGGTAGTAGTATTCTCTATTATAAAATGTATATTTAATGTTACTCATTCGAAACATACACATTAAAAATTATGTACATGATGCACCTTTAGCATTTGAAGCACCCAACACATTTGTATTTATAGTTACACAAAAATAAAACCACTTTTATCATACTGGCAACGTGCATATAAAAGAAGGACACAAATATATTATAAATACCCTGGGAGTGGTCCTCCATTATCAAGATCAAACACTTGATAGGGATTAAGCAGTTTGCGGAAACTTGAGATCAGCTCAAGACCCTGGCATCCACCAGACTTTACATTCACAAACACCAATAGGGGTTGCACGCCAGCAGGTACTGTGCTGGGCTCAATATTTGGGAGCAGCATAACTGTAAAGTAATAATTCACTTTCTTACAAGCAGAAGATAATTCTTCTTGAAAGAGTAATACAATTCAGTGTTTATATAAATACTTCTGTGCTCTAAAAAATAAATGCTTTATATAAAAAAATACACACAATACCACATCAAAATTCATTGTTTACTTGCTATGAGCTCCTAATTTTATTATTCAAGCATCAATGAAGCTCTTACACTGTTATTTTGACTGGTTTAATAATAGTTAACTGTGCACTATAATACAACAGTTAATATCTTATAAAAATTTACACGAAGTGCAACAATGTAACATTATAGTACTACAGGACTCCATAAATTTTATAGGCAGTTTGCTCTGACTGGTAAATGACAATAATGACTGGAGGCCTGAGAGGTTTGTTGGCACCTGATCAACATGTAAACTGGTTGTGATGATCCCAACTCTGAGAACTGGAAGCACTGAGATCTTGGCTGAGACTGCTGTGATCATAGTTCTGTAAAGGTTTAGCTCTTCTTCGGCTTCAGAAGGACTGAGTAGTCAGGGGTCCTAATCGGCTATGATAGTTCTGGGGACATGGCTATTACAACCCAGATGAAAAACGTTAAGGCGTTGTGCACTGAGGGATCTATGGCAATGGTTGTGGACTGAGGGAACTCAGAAAATGGTGTCAGGCCATAGGGTGTGCCCAGCTACTTCTGTGCCCGCAACTTGTTACACAGTGTTTGGCTAAACAGATGGTACAATGAACCTTAGAAGCTCCACTGCTTCCACTATTTTTATTTTCGAAAAATAAATTGCAAAACTCTATGATACAGAGATACATTAGTAAAAATGGAGAGGAATTACTTAAGGTCAAATGTAATGCAATAAGGTTATTAGAATTGCAGAACAGAGCAGAGAGGAAAGTTTGGTGTAGGATTTAATGTAAACAAGAAAACTGAAAACAAAATTACATATAATGGGGGAACTCAGGTAGAATACCAAGAATACTTTAATAGTAAACAAATTCCAGTACATAGGAAACATTAAAGTTTCTCCACCAATGCGCTCATATTCTGACGATGAGATGGTGAATCCCTAATAGGAGTAATAGTAGGTGATAACAGCAAATTGCACTACAGTATGATAAAGAGGAGTTTTAATGTTAAAGTAGAACACACTAAAGAATGATTCTTCAGTGAGAAACTTCAGATACAATACCAGAGGTGACAGAGGTCATTTGTAAGTAAAATTTTCCACTAAGAACAAAATATTCATCTTTAAGACTTTTGTCCAGGAGAAAACAAATACAAAGTGGACATGACCCAAGGACAATAACTACAAATGAGACTGGCTACATTTTATCAAATAATAAAAAAACTGTACAGATCGTGACAGTCCTAAAATACTTTCAAACTGTGAATGATCATACACTCCTACCACACATAGTAAAACTAGACTCCATGCTAGAAACACACAGACTCATTAGGTAGTAAGTCATAAACATAAATTTAGAGAATAGGGTGTGCCCAGCTACTTCTGTGCCCGCAATTTGCTACACAGTGTTCAGCTAAACGGATGGTACAATGAACCTTAGAAGCTCTACTGCTTCCATTATTTTTATTTTTTAAAAATAAATATAGTAGGTGATAACAGCAAATTGCACTACAGTATGATAAAGAGGAGTTTTAATGTTAAAGTAGAACACACTAAAGAATGATTCTTCAGTGAGAAACTTCAGATACAATACCAGAAGTGACAGAGGTCATTTGTAAGTAAAATTTTTCACTAAGAACAAAATATTCATCTTTAAGACTTTTGTCCACGAGAAAACAAATACAAAGTGGACATGACCCAAGATGTGTATGAGATTAAATTATGCAAGATGTTTAGCTTCTTGGATAATCAAGATTACACAGGCAGACATGAAAGGGATATTAACTCAATAAATATGCTTATGGGGCCAGCAGAAGATACTGAAAGCATGATGGGAGCAAAACAAGAAAATCTCAACTGTTATAGACAGGTATTAAAGAAAAGCAAGAATTTTCAGCAAATGGTAACAGAATAGAAACATGATAGAATACAATCTTTTTCTTTCTCCTTTATATATTTATTGATTTTTTGAAAAAAAAAAAAGATTTTGAGAGAATGGTAGAAAATACTATAAAAACAGAGTATTGCATTGAGTAGACACTACATTTAATGATCAGATTATATGGTAGATGGAGAATTAACTAATAACAAACAGACAAATGAAAACACACTCCAAGAGTACTACAATTGTGCAGTTCAAGAAGTCAGCTGGACTTCGATAGTGAATAAGGAAAACAACAACACTCTTGAAGAAATACAAGGTAACGTATGTGTAAAGCCATCTGACATATGATGAAAGAAAGGGCAATTCATATGTGAGTTACAGCTGGAGACAAAATAATACAAAAGGACAAAAAGAAAAATGTTTACAGAATGTCCTAGGATGAAGGCAATTCCTGAAAAATGGAATAATGCTGTAATTGTCCTACTTTACAAAAAAGAAGGCACATTATATATTTTAAATAAAAACAATTTGCCTGTCAGTTCCCTTTTTATTTTGTAAAGACGGCCCCTGAAATTATCACTAACCACATAAAGAATAATTGGATTTTAATCAGGCAAAGTAACAAGTTGGCTTTAAAATAAGATATGACACAATGGACCATTACAAGTTATTAATGAAACTATACAACAGAGCAATCAGAATGAATTACCACTATGTTTGGGAGCTGTAAGTTCTAAGAAAGCTTTTGGCTCAGTTTCAGCAAAAATGTTATAAGCAACTCATGAAAAGTAAGTCAATGATTCAGCCATTGTTAGTATACTAAAGAACACATTAACACATGACTTTCAATCAGATGTCATGAGGATGATGAGAAATTAACAATTAAAAGAGGAGCCAGGGAAGGAAATTCCATCACACCAAAACTATTCTCAGTACCCCAGGAAAGTTTGCAGATTGTTAATCTGGACCTTTTAATTAAGTATGGTGAACTTGTTCTGTCTACAGTGAACTTGTTCTCAACAGGTTCAATGGATATATCACTCCACAGGATTCTGTGGCCTGTAGTTAATGAGACTGATGAGTTACAGGCCAGTTTATGATGTTATGCTGTTACTTAAAGCTGACTCCACTCTGTGGTACCTCTTATTAGTCATGTCAACAGATTACTGGCCAGTTCTAACATTTGTCTCTTGAGTGTGGCAGTCTAATAGTGTGATTTGTGTGCTGTTTTCTTTGCATTTAACAATGGCAACCTTTAGCAATGGCAAAAAGGATTTGTTTGTCAGATTTACAAAACAAAAAGCTGTTTTTACAAAGTGGTGAGAACTTTAGTGACAATTCAGAGTTGGCAAGAGATGAATAGTGAGGAAAATGGAAATGACTTGAATTCAGATCCATCTGACAACAAATCAACATAACAACAGATGCCACAGTATGCTTTCATGTGTGTAAGTTTAGCTCATAACCATTCTTGGCAGTGCCGATATTAACTATTCTTCTCTTCTGAACAGCAGTCTATCAAACACAGCAAGCAGTGTGAAGCACCTAAGTGGTGCACAAAATAGGAAAAAGCTACTGAATGAAAAGGGAAGTTGTTAGTCAAACTGAAAAAGTAATTAAGTAGTTTTGTTATTGATTTTAGTGATCTGAATCTTGATTTTGTATGGGAATGTAAAAATGTTTGAAAACCAACAAGTCAAAAGCTGAATGTAGGGGTGGTGGAGAGTGAAGAAGTGAGTGGGTGGGGCAGGGGGCACTGAAAAATATCGCACCTACAACACTACCATCAAGAAATCTCATCCTGATCAAGGATGCACATAAACTTACAACTGAGTCCTTCCACTGATAACTGGTTCATCTTCAGATGTAACCAAAAAAGTCAGAGAAAACCTCACCATGTTAATAAATGTGTTTCCCAAATGCTGTAATCACTGGTGACAACATAAACCATTTGACAGTGGATTGGAATAATTACAGTTTTCTAAGGTGTGAGTATGACAGTACATCCTATATAGTCATACTAAATGTTTTCTTTGAAAACTATTTAGAACAGATAGTAAGGAAGCTCACTCATGATGGAAACATAATAGATCTAATTGTTACAAATAAAATTGACATCTTTGAACATGTCCACATTTAAATTGATCTCAGTGAACATGGCGCAGTTGTAGCAACAATGATTACCAAAGCACAAAGGATCACTAAAGCATGTAGAAAGATTTATAGATCTCGATACACCAGAGACATATTTCAAGGATGAACTCATAACATTTAGCTCTGTGCCAGAGAATATAGACAAAAGGTGACTCATCTTTAGAAGACTAACTGAGCAAGCACTTGATGGATATGCACTTAACATAACACTGAAACACTTCACAGTGAGAGGGGGGAGGGGAGGAGGGAGGTGGGGGAGAGAGAGAAAGAGACGGGGGGTGGGGGGTGGGGGGGGGGGTGGGGGGAGCCCCCATGCTATACAGTCATTATAAAGCAAATTCCAAAGAAAAAGCAACAAATGCATAACAGCCCACATGGTACACAGTCATTATAAAGAAAATTCGAAAGGAAAAGCAACAAATCCATAATAGAAATAAAATGAGAAACATAGGGCTCTGAGTAGTAAGATGCTGCATGAACAGCATTTATCTGTGAAAAATGCAATGTGTGAAGCCTTCAATGACTACTGTAGCAGAATAATACAGAAATAGGTCTCACAAAACCCAGAGAAATACTAATCTAGCCTAATCTAAGTGGAACCAAAGTTAGCATTCACTTATGAACGACAGAGTAACCAAAATTAAGAGCAACAAAGCAAAAGTGGTAATGTTGAACACTTCTTCCAAATGCAGGGAGTGGACAAAAATATGGAAACACCACAAGCCCAACACATTACTATGCCTAAGATGGTGCAGGAAAATTGTTGTCATACAAATCATTCCTGGCAAGTTCAGATAATGATTAAGGAGCTGGATAGCAGTCACACACTCTCCTCTTCAAAGTAAACCACAAACGCTCAATAATACTGAAATCTGGTGACTGTAGTGGTCAGGGAAGATGTAGCAATTTACCCTCATGTTCACAAAACTAGTCCTGGATGGTGTGAACTGTGTGAACAGGGGCCGTGTCATCTTGGGACACAGGATCACCATTGCAAAACACACACTGTGCTGTGGGCTGCATCTGATCATCCAAAATGGTCATAAAATACTTGGCAGTAATGCAACCTTGCAGAGTAACCATGGAGCCCATGGAATACCATGGTACAGCTGCCCAAATCACCATTGAATACCTACCTAGTTTCACTCTTGGGACCGAACCCCCACCATGTTTCACTCTTGATACATAAGCTCAGCCAGAAATTGGATATGTGTGAAATAAGAATCATCCGACTAAATCACTTTCTTCTATTGATCCACAGCCCACTTTTTAAGGCTTTGGCACCACATTTTCTTGTTACAAGCATTTGCATCATTGTTTGGTGCTGGAATTCCAGCTCACCATGTAATTCTTTGCATATGGAGCTTCCTTCAAGTTGTTTTGGTGCTGACAGGGTTCATGAGTGTGACATTCAGTTCTCCAGTGACTTTTGCAGCTGTCATTGTCTTTTTTTCTTCACAATCACCTTCACTGACTGTCCACCATGTTCACTCAATACACACTTTTGTCCATGTGACTTAGATGATGTTTCTCCACTTTCCCTGCAAGTGGTATAAACTTCAATACAGTGCCTCTTGAAACACCTTGGTTACAAAAGCATCCACTACATGAGCACCAACAATTTATGAATGTTCCAGTTCATGTACCTACTGTATGCCCTCACTACACAGAACACTACTGTTCTGACCACAACCGACATTTGCAATATATTGGGGACATTGTGCATGTGCTTTTCATGGTCAAATGCAAAAGTACAGCCTGCAAGCTTGCCTAGCACCTGCATTTATGTTCAATGTTCAAGCATGTGTTTCTCATGGTGTTTCCATATTTTTTTGTCCATTGGCTATATTTCTTTACAAAAGAAGATTCAGAAGTATCACTCCAGTTTAATTCTCACACAAATGCAAAGATGAATAATTTAGACTTTACTGTAAGTGATACTGAAAAACAGCGGAAACTGGACGAAGCCCAAGGGCTGATGGAATCCCTATCACATTCCTTACAGAATTTTTGGTTTTTATCCATAGTATACCTAGTATACCAACAAATATTTGCTCCCAGTTTGTGTTTTTTATTGATGAATGCTGGGTACAGTATGTACATGTATGGCTTACTACCTGGAAAAAGGAAAGTAGTGGGAGAAGGTGTATAGCACCAGTAACAACCCTAAGGATGGGGGAGGAAGGGGGTGGGGGTTGTGAGAATGGGGCATCACAAATAAAAATAATCAATAACAATTGATATTAGAGTAAATCCCTAGTTTTGGGGCTGCAAAAATTATTGGTGACAATTTAGTTGACATCTAAGTCAACATTCAGTTGAATAACATGGAGAGAACGCTGGTACAACTTTCACTACAAATGGTGTACCTAGTTCTGTGTAATAGATTTGAGGTCATCGTGTCACAGTTGGCCAAATTGATGTTTGCTTGCTCAAGAATGGATTCACACAAGAATTTATTTGTTCTTGGTCCTGGCAGGAAAACTGAAAAAATTGTTTGGAATAAAGTACTGTGTTAATAGTATAATGAGAATTTTTTATAATTTATATAGTGCACTTACATATTTAAAAACATCTAAATGTAATTTATTTCATCTTGCACAACAGACAGATTTGTTCCAATTTCTGTCGAATAGAAGACTGTGACTTTTGAACAATGAACTTAACTGGGCCATCAGTAATGTAAAGAATGATCATGTGTAATTCTTTTTCTTTCTTCATAGACACCTTAAATTAAAAACAGATTACACATAACATAAATTTCTCATGTCTCTAGCTGGGCAATTCTTCAAATTGGTGTGACATTTCAATAACTGTCACTCCCATAATCATCTGGAAAAGTGTTGAAATGGCTTCTGGGATATCCTTATACAAGCAATGTCAGGGGTCAGTCCACCCCCTCCTAGTTGTAGTTGGGTGAGAGAGCTGCAGCTGAGTTTTGCCATAGTCTGTCAGGCTCCACTATTTGTGCTATCTGGATGTCTCTTGACTGGGGGCGTTTCCAGAGTACTGTGGACAATAACATACACCTGACACAACCCAGTTGAGGGCCTCCTTCTCCGTTTAAGAGGCAATCATTGGTCCTAATTTCAATGACTTACTGTAGTATGATGTCCCAAAATCACTGATGCTGCAGAGCATTCTGGTCCATTTAACATAAAATATATAACCTTCGTCCAAGTTTGGTTGCCTGCTCCTCTGTCTTTATGAGTCTATCATTGGTCATAATTTCTATCACGTACTTTATAATGATGTTCCAAAATCCACTGGCCTTGCACAGCATTCTGGTCCATTTAAAATAGAATACATGACCTTTGTCCAAGCTGAGTTTAAAGAATGTGAGTTTATTTTTCTGTACAAGGCGAACGTATATGGTATCCTCCAAGAAGCACTGCTGAATGCGTCATCGTACACACCTGATCTACAGCCAGCATTCACACTGAATATAGTAGATACCAGGCATGCATATTACCAGTGTATCCTTGGCTCAGCCAACTAGATCTCTGTCTTCTATGGAGGTCAGCAATTTGTTTTAACAATATGTTTCTTCAGGTTCCTTGTGAGCTTTGCTGCTGGTAGTCTCAATATGGAGAAACTACATAGAGTCTGCCTTGCCATCTTAATTTATCACTGTAGCCATTACTCCAGAGGCCTTTCCTCAGGTGTGCTCAAAAGGCAGACTTTCCTGGTCATTTACTGACAGAGCTCAGTGGGCAACAATTCTTAAAACCATGCTATGTTGGATTGAGTGGCAGCATCTGGAGGCAAGTAATGATCCATTTGTGCTGGTTCCCTGCATACGGATGGACATAACTTTTTATCTTACTTCTTCCGCATCCAGATATCAATGAATGGGAGTCAGCCATCTTTCTTTACCACTTCCATGGTCAATTTTATGTTTTAACCACCCCTCATCCTTAGCTGTATAAACACAACAAGGTGCTGTTTCACACTTCATTTCACTAGATGATGTTGGGATCGATACTGAAACAACACAAATTTTTGACAAACTCACTGGAAATACAAAAATTTTATATTAGTTCAACATGGCCAGAAAGAAAACAGGTTGACACTGATTATACATAACAGTCAAATTGCAATAAGATAAAAATGCAAAAGTACAGACACATTACATTAAAATCAATCTACACATAATTTACATAAGATTCACACAACTTGAGAACTAATTATATATAAATGATACAAATCTACATTTCCTTAGATTAATACTGTATTTATTTGTTTTATTTTCTTACATGCATGTAAATAATTCAATGTCTGGTAGGATTCTGTCTGTGAAAAGCTTCAGCTGGTTTTCTCATCAGTTCTTTTATATTTTATTTGCTAAGTGGAAACCTGTTAAAAAATTTCTCCTTCATTCATAGGATTCTTATTAATTATGTTAAGTCTTTTACTGCAAATGCGATAATTATGTCTAGATTTGTTGTTACATTTAAGATAGGTGGATCTGTCTAGTTTAACATAAAAAATGGAATCCTTACACTTATGTACAACAGAACAACAGATCCACTGCTAAATTAAGAATTCTTTAATTTTAATTTCACACAAATCCTGTGGTTTCAGTTTCCCTAGGCATCTGATGGCTTACTTCCATTATTTTAAAATTATCTTGATACACTTCTCCGCTGCACCGTTTTTAAAGCATTGTGCACCAAAAGAGTAAACTGTGTTTGTGACTACGATAATGATTTACAGAAAAAAATAATCAACAGTCACCCATTTGATTGAGAAATAGCTACTTTAGAAATAACGAGACTCTGCACTTGATATCGTACATGAGGGGATCAAATATCAATGGAATTTTTGTTCCTGAACATCAACAGTAGGTAGGACTGGCCCCACATTTCTGCTATGCTGCAGGACCGTTACAAGTGAGGAGAGTGTGCTGTTAGATATTTCCCGCTGTTTCGTCAGCAACGCTAATGATGTTTGAGCAAGAGGTGTTACCCTCCAGTGCACAATGCATAACTATCAAAATTCTTGCTCATGAAGGAGTTACAGTGGTGGAAATTTGCCAAGGATTGACTGCACAGTTTGGCGATAAAACATTATCAAGGACATGTGTGTTTGCTTGGCATAAAAAGGTCAAAGAAGGACAAAAACGTGTGGAAAATCAGCAACACGATCACCGTCCTCGGACCAGCATTACAGACAAAAACGTTTGTGCAGTTAAAGACATTATTGACAATGATCAATGGGTGAGAGTATCAGAAATTGCACAAAAAGTCGGAATCAGTTATGTGATCTGTCAAGCAATCATCACGAATGTCCTACAGTTCCGTAAAATGTGTTCCAGATGGGTGCCTAAACTTTAGACCAAAAATCTGAAGCTGAGACGTTTGGGGGTCTGTCAGAGGCTTACAGCAAGGTATGTGAAGAAGGTGATGCATTTTTGAGTTGGATTGTCACCTGCGACGAAACATGGGTTCACCACTACACTCCAGAATCCAATAAAGCCATTAAGGAGTGGTGAAGGACAGGGGAGGCAGCACCTGTGAAAGCCAAGACTTGACTGACAGCTGGCAAAGTTCTTTCAATTGTTTTTTTTTCCCCCCGATCAGCAAGGCATTTTGCTGATTGATTTTTTGCATGAGTGATGCACAATCAATGCTGCTTACTACTGCAATCTGTTGAACAGGACATGAGTTACATATCGCTGCAAAAGACAAGACCAATCGATTCCCGACAGGTCATCCTCCTCAATGACAATGCGCAACCCTATACTGCAGCTCTGTCTCCAAGCTACAGGAAATGCACTGGACTACACTTGAGCATCCTCCTTACAGCCCGGACTTATCACTCTGTGATTTCCATTTATTCAGACCGCTTAAAGAAGCTCTAAGAGAGCGACGATTTGAAGATGACGAGAGTATGGAAGACTTCATATGCAACTGGCTGGTGACCAACCCAGTTCTTTTTATGATGAGGGCATCAAAAAGCTGCCCATATGCTGGGACAAATGCATTTCTGAAGCAGGAGACTATGTGGAAAAATAAATTATAACTGCTTTGAGTTTTTCAATAAATAAATTTAAATAAAAATAAAATGCCGTTTATATTTGAACCACCCTCGTATAAACATTGGTAAATTTTAAGAAAACATAATATCCACATGCAAAAGACTGTTGAATATAAGAACTAATTCTGTCACCATGATAAGTTACCAGCGAACATCAATGGCCTGTACAAGAACTTGAGGATCACACATAAGCACTGTAGGATTCTCATCTTATCAGTTGAAAACTGTCACAAGTTGGAAACGGTAATTTTTAACCTTATACTGGAGGGCGGAATAAAATCTTACACTACATTTAAAGAGGGTGGATGGTTTACATAAATATGTTGATAGAAAAACTAAAGCTCACATTATGTAATGCAATTTATACTCAGAAGTTCTATTTCGAATGCAGTATTTCCATATAATGCCACTACTATCAAGCTGCATTTTCATAATATTTTTTTTTCTCTTATCCTCAATAACAGCCTTATAAAATTATTAACTCTAAGTTGCAACCACATTATAGCTTTTCTGAGAACTGAACTTTTAAAATTCTCTGTTATCAAATAGCTTGCTGACCTAATCCCAAAAACTTCCCTTTTTGACCACTGGAGCTCTGTGAATTTCTCATCCAACATTTCATTATCATTATAACTTCAGAAAATGCAACAGAAATGAGTATTATGTGTCCACTGAGTAGTAATAAAAGAGATACTAACATAAGGTCAAGGAATAATATTAGCTATACAACTGAGATGTTAGGATCACTTACCAAGAAGGTGTTTGTCTTCAAACTTTGATTCCCGAAGGATATATAAAGCACGGACTGCTTTGTCTGCATCTTCATAAGTAATAACCATTGAGCCATATTCATAATAAATTGGCCCAATTGAAGAAAATTTATTTTCTGAAATAGGTAAATGAATAAGAGGTTCATGAAGAAACATAGATAATTCTTTATTAGGAAATGATGAAGAAATAAATAAGTAAAAATTGATGATGAAATATCATTTATGAGCCAACCTTTCCCAAGAAATTCAGTTAGCATATTCTCATAATTTCTCTGTGAAATATTTGGTGGTAAATTTCCAACAAACAGAGCAAGATTTGGACCATGTGGATCTTGCTTCAGTTGTAAATAGAACCTCATGAGTTCCATTTGCCGGATAGAATCTTTACCCAACTGCTTCACTATTTCCCAGGGCTTATCATCTCTTGAAAGAACATGTTCCGTAACTGAAAAAGACAAGCATTAACAGGATTTGCCATAAGTAATTACTTCTTAGTTATGTAAGCATTGCCACAAGAGAGAGAGAGATTTCCTACCTCCCCTGTCCAGCAGAATCTGGCTAAGACGATAATCTTCTGCTTTAGAATTATCAAGTCCAAAGCGACCAAGCGATTCACGGATGAGATCATCAATTGTAGTTTCTGCATTTACAGGAATAGTGCAATAGGCCTCTGAAACCTGCAGTTTCCCTGGATAAACTTTCACTTCACCACTGTCATTATCTCGGTCTCTGTAAATCAAATAAGATAAAGCACATAGAATTCAATTTCAGCTGTATGTTTTCTCATTTAAATGCATTATGAGGAGGAATTAACAAAATTTCCAAAACTCATCCAGAAAGCGGTCAAAGGTGCCCACTGCAAGAATACAAGAATGCATGGAATTTCTACTCTACATTTTCAACGGCAAAATCAGTTTCCTGTAAATTGGTGAAAGAAAAATTCCTTGCGATTACAAGGAGAACTACTCAAGATTTCCTTCTGTTGACTTTGAATACACAAATATTATATTACTATGTATAGGACTTACTTTTTTTGTCTATATAAAGGAAGACTACCAATCAAGAGCATAGAGCAGATAAAAATAAGGTAGACAAACAGATAAGGCACTGCACTGAATACTACAGATCAGCTATCATAGTGTACACACATTCACGGTTTTATTAATTTTGTCCTATGTTTTTTCTTCTACTTTGTTTTAACGAAACATCTACATTCAAATTTATGTTACCTAAATGAAACACAAAAGTGTATGTATCCGTGAAAAGTGGAAATATACTTTCACTGTGACTGAAGCAATAATGGTACCATGGAACATAAGATTTAAGAGTGCCCTACAGCAGAAGTCTAGGAGACAAATACGTCTCGGAACAACAAAAAAAGTGAATTTCAAAGAACATAGTATTTTGCTGAGGTGTTTTTATAAATGTCGACAAAAGCATTATTGCTGAAGTTCGTAAATATGACAGTAAGAGAAAGAAGAGCAAAAGTGTGTGAAAAGGGTGAGAGGTGAGTAAACTATATAGTCCTGGCATTCTGGTGCCACCCTTAAGAAAATATACACAAAAAGATAAAATTAGAATTACTTGGGCTGGGATTAATAAAATCTAAATATTCTTCTTAAAAAATTAAAATTATGTGAAGGTTTTTGCAGTCAGTGTTCTTACTGACTGAGTTATTTGCTTTCACAGCTTCAGTTCTGCCAGTATCGCTCTCCCACTTTCTAAACTCATAAGCTTTCCTGTGCACCATTCTGGACTAGCATTCCTGAAAGAATGGAATACTGCTGGTCTAGAAAAGTATACAGAAGAGCTCCTTTGAAGTTGGGAATGCAGGAGAGAGGTACTATCAGAACTGAAGTCATGCCTGCATAGGTTCCAGATTAGAGTTCCAGTCCAGAACACAGTTTTAATCTGTCATGAAGTTTCCAAACACCACACACATTCCACTGACAAGTGGAAGATTCATTGTGGAATATCCAAAGAGCTTACAGATCTTCTCAAAACTCAGCTAAAACCAGAGATTGACATGAAATATAGCTGGAGCATGTACAGAACAAGGTTAAAATATGACATACAAAGATAGGAAAACTAATCTGAGAAATTCTGTCAATATCATTACAGTAGACCCAGAAATATTTATAAAAAGAATGATAAGATATGTATCCACATAGTCCTCATCTGTAAAATCAGTAAAGACAATAATTTTCCTAAGCAAAATACAAGAAAGAATTCAAAAAATTGGCAATCAGTGCCACTGGACATGGGCTGAATAAAACTATCACAGCTGACAGTAAATAACTGTTGCTTAACTGAAATTTATCATGTTTCAGAATATATGTGAAGTTACATATTCATCTTCAAAGTTTTATCAATGAGTAGTGACCAGCCTTCCACTTCTGCAAGCAATAAAAAATAATGAAATAAATTAAAAAAGTTCTATTTACTATAAGGGGCAGTAAAATGAAAACAAGACATATGGAAAAAAGGAAGTTATCTGTTTATTATTTCAAAAGTAATCACCATAACTGATAATATGATTCCCTCTGTGAGACAAGACAGTCAACGCCTTCATAAAAATGTTTGTGGTGGTCCATGGAAACATAGTTGCACACAGGCATGCACCTCTGTGCCTGAAGCAAATAAATGGTCATGATTGTTCTTCTTCAGGATTCCAAAAATAAGGAAATTGCATGGGCTGTTTGGAAGATGTGTAACGGCTTCCCAGTGAAACTTCTCCAGTGTACTCTAAAATAAC
Source organism: Schistocerca nitens (assembly GCF_023898315.1). Taxonomy (NCBI): domain Eukaryota; kingdom Metazoa; phylum Arthropoda; class Insecta; order Orthoptera; family Acrididae; genus Schistocerca; species Schistocerca nitens. The sequence goes on along the minus strand of NC_064614.1, from coordinate 530,003,184 downwards.
CTTAGCAAAATTTGGACGGGCACTATCCTGCAACAGACTGATGCCATCCAACAACATTCCTGGGCACTTGGACTTGAATGCACGCTTCAGTTTTTGCAAAGTGCCACTGTGGATGCCTGGGTACAGCTGTGGTTCTGTAGGCAACCACAAACATTTTTCCATGAAGGCATTTGGCCATCTTGTCTCACAGTGGGATAAATTTATTAACAGTTATAGTAATTACTTTTGAAATAATAAACAGTTTACTTACTTCTTTCCATCTGTCCCTCTTATATTTGTCTGCCACTTATATGTAGTCATTGATGTTGTACGTGGTTCTGGAGGAAAAAGAGCCATAAAAAAGAATACAGGTATTTAGCAATTTATGTTAGCATTATGTAAACCTGAGAAATAAAGCACCTGAAACGTAAAAAAACAGCAGGGCGCTTTCCTTCTTTGCGGTGCAGATTTGTCACAGGATGAGAGTCTGACAGAGGAGTTTCAGCAAGTCTTGATTCTTCTGTAGCGTATATATCCGTCAGATAAAAATTTGCTGAAAAATAAAAAATGTATAAGTTTTGTTAATAATGTTAACACAAAACAGATGGATTGACTACAAAGGTATTACAGCTATGACTACACACAAATGACAAAAAATATCAATAAATGTATTCCACATGTAGACTGTAGAGCTCAACCACTGTGAAGCTCAACCACTTCACATTGAAACAGATAGAAATAACTGACTCAAATAAAATAGACAAATATATAATAACTGAAGATCTCTCAACCTTATGAATTTTGCAGTGCATCAATGCATGTTGGATTCCAAATTGTTCAAAATTACTCTGGTGTGCAAAACTTAAGGACAAAAGTAACTTTTGCATGATTTGTCACCGCCAAGTAACATAGTTCGATGAAACTTGGAGAATACATAGAAAGAACTGCTACAATACAGTACAGAAGGTAACTGAAGGAAATATGCAGTGAGATGAACAGAATGACCTTTTTATTCAAAGACAATAATTATACTGAGGTCATCACATTTCATGATGATCCCCTGGACACTACAAAAGGTGGAACGCTGTTCTTAATAATGTATCTGATCACCACAGACAGAATATTATGCTCTAAAACATGCTCCCATATTGTTCAGACAGTCGGTAAGGATTTCTTGTGGTAGAGAATTCCATTCATCCACCAGGGCTATTGACAACTATTGGATGGTATTTAGTGCTTGTGGATGTGCTGCAGTACATCTCCACAACACATCTTCCATGTGCTACATGGGATTTAAGCTGAGGGAACAGGAAGGTCAGTCCATTAGCCAAATATTGTCTCATTCCAAGAGCTCCCCCACCTGCACTATACAATGCAGTTGCACAGTGTCATACGTAGAAACTAAGTCAGGGCCAAATGTATCCTGAAAAGATGTACATGGGGAAGGAGTATAGTTTTACAATAATGCTGATTGGCAAGTGTACCATGTTTAGTGATTTAGAGGTCAGTAAACCCATGCAACATTATGCTTCCCCACACCTTCAACATGGACCACCAAAACGATTAAGTTTGACAATGTTACAGGGAGCATCAAGTGTTCCCACATCTGGCCACATAAGGATAAATAATGTCCCCAGGAACACTATGAATCATGACGACTTCAGTGCGGCTATTGTCTTTAAATAAAAGTGTAATTTCTGTTCGTCTCATTGTGCATTCCTTTCAGTTACCTTGCGTACTATACTGGAGTTGTTCTATGTATGGTCCGTGTGTTATGGAGTCATTACCTGCCAGTGAAACACCATCCAAAAGTTACTTTCAACCTTATGTCTTACACACCGGTGTATAATCACCTACACCTACAGCATTCATATTTATACAGTACAGTCTGTAGTTTTGCATTTGTTTATAAGTGTACCTTTTGTAGCCTACTGAGATGACATGGAAAAATGGAAAGATGAAATAATGATGACAGTGTAACTCCTCGTTTCTACCCTAAAGATTTTATTTTTATTTTCATAACTCACATAGCTGATTCAGCCTCTTGTGCAACAAAATTACATTTTTTACTCCTGAGACACTATGATTAATATTCGACTATGATATCTGACTTGAGCTCTCCCACACATAAACAAAACTTTCATGCAAGACAGGTAGAGCCCCAGCACAGCTCCCTTTAACAACAATACATGTCACCCATTACTGTATTGTGTTAACCTCTCATACATACATTAAAAAATTACAATTTTACAGGCTCATTCTTTTGGATTGTGTTTACATGAACAAAACTATTTACATAGGTATTTCTGTAACTTTATTTTTATGTCTCTAAGTCCAACTGAAAGTAGACACAACACAAAGTAACTCATCATTTCCAACAGTTTGAAACACTATGATAAAAACAAACATTTTTTTAATCCTGTAGAACAGTAACACACAATGTAATGTAATAACTAAACTTCCATTAAATTGCCAAGCATAAAGATACTTTCATATATTAATTTCTATTATCAACATTTTCAGTTCTTACTACTTCTCACTACTTTTTACTGTCACTGTACTCAACAACAGTGAATACAATGTCATATGCACGGCAATATCTCTCAACATACCTAAAGATCATGTCCTCTCACCGCAGACAACACTATAAGCCAGGCATGGGCAACCCTTAATGACCCACAGGCCTAATTCACACACCTACCTAAGTTCATGTGCCACCTCGTCATGTGATATGACAGTAGTGCTCCTAGCATATAAAGTCACACATATAGCATTCATATCGTTAATATTTATGGAATAACGCACCAATATGAAATGCACCACTTTCCCCACATACCATGCCAACAAATTAAGTCTCAGAACAAGCATTTCTGAGATACTTTTACTTTGTGTTAACTGCATTTTCAGGTATTTACATTTATTTATACACTGGTTATTTACTTACAATGTTTTACAATAGTTGTCTCAAAACCATCCATTGCAAAATTCTGCAATGCTGTTCGTAATGAAAGAATGTCCATGATAAGTAAATAACGTAAACATCTGAAGACAGGATGCCAGGCATTTTGAAATGTCGTCATGGAAAAATAAATGCCTATAAAAGCAACTGGTTTTATTTAATTCATTATAAATTATCTTCAGTTTCAACAGCTGCAGTCACCCATGTTCATAACAGAGAATAATATTTACCAACGTTAATATGAAAAAGCTAAGAAACACAAAGTATGTCAGTGAGATAGTTCAGCAATCTCAGTCAAACAAGCAATTAAGAGTAAGTTTGCAATTTTTGGTCACATTAAGGTCATTCAAATGTTTGAAATTTAGTGTGTTAATGTCCACAAATAATATCAGCAAGCATTTTTAAATATTTTTCCAAAAATACTTTCAATGACTAATTGCACCGGCAAAGGTTATTTCTGTAACACTAACTAAATTAAACCCTCATTTCTTTATCAATTTAAAAAGCTAATAAGTTTCAATCACTTGAACTTAGCATATATCAGCTGTATTATACAGAAGCCAAACTTGAAAAATGTGAACATCAGAATGACAAACTGTCAAACTGATAATACTCGCCTTCACATGCTCAACACACTTTGGAAATACTAACTATGGGTATTTTGACTGGCATCAATACTGTCCCTCAATATTTCTGATAGTGACAATATGATAGTATTCCCCCTAGATGGTCATTATATTGATGATAATACTGAATGTATGAGGGCTCCTTAACTTCCATGTGACATTTCTGCCACTGCAGATGATAGGCACAAATCACATGTTGTTAGCAATGCGCAAAATGGCCAAAACTGCTCATATCTGTGATAGAGGCCAGAAAACGCATCCCAGAGAGACTAAAATCTTAGCAATTGCTCTCTCTCCCACAAATTTCTTTCAGAAGTCTGACTGAAAGCAAATGCAGGCCAAAACCAACCTGTGAGCCGCCAGTTGCCCATCCATGCTCTGAGCCAACCAAGTGTTACCTAATGTGATAGTAGACAGTGACTGGGAAGGGACAAAATTACACCAATGAGATTCTTTATTTCTTCAAATTGATGTTTATTGAGTATTTTAGCATCAAGATGGCTCCCCAACACCTTTGATGCCCATAAAATCACTGCCACAATGCACAATCTGTCACTGCTGTTAGCACCGTAGAAGCGTGTTGTGCCTGCTATTACACAGGTCTCCTTAATTTAATTATTCATCAGTGTCTGATTATCTAACCAAGATGATAATTCATAACAATAATGGAAATTCCTGGATGAAGAAATATGTAAAACAAGGCAAAGGCAACCACTCATCTGTGGTGTGACTGCTGTTTTTGTTAAATGTATCTGTTCTCCACGTATCGATTCACTACAGCTAGTGTGAATCCTATTTTCTGTAATACGTTTCTGTTCTCCACACATCAATCCGCTACAGGTGAGTGGTTGCCTTTCCCTTATTTCATAAGATGATAATTCCAACTGTACAAACAGGACAGATTGCTATTCACCACTTGGAGGAGGCCATAGCACCCAGAGATAGTGGTCATGTGTGTGTGTGACTAATTCTTGTGTGAATGCATGTGAGTTTTCTGGTTCTGAAGGACATTGCCTGAAAGCTGAAATATTTCTAACATCTTTTTCACTGTGCATGACCACAACCATCAATTCCTCTATGAGCCGAGTAGCAACCTGTCCTTACCATATTATTGTTATTCAATCCTCGACTTTAGGGATGATAAATCCATTTTTTATGCATTATTTTACAAAACTTGATCTAATTGTGTCTGTCAGGTATTACGGCCAATGGTCTTACGTCCAGCTGAAGTTCATGCAGCAAGCTCATCCAGTACCTTGTTATCGGCACCTAATAAAGAAGACTACATCAATAGTTTTGAAATTTTGTGTAGAAAAATGGAATATCCTCCAGAATGAACACCCAGAAATATACCTCCTATGAACCATGAGGGCTTTTCTGTGACTACAACTTGGTATTCTTTACATTTATACAACATGCAAGTTAATAGCATGAATGTCATAAAATGAAGAGAGGTCATAAATTTTACATTTAAAGAAATAAGTTTATCATAAACAAAGATTTTTGTGACAGAACTACTCACTATATTTCTGTTGCATAATAGATTCCCATTTTTCAACATCTGTAGAATTATGTTTGTATATGGCACTTATACTTATCTCAAAGTTCATATTCATCCTATATCATGTTAATGTTTTAAAATCACCTATGTAGGTATTCATGTTATTTAAAAAGTATCTGATATTCTTAAATGAGATGGTACTGATCAAAACTAGAAAAAGAAGTCTCACAAACATAAGGTCAGTAACATATAGTTGTGTATATTCGTATCTGTATTCCGTGAGTCACCTCGTGGTGTGTAGTGGAAGGTACTTCCGGTACAATTAACATTATCGCCAAGCCCGTTCCATTCGAGAATGATTCATGGAAAGAATGAAGTCGCTAAGTCTCTGTATGAGCTCTAATTCCTCTGATTTTCTGATCATGGTCATATAGTGAAGTATATGTGTGGGGAAGTAATATGTTGCACTGCTATCCTCATAACTTGGTTATTGGAGTTTGTTGGGCATGTTGACTGTTAAGGTACTCTGTAGTTTGTTTACTGTCACTCCTGCTAAGTAAAAATATTTTCTTATCTTCCTTAAAATTCCTTTAACATTTTTAATAATGGATGCTACAATGGTCACATGGTCACTGATTCCTTCCTCTACATTAACTATTTAGGAAAGTTTGGGTCTGTAAGTTACCAGAAAGCCTCAAATTTTGCCCTCTAACTGCTTGAAGTATTTTTCAAAAATCATTCAGAACAGTCTCACACAAATCCATATCTCTGGCATCAGTTTTCTATGTTCACACATTATATAGTTGGCAAATTGAAGTTGCCCCCTATTACAAAAACATTACCAGGAAACAAACTTTTGATATTCTCAGAGTTTTCTCTGAAGAATTCTGCCACTACAGTTCCTGATGGTATAAAAGCGTCTAATTACCATGTTTGACCACCTTTGATGCTTACCCCCACCCAGATTATTTCACATTTGGAATACATAATAGTCTCACAAGATACTATTCAATTGTTTATGGTGACAGATACTTTGCCACCATTATGTTCCAGCCTATCCTTGTGATACATATTCACATCTAAATTCAGGATTTTACTGTTATCCATTTCCTGTTTCATCCAGCTTTTTATTCTAAGTACATTGTGGGCATTATTATCTTTAAAAAGTGAGACTGATTCTGCGACCCTATTACTTGGCAAACAAAACTAGTAATCTTGTCACAGTAGCAGCAACATCATATTTATACCCGAGAAGCATGGAGGAAAGGTAGTAACAGTGTATACTCCTGTATTCTTATAAGTGGAATGCTTTCATTTTCTTCATGTCTCTATAAGGCACTGAATGAAGTGGCCATTTAGAACACGAACAGAAACATGACGTACAGAATATCGCATCTGTGATGCTCGTGATGCTTTGCTGGCAGTATCCAAGGAACTACCTTCCCCAGTGATGTCACTATTTTCCACAGCAGTGTCTGTTAATTCATCATCTGCTGTTTCAGACATGAATTATATTGCTGACTCTTAATTAGAATCTATGCTGACTAACTTTATTATATTTTCAGTTTCCTTGCCCATCATAGTATCTCTCCTGCAATAGTCATCACACACTTTTTTGGCATGATACATGTGGCCTTTCAAATCTTCTAATGTCATGTCACAACAGTAAATGCTAATACCACAGCAACTAAAGCAAACTGGCTGAGTGGTCTAGTGGCTAGGAGTTTAGGCTGGTGCCAACAATGTTCCAGTTTGATTCCCATTAATCACTTCAAATTTCTTTGAGGCAAAGAGTGCTGTAAGCCTACATGCAACACCTTGACATGCGCCATGGCACAAGGCTGCCAGCACGATACACTTCAAATAGTCTGCCAGCAGCAGCTGTGCAGGCTGGCCACCAGAGGTAACCTGCAGTGGGTCACAAGACTAGTGCACACTGCATGACATCTGTCATGTCACCTACCGGAGGCCTCCTCTACATAAAAATAGCGCAGCCAGTGCCCCCCCCCCCCCCCCGCCCCCCTCAGATTTTGTTCTACTACTGATTGTACTGTTAACAAGGGTGGCTAACGGAACTTGGAAAAAAAAAAAAATCCCTGGTAATTCCATGCATGGGGAGCAAGATGGTGTCTTAAGAAGTGCCTGATAAATTAACATCAAGCAGGGAGTGAAGGGGAGGGGGGCAGGGGGAGGGAGTCAGCTTCTCACAGTGACAACTTTTGTTTCTCTCGGCTGAGATATAGCAGCCATAACCAGTAGTTGGACTGCAGTTTTTTAAACATCAATAATTTTTATGGAATAATGTTTATACAATTAACACACTTCAGTGTATTAATTTTTTTAAATTTGTGGTTTATAAAACTCAATAAAATTAAATTCCAATGCTAGGTTAAACATAGAGAATTCCCTGAGATTTTATGAAATTCCTGAAATTCCCTCAGATTTCCCTGATTTTTCCAGGGAAATCTGAGGGAGTTTTAGGTAAAATGTAACTCCCTAAAAATTACAGGTATTTCAGAATAAGAGCCACCATGTGTTTCTATGTTTGTCGTTTACTTGAATGTGGATCAATAAACTTTTGTTCTTACTGGCCGCAATACTGGTTGTGCCTAGCATCATGACAAAAATATCTAGGAGGAGGCCCATTCAGCCTTATGAGGGCAATTGAAAAGCCACTTGAATTAAGTCACCGAAGTACTATTATGTCAAAAAGCATTCACCAAGCAAGACATCACATGTTTATTTATTAGCAGCAAAGGCATCATCTGTTACTTTTTCAAGTAAAAAGAATGAGATGCTTGACATGTTACGACTATGACTTACTCCTTGCAAGAGTCCAGACCAGTTGTATAGGATTGAGGTCTAGATGGTATGGTGGCAATAGGTAGGGAAACATTTTCTCACAAAATTCTGTCAGTGGAAAAAAGAGGTGGAGTCTGATTTTCCTTAATTAATGCCAACAGTTTAGCTTTTCTTGCCTCTAATTATTTTTAATTTTTCTGTCCATTTCTTCAAGATGATAGAGATTGCACAAATTGCTGTCTAGTAATACAGTTGGACTCGCAAGGTTGTGTGAAAAAATATTAAGTGGTCGTCAGGAGTTGAACCTGGGACATTGGCATTACTAAACAAAAGCGCTCTTCACTAGACCTTGCAGTCAGTTTATGTCCAGTGCTGTGTTATTAGCTTTTACTGTTGTGACGTTAGATTTGAAAGGGTGTGTATCATGACTACTGGAGGACAGATACCTTGGCAGACAAGAAAGTTGAAAATACACTGATGAAAAAATATCACAATATCAAAAAGTAAGTAATGTAGAGTAATGAAATTTCAGGAATACATTTATATAGGTAACATATTTCAGTGATTAACACTGCAAGATCACAAATTAATGTGAATGTGAGATAAACCATTGCAAATGTGAAATGTTCATAAATTAATAACCAGTGTAACCACCATAATGTTGAAGGCAAGCATGCAAACATGCAGGCATTGTGCTGTACAGGTGCTGGATGTCAGTTTGTGGGACAGAGTTCAATGCCTGTTGCACTTGGTCAGCCAATACAGAGGCAGTCAATGCTGGCTGTGGATGACACTGGAGTTGTCATCCGATGATGTCACATACATGCTCAACTGGAGACAGATCTGGTGATCAACAAGATCAAGGAACATGTCGACACTTTGTCTGGAGGACAGATACCTTGGCAGACAAGAAAGTTGAAAATACACTTATTTACTCATATTGAAGAATTCATCTATGATATAGAAGGAGTTGTCAAGGAGGTATGATTTCAATTTGTTTTTGAAACTATTACTTTTGTCTGTCAGACATCACACCGAAGGAACATCCATCTTCTTGCAGCTCTATTACACGACCTTGATCAAACTCACTGAGGTGCTGATAATGGGGTCTTTGCAACAGTGGTATGTGGGTAAGTGTTATCCTGTTGGGGAAAAAAACCTGGAATGCTGTTCATGAATGGCAGCACAACAAGTCAAATCACCAAACTGCCATAAAAATTTGCAGTCAGGATCGTAAAATAAAAACGAGAGTGCTGCTACTGTCATATAAAATTGAATCAAGACCATAACTTCAGGTATGGGTCCAGTGTGTCCAGCTTGTAGACAGGTTGGTTGTGGTCCTCAGCTGGCCTCCTTCTAAACAATGCACGGCCATCACTGGCACCGAGATGGAACTAACTTTCGTCAAAAAACACCACAAACCTACACCCTGCCCTCCAATAAGCTCTTGTCTGGCACCACTGAAGTCACAAATGGCAGTTGTTGCAGGTCAGTGGGACACATGTTACAGGGCATCTGGCTCGGAGCTGTCCTTGAAGCAATTGATTTGTAACAGTTTCTTGTGTCAAAGTGGTGCCAACTACCACTCAAACAGCTGCTGCAGATGCAGCACGATGCACCAGAGCCATACTCCAAATGTAATAATGGTATTTCCTCTCAGCAGTGCCAAGTGGCCGTCCAGAGCCTGGTCTTCTTGTGATCATACATAATCGTGATACTGCTGCCAGCAGTCAGGTACAGTGTCTATATTTCTGCCAAGTCTGTCTGTAGTATCAGTTAGTTAGTTAGTTAGTTAGTTATGTGTTCCATTAATCAATAGCATGGAAAACCGTTATGATGTGGAACGTGTCAAATGCACAAGAAATGCGCACAGGAAACAAGTTTTTTTTTACATTATAGTGTTATACCTAAATATTTCTATTATCTATCCCATTCCCTTAAATGGCACGAAATGCATATATTATATCTCCACATTTATTTACTCATATTGAAGAATTCATCTATGATATAGAAGGAGTTGTCAAGGAGGTATGATTTCAATTTGTTTTTGAAACTATTACTTTTGTCTGTCAGACATCATACCGAAGGAACATCCATCTTCTTGCAGCTCTATTACACGACCTTGATCAAACTCACTGAGGTGCTGATAATGGGGTCTTTGTGGTCTTAAAGACACTCTTGACTAATATCAACTCACCATGTCCAACCTGAGGTAACTAACGCTCAAGGCCATTACATCACTTATTTAAAGCAAATCTGCTTTGCATCCTCATAGTGGCACCAAATTTTAATAGACATCATCTTTGATTTTAAAAACATGCCTACCAACTTTCATTTATGTCGCACAATTCCTTCTTGGTGGGGCGATTTTTTTTTTTTTTTTTCTGTCAGTGTATAATAAAATTGGTTGGCATCATGTTCCTCCTTCATTAATTTGCACACCACTGACTTATTAAGTTTTGCCTGCGAACAGTTACTTGCACCTTCGATTGCCCCTCTTTGCTGCTGTCACACCTATCTCACTCTCATTGGCAGTAAGCTTAATGATGTTAACAGAAAACTGCCATTTGCTTCCCATGAAGGTATTCTCCATGGCAGCTTTTCATGATCATGTTTCATGCTCATATTGTGAGGTGCATGCTACCTTGAATTGGAATGTGATCACGTGATTAAATTAGTTCCTGCCGAGGCCAGGTTACCACTGTGCCCTGCTGATAATATCATGAGTGATATTTACTAATACTACATTACAGTTTCTCATACTGATCTGAGAGGAAAAATGTTTCTCTAACGTGCTTCAGATTTTTTGAATTACAGCCAGTAATTCATCACTGACCTTATGAAGGGTTTCTTATAGCGTAAAAGCCCTCTCATACATACCAGACATATTCCACTACCCAAGTAGTAACTTCCTTCATATAGTGTACATCTGACCTATCAAGGGAGCCCTTCAATCCTCCACTAATATCAGAGATTGAGAAATCAGCATCTACAATCATCACACAATCATCTGAACTTTTGTTTCATATCTTAGACTTGGCTCCAAAGCAGAGGAACATGATCAATTCTGGGTACAATAATGCAAATAGTAAGCCTTGCTCCCAACCCACGTGTAATGCTAGTTGCCTTCTGCAGTTGAGCAATCCATCTAAAGGAGCAACAATGGCCTCAGAATCCAGGTAGCAAGGATCAGTGATGCCATGGGAACATTTTGTATTATAATAGTCATCTGTTCGATGTAGTTATCACATCCTTGAGCCCTTCTTCTTAAAGAATCATGGCTGCCCTCAGATTTGGTCACATGAATGGGACACATGCTCCTGTAGCATGCCGTGCACTGATTGTGAGTGTGGAATACATCAGTGCTTTTAAATATCTCCAAAACCATAAATATAAGATACTAAGATCAGATAAATTGGGAATCCTCACTACTGGAGCTTATTGACAACTGAGCCATAACTCATTACATGTTTGTCTGAGGTACCATTGTAAAAGGTACAGGAAAGGGACTTGTGCTCTGTCATTCATATGAAATGGAAATGAGCGTACGGCATTGTGGGCCGGGAGTCCCCCATTCAGGGGTGTTGGGCGCTGAGGACAAGTGCTTATTGCATTTGACGCCCCATTGGGTGACTTGCACGCCAGAGATGGGGATGAAATGATGATGAGGACAACACAACACCCAGTCCCTGAGCGGAGAAAATCTCCTGCCCCAACCGGGAATCGAACCCGGGCCCCTTGGCGTGGTAGGCGGTAATGCTACCGCTACGATACGGAGGCGGACTGTCATTCATAATCTACACCTGATCTCTTTCTGTAGGGGTAATTAACCCTAATAGTCTCAGTAATTTCTTATGCAAAAATTGGTGATAAAAAGTACCCATTAATTTGTCACTAATCTTGTTTAGATGCTATCCCAACCTCAAAATGGTACGTATGGAATGGCAGATGTAGGAGACAGCTGCAAGTGTTATACATTACAGTCAGAGGATTAAGCACAGAGAGAGAAACACAGCCAATAAGAAATGTGTAATGAATGTCAACAGGGAGACAGTTTATACTACTCTGTACTGATCCATATCACAACTAGTAATGTTTCTGGACACATGTTTATTAAAATTTTATTCACAAGTTTTGACCAGTACCATCTCCTGGAAGAATATGGAGTGCCTAAGGAATGAAACATTTTGCATATTGTCAATGTATAAGATAATTTATTTATTAATCCATTGATGCAATATTATGGATTCTGTATGTTTCTTGCAGTTTGATTTTATAAAGATACCACCTGACAATGAGCCATACTTGAAACTGATAGCAGTAAAATACATACAACAAAAACGTGAGCTTTGTGGAATTATTGTACTGTCAGTACTTGTAAAATACTTTTTTATCTTTTATTCTGCTGAAATAAAATACTGCTTCTGCAAGATGCAGTTAGCTACTTCAAATAATATTCTCACTATATGCTTTGATAAATGAAACTTTCAGTGTATGGTCTCGCAGTGACATGACTGAATAAAATCTTCTCAGGCTTACAGCCATGACAAATGGTTAAACATCATGAAAGTACACAAAATATGTTAGCATTCTTGTTTACCAGTCAAAAGAATGAAAGAGACTGAACATTTTCATCATACTGAGATTTTTGATTAGTTGATCAGTGTTTCAATTACCTTTTGGTATGTTATTCATTTGAATATAAAGTAATTTTACATTCAAGATTTCATTTAGTGTCTAATAATCCATTTCCGGTACTTGTCAATAATAGTTATTTGTTCGATACTGTATGATGTATGTTTCTGTTAGATTAAGATTTAAGTTGTTCACTGTTAACTGGCTAATCTGTTTAGCTGGCATTTAAGCTGTGTGTAGTTTGGCTGTTTGGGCTCTTGATTAATATGCTTGTATCATCAGAAAGCATTACGGATGCAGACAGTCCTTTACAAGTTTATCAATGAGATCAAAGCAAAATGTCTGCCAAGTCCTGAAAAACCAGACTATGTCATATTTTACTTAATAGTATTCTACATACTGTTCACAGCCATCTCCACCAAGGCAACATACATGGAAAACAGCAGTGGCAATTTGTGAAATTTATCCAGTATCACAGGAAAGAGTGTTTATAATGGATTGGAACAGTGGAAGTCAATCTACCTTAACACAGGGTTTAACATTCCCTAAATTATGGCTCTTGATATGAATTGGTGAGAACTATAAATACGATGGACCCATTCTTGTGTCCACAGGGTAATTTGGACTGATTCAGAACATTCATGAGCAGTTACACATGTATTCAGTCCTACAAAATCCTCAGGTCTGAACAGAACTGAAAGTCATTGGGTCTTCCAGAGCTATTGCAACAAACATCAGCGATGGCATCCAACTAATTTGGGCAACCAGCACAATTGTTGTGTAAGAGGAGGTTGTACATTCATATTTCCTGCAGCCGGAAATTTGTTCTAGCACGTCTTGGCAAATCACAGATGTTACCAAAGTTGTGAACATGTTCCCTGATGCTAGAATGAAGGTGACTAATTTCTTGTCCATTTATGTTACTGATCTTTTGGTCAGAGGTAAGAAAGTAGATAATGACAATGTAAAAATCGCATTCTTAAGTTACCACAAAAACTCTGTAGGGATAAATTCATAATACATTTGTCAAATGAATATGAAATTATCTGTTGAAGGAAGCAACTGACACTCATATTTAACTGAAAAAAAATGTATATATGTAAAATATGAAAGACAAAATATAAATAATAGAAAAATTTTGCCTCTTTGTGTTATAGCAACTGAAAGAGCAAGATTGAATGTAAAAGCTTAATATATACATTATGTACCAAACAATACAGATCTTTGCCTTGAGGTTCTGAATGCTCCTATTTTACCAAAGATGGAGAAGAAATGTATAAAGAAATGAGATGGAAGAAAGGAATTCAAGGAAATGTCACTAAATAATACAAAGCTGAAAATGGTTGTCAGAGGTTCAAACTTATCATATGTAAACTATTAGCAATTTTTACACCGTAATAGGAAATGAGGAATGAGAAAAATTCATTTATCACTAGTGTATATGATATGTTTTGTATGTGAACACCTTATACCTGGCCATTATTTTCAGACAGTTTCTTATTACTTACATAAATGCTGGACTAGTTCTGTGAGCAGGCTTCAGATACATCACATTAAAACACATAAATACAATAACAACACAAAATCATTTTATACAGGTAGACCAAACAGAGGACATGTCCAGTCACACATTAAGGTGTGGTCACATTGAGCCGATACGATATGCAATACGATATGTTGCAATAAAGGTAGTGCAACATGATGCTTATCATTGCGCAATTTGTGTTTCCACTGGGATGAAATGCAATGCAGTATGGTGCGCAAAGTACCTGCATTATTACAAGCTGCAGGTCAGCACAAATCACATTTCTGTTTCATTTGCAATCATGAGCTTTTCTGAAGATGATGTTATTATGGCATAGCATTATTTAAAGTTCAAATAACTGAAAAGAAAGGAAGTACTGGGAGCACCTGTACCGCAATATTAATAACAGACAGTTCGGCTGTGGTGTTTCACCAGCTCTAGTTCAGCTGTGGTGTTTTGTCAACTCTCTCGACAATAACACAAATTCTACAGAACGAGTCCAAACAGTTTCCACTTTCTGGAGCCACAAATACGAGGTGCATTCAAGTGCCTGGAAAGCGATAGAAACATGCGCATTGTTTTAAAATGAGGCCGTGTTCATTGTCAATACGTCCCAGAGATGGCAGCACCGTACGGCAGATGGAATTTTACCGCCAGTGGCGAAAATGAGAACTGTTTTAAATACTTAAAATGGAGACGTTTTCCTTACTTGAACAGTGTGCAATCATTCGTTTTCTGAATTTGCGTGGTGTGAAACCAATTGAAATTCATTGACAGTTGAAGGAGACATGTGGTGATGGAGTTATGGATGTGTCAAAAGTGCGTTCGTGGGTGCGACAGTTTAATGAAGGCAGAACATCGTGTGACAACAAACCGAAACAACCTCGGGCTCGCACAAGCCGGTCTGATGACATGATCGAGAAAGTGGAGAGAATTGTTTTGGGGGATCGCCAAATGACTGTTGAACAGATCGCCTCCAGAGTTGGCATTTCTGTGGGTTCTGTGCACACAATCCTGCATGACGACCTGAAAATGTGAAAAGTGTCATCCAGGTGGGTGCCACGAATGCTGACGGACGACCACATGGCTGCCCGTGTGGCATGTTGCCAAGCAATGTTGATGCGCAATGACAGCATGAATGGGACTTTCTTTTCGTCAGTTGTGACAATGGATGAGACGTGGATGCCATTTTTCAATCCAGAAACAAAGCGCCAGTCAGCTCAATGGAAGCACACAGATTCACTGCCACCAAAAAAATTTCGGGTAACCGCCAGTGCTGAAAAAATGATGGTGTCCATGTTCTGGGACAGCGAGGGCGTAATCCTTACCCATTGCGTTCCAAAGGGCACTACGGTAACAGGTGCATCCTACGAAAATGTTTTGAAGAACAAATTCCTTCCTGCACTGCAACAAAAACGTCCGGGAAGGGCTGCACGTGTGCTGTTTCACCAAGACAACACACCCGCACATCGAGCTAACGTTACGCAACAGTTTCTTCGTGATAACAACTTTGAAGTGATTCCTCATGCTCCCTACTCACCTGACCTGGCTCCTAGTGACTTTTGGCTTTTTCCAACAGTGAAAGACACTCTCCGTGGCCGCACATTCACCAGCCGTGCTGCTATTGCCTCAGCGATTTTCCAGTGGTCAAAACAGACTCCTAAAGAAGTCTTCGCCACTGCCATGGAATCATGGCGTCAGCGTTGTGAAAAATGTATATGTCTGCAGGGCGATTACGTCGAGAAGTAACGCCAGTTTCATCGATTTCAGGTGAGTAGTTAATTAGAAAAAAAATCGGAGGCCTTAGAACTTGAATGCACCTCGTATCAGCTACTCTGACAAGGAATGACACAAATTTTCAACTCGCTATTTCTCCTGCTGAGAAGGTAAGTTGGTGAAAGTGTGTGAATGTCATTAAAAATCCCACTATCAAAAGTTTATTTTTAGTAAGATTACTTAGTGTGGTACTTTAGTCAATGAAGTACATACATAAATAATGGGCACAGGTTTAAAAGCTACAAGTGATTCAGCTTCAGATGTATTCACAAGGAATGTTGCCAGATTTGAAGTTAGATCAGTGAATTACATGCAGGGATAGACAATGTATTTGAAATGGAGGAATTCTATGGACATGGAGGAAAATTCCAACATCTCCATCTTATTTTTGTACAGCTTCTCATGCAAAAATAGTAGGCATTTTGTCTTTGCAACTCTTCTAAACCTGTCACTATGTTTCTTGAAATCAGGCAGCATGACTGAAAACACATCCAGTCAGCATCATCAACTGATGAATTCTGGTTTCTTTTAATTTAATTAAGTTTCTCAGTTTCCAGCCAGTCAGCAAATGTTTCCCTAGCATCACTCTTGCTGGCTTCGGCTTTTCTTTTGGAGAGAGATCAACCACATTACTTGTTTCTTCTGACATCTAACAACTTTCCACTTCCTGAGGGTCTGTGGCAGACAGCAGTGTATTAAAACTGCTGTGCTGTCTTTATTTTCCTTAAGTGGTGGTACATGCTCAGGAGAGGGGAACACCTTCATGTATGGGCAATGAGATGAGAGTTGGGGGGCCCAAATAATGTGGTTTCTTGATTATACAAGGGCTTTTTTCAACGAGCTGAATGAAAATGATCATCTTTGAACTGCCCTCCTGTGTAAACGTCATTTTGACTATAACCAGCACAGAAAGAAACGCACAGGTCAAGACTTCTTTCCAATTTGACAGCACAAATGTGAGTGACTGGGTCATAGTGTCAAGTGGGGTGCATCTAGTTCATCGTGGCCAAACATAAAAATGTATATACTTGAGGATGGAAAGAGGTAGGGTTCTTCTTCCAGCATTAAAAACAATTTCAGTATGTTAGCCGCATTTCTTATGCAGCAATATATGCCCTAAAATGCACCAACTGAAAACTGGCCAGTGACTTAATTTTTCAATGCAAACTTTTCAAAATATGCACAGTGTTATATTTTAATTTGAAGTACCACAATAATTATGGGCAGTAGTAAAAAGAAAACCAGCTCTCTATTAAGCTGTGATATCAGCCTATAAGATGTGATTTTTTTTTTCCAGAGTTTTCTCAAAATTGAATGGAAAATACTGTGATGTGGATAACATGTGTGAAACCCAGGACAGTGTTTTTAACTTTTTACAGGAAAAGTAAAAGTTTTCTGAGATACTAACTACAGAGATGTACCTTTGCTTCATCTACATAAAACAATTTTTTTGAGGTACATCAGATGACATGAAATTTCCCTCCCCATGTGTTGTACAATACCAGTTGCATGGAGTGACCAGTATGCCCTGTGGCATAAGGCAATGCAATAGAGACGCATATTGGTGTTGTATTGCTGTCATATCAAGTGTGAACCAAATAAGCCACTTCTACTGTTTCTATGTGCTCCGACAATGCAGGTTGCTTCTGCGTCGTATTGCTTGTTGCACTGTGTATCATACCACATATAGTATTGCCTCAGTGTGAATTGAATCTAAGTCTTTGCTCATTGCTTTCCCACTGATTGATTAAGTGTAAGCAATATGCATATGTAGAGCAGAAGGTTTACATCCCTGAATCCTGCACTCATTCAACACACATGATAATATAATTCCATTAATTTAGTGTCCTATTTTGTTCTGTGCATACATTTTCCAGTATTTATCAGCTGTCTTTCATACATAAGTAAATTGTACATGAGGAAAACTGTTACTCTCCTACATAAATTAGTACACTCTCCTACATAAATTAGCACACATTTTCTAAATGATAACGTATATTCCCTTTCATGTTACATTTAACAAATATTTATGGAGTTGTTGACTTTACTGATTTAGCCATAAATCTTTATTATCCATTTAAACGGCCTTTAATTACAAAACTTTGGTCCATTATTACTTATATTACGATTCTTGAGTGTGATGCAGCCAGAAAATTATGAACGACTGTTCTCACTCAATCCCCTGTGCCTTTTACGATGGTTCCCCCTACGCCTCACTCTTATATACCCATAGTATTCCATGCACCCGTCATTTTCCTGTTGGTGAGACTCCTCGCCCTGAAAGCTCAAAATCCACCATCTTCAGTGACTTTAACAAAATATTTTTAACCAGACGTACTGCATTACAGTAACATATGGAACATATGTATGACGTGATAAAAATTGTCTGGACACCTGGCTGAAAATGACTTACAAGTTTGTGGGACCCTCCATTGGTGATGCTGGAATTCAATATGGTGTTGGCTCACCCTTAGCCTTGACGACAGCTTCCACGCTCGCAGGCATACGTTCAATCAGTTGCAGGAAGGTTTCTTGGGGAATGGCAGCCTATTCTTCATGGAGTGCTGCACTGAGGTGATGTATTGATGTCAGTCAGTGAGGCCTGGCATGAAGTTAGCGTTCCAAAATATCCCAAAGGTGTTCTATATGATTCAGGTCAGGATTCTGTGCAGGTCAGTCCATTACAGGGATTTTATTGTCATGTAACCAGGCCGTGCATTATCAACAGGTGCTCAATCATGTTGAAAGATGCTATCGTCATCCCTGAATTGCTCTTCAACAGTAGGAAGCAAGAAGGTGTTTAAAATATCAATGTAGGCCTGTGCTGTGATAGTGCCACACAAAAGAACAACCTACACCCTGCCATTGGATTGCCACATTATGTAGCATGACTCTTCACTCCACACAACGTTTTTCCACTGTTCAATCAACCAATGTTTACACTCCTTACTCAAGGCAAGGCATCATTTGGCATTTACCGGCATTATGTGTGGCTTATGAGCAGCCACTAGACCATGAAATCCAAGTTTTCTCATGTCCCGCCTAACTGTCATAGTACTTGCAGTGGATCCTGATGCAGTTTGGCATTCCTGTGTGATGGTCTGGATAGATGTCTGCCTACTACACATTACGACCCTCTTCAACTGTCAGCAGTCTCTGCCAGTCAACAGATGAGGTCGGCCTGTACACTTTTGTGCTGTACGTGCCCCTTCATGTTTCCACTTCACTATCACATCAGAAACAGTGGACTTAGGGATGTTTAGGACTGTGGAAATCTTGCATACAGATGTATGACACAAGTGACACCCAATCACCTGACCACGTTCAAAGTCCGTGAGTTCTGCGGACCACCCCATTCGGCTCTCTCACAATGTCTTATGACTACTGAGGTCACTGATACAGAGTACCTGGCAGCAAGTGGCAGCACAATGCACCTAATATGAAAAACTTATGTTTTTGGGGATGTACGGATACTTTTGATCACATAGTGTATGCAGTTGGCTGCAATTATTTGAGTCAGTACCTCTGTGTATGTAGGAGAGAGCTTTCACTGACAAATATTATATACGATGAAGAATGTACCATTTGTGGTGGGGAAGCCACAAAAATTATGAGTTCTCCATATTAGGCAATAAAAGAATGAATGCAGAAACTTAATAACAGTACTTATAACAGAATGCTATTTTTGGTATCCATATGTACTGTTATCCTCTGAAACTGCACACATTTAATTACACTAATATTATACGTAGTAGCTTCCTATTAGAATTACAACTGCTAAACACAGAAAATATATGTTACAAGCTTCACTATAAGATGGGCAATATATTAGTTAAACAGATATAAGTGTGCAACAATAGTGGGCCAGGCACTCTGCAGCAAAAGCAAGCAAGACAAAGCCCTTCTTGTGATAAATTGAAAATGTAAGTTGACAAATTAATTTAGTCTATGTCACCACAGTTATATATTGTGTTATTACCTGGATCCTTAGTTATATGGAATGCTCGAAGTGCTGCTGTGAGGAATTGTTCTAATGAAGCCTGTCTTGGCACAGTGATGACACGGAATATGCGCCTTCGATATGAACTGTTACCATCATAGACTTTTACCATTTCTGTAATAAAAATTAAAATTCTGTTTGTAAAACTGTTTTATAAATATAAGTAATTCAAAACTCAGCATAATTTTACATTGCTGTTTATTAAAAAATGATTATAGGCATACTGAATACCATACAAACAACATACATTCCCTCCAGCACTTCCCATTTATATTCTCATTTCAATCATCTGAGTACCAAACAAACAACATACATTCCATCAAATACTTTCCATTTATATTCTCACTTCAATTATCTATTCATATCTGAGGCACTCATTCATCACATCCACCAGACACCATCAAGAAGAACCTTGAGAGATGTGGAATATGTCAAGTTGCACTTTAACAAAACAGAACCAAATCATATAAACTTAATTTGTTCACTAAATTAACAACAAACTATTACTACATTAACAATGAACTACCACAATACCATTGACTGCTATTTGTGATTATACCAGTGAAATGTAACCCAATAAATTAGCAAGAAAGCCACTACTTTTGCAGAAGATGTGCTGTTTCCTCAGCTATTTTAAGTAGCTACTACTAGTATTTTTCAAACACAATGGAAGGCAATACCTCTCTAATAACAACTTACAATTCACCATCACATAACGATAAAAAGACAAGGCCTAGCAGAAATCCTTGGATATCACGGGAGATATTGAATTTAACTGATGAAAGGAGAAAACATAAGAATGCAACAAATGAAGCAGGCAAAAGGGAATGCAAACATCTACAAAATGAGATTGACAGGAAGTGCAAAATGGCTAAGCAGGAATAGCTAGAGGACAAATGTAAGGATTTAGAAGCATATTTCACTAGGGGAAAGATTTATACCACCTACAGGAAAATTAAAGAGGCATTTGGAGAAAAGAGAAGCTTCTGTACGAATATCAAGAGCTCAGATGGAAACCTAGTACTAAGCAAAGAAGAGAAAGCTGATAGGTGGAAGATGGAAGGAAGGTCTATCAATGGAGATTAACTTGAAGCAGTATTATAGAAAGGGAAGAGGACGTAGATGAAGACGAAATGGGAGATATGATATTGTGAGAACAACTTGACAGAGCCCTGGAAAATGGCAGTTATAAGAGTCAAGGGGCATGAAAGAGAAGCAGTGGTTGAGAAGGGAATGAGACAAGGATTAACCTATCCCCAATGTTTTTCAATCTGTAATTAAGCAAGTAATTAAGAAAAGTTCAAGGAGAAGAAATAAAAACTTTGAGGTTTGCCGATGATTTTGTAATTCTGTCATAGGCAGCAAAGGACTTTGAAGAGCTGTTGAATGAAAAGGACAGCATCTTGAAAGTAGGATATAAGATCAACATCAACAAAAGCAAAACAAGGATAATGAAATGTAGTCGAATTAAATCAGGTGATGCTGACGAAATGAGGCACTAAAAGTAGTTGATGAGTTTTGCTATTTGGGCAATGAAAGTAGCTAATGATGGCCAAAGTAGAAAGAATATAAAATGTAGACTGGCAATGGCACAAAAAGCGTTTCTGAAGAAGAGAAATTTCCTAACATGGAATATGGATTTAAGTTTTAGTAAGTCTTTCCTGAATATATTTGTATGGCGTACAGCCACGTATGGAAGTGAAATGTGTACAATAAACAGTCTAGATGAGAAGAGAATAGAGGCTTTTCAAATGTGGTGCTACAGAATAATGCAGAAGATTAGATGGGTAGGTCATGTAACTAATACTGAATAGAATTGGGGAGACAAGAAGGAATTTGTGGTGCAACTTGACTAAACCAAGGAATTGGTTAATAAGACACATTCTTAGACATCATGGATTCTCCAATGTAGTACTGGAAGGGAGTGTAGGGGGTAAAAATTGTATGAGGAGACCAAGGGATGAATACAATTAGTGGAAGGATATAGTTCACATTAGTTTTTTGGAGATGAAGAGGCTTGCACAGGATGGAGAAGCATGGACAGCTACATCAAACAAGTCTTCGGACCACAACCACATAATGCCACTTTACGATAAGGCAGGTAACAGAAATGTTCAATCATTTAGTCTTGATAAACAGATGACTAGATAAACAGATAACTTGTAGGAGTAATCACAAATAAGTTATGCTTTTAATTTTCTTCTGAAGAAGTGAGAATTCCCGATTTCTTACTTCACGTAAAATGGGAGCCTTTTTGAGACATTTCCAGCAAAAGACATAGCTTAACTCTGAGATAAAATCTACAAGAAAATTATTTTTGTATTTTGAATTACACTTCACACTTCTGTTGTCAGCAACAAATATCATCAAGGAGTAAATATATTGGATATGAGACTAAAATATACTTGGAGGTGAGACTGTGGCATTGATATAAACATTGAACTGCAAATGAGGACTCTCTCTCCGCTCGCGAGTTCTTTGGACAAAAAGTTTGAGATGATTCAGTCTGTTTATGTGACTTGTGTATACACATGTAGATGCTTGTACTTAAATATACATTTGTATTGAAATATAAAAGGGAAGTGTTTGATTTCAGGATAGAAACCCATCACATTCCCACAGTGATGACTCTGTTACAAAGTTAGGGTACATTCCATGTCTCCCGCGCCGGTTCATTGTGCTACAAGTGACTGCTTACCGCCTTGACTTCTCCGCACAACGCTTTCCTCGTGGACTTGGAAGCTCAAACCAACTTTCCGGATGTATTCATCAGGTCTCTCACGAATAGATTTTCTCCTGCAGACTACAATGCACGTACTACACCCATGTCACCTGAGATGTTTGCCTCACCACAACTGTTTGCTACACCTCCGGCCAGAACAATGGACTCAGAATTTGTATTGCCAGATTGTGTTCGTCACTGTGAGCAGTTTAGCTCAGACAATATTCAGAACAGTGTTTATTGTGATCATAAACCGAACGCACATGTTAGGTTGCCTCCGCAGCTGAACATTCATTCACAGTGTGCTCCTGCAACCATTACTGCAGTGCCATGTGCAAAGTCGCCATTACTGCAACATGTAACATGTTTCAATCAGCTGTCCTCTGCACCTGTTATGACGCCCATGAATGCTAGTGAAGGACATACCATCACTAATAACGCACCACGGGCATTACCCATGGCTTCTTCGCAGGCAACTGACCATAATAGTGTGAGTTCAGTTTACAGGCCAGCACCTGGTGCTAGTGTTGTGCAGCCAATGGAGGCATACCCCCAACCCTATCTTGTGACATACATCACTGCACAACAAACTTTGCCGCCGCCAGGTGTTGTGGACTTTAATACATGTCACACACATTCACAATCGGCCCCCCCTCTACCACCCCTGCCCACACAGAGGGTTCCGGCTCCTGCCATAAACCCACTCTCTGTTTCCACAGCACCAGCTGTGCCTGCCACAATGGCCTTCCGCATTTTCTCCGATGTTGGACATTTCAATGCGATGCCCCTGGCTGGCGTATCGCCCTTCCGCCCATTCGTTACATGGTACTGACCATGACTGCCGCAAAGGCCGTCCGTGACACAACAGGTATGCTCAGTGACCACACACATGGAAATTGTGGCATATTGGACATATACCCCCCCCCCCCCCTCCCCCTCCGCCTTTTTGCCCGTTTTCTCTGCGGGATCACCCACACCTGCTGCGTCGGACTACTGTGCTACCATTCCCTGGCCGGAACGGGATTTCATGGCTCACAAAAACAATTCGACGTTCCCAGAGGTTCCTAATTCTCCACCGTCTCGTCGACCTGGATGCCTACCGAAGTTACCACCACTGTCAGAAGACAATCCTGTGACATGGTTCACTATGGTAGAGTACATTTTCAAGCTACACCACATTTCTGATGACACCTCCAGGTTTCTGTGCCTCATAACACACTTTCATGACCATTCAGATCTGATCCTCCCCCTGGACGCCCATCGAAGTTACCGCTGCAGTCAAAAGACAACCATGTGACGTAGTTCATTTTGGTAGAGCATATTTTCAAACTACCCAACATTTCCGATAACAACTCCAGGTTCCTGTGCCTCATGACTCACCTTCACGACCACACAGACCTGATCTGTGACCTGCTCCTCCCTCCGAACCGGCTCCAAGGTATGACTTTGCCTCTTCCCTCCAGGAGCTCATCCTAAAAATTTTGTATGAAGAACACCTTGTTACCAGACACCATCGCAACTCTGGCGCTGCCTATGGTTGCAGGCCAGTGAGCAAACTATGCCGGATATAACACTTTGGGCAGTGTCGTCTGCTAAGCTACCCACCGATCTCCAGATACATCCGCTAGCACATTCCTTTGAGTCAATCGGATCGCAATGGTGATTCAATGCCAAACAAAAACAAGAGAGATTGGAAAGCAGGATACAGAAATTTGCAGGAAAATATTCGGATGAGTTTTTCGTGAAGGAATTTGGATAAAGAGTCTCTCAAGGAAGATCTACAAACAGACAGAAACACTGACGGACACCTTTAGTAAAATAAGGACAAAATTCTATGGACATACCCACAGAATGAACAAGAACCAGCTCACAAAGTAAATCTTCAAATTAGTAAATCTACATCTACATCTACATTTATACTCCGCAAGCCACCCAACGGTGGGTGGTGGAGGGCACTTTACGTGCCACTGTCATTACCTCCCTTTCCTGTTCCAAGCGCGTATGGTTCGCGGGAAGAATGATTGCCGGAAAGCCTCCGTGCGCGCTTGAATCTCTCTAATTTTACATTCGAGATCTCCTCGGGAGGTATAAGTAGGGGGAAGCAATATATTCGATACCTCATCCAGAAACGCACCCTCTCGAAACCTGGACAGCAAGTTACACCGCGATGCAGAGCGCCTCTCTTGCAGAGTCTGCCACTTGTGTTTGCTAAACATCTCCATAACACTATCACGCTTACCAAATAACCCTGTGATGAAATTCGCCACTCTTCTTTGGATCTTCTCTATCTCCTCTGTCAACCCGACATGGTACGGATCCCACACTGATGAGCAATACTCAAGTATAGGTCAAACGAGTGTTTTGTAAGCCACCTCCTTTGTTGATGGACTTCATCTTCTAAGGACTCTCCCAATGAATCTCACTCAACCTGGCACCCGCCTTACCAACAATTAATTTTATATGATCATTCCACTTCAAATCGTTCCGCACCCATACTCCCAGATATTTTACAGAAGTAACTGCTACCAGTGTTTGTTCCGCTATCAAATAATTATACAATAAAGGATCCTTCTTTCTATGTATTCGCAATACATTACATTTGTCTATGTTAAGGGTCAGTTGCCACTCCCTGCACCAAGTGCCTATCCGCTGCAGATCTTCCTGCATTTCGCTGCAATTTTCTAATGCTGCAACTTCTCTGTATACTAGAGCATCATCCGCGAAAAGCCGCATGGAACTTCTGACACTATCTACTAGGTCATTTATATATATTGTGAAAAGCAATGGTCCCATAACACTCCCCTGTGGCACGCCAGAGGTTACTTTAATGTCTGTAGGCATCTCTCCATTGAGAACAACATGCTGTGTTCTGTTTGCTAAAAACTCTTCAATCCAGCCACACAGCTGGTCTGATACTCCATAGGCTCTTACTTTGTTTATCAGGTGACAGTGCGGAACTGTATTGAACACCTCCCGGAAGTCAAGGAAAATCTACCTGGGAGCCTGTATCTAATATTTTCTGGGTCTCATGAACAAATAAAGCGAGTTGGGTCTCACACAATCGCAGTTTCTGGAATCCATGTTGATTCCTACAGAGTAGATTCTGGGTTTCCAGAAATGACATGATACGCGAGCAAAAACCATGTTCCAAAATTCTACAACAGATCGATGTCAGAGATATAGGCCTATAGTTTTGCGCATCTGCTCGACGACCCTTCTTGAAAACTGGAACTACCTGTGCTCTTTTCCAATCATTTGAAACCTTCTGTTCCTCTAGAGACTTGCGGTACATGGCTGTTAGAAGTGGGCCAGGTTCTTTCGCGTACTTTGTGTAGAATCGAATTGGTATCCCGTCAGGTGCAGTGGACTTTACTCTGTTGAGTGATTTCAGTTGCTTTTCTACTCCTTGGATACTAGCAAAAACAAGACAAAATGGATGACCAAAACAGAAGAAGATATTAAAGAAGTTGGAATCCCACAAGATAATGTAAGCAATCAACAACAGTCACTGTATGAATGAGGCACGGCAGATGGTACATAGTATCAGTGTTACAGGGTGGCGACTGCTTCACACCACTGTTGCACAGCAGAAGGTGCTTCGCACCAATGTTACTTTGCAGGGGGTGCTTTGCACCAATTTTGCTTTGCAGAGGGTAGTCATACCAAGGTTACTTTGCAGAGAATGGTTTGCACCAAATTTACTTTGTAGAGGGTGGTTATAATACTTATAACAACACATAAATGTTAAATAAGGGGAGTAGTCATTTATTGAATTGTTACAACCAGTATATTATTTTTTACTCAGTTGTTTATTTTCTATAATACCCATCCAGTCATCATATTTAGATGCCATATGTTAATAAAAATGATCGGCTGATTTTATTATTTCATTGTTGATTATTATATTATCTTTTTGACTTGTTGGCTGTGTATTATTTTAGTATTATTAGGATTAATTTTCAAGCAAACTTTCAAATTTGATCAACTGTTTCCTTTTGTTGTTGAAGCTAACATGGCAGAAGGTGCTTCATATCATTCCAATGATGCATGATACAGGGTGCTTTTTCCCATTGTTGTGTGGCAGAGGGTGCTTTGTACCAATGTTGTATGGCAGAGAGTACTTTGTACCCAATGTTGGGTGGCAGATGATGCTCTGTAGCAATGTTACATTGGAGTTGGTGCTTCATGCCATTGTTGAGGGTGCTTGGTACTAATGTTACATGGCAGAAGGTGCTCCATAGCATTCTTGCGGGGCACATAGTGCTTCGTACCATTTGCACAGCAGAGGGTGCTCCATACCAACTGTGCATAGCAGAGGGTGCTTCGCATCAGTGTTATGTAGAGGGTGCTTTGTACTAATGCTCTGTACAAAGGGTACTTTGTGCGAATGCTGCATGCCACATGGTGCATCATACCAATGTTAGGAGCCAGGAAATGTGTTGTGTGTTAGAGGATGTTTCATACCAATGTTTTGTGGCAGAAAGTGCATCCTATGAATGTTGCTTGGTAGTATGAGCTCCATATCAATGTTGCATGACTGGGAGTTCTGTGTATCAATGTTGTATAGCAGAGGGTGCTTTGTACCACATTTGGTGGCAGAGTGCTCCATAACTACTATGCACAGCAGAGAGTGCTTGGTACCATTGTTATGTGGAAGAAGTTTTATAACAGAGGGTGCTGCATACCAATTTCACATGACAGAGGGTGCTTTATACAAGTGTTGTGTGGCAGACAATGCTCTGTACCAATGTTGTGTGACAGAGACTGCTTTGAACCAATGTCGCAAGGCAAAGGGTGCTTCATACTAATGTTGTGTGGCAGTTGGTGTTTTGTATCAATTTTGTGTGGCAGTAGGTGCATTGTACTAATATTGTGTGGTAGATGATGATTCATACCTGTACTTCATAGCAGATAGTGCATACTACTAATGTTACATGGCAGAAGGTGTTTGTAGCAAAGTTTTGTTGGGAAACACAGGAAAAGATCACGCAGAAAATATAGCTCATGCTGGACTGGCACGAGGGTCAGGCGACCAGCAAGTGGCCGTAACTCACACCAAACTCTGTTGTGGTTGGGCAGACCACACCGTACTGGCACTGCAGTTGGGCGGCTGGCAAGATGTTGCTCACGCCGAACTGGCACTGCAGTCAGGTGGATAGGTGTCATAGCAGCTATTAGCTCCCATCAGTGCCATGAGGTGTTACTCCAAATGCCAATTAAATATGGAACAGATAACATTTGTCCCTCCTGAGACCTTTTCTAGTGTGTACTGCTTAAATTGTTTAGGTTTACCAGACTTTGGAGTTAATATTCAGTTACCTAATGTTGTTCTCTACAATAATAATCATAATTCTATACAGTGGCCTGTCAACAACTACTATTCCAGACAAGTTATCCGGCCGTAGATACTTAGTGTTACGCGTGCAAAGCCAGCACAAGCACATTTTTCCTGAATATGTTATTGATACAGCAGATGATGATGTTGGTTTGTGGGGTGCTCAACATCATGGTCATTAGTGCCTGTACAAGTTCCAGTCTTTCCACTTCCAGTCTCGCCACTACCAGAATGATGATGAAATGATGAGGACAACACAAACACCCAGTCCCCAGGTGGAGAAAATCCCCGACCCCACCGGGAATTGAACCTGGTACCCCATGATCCAGCGGGAACAACGCTAGCCAATAGACCATGAGCTGTGGATGATACAGCAGAAAACAAATAAATACAACACACACACACACACACACACACACACACACACACACAAGTAATTCTATTTTTCTAAGAGGAAACGTATTCAAACTTTATGTAACAGAGGGCATAAAAAGCAGGTAACATACCTTCATCCCTGTCTTCCTTCTCTTTTCCTTTGTCACGTGCATGTGGTACGTCGTCATTATCACGGTAACGTGTATCACCACTGCTGAATTCTTCCGATATGCTTCGAGCTGCCAAACAACATAACAAATCACATATTTCTTTGATTTTACACACTATTACAAAATATAGTATTAATTAAAACAAATTTAATCCTTATGCTGGGAGAAAAATAAAAGAAATCAAGGACAGGATAATGTACAAGCAATATCAATGTAAGCAAATGTTTGAAACATGTGCTAAAAACATTGAACCATCTCATACAGAACAATAAAATGGCACCAGCAATCAACATCTTCAAAATAATAATTCTGTACAACAATTAAACATTAGATGCTCTTAGATTGTATAACCTTGAGGTTTCTTAGTGTCCTGTCTTTCCATACAGTATTTGTTTCAGTGCCAGACTCAACTTACATGTACAATATGTTATTGTCACTACTGGACATTGTGTTTCCTCAGCTTTCCATGGCATGCAAAAAACTGTCAGTAAATGATGAGCATGGCAACTCAGGAACAAAAAGCATGACTAAGAAATGAATGTAAATGTGGTTTTGTAATATGGGAAGATTAAATTTCATAATGAAATGGCAGATAACAACTGTAAAGGCACTGAGCCCCAGACACACAATACAAAAAGACTAAACTTTTAGACAAAGCTATCTTCAGAGACCTAATCAGCACGCAATACTACCATGCACACAGCTAATATCTCTCCTGGTGTTTCAGACCAGATGGGGTGAGCAGTAATTTTGTCTAAAGTGAACGTTGGGGACTTGAATGTAGCATGGGTGAGAAGGAGGGGTAAGGAATTAGGTAATAGTGTACAAATGTGATACATATAGATACATACAAGGAAAGCAACTGGTAACTACACAAGAAGGCAGGGGGCACAGCAGAAGCCTGCTAATAGAAACACTGGGAAAATAATACAAGAGAAGTTAGAAAACTGAAAGTGAAATAAATTCAAAGTGAATTAAATACAAAAGTGAAGTAAATACAAAATAAAACTATGGTACATAAGAGCCTGGATTAAGTAGATAAGCACTGGAAAGAAAGCATATCTGGAATGGCAACAGAAAAGTGTAAGGAGATGGGAAAATGAGTGGGGGAGAGTCACTAAGAGGACAGGAACTGTGGAGACTGAGGTCATGGGATTGAATAGTATATTGAAGGCATTATTCCCACCTGGAATATTCAGAAAAGAATAGTATCACTGGAGAGAGCCCAAATGATAGGGGAGATAAGTCATCCAATAAAGTAAATTAGACAGTGAAGTTTGTTAGCTCATTAGTGCTCTCTCTCTCTCTCTCTCTCTCTCTCTGTGTGTGTGTGTGTGTGTGTGTGTGTGTGTGTGTGTGTGTGTGTGTTTGCTATTATCAATTCTGTGAAGAAGGACTTTGTACACTCAACAGGGAATCATCATTTCTACATGCCCTTCTGCAACTAGAAGTGTCTGCTATTCAGTGAATAGATCCCTTCTCATAGATATATCCATACATTATTTAAAGTTTCATCATGGATTTCCTATCCTGTGTGTGTACTGACTAAGAATCACATAATTCAGGCACAGAATCTATGAACTTTCTCCACAGTCAGAATAATTATTGCACCTGTGCTGAAGGAAGGTAGGATGATTAGGATTTAACATCCCTTCAATTATGTTGTCACTAGAGATGAAGAAAAAGCTCAGATTTGGGGAAAATGGGGAATGATTGTTTTCTTTCCAAAGAGTCATCCAGGCATTTGACTTAAGTGATTCAGGAAAATCAAACAAAACCTAATTCTGGATGACCGGAAAGGGAATTCAACCACCATCTTCCTGAATTTGTGACCAATGTCTTACCACTGCACCATCTGTGGCGAAATCTATGGTTGCATAACTTTGTGAAATATATTTAGGTGAGCTACCAATAGTAATGAAGTTTTAATTTATCATCTTGAAAAAATCAAGTTGCGACCATCAACTTGATTCTCTGTAAGGCCTTCTTTGTATATTCATTCTTCAATGCATTTTTACTAATGATGGATAATGTTTCAGAGCCATATCAGTGACTATGACAATCAGGCTACAAAAAAAATTATGATGGAATAAAATATACAATATCACCAATAAGCATGTAAGAAAGACTTATTCAACTGAATAAATTATCACAAAAAAACACTATGACATAACTTCCACATTACTTGACTTTTAACTAGCTAGTAATGGTATATCTATGGTGGAAAGTAAATGAATCAAATTTTTCTGATATATCTTCAAATATTTTACACTTTTCTTCAGTCAGTTTTGTATTTGCTTGCTTGTTAATGGTGTTTTGGAAGTGTTACTTTTGTTGTTCACTTTATTATACATTAAGAAAAGAAATGTACTCAAATTTGACAATGCCTTCAGTGTAGTGTATTACCTGCAGATGTTTATTCTCATTTACTTTTGATCATGGACATAATTTCAGTTCTAGCAATTATATTTTGAAAATTTTAATTACTTTTTACTTCATAAATCACACTGCTCCATACATAACTGCCACGCCTCTTCCTGTGTCCATCTTTTGTTTATAACTTTGCCCATATATCATCTCTGGACTGAAGCTGGCACAGTGCTTATCAACGTACTATCTTTAACCTTCTACACTCTTGCCATCTCCCACTTCACTTTGTTTCCCCTTACCATCACAACAAGTGGGTCCTTCCTCATACTGGTTTCTGACTGACCTGCTGTTGTTTCCTTATCTTCCCAACTCTATCCTTTCTCCTTGAGGAAGACACTAATAGCACAAAAGGCCAGGATGTGTTTTTACTTTTAAATGTGTCTATCAGCAACACTGCAATTTTGCCTCCTCAAGTTAAGTACTCACCAGTCATTCTGTCCCTTTGAAATTTTATTGCCTTCTCAATTGAATTTTTCTTTACCCATAATACCAGCTGTGACTGCTATTCAACACGTCCCTTTACTTTTCTGTTCTCTTACCACCAAAGTTACAATAAAGAAACTTTAATACATTTGCACAAGTAGTAGAGATTGTTCATTTCAAACTTTTTTCTTATCAGGAAACAAATATGTATCCATATCCAAATTAATAGTGCCCCCTCATCATTTTTTTTCTTTTTTTACTTATGTTTCCAATTTTATTTTATTTTTGTATGGAAAATTATACATGCAACAAACATGTAACACACATTTCACAATTTAATGTAAATTTAGCCTGATGCTAGAACCACATCTGGTACTGTTTACAATTGCATAAGAACAAATATTTATTTTACCCACACTTCAATTTATTCTTTTTGAATTCTTCTTGGCCTGCAGCATTATAGACAGCTTGTAAAGACAGCGTATGTTCAGTAAGCCGAAATGATGCTGTATGCCGAGACTTTTTATTACAACGTTATTTTTGGTTTTATAATCTAATTTTGTCTCCATCGCCATTACAAAGCTATTTCCATAACATATCATTAATGCTGCTGCTGTCGCATACCATGTACTACTGCATATCATTGCTATTGTAGATAATTAATGTCTCAGCAGTGTCACAGGTTGCTGAGCAATATTTGTTAACACATATTTAACATTTTTCATAAGATTGACAGCTTCATTTGCTCAAATGAGCAAATATTTATTTTACCCACACTTCAATTTATTCTTTTTGAAAATATTGAGTACATGAAGCCGTCAAACTTACAAAAAATATTAAATACCTCTTAACAAATATTTCGCAGCAATAAATTCCACTGCTGAGATATCACA
Source organism: Schistocerca nitens (assembly GCF_023898315.1). Classification (NCBI taxonomy): domain Eukaryota; kingdom Metazoa; phylum Arthropoda; class Insecta; order Orthoptera; family Acrididae; genus Schistocerca; species Schistocerca nitens. The sequence continues at coordinate 529,971,033 of NC_064614.1, read as the reverse complement.
TATTTATAATTTTGTCTGTGCTACACCTACGTTACTTAGCAGTACAAGGTATTAGATAGCAATGGCGTTAATGATGTGTTATGGAAATAGCTTGATAATTGTCATGGAGTCAAAATAAGCTTATGTCGCCAAAAAATAAGATCATAACAAAAAGTCTCTGAACATAGCAGTATTTTGGCTTACTAAACATATAATGTAAACTGTAGTTTGGAACATTAACAATATATGATATGAGACTGCAGTCATGTGTGTGTGAGTTGTGTTTGCCTGAGTGTATGTGCGTGTGTTGCCTATTTTTGACGAAGGCCTTATGGGCCGAAAGCTTTATTTGTCGCAATCTTTTTGTTGTGCCTATCTGCGACTCTGCATCTCCATTATATGGTGAGTGGCAACTTTCCTTTTTATAATACTGTTACATTCCATCCTGGATTTTTCCATTGTTCAATAAATGAAAAATATAAGATTGCTACTCACCGCAAAGATGACACACTTGAGTTGCAGACAGACACAATGAAAAGACATTTACACATTAGCTTTTGGCCAAAGGCTTCATCAGGAAAGGAAACACACAAACTTTCATTCACACAAGCAAGCAAACTTCACATGCACATGACCACCACCTCTGCAATCAGAACCAGAATGGCATTGAGGTGCTAGCAACTGTAGGTGGTGGTCATGTGTGTGAGGTGTGTTTGCTTGTGTGAATGATCATGTATGTGTTTCCTTTCCTGATAAAGGTTTTGGCCAAAAGCTAATGTGTAAGTGTCTTTGCGTTGTGCCCATCTGCAACTCTATGTGTCATCTTCATGGTGAGTAACGATCTATCTTTTCCTTATTTTGTTAAACATATAATGGTCTTTAATTTATTTGTTAATTTTACCTGACAAGTATATGGCCTTCACACCCTCACTTAAATATAATCATATATCTTTGCAAATTTTGTGTTTTGTATTTCTGGACAACTCACACTCACACTTATTTGCCCATAAGTATTCTTTTGAGCCAAACTATTATGATCTCAATCCTTCCACACCAATTGAGGCTGCAATAGCTCTGACTTATTTCTCATGACATATGCCCAGAGACCATCTGGAAAATATGGGTCACATCTGACTCATTCTCAATTTTCTAAAATGCATCCACCACAAATAATGAGACACCAATATTTATTTTTTGCACCACTAGTAATAAAGTAGTTTAAATCATGAAAATTGTTAATTTAGAAATATATCAAATTTAATCAGTCAGTAAATAAATTATATTTACTAATTAATATATCATACTGATGAAACACAAGCACAAAAAAATCATCTGATTTATTTACCAAGATTTTTCCAGTTATAATTTTTCAACATCTACACTCTGCACTGAAGTGCGTGGCAGACGGTAAACCCTATTGTAATGGGGCTTTCTCCCATTCCATTTACACAGGAACAATAACTGCTTCAATGCCTCTGTGTGTTTTTTTCGCAATTGCTATAGGAGTGACACTTGGAGACTTTAATATACTACTAGATCCATCTGTTAAAGTTGGTTCTAGAAATTTTTTATGTACGTTTTCATGGGATAGTCTGCATCTATCTGCAAGTGTCTGCCAGTTCAGTTCTTTTGGCATCTTCATGACTTGATCCTAAGGGTCGAAGAGACAATTGACCATTTGTACTGGCCTTATTTGTGTCCGTCTGTTAGCACTATATGGTACAGATCCCACAGACTTGAGCAATATTCTAGGATGGCTTGCACAAATGTTTTGTGTGCAGTCTCCTAAGTAGACTGATTGCATTTGTCTAGTATTCTACCAATGAAATGCAGTCTACCACCTGCTTTACCTACTGTTGAGCCTATGTAATTAATCCATTTCATATCCCTTCAAATTGTTGTACCCAGATACTTATATGAGTAAATTGATCCTACTATGATTCTGATATTATACCCACAGGAGACACATTTTTTTGTTTTGTGAAGTGCACAATTTTACATTTCTGAACATTTAAAGCAAGTTGTCAACTTTTGCATCACTTTGAAAACTTATCAAGATCTAACTAAATATTTGCACAGCTTCTTCCAGACAGTACTTTGTTACAGATAACTGCATCACCTGAGAAAAGTCCAAGGTGGCTATTAATATTATCCGCAAAGTCATGAACAGAAAGGGTCCTAACACACTCCTGGGGAACACCCAAAGTTACTTCTAGACCTGTTGATCATGACTCTACATCCAAGGTAACTTTCTGCATCCACCCTACTAAAACAATCCACACTCCAGTCACAAATTTTGCTTGATACCCCAATACCACTGCGCTTTTGATAATAAGCACAGTTGTGGCACTGAGTTAAATGCTATTTGGAAATCAATGAATACTGCATCTAACTGCTTTGATCCGGGGTTTTCAGTATGTCAAGTGAGGGAAGTGTGAGTAGGGTTTCACATGACCTATGTTTTCAGAATTCATGTTGGTTGGCATGGACGAGGTTGTTCTGTTCAAGATCCCTCATAATGTTTGAGCTCAGAATATGTTCTAAGATTCTACAACAAATGGATCACTTCTGCTACGCTTTTTGTGGAATAGTGTGACTGTGCTTTCTTCCAACTACTGGGTGCAGTTTTTTGTTTGAGGAATCTTCGGTAGTTTATATTAGGCTGGCGCTTCCCCAAGGTGTAACCATCACTGCTGAAATTTATTGTCAACCACTGAGACACCTTGCAGACACAATCCAAGAACAATGACCAGGAAGACTGTGTGAAGTGATGCTATTCCACAGTAATGCCTGCCTCTTTCTGCTAGACTGACAAAAAACACTAAACAGGAGTTGGGCTGGGAAGTCATCAGCTGATCTTGCCCTGTCAGATTTTCACTTTTTCCATTCTCTATCAAAGACTCTTCGAGGAATTTCTTTTCTGGATGAAAATTCGCTCCAAACATGGCTTGACAAATTCTTCGCCTCAAAACCACATGATTTCTAGTCACGGGGACCGATGGCATTTTGAAGACTGGTCCCTTCAACCCCCACAAACCAACCAACCATCTACAGTCACGAAATTGAAAAGTTACCCCAGTGTTGGCAGACTGTTGTAAACAGTGAAGGAGAATATATTATTGATGACTAAAGTCTCTATTAAATATATCTGTTGTGTTTATTAAATTTATGGAAAAACACTATGAACTCAGGCACTAAATAAATAAATAAAACAAATAACACTGAATAGTTAAAAGAGGGGCTAACTCAGCCGCAAATTCAGTATAGAATCTGATTAGGATTCCATCACACCCTGGAGCTTTAGCCAATTTTAACAGTTTCATCTGCTTCTCATCACCACTAGATTAATATCTACTTCACTCATATTTTCAGGCGCCATGTCACTGACTGCGCAGCCCCTCCTGCCGAAGGTTCGAGTCCTCCCTCGGGCATGGGTGTGTGTGTTGTTCTTAGCATAAGTTAGCTTAAGTAGTGTGTAAGTCTAGGGACCGATGACCTCAGCAGTTTGGTCCCTTAGGAATTTACACACATTTGAACATTTTTTCATATTTTCAATCATACAAGAACTAAATCTGGGCAATACTATTGGGTTTTCCTTTGTAAAGAAACATTTGAACATGGAGTTAAGTATATCTCTTTTATCTTTGGTATCGTTAATTTTAGTTCTTATCTTGTCTATGGGTGACTGTGCCACTAACAGCCTCTACACACAACCAGAATTTCTCTGGGTTCTCTGAAAGATCTTTTGGCAATACTCTGTTATGGTAGTCACTGAAGGCTTCATTCATTGCTCTCTTGACACCCAAACATGTTTCATTCAACACCTATCTATAGCCCTCTGCTTTCCTTTACACCTTTTATGCAGTAGTCTCTGTTTCTTAAGGAGTTTCTTTACACTGATTGTATGCGATGGACAGTCCCTCACACCAGGAACTGTTCTAGTGGGTGCATATATCTACCCAGTGCACAGTCAAACCATTCTTTTAAACTTGACGCATAGTTCCCTACATGCTACTGTCATGAGCTAGTAATTTAAAGTTCTGCAGTGAGATATGACACAGCTATTTCTTTATCTAGTTTACTGAACATGCAAATCTTTCTGCTTGTTTTAGGTGCCCCTTATACATTGGTAACCATTGTTGCTACAGCTACCTCATGATCAGTGTTACCAGTTTCGATGTCGATATCCTCTAGATAGCTTTTAGAGAATGTTTATAGTAATGTTTCACAGGATCTCTTGCAACACTAAAAACTGTAACTATCCAGTTAGATTGTTGGATGACTGAAATCTCCTCCGATGATTACAATATGATTAGGGAACTTAACATACTAGTGAACTGAGATTTTCTCCACAGTTTTTGTAAGCTGACAGGAACTTGATAGCATTTTATGAACGCAGTCTACAGCTATTACTGCTGATCTTTATAGATTCATTACAATTTCTTTTATCTGGCTTTGAGTACATTAAAGTATTAATTAATGTGTGGGATAAATAGCTTTTGCACCATAACAAAGACACATTACAGCTAAATGTAAAATGTATAAAAAATGTTCACACTTGAGTTGGTACTATATCATTCTATTGTGCCTGTGTTCAAGTTAGACAAATGGATTAGATGCACAATGTAAAACACATGAAGTTGTTAGTCTCCTCGTCTTTAACTCATTACCTTCAAGCACGTGATTCTGTAGACAGTTACAGAAGGCTACAAAAAATGTACATGATACAATTCATAGAAAAAATGTTGACTGCTGGTGCAAGTTTTAAAAGCCAGGTACAGTGGTAGGATACCACATTTTTTTTGAAAACTAAAAAATAAGGCTACTCACTAAGTTCTGAGTGAAATGTTGCATCAAACTCTCAAAAGAATTACAATAAATTGAGCATTTCTTACCACAAGTACTATATCCTAATAAGTCTGAGTGTGGCGCATTCAAGATGCTTGGGTGTTTGGCACATTAAAGCAGCAAAGCTTTGATTTTAAAGAATGAAGCAGTGCAGCATGCTGTAAACATCAACAGTATCAAATGACATGCAAAATAAATAAAAATATGAAATTATAGAGACTGGTTCACTGCAAAACGTAAGTAAAATACATTCACAAAACTCATGATAGTAATACAGTTGATATTTCACTTTGTTGTACACAACCACTGTGAGCAAGCAACAAAACTGAAAACATTAGCTAGGAATATGGAATACAGGAAAAACAGACGTGACTCAAAGGAATTTGCTTCCAAAATATGAATTTTATTTATGACCTGATCTCCATTAGTCTTGTGAGCTGCTATGCAATACAGGACTTTGAACTGTAGAAGCTCGTGTTTCTAGTTCGCTTTTTGTTTTAATTGTTCATTTCATAGGGAAAGCAATGTTTAGCACTGACTGTTGTAGTATCATATCACATAGTCAAACAGTGTGAAATAATAATTTAATCAAAGGTCAGTGTACAGTGTGATTAAGTGATTTGAACATAATGAAAAGCAACATAACAGTTGTAACTTTCAATTGAATTTGTTCTCATGTCAGAACAATAATAGCTGTTATGTTAAATGAGTGAACTGAGAGGTCAAGGTAAAAGGTACACCTGCATCTACTTGTCAACCTGAAGATATGAGATACAAAACCGAACCACAATCACCTGTGATAAAGGAATTATTCACAGTGATAAAAAAACTGAGCCCTGATACACTTATGGACAGTTTCCTGTTTATGTGAAACAGGTGTAGTAATAATACTAGAGATCTGAAATGAATGTCTGTTTTAATTACCTTGCAACAAAGATACTAATATTTGATACAAATGCATCAAACTATTCTAATTTTCAACTATAAAGCTAGTATGAAGACAATAATGTTAAAACTTTGTATAGATATAATTTGAGACAGAGTAAACAATATGTAAGAGTGACTAAATGAGGTATGTTTTTAATTTTCTTTTGAATTTCTTGCTTTACATTCAGACGTGAACTTGCTGCATACCTTTGGACCAAAGTGCGTACTCCATTCCGAACACCAGACAATAAAGTAAAGGTCTGCCAGAAAATCATTTATGTGTCTCATTCCTTCACTCTATTTGCAGATGAGGCAGTTTTCATTATGAAACGAGAATTTAGTGTACACAACTGTCACTAGTGAGCATATGAAAATGCGTATTCCTTTCAAGAGCACGGTCAACAGTTAACCAAACATAATTTAACTGCTAATTGCAAACTCCAACATAACAGTTACTAAATGAGACAAATTTCCATAAATGTACATATTTCTGCATGTTTTTTGCCAACTGATCACCTTTTTATGGCCTTAACTTCACAATGGCACATTTCCAAAATATGACTGTTTGGAAAAGTTTGCTCCGTTCAATAACCTCTCTTCTACTCCTTGTTATTACCAAGTTTTGTTCCACACCCTTTGTTTGCAAGTTACACCCTACATTAAATTCTACAGCTCATGTTATCCAACAAGACTAGTTGATTTCTTTGGATAATTTTTGCTCCTCACTGCATACCAACCAGTGTGTGTTAATTATTGACAGTAATTCTGTTAAGAAAGTGACCATGAATCCAGGTATACTGACTTCTAGTGCCAGTGCCCACATTATCACTCATTCAAATGCTTTGAATCCACAGTATTGCATCTCAAGCACCAAGAATAAAAACAGAATATAAGTGCTGAAAAAGTTATATGAGGAAGATTACAGAGGAAGTACACACAGTATGTCACTGAAAACAAAAAATAGTAAATAGAACACCACTATTAAGTGTTAAAATGATCGATGCGGTGGGTACATAATGACTGACAAGGAAGGCATGAAGATTTACATTAAGATGAATGGTAGTACACTATTACAGAGTACTTAGTCCCAAGTGTTATGTTAGTCATACATATAAAGAGACAATTAATTATTTAATGTGCATACTGCATTCCAATGAAAGAAGATATTTTGTCTGATTGATTTCAATTAATTAGACTAATGTTTACATAATAAATGAAGTAATTGTGTATTTACACACTGTAGTATTGTCAACGACCTGCCTTTAAAATCAATCATGCACATGATGCCCCTGACCCCCGCCACCGCAAAATAAACAAATAAATAAGATAAAAACAAATAAATAAAAAACCTGCAGCATTAGTGATCATAAGGATATCAACAATGAAAAATGTACACTTACTTAGAGAAGGGTCTGTGAGTATAGCTTTCAATACTTGAAACATAGCACTATTTTTTTTATTTGTGATAAGAACGACAGATAACAACAGAATATCTTGTAAAACTCAGATACAGTCAACACAGTAGTATGATTATTGAATGTCTAGAGAAACGGATTCAAAATTATGAACACAAGAGAAGAATTAATGAAACCACAGATGCTTTCTGTCTATGAACTTATTTGTTACAGTTCCAAGAGAGAAGGACTTACATGATACACATAAACATTATTGTTTCAAAAATGTGTATCACCACATACTCTCCCTAAAGCTATGGATATTTCCTACAGGAGTCGTATCTGATGTGCAGTGATCAGCATCACATTCAATTTTCCTACCTTAATATGAGGTTGCCTTTTAATTTTGTATGAAAACAATTCAAGAACAACATTTTTTGGTACCAACTAGTTGTTTCTCAAAAAAAAAAAATCACCTCACATGAAGATGAGCAAAGAGAAATTAACATTGTTGTTTTCTCCATCAATGAATTAATTGTTTGAAATGTTGTTTGACAGATAACATGCTCATGATGAAGAACAATGTTACATATTCAGTTGCTTTTTCCTCATTTCATTGATGTCTTAAGGTAAACAAATTGTTGTACACCATTCTGCAGTAAATATTCTTTGATGCTGTGAAATACTGGCCACAATATGTCCAAATAACCAAGGAAACAGGCAATCATTTCCTTGCAAGAACTTTGTGAAAGAACCACTTTCATTGGCAATGATTCGGTTTGGATAACCGAAATAGTTGACTGCTGCTTTATTTTCACCTCATAGCAATAAATCACAGTTTCATCTCATATTATGATATTGCATAGATATTTAGCATTTCCATGGTAGCATTTTTTTTAGAATGTCTGACAAAATTCTGTGCAGCATTTGTAAATAATCTTTTCTCAGTGTGATTGATTACCAAATTTTGAATGAGGTGATTCAAGGCATTGTTCTTGAGGTAGGTATTTACAAAAATCATAATCATCTGATGACCAGTATCACATGCCATGCAACTTCCATATTTTTACAACAATGTGTCTTTATATTCTAGCTGCAGACATATATTCTCACTGTAACATACTATTTGGCTAATTTCTGAGCTGCTATTGTTTTAAAAATAACAACTGAAATTTATTCACACAACAGTAATGTCACATCTCAACAGCACGGTCATTTGTAAAAGCTTAAAATGTGACCCTTGTATGTCTCATACAAGGCAGAGAGATACTGCGGTGTATGCAGGCCCAAATAACAGTTGCATCAATGTTTAATCTCTTTCTACAGATACAGCATAGTGTAATATACAGGGGAGTTATGCAAATATTAATGGAAGCAAGTACATGTCAGACTGTTATCTGCACATCTCTAGTATGCTTACAGCTGGTTCAATGTTTATGTTGTTTAGGAGTTTTCTGAGCAGCTGTTTAGGGCAATTTCTTCCCCCTTTGTCATCTACTTATTTCACTAATTCTTTTTTTTATTTCCTCGCATCTTATGCTTTTAATACAGGAATTATTTCTCAAATGAGTTTATAAACCATCCCTGAGGCATGAGAAATAATAAATACATTCAATAAAGGCCAAAACACTTTTCAGTTCATTGCTTCTGACAAGCAAGCAAATTAACATGCAGTTAGAAAGAAAATAATATTTCAGATAGAAATTTCAGCATGTAATGTTGCACTGCTTGGAAAGCTCTTAAGAATAGGCAGAAAAAAAACTTCACTACATACCATGAATAAAACATGAGAGAGTGAGTACTTCAAACATGAAAAGATGGTGTAACAAATTTCTATGCCATCTTATCATAGTTATAACTCAGACCTAGAATTTCCATGTGTCCAAGTGTTTTATGCATTCTCTTTTCCAGAAAATAATTAAGTTGCCTTTTTCCTCCGCAAATTGAAGAATAACATTGCTGTTTAAGCCTCCACATAAATCAATTTTTGTTTCTCTGTTTGACAGCACTACAGTACAACCTTTGTGTATGTGATTAGAGGACAACAACAACAACAATAATAATTCCCCCCCCCCCCCCCCCCCCACAATCTGTGCATAAAGGCGTAAACGCCCCAGACAGTGCTATGGTGGGCGGAAGGAGGGAGACCCTGTGGCGTCGACCGCCAGCGGTGGGTTGGGACGGCCATCCATGGAATGTCACCAGAGGGCAGGGTATCGCACATCACCTCCGATCCTTGTGGTTGCAGGAAGGCATACCAGGGTGCCTGCAGGGTGCCGGTGGCCAATGGCCAATGGCAGCGAGGCCAACTCGAAGGCCTCATGCACACCAGAAAGAAGCAAGGGGTTGGGGGACGTGAGGTGCCATGTAGGGGTACAAGGCCAGAGTTGGTTATGGTGGTGGCACTGTGTCTGTACTGAGGTCACACACCACCAAAGGGTCATGTCTACTGTGACGGGAGTCCAAGCAGCCTTGCCACCATATGAGTGGGCCCACACAACCGTGCCCGGGGTGTAGTGGCGAGAGGGTCGGAAGCAGGGTTCAGAAGGTGACAGAATCAGCAGATGGAGCAGGGTCTGTTGTTTCCGCCCATGGAGGAGTTCAGCCAGACTATGACCATCCACTGGCGTAGTGTGATAAGTGCTCAGGAAAAGGGAAGGGCCAATGTGGTGCCAGAGGATTCAACCACTTTTGTCTGTCACTGCTTAAACATCCTCACCAGTCATTCTGCTGTGCCATTGGAGGACGGAGTGTGCATCCACAATGAGTAACCACATCAATCCCAAGAACAGACCCGCAAAATCAAGATGGATACGGTCCCAGGGCTGATGAGGCATGGGCCAGAGGGTAAATAATGATGGGTGGTGGGCTGGCCTCGTGACACGCAGACACAGTGCACCCATGGACCACGCATCCGAAGTCGCCACTGATGCCAGGCCAACACACATTCCGGTGAGCCAATGCCTTCATACAGGACATCCCCCAGTGTCTGCAGTGCAGCAAGTGTAGGGTGTGGTGGTGCAAAACAGGTGGGATGATCGCCCAATGGGCATCAGCCTCCGCGGCCAACAGAAGGACACCCGCCACAAACGAGAGCCTGTGGGAGAGGTGCCGCCAGGGGCTGAATTCAGTTTTCAACCGGCGAGTCAGATAGTTGGGCCAACTATGGGTCATGTAGTGGGAAACCTGCGGTAGAATGGTGTCCCGGTGTGTGACAGAGGCAACCTGTGCAGGCGTGATGGGAAATCCGTCCAGTGTATCTTAGCGGGCCATATCAATGTGAAAGCAGAGGACTTCCTTCTGGTCAAACTCGGAATCAGGGCTCAAGGGGAGACATGATAAGGCATCAGTGTAGGAGTGTTGCTAGGTGGGCTTACATCAGGTGCCATAATTGCATAAGAACAGTGCCTAGCTCTGAAGACATTGAGCAGTTCGCTTGAAGAGGTGTGTCTGTGGGCCGAAGACGATAACCAAAGGCTTGTGATCAGTGAGGAGAGTGAACTTCATCCCAAACAAGTAGATGTGAAACTTTTGAATGGCAAACACAATTGTCAGAACCTGTTGCTCAGTCTGAGAATAGTTCCTCTGTGCTGGGATGCATATGCAATGAGCTGTTCTGAGCCATCAGCATTCCTGTGAGCCAAGACTGTTCCAATACCATAGGCTGAAACACCGGCTGCCACAATGAAATGGTGGTCCGAGAGAAGGAGGTCAGGCATGGTGTGGAATTGACCATAGTTTTCAAGTGGAGAAAAGCTTGATCACAGACAGGAGTCCAGTTGAACAGCACCTCTTTGCAATGCAAGTGATTGAGGGACTGTGCAGCATCAGCAGCCTGGGGTAAAAACTTTAAGTACTAGTTAGCCTTTCCCAAAAAACTTATAGGTCAGATAAATCTTGGGGTGGGGAAGGGCGTTGATGGACACGATGTTGCGATCCGACAGACGAATGCCTTCTTTGCTGACCCAGAGCCCCAGGTATTCGACTTCCAGGTGAAAGAAACTACACTTTTCCAGTCGACAGCGCAAGCCTGCGGCCTGCAAAGCATGAAATAAGGTACCGAGGTTTTGAAAATGCTTGTGGCGTGTACGGTTGGAGACCAAGATGTCATCGAGATAATTAACACAAGCTGGGATGGACTGTGTGAGCTGCTCCAGGTACCTCAGGAAAATGGCCGGTGCCGACGAAATACCAAATGGAAGGTGCTTGTATTTATATAATCTGAAAGCCGTGTTGATGACCAAAAGGTTCTGGGATTCCTCATCTAACGGTAACTGATGGTAAGCCTCCGCTAGGTCAATCTTAGAGAAGTATTTGACAGGCGCAAGTTTGGCGAGAAGGTGTTCCTGCCGGGGAATGAGATAAGTTTCAATCAGGGACTGTGCACTGATTGTAACTCTGAAATCCCCACATAGGTGAAGGGAGTCTTTGGGTTTCCTGATCAACATCAACAGGGTTATCCAAGCACTCACCTTCATGGGCTCCATAATACCAACAGCCTGCAGTTGACAGAGCTCTTGCTCGATTGCTGGACATAAGGCCACTGGACTGTGTCGAGCCTGGAAAAACCATAGCTGAGCATCTGGCCACAGAGAAATGTGCGCCTGGAAGCCTGAAGCATACCCTAAGTCAAACTGAAACACAGTGGCATAGGCCGAGCACAGATTGTTGAGGTCCTGGAACAGGATGGCAGTGGAAACGACCTTAACTTCATCAGAAACTGAAAAGCCAAACTGCATGAAAGCATCGAATCCAAAAATGTTTGAAGCCAAGGGATGGTCAACCACCAAAGGGGTCAGGAGCCGGGGAATGTGTTTACAGGTGGCCAGGTCCGAGAACTGCCCATGGAAGGAGACAGAACCGTCATCATACATGACCAATCACTGAGAGGTGGGAGACAGCTCCAGGGAACTCAGGCATGTATATGTCACCAGATTGAGCAAGGAGATGGTGGCCCCCATATCGACCTGGAGCTGAACGTCCACATTAAAAATGCGGAGTGTGAGGAACAACTGCGGCGGCAATGGTGTGTCCAGTGGGACGACTGACTGCAGTGTGTGCACAGTATCCTGATGCCCCATGGGTGAGGGGTGGGAGTGGGTGGAGCGGCTGTGACAGACAGATCAGAGATGGCCGTCTTTCTAACAGAGCAAGCACGTCTTCCAACAATGGGCACAGACTGCACAAGAGTGGGCGGAAAAGCACTGCGGGAAAGACGGAAGCGGCCCACATGACCACCGCCGACGAGGGGCGACCGGCGGTCCGAAGCCACAGAGACGTCGGACAAGGAGGAGTCTCGACGGTGTTGCTCTCTGTGGGCTGTACCACACCAACGGTGTGAGGGAGGCGCCCACAGGGACCGCTCATTTGCCGCTTTTGTGATTTCAAAGGATTGGGCTATGAGCAGAATGTCTTCCAGTCAGGGGTTATCGAGTTTCAATGCAGCTGTGCAAACCTTTGGATCAGGTGCCAGGTGAACGACTATATCGTGAATCAAGGGGTCTGCATAAGACGCCTTGCAACACTGACTGGTGCAAGTGAAGTCACATTTGCGGCTGAGACCCTGCAAGTCCGTGACCCGGAACGGTATGATTGACCGGGCTGTTTATGGTACTGGTGGAACTTTAGCCATGACGCCACGACGTGGTAGTGCTGGGAATAGGAGTTAGTCAGCAGCACTCGTATCTCAGTAAAGGAGAGAGCCACAGGTAAGACAACAGTGCCAATTTGTGGAACAGAAAGAATGTGTCTGGTGATGCCCAGGACAAGAATAATGACTGCTGTAGGGAGTCATCCATGACCTGAAACGCTGTGAAATATTGCTTCAGATGATGCAAGGACATCTCCCAGTCTTCCTTAGTGTCATCAAAGGGCGGAAGTGACAGTGGATGTGGGGAAGTGTTAGAAACTGGGACATCCAGGAGCTGGTGCAGGAGGGCGTCCCGTGACGTGACTTTGTTCATCAGCAACTGCAAGGATTGCTGTAAGATGTAAGATGTCTAACTGGCACTGCTGCTGCTGCTGCATGAGCTGCTCCAGCAGATAGACAAACTTAGCCTCCATGTCACTGAACCTTTTACTGCGTCGCCAATGTTATAGCCTCGAGCGACTGGAGGGCGGTGCATGGCAGAGAATGGAGGCATGAAGCCGCCAGACAGGGGAGCCGCTGGAGGTATTGCTAACTACAAACAGACAGGACAAATAAATAAGTAGGAAATGACAGACACTATGACTGACCAGGACACAACAATCAAGCACGCAAAGACTGAGGGGATAAACACGGCGAGGCAACAACAACGCAGGAACACTCCAAACAATGACAGTAGGTATCTCAACACACAGAACTGGAATGCAATATGGCTGAGATGCACACATGAACTATTGCAAGTACCAGACTGCCAGGGTAGCGCCACGCAGCCACCTAAATACCTGACTGCGGGAAATGCAATTGGCCGTGGACTTCACGTGGTACGGGGACTTCACATGGTACGGAGTGTGGCGCACTCACACGGCGTGGCTCATGGTGCAGGCATGCGCTGGAGCACAGAGACCCCTAGTGGGTACCCAGGTCCATACCCTCTGGCACATATTCAACTTCCACATCTTTGAACACCAAAACTTTTGCCAAGCTTCTCATCAGTTACTGTTTTGTAAGAAAATAGCATACCTGTCACATAAGTTTTTCCATTGTTAATAGATGATTAACCATGGAAATCTTCTCTCACAGATATATTACTTTCTTACAAAACAATAACTGATGGGAAGCTTGATTAACAATCAGTGTTGAAGAAAGTACTGCTTGTCAGCATTCAAATATTATTCAATTGATATATATTTTCCATTCTTACCAGTTCCTCTGTTGTCTGCAAATATTAATGTATGGAAAATTTCAGAGTATCAGAAAAGAAAACTTCCCATTTTTGGAAGATAATAGAGAGACTGTCAAATGGTTGAATAGTACTGTCTCTCTTGCACGTTGTCTGTGCTCTGGTATTTCTAGCAATGTCCCACACTATTCTCCCTATTCTGCTCCATATTCACCTTTAAATTCCAAACTACTGTAGTTGTCTGTAGCTTTTGATCTGATTTTATTGTGTAGGTCACTTAATGGAGCTACCCATGAACACACAGCTACCTATCCTCAGATGTTAGTCATTAATTAACATTGTACAATCTTTCAACTTTCCTTGAAGGAGATGATGTTACATACCCATGGCATTAAATTTCATTCATTTAGTCATCATGGTCTCAGATCCCATCAAGAATGAGAACCTCCAGAAATGTGGAATGACACACAGTGTAACTTCTTGAGAGATTAAAACTCCTTGCAGGACTGGACCTCTTACCAACAGACATGCAACAATGACTTGTGAACTGCCCAATAGTTTCAATTTTGCCAGTATCTCTCAGCTACATTCCAGACTTTACAGAAGGTTGCTGTATACATGCTGGACTAGTAGTTCTGATAAAAAACATGTTGGGAAGAAATAGATTCATCACATCCTAGTACCTGAATGAATCTTTAATGTGGAAGTGGAGCATGTCCTGTTTTCAAACTTGTTGATAAACAGGAACAATTTGGGCATGATATGAGTTATGCATGGATACCTCAGTTGGTAAGAACATTGACAGTGAACGGCAAAGAGTACATTAACAAAAGTGAAGAATCTCTTCAGAACTTAATCTGTATGATACATTAATAGAAGTAAAGACTTCTTCATAACTTAATATAACTGTAAAATGTAAACTTTCACAGCTGGAATTGTCACAATTAATAAAATATTTTGGGCTATTATGCCATGTTCAAAGGGATTTCACTTAAAAATCCAACGTTTGGGCCACATGGTTTACCGAAAACCCATGCACACAGACCGTTACTTACACTTGGGTTCAAACCACCACCCACAACAAAAGCGAGACGTAACAAAAACTTTGTCGGATAGAGCAAGGAAAATCTGTGAACCAGACCTGCTTGACACAGAATTAAAACATCCCAACAATGCATTGCTCAAGAATGGTTATTTGTTTACTGAGGTGAAAAGAGCATTAAGACCACTGCAAAGAAATCATAGTGATTCTCAAGCGCCAGTAAAATTGAAAGTTTTCCCGCCTTTCATTAAGGATTTGACTGACTTCACTAGAAAAATCTTGAAAAAGTGGGACATCATGGTAATTTACACACACACACACACACACACACACACACACACACACACACACACAGAAGGCAGAAGGTACAAGATCATGTAAAATCGGCCAAGGATGCTCGCCAACTGCTGGGAAAAGCTGGAATTTATAGGATTCTGTATAGTTGTGGGGAGGTGTACGTGGGTACTACAAAAAGAACTGTCAAAAAATGACTTGAAGAACACAAGGGCAATTGCAGAAGAGGGGAGTTGCAGAACATGTTTTACAGCCAGGAGACCACCACATTCATTTTCATAGGACTCCAGTACTGGCAGCTACAAGTGGATACCATGCAAGACTGTACAGAGTCGCCATAGAGATTGTGAAACACCTCAGGAATGTCAACAGGAAGGAGGGGGGCATGAAACTGAATGAAATTTGGATTCCAGTGCTGAAGAAGATGTGTACCAGTCTTCCACCATGGGATGATAGTAACAGCGGATGAAGGCAATTGATAATGGCCAATTGCGCTTGCGTATTCAAAACATGTGACATCACACCGCTGCACAGGAGCTCATGGAAGAGGAATTTTGCTAAGTCAGTGGCAAGCCAGGGTGTGAATCAGACATTCAACAAAGCTACAAACCCCCTTGGAAATGTCCTCCATAGATGGGGATGAAATGTCAGGTTTT
This sequence comes from Schistocerca nitens, assembly GCF_023898315.1. Lineage (NCBI taxonomy): Eukaryota > Metazoa > Arthropoda > Insecta > Orthoptera > Acrididae > Schistocerca > Schistocerca nitens. The sequence goes on along the minus strand of NC_064614.1, from coordinate 529,955,066 downwards.
AAAGTGAGATCCCTTCAACCAAGGCATAGTAGCACAGAATATTTGATTAATTGTGAGAATTTAACCAGTACACTGTATTAAAAACAAACTCTATACTGCTCAATACTATTTGTGCTTATGCCACCTATATGTAACCTAATAAATTAGTACAAAATCTGCTACTTTGGAAAAATCTGCAGCTTATTCATTTATATTAAATAACTGTCGTTTATCTCCTACTGGCAGCTTAGTATACACTTAAACAGTTATTTTTAAACAAAAATATTGTCGTTACCTATATATGTAACAACAGATACTTGTTGCCAATACGACTGCTATTTGTTATGCAAGTTTACAATGAACTGTGATTACTATCTGTGAAATTTATTGCAAATAGAATTAGTAGCACTTAAGTAATAAATTTAAATGCCATGCATGATGCAGCAGTTTTTCACACATCTCACTGCTTATTATGTCGTATCTCCTGAACCCCCACAGCTATTGTTGCCTGACAGTGAGCAATATGTGTAGCAAGTCTGGTTGCAATCAGTCCAGTGGTTTACGAGGAGATGTGGAATGTACATCCACACATTTTCATAAAATGTAAAGTGTTAGGCCAAAAGTTCACAGGAGCATGTGATACTCCATTGAACATACTTATCTCGTGGAGCTAAAATTAAAACAGGTTGTAGACAGGGTAAAGTTGACTTATCTTGTACATCCTTTCTCTAGGCAAACTCTCTCTCTCTCTCTCTCTCTCTCATACACACACACACACACACACACACACACACACACACACACAAAGCCGGTCACATTCTCCCAACATATAATGCTGTCTAGTTGGACTGCATTGCAAGGAAAATAATGTAGTCACATGAGAGAATGAAGGAGTGTGTAAGCATGTGTATGTTTGACTTATCTCTGAAGGAGGGTATTGTCTGAAAACTCAGCAACATTTTTAGTCTTGTTTGTGTGTCTACTGGCCATTTATTGCTTCAACTACTCATATATTGTGAGGGATATCTCTACTCCATTCATTATTCGTATTTCACAAAAAACTTTCCTGTAGCATATACAATTAAAATATAGTAGGCAGAATTATACACATGACTGTTCTCTACCTGTATATTTTTAATTTTATTGATTTATTTAACTTGATATGATTATGGCCACCACGCCCTCTCTTACATCAGACCATGGTTTCACACATACATCATTGCTACTACGCCGGAAGGAAGATTGGGCTTAATGTGCTGTTGACACTGAGGTAATTAGAGACAGAGCACAAGCTCAGATTGCATCAAGGATGAGGAAGGAAGTTGGCCATGTCCTTTCAAAAGAACCATCCCGGCATTTGCCTCCAACAATTTAGAGAAATCATGGAAAACCATAATCTGGATGGCTGGACACAGGTTTGAACCGTCATCCTGAATGCAGGTCTGATGTGCTGACCACTGTGCCACCTCAGTCAGTCCTACCTAAGAAATACAATTTTTAATATGACAATAGTATTAAAATGATCTGAGCAGCAGTATGAGTAAATAATACTGTCTATGAATTAATAAAGTTAATATTGGCAGTAACTGTACTATTGCAGCTGCTGCCACTAATAGTGATATGACAATAATAATAATAATAATTATTATTATTATTATTATTATGACAATAATTATGGTCTGTGAATTAAAAAGGAAGGCAGATTTGCATCCTGGCGCGTGATACAATCATTGCACATCGCATGATGGCTAACAGAGAGTGAATGTACATGTCTGAGAAGGTAGCTAGACAAAAATGGTACAGGGGATTGAAAGGTAGAGGTACAGAGTAGCTGGAGAGATAAGTTGGTGGGAATTATATACAGTAAGTTACCACTTGTGGTGTTATGAGGTAAAGACGTTCAAGGAATGGAAATCATCTGCTTGGTGCAACAGGCGCCATGACCACAGGTACTGGATTTTAAAACAAGCTATTTGATAAGGCATGTTTTTAAATACGTAGACTGCTTCAGCCACATTAATTTCATTAATAGCTTTCTGGATGTACTGCTCTGTGACTCGCAATGTAGGAGCTAAGACTGGATATTGTAGCTAACATTACCCTAAACCTTCAATTTTGGTGTTTGTCCTTTACACTGTACTATAATTAAGGCTACTATTGACTAGCAGATATCACAATAGCACTCATCCAAAAAAACACATTTTGCTGTTGAGTAATGGAATTCATGTGTTCATTGCAATGTGGTTAGCACATTGGACTTGTATTTGGGAAGATGGCAGTTCAGATCTACCTCTGATCAACCAGATTTGAGCTTTCTGTGACTTCCCTAAATCACTCCACATAAATGCTGGGACAGTTCCTTTGAAAAGACACATCTGATTTCCTCGCTCATCCTCACACATTTCGGAGGCTCTTCATGGACTGAGCTCGACATAGCACTGATCTTCATGGTTACATAAGAGAGCACAGTAGGGCACCTATGTACACTATTTCTCTGCAACCTTCATCACTTATTACTGGTACATTGTTCTACATATATTTTGGGACTGGATTAATTTAAGTCATTTTTCCTGGAATTTGCATCTTTCACAAATGTTAGTGTAGTTAGCATACCAACTAGTATAAGGAATGTACCTTGATACATGTAGTCCTATTCTGTCCTGGAATATATTAACCAACTTTTCCATTGGGGATTAAAATTTAGTTATTTTCCTCACTATTTTCACTTTATTTCACAACCTTCAAAAGAGCCTAGTCAAATTCTACATGAATTTTCTTGTCCTTGGATTGATTTTCATGATACTATCTCTTCTATAAGACTTGTCCCATCATCCTCTTTACTCACCTACTGTTAATATTTCAGTGTTAACATCAACTGCTGGGGAGATTGATCCTAAACTGAATTAATAACAAAATTATGTAACACATTCAAGTCAAACTAGCTGCTTTCTGAACAGAACAGAAAGAAATTTAATTGAAACAGGTTTTTAGAAGGCCTGAAAATGTCCACAGTATTAGTTGATTTTACGGCAGCTTACAATTCCACTTGGAGGGAAGGACTTCTTCTGAAATTCCTAAAAGTATTCCCCTGTAGAATTATAACACAGCTATTAAACAGCATGCTGTGTGATAGATATTTCCAATTTATTCTATGTGAAGAAACCAGTGAACGAAGAACTCTGAAAAATGAACTCCCAGAGGATTCTGTGCTTGCACCAATTTTTTTCAACCTTCTGCAGTAGTTCCTCATACTGATGGCAGGAAATTCAGTTATAAAGGTGCCATAGCCATTGCTGTCCATGGATAGTCATAGATGAAACTGAAAGTAATTTGACATATGATTTCTCAGATTTCTCTCGGTCTTGTGGTAGCACGATCTTGGGTGGTAACTCAAACCCAGCCCAAATAAAATAGAATGACAGTGTTTATGCCTCAATAAGAGACAGGCCTATCTTTAACTGGAAATGTATTTTAACTGAGACGCTGTATAATACAGCTCTAGTCCAAAGCGTTCTGAGTCTCTCGCTTGCCAGGCATTTGACCTATCGACCACAGTTGACCTATACTTCAGCCAAAATCCCTACCAGGAATAATATCCTCCAAAAAATGTGTGGTATTTTAAGGAGCTCAACAGTTGCAATGCTCCATTGATATACATTGGGATTAGCATATAGAATGGAAGAATATTATGTTCCTGTATGACTAAACTGCAACCATACCAGCAGGCTGAACGCCCAACTCTATACAACAATGTGTATGATCACCAACAGTCAAACCTATATTTTCCACCTGATCTCAGAAGGCAAGAAGCTTTGTTGCTTGAGTTTAACACAATATTTGACAACGCCGAGCCCCCATTCATGATTGTCTCCCAAGTGCTATATCTGACAGGCTATAATCCAAACAACCAACAATAACAATGATGAAGGATGATATATATCCCATAAATTGGAGCCACTATCGGCCGAGCATGCACCACCAGGAATACAAAATTACCTAAACACCTGCATTAATCAAGTAGGCTTTGATTTCCCTCAACATATGGATGGCATTTAATAGAATCTGCACAAACTATGGAATACACAATGACTTTCTTTTGAAATTGCGCAAAAGGTCCTGCCCATTTTGCAGCTGAGGTGAGGCACCCCAAGACCATTCAACACAATATGTAAGAGTATGCAAGGAGTGTGAGAAAAGTAATGAGAGTGATTTTTTTTATCTATCACAACAATATTGTCCCCTTCTAAATTGTTCCTTTAGGCAGGGCAGCTAAACACTTGCAGAGCTGTCATTCCCAGTGCTGGTAGCAGTGCTGAAATGTTTCAACTAGTGAAGCCTTTAATATGTCAGTCACATTCTGTTGAATGTTCGAGAGTTCCAAAATGACGTTCTTTTTAAGACACTTTTCAATTTCAGGAAAAGAAAAAACACACAAAGACTCAGATCAGGTGAATAGAGGGATCTGGAACAATAGGAATGCCTTTTGATTTCAAAAATTCTGTGATGCGAGTGGCCATGTCACATGAGACATTGTCATGTCTGCAATGTCTGGTTCATCAGTTCACCATCTTCCTGAGCTTTTCAAGAACACATTTGTAAAATACTTGGTTGACAGTTTGTTCTAGAAGAACAAATTCTTTATGCATGGTACCACTGCTGTCACAAAACCAAAGCAGCATTGTTTTGATTTTTGATTTGCTTCTTTGAGAATTTTCAGTCGAGAAGATGTCTCAATGTGCCAATCCTCACTTTGCTGCTTTGTCTCAGAAGCATACTCAAAAATCCAGGATTCATCACCTGAGAGACACGAATGAACCATTCGTGGTCACTGGTAATCATCTCAAGAAGATCAACACACATTTCCTCAATTGACCTTCTGCTCAGTTGTGGGGTTTTTCAGCACCATTTTGGCACAAACTGTTATAACCTTTAATCACTACTAAATTGCGTGGATATACAAACGTAGAAACAATAGCGGGTTACATGCTACCAACTCCGTATCTGTCACTCAACTGCCGTGCCGTGACATGCGGCCAGCGCCGTTCATAGCCAGGTGGCGCTCCCGCGCTCAGCCGAGCTGCGGAGCGCCTCTATCGCCGTGTTCGCGTACTGACGTAGCGGCACTTTTAAATCTCGTGGCACTGTCACAACACTTTTCCCCCTTGAAACAAAAAACACTCACTTCCTTGGAGACACGGACAGTGCGGAGACATCCATGGCCTCTTGGGAGGTCCCGAGAAGATCCCGTGGAGAAACACGAGAGTATGGTCGAAAATGTCCAGGACGGAAGCCTGTGCGTGGAACGTGCCTCCTGGACGAGATGATGGGTGAAAACTCCGGAGCAGCATCCATAAGTGTCGTGGACCTGGGGGTGTGCTCCAGCGAGATGGGTCCCGGAGAAGGTGGCGTCGCGACTGGGGCCGGTTCCGGCGTACTCTGAAGCGGGAGCGACGTCAGCTGCAGCAACACGCACGGAAGATCGGCAGCAGCGACAGGACTGGCTTCTCAGGCTGGTGGAGGCGAAAGAAGGGGCGGTGGCACCGGCGTGGCCACCACTCGTGGGCGCATCTGATCATAATGGCGAACAATCATGCCGTCGTCCGTACGTATTTCACAAAGCCAGCGGCCGCGAAGAGCCTTGACCACCCCTGGAATCCATTTAGGGCGAGATCCATACCCTTGCGCCCACACGTCGGCACCCACCGAGTATTTTCCCGCACTAGGGGACACAGTACAAGGCCTGACAGGGTGAAGCAGGTGCAGTAGAGTGCGCGGTTGGCGGCCATGCAAGAGTTCAGCAGGGCTGCGATCACCCAGAGGCGTGAAGCGATAAGAACTCAGAAATTGCAACAGAGCGTCATCTGTGGAAAAATCACTAAGGAATTTTTTCATCTGGCTTTTGAAAGTGCGGACAAGGTGCTCGACCTCCCCATTCGATTGCGGATGGAAGGGCGGTGCTGTAACATGATGAATCCCTTGTCCAGTACAAAATTACGGAAGGCCTGCGAAGAGAACTGAGGGCCATTGTCTGTGACAATCGTGGATGGAAGACCTTCTAGCGCAAAGATTTTGGACAAAGCCAGCGTCGTCACCGCAGTGGTGGGCGACGGACATCGAACAACAAATGGAAACTTCGAGAAGGCGTCAATCAACAGTAGCCAATAAGTGCCGAGAAAGGGGCCGGCAAAGTCAGCGTGCACCCGTTCCCATGGCTGCGCCGGATCAGGCCACGGAGAGGGCATTGTACGGGGTGCAGCCAGTTGTTGAGCACACTGACCACACGCAGCGACCATGTGGGCGATGTCCGAATCAATACCGGGCCAATAAACGTGCCTGCGGGCCAGGGACTTAGTCCGAGAAATCCCCCAATGGCCTTCATACAATAGTTTGAGAACATCTTTGCGAAGAGAGGCTGGCACCACAACCCGTCGAGATGCGCCATCCGTGGCCAGAAGAACAACACCCTCACGAACAGACAGACGAAGGCGCAAGGCATGGTAGTTGCGAAGGGGATCCGATGCCCGGCCCTTGGTCCTGTCCGGCCAACCCTGTTGAACAAAACCGATCACCTGACGCAGGACCGGGTCCTGCGCAGTAGCTGACGCGACCTGCGAACCTGTAAGTGGAAAACCCTCGACCGTACAACGTTCTTCCTCATCAATGTGGAAACAGAGTAGTTCATCTCGATCGAAAACCGGGTCGGGGCCCATCGGCAAACGCGACAATGCGTCAGCGTTGGCGTGCTGGGCCGTGGGGCGATAGTGAATCTCATAGTGAAAACGAGACAAGTATAAGGCCCGACGTTGCAGGCGGTGAGCTGCCTTATCCGGAAGCAACGCCGAGGGGCTGAACAGGAGACCAGCGGCTTGTGGTCGGTGATGAGGTGAAACTTAGAACCATACAAAAAAACGATGAACTTTTTTAGAGCATAGATGATAGCGAGCGCCTCCTTTTCGATTTGAGAGTAACACCGTTGGGCACGTTGAGGGTCTTGGAAGCATAGGCGATGGGTCGTTCCGACCCATCCTCATACCGATGGACGAGAACAGCCCCTAGGCCATACTGTGACGCGTCAGTCGCCAGAACAAAGTGCTGACCCGGACGGAATGTGACAAGACAAGGCGCCGACTGCAAATGAGCCTTCAGGCGGACAAAAGCCTGCTCACACTCGTCAGACCAACAGAAAGAAACGTTTTTGCGTAACAGCTGATGCAGAGGATGAGCCACCGCCACCGCGGATGGAATGAATTTGTAATAATAAGCAATCTTGCCTAGAAACACCTGAAGTTCTTTGACCGTAGACGGCCAGGGTAGAGTGGTAATGGCCGCAACGTGCTGACGTAGAGGACGTATACCCTCACGGGACAAGTGGAAACCAAGATACACAATGGAGGGTTGGAAGAACTGTGACTTGCCCAGATTGCACTTCAACCCAGCCGAATACAGAACCCGAAACAGTGAACGCAAATTGCGAAGGTGCTCCTCAGTGGAGGCCCCCGTGACAACAATGTCATCCAGGTAGTTGATGCAGCCGGGAACGGAAGCCGTGAGCTGTTCCAAAAACCGCTGAAAAATGGCCGGCGCGCTAGCGATGCCAAATGGTAACCGCTGCTACTGATACAACCCACAAGGAGTGTTGATGACGAGAAATTCCTTGGAAGACGCATCCAACGGCAACTGATGGTACGCCTCCAATAAGTCAAGTTTGGAAAAGAACTGGCCCCCAGCGAGCTTGGTAAATAACTCCTCAGGACGGGGAAGAGGATAAGTGTCAATGAGTCTCTGAGCGTTGACAGTGGCTTTAAAATCACCACACAATCGCAGACTCCCGTTTGGTTTAGAAACCACCACGATTGGTGATGCCCATTCGCTGTTAACCTGTTAACCTGTCTATCTCAGCCTTGACAGGTGCACGCAACGCCATCAGAATAGGGCGTGCCCGGAAAAACTTAGGGTGAGCTGTAGGTTTAAGAGTAATGTGGGCTTCAAAATCCCTGGCACGACACAGACCAGCAGAGAACACGGACGAGAATTCAGAACACAATCCATCCAGCTGTTGATACGGAATATCCTCAGATATGAGGTGCACATCATCATCAATGGAGAACCCGAACAACTGGAAAGCATCATAACGGAACAGGTTTTCAGTGCCCGCATGATCCACCACATAAAAGGTGAGGGGCCTAACAACAGACTTGTAGGCAGTGGAAGCATCAAACTGGCCAACGATAGGAATTTTCTGCTTATTATAAGTTCGCAGATTTCGCATAACTGGAGACAAGGGAGGGGAGCCCAACTCCAAATACGTGCGAGAATTAATGAGAGTTACTGCAGAGCCAGTGTCCACTTGCATGCGAATGTCTTTATCCAGAACACGAACAGTAACAAACAACTTATTTGTTTGAGAAAGCACACAGTTAACATCCATGTCCGATGTCTCGTCCTCGTTGACAGGAACTTTAGGAGACTGACACACAGAAGCAATGTGGCCTTTTTTCCTACATGAATTACACGTGGCCCAACGTTTTGGACACGTGGCCCTGTCATGCTGTACGAAACAATGTGGACAAGAAGGAAGTGCGGAACGAACCTGCTTCTGTGGTTGCTGTTTTCGCTGCGAGCGTGGCGGCCCAACGCGACGTTGTTGATGCGAGTGAACTGCCGCGACATCGTCGTTCCCCTGTGAAACAGGCAAATTGTCCGTGTCGAAAGTGGTCTGTACAGAGCCTACATCACACCACGCGTCTATTCGCGCACCAGCAGCGTGAGACACTTCAAAAGATTGAGCGATGCTTAGAACTTCCGACAACGACGGGTTTGGCAGTTGTAAGGCACGTTGCCGAACTTCTTTATCAGGAGCAAGCCGTAGAATAGCATCCCTAACCATTGAATCAGCATAAGACTCATGATGAGTGTCCGTGACAAACTGACATTTCCTACTCAGACCGTGTAGTTCCGCCGCCCAAAGCTGGTAAGATTGATGCGGCTGTTTACGACACCGGTAGAACGCCACACGGGCAGCAATGACGTGGGTGTTTTTTCGGTAATAGTTAGACAATAACTCACACATTTCTTGGAAGGACAGAGAGGCAGGTTCCCGCAGAGGGGCTAACTGAGATAGCAGCTGATAGATCCGTGGGGAAATCCAAGATAGAAATAACGACTTACACATAGGAGCATCAACAACGCCGAAAGCCAAGAAGTGTTGCCGCAAACGCTTCTCATAATCCTCCCAGTCTTCAGCGGCCTCGTCGTAAGGAGGGAACGGAGGCGGAGAAGAGGAAGACAGACGATGAGTAAGCGACGTCGACAACGCCTGAATAGCAGCCGTCAGCTGTGTTTGTTGTTCAATGAGTGCTTGCAGAAGCTGTTCCATGTCTGCCCCGACACGAACACACAATTCCACAATGCAGGAAAAAAAATATCCGACCTCGTCGCCAAAAAAGTGTTATAACCTTTAATCACTAATAAATTGCGTGGATATACAAACGTAGAAACAATAGCGGGTTACATGCTACCAACTCCGTATCTGTCACTCAACTGCCGTGCCGTGACATGCGGCCGGCGCCGTTCATAGCCAGGTGGCGCTCCCGCGCTCAGCCGAGCTGCAGAGCACCTCTATCGCCGTGTTCGCGTACTGACGTAGCGGCACTTTTAAATCTCGTGGCACTGTCACAACACAAACTTTTTGCATGTGCAAAAATTTGGTCAAAATTTGATATATGGTGAAAGTGTTTAACAGATCACCCATTATTCTCATTGTAAAACATCAGTCTGCTCTAACAAGAGTACACACACATTTGATGTTTTCATCGGTTTTTTAAGTTGAAGGTTTCCCTGAGCGAGGTTAGTCTTCAATGTGTTCTCGGCCCTCCAAAAATGATTTGTGCCAGTGAAACACTTGTGCTCTTTGTAGGGAATGTTCCTGTAGGCCTGTTTCAATTTTTCAAAGGTCACACTTGTGGAGTCCCCGAGCTTAACACAAAACTTGATGGCATAAAATTGCTCTAAATTCCACTGTTCCATTTTTGTAACAGACAACAAAATCCATTGAAGGCTATATGGAGCTGAAACTTGGTCTGAGCATCTGGGATGAACACATCGATCTGCACAAGTAGAAGAACACAGCATTGCCATATTCATTGCAGTGTTGTCAGTCTCATCACTTTCTCACGCCCCTTGTACTATAGCACCGTGTCCCACCAATGCAAAGGGTTTCCTGATGCTGTTCCCAGATGTGTTGATTGAACCTAGAAATTAACTTTAGTACTATAAGTATTTCTTACTAAACTATATAGCAAGTAAGTAAGGCATTTCCAAGCTATTCTTATCTATTTCCATCAGTATCACTGTATTGGTCTGTAACCAGATGTATAACAGTACCGTGTATTCCACTATACACTACTTAAATGAATAATTTTGATAGAAGCTACTTCATTACACACAAGTTGACATGTTTCACAGCAACCAACTTACTCCAAACATTTTATTTTAAATGGCAATATGACAATCCCTATGGGGTAAATTGACACAGATTCGCAAAATGTCCAGTTACAGAGCATGGATCCTTTGGTTCATCCTTATAGCATCAGTACTTTGGAATTCCACTGATGGGGTCACTCTGCACACAAAAATTGTGCCTGGTTACTGATACAAAAACAACCAGCAGTCCGGGGTTTGAGTGGGATAGATTTAAGAAATTTAAAATAAAAAAACTGATACAGATTGCATTAGTACTGGAATAAAGATTTCTAGACTTGATCATGGATTTTATAGTAGGCACTGCAGAAAAAAATGGTTCCATGTGCAAATGAGTGCATCTTAATAACATACATGAAATGTCTGTGGTAATGAAAGAGGAGGCACATACCAAAAGCAGAGGTATGGAAGCACAGCATTATATACACACACCTAGAGAGAATGGGTGGATATTTTCCAAGCACTAATCTATACCAGATGTATATTTTTCCATATGTATGAAATATAAACTTGTTACAACTGTGTTTACTCTAAAACGTTAATTTCAAAGCACTGCTGATTAATACTGTACTCTACCTTTGTTTCAATTAACAATTTCATCTGCTCTATCTGTACATTCTGATTGAGGTTTTCCATAGTTTCCTTGACTTAGGTAATTGCCATTATGGTTTGTTTAAGGTAAACACCAAGATGGTTCCTTCAGTGAAGTCATGACCAACCACCTGTCCTATCCTCTTAAAGCATAATTCTATATGCAGAGTGTATGCACATTTTTGAGATATTTATTTTCACTGCATTGTGATGACAAATCCTATATTGTTGTTAGATGATCCCAGGACGCATAAATCAATAAATAAATAAAATAAATAGCTTTTAAGGTTGAGTAACAAAATCCGCTGAACTTTGGGTGAAGTCTGATTTTAATATGCAGCATCAAGAAATGGGTGGATCTACCTTCAGGTTTCAGTAGAATTGTCTTGTCACCTTATTAGTTTTTTCTCCATTCATATGACCACATTACAGGGATTTATTGGATACAGGCTGTTTAACTGAGAAATGAGGTAGGGTGAAATGATGTCAGTGAACAGATATCATCCAAGTCAATCAAAACATTTGATAAAGACAAATGTAATTGAAACCAGTCAGTTTTAAACAGGGCATGTAAGTATACAATCATTACAGCTGAAATAAATAAGTAGATGAAGAAATATGATGTATTTATGGATAATATGAGAATGCACAACATTTTAAAATTTCACGTTGTCCATCTCTTGAATAAAAAAGACATTTTTAATTTTAATGACTATTACAATACCCTTCATTCTACACCCTGGCAATTTTGTTTCAGCTTCCAAAGTGTCTCACTGCTTTGTGCAGTTATAATTTGGAATATGCATAAGAGGATACAAGGAACAATTACGGAGCTTAGATTGATTCAAAACAAAAAGATGAATTCAACAGAACATGTTACATATAACTTGTTTTATTTGCTTTAAGATGCACCAGATTGTACAATCCATGAGGAAGAAACAATTCGTTAATGGCAGTAATTTGAAATGTAACACATCAGACATTATTCGTGCTGATGTGCATGCGATAAACTTGTTTGAGAACAGGTTTAAATGACACAATGTCCTGTATTTGAAACAAATGCATAATGAGTTCAACAGAGTAAGTCAACTGGAAGAAGGATCAGTAATAAGCTGTAATTATTATAGTGATATCAATTTCAAAACAAAGTTTGAAAATGTACTTCATTCAATAGCACAGCATAAAGTTCAGTCTCATTACAACACTAAAAAAGAGATCAAAAATACATTATTAACAAGTTTATACCAACTCTGAAAATTAAAAATACAGCTTAATAAACAAGACTCTAGAGAAGAATAATGAGGTCCTTTCTTGACATTGTAATGTGTTTCAGACATTCAGATACTGACAGGATATCTTTAATGCAAACAACTGTCTTTACTTGGTTACAACCAAATAAAAAACTTGCCTGAGTGATGCTGGTCTCACTTTATTAAATAGTCATTAGCCCTCTTCACATGAGCGCAAAAGTATATAAACAGACACACACACACACACACACACAAACACACACACACACACACACACACACACAGAGAGAGAGAGAGAGAGAGAGAGAGAGAGTTCATAGGCACAATCTCATTCTTCACCATGTGGTACAATAAAGCTTTTGGCAATGTTGCTACCGGTGTGCACACAAGGAAAAAATTACTGAGTCACTACAAGCTCTACCAATAGCAATCACCTTCTATCACAAGTGTCATTCTACTCTTTGAGCATTTATTTGTCTTTAGTGCCACTGTCAGACTGCCCACAATTTCTTTATCTGTCAGCATTTCTTCTATGTACTTTTAGCAACAACATTACGTTAAAACTTTCCCCTCAATCCTCATAGTTTATTATCATTGCGGTTAACTAAATTTACTACACATTAAACCCATAGTGGTTCCCTGCCAGTGAGTCCCTCATGTTTTATGTTACAAATGGCATGTCCTAGAGGAGCACCCAAAGTTCACCTGCCTCTTTGCATGTACATTGGAGGTTCACTGGCTATATTTAATGTGGCATGTGACAAGAAACATCAAACTTTTCTCTCGACAGTTCTTTTTCACAAATTGCAATTTTTCAACTCAAAACGTTTCAATTTGGAAAAATAAACTCACACCCACATCTATAGTCCATAACTACTAAAGTAACTAATCATAATAAATATCTTCAGTCATTCAACACATTTTGAATAATAGTACTCATTCTTCTGTCAATAAATTTTATATATTGCATCAGTCAATATGCTGATTTAGTACACTCACTCAGGGTTATGTCACCATACCCATTACTTATTTAATAGCATGCCACATCATACTGTGGCAATAATTATTATACGTACGTATTTGCACACTGTAATTTGTACATGACCTGTTCATTCTACAGCCAACATTATCCACATTAGTAAAGATATATTGTGTGGAATATTTTACAAATGATTAGCTTTATGGTGACTTGTTTCCTTTAAACCTTATTTCTAAGACCTTCCAATGTCTATTCAGTATGGTGACTAAAATTGCCTAATTACTTTCATGACACACAACACACAGTGTTATCATTCTTGTTCAGTTATCCTTGCTGCCTCTACAGATCATCATACACTGTCAGTGACAGTTTCTTTTAGTATGGACGCAACAAGACAAAGACATCTAGTGAACAACAATATTGTTAAGTGTTATGCAGTTTTTCAAGCTGCTATTTAGGACAAATATTTCACAGAGCATAAAACCTTATGCATTACTGATACAGAATATTATTAACAAAAAAGACCTCAAACACTAACTAAAGGGTCTAACTAAGAGCTAACACATTGGAGAAAATTTTCTACTTCACAATATGTTTTACCAATTTTAAATGTTTTTGGAGCATTTCTGTTTGTCTGCAGTTACTGACAGCTGAATTATTGTCATATGATACCTCAACACATTCTGTTTCAAACCAAATTTGCAAGTCTATTTTTCATGATGTTAATTATCTAAGTGTTAAAGGACTTCAGATTACACAAAGAAGAAAAAAGAATTTGATGTAAAGGATGTAATTTAAGAAACCTCAGATCAGGTCAGAATTATTGGTAGCATGTAAAATTAATAGAAAGCAGCCACTACTTCATCCTCTGAAATACATATAGTGGTTGTATTAACATTTTCTTGTGAAGTATAACTGAAGATGGAACGAACATGATGCACCATCATGATGAGAATGATGCAAGAAGGAATTAAGATATTCAGTTAGTGTTCGATCTAAACTTATTGAGGAGTCATCAGTAAGAAACTTAAATTTTGCCAGCAATAACTTTTCTTTCTTATACGAAAAGAAATGAATCTTAGTGCTGAGCAAAATTACAAGCCCACTCATTTATTTCTTTCTATATGCACAAGCTTTCTGTGTTTAGTATAACAGCATCTATCATGCAGCAGTCACAGCAGTAATTTTTGGTTGAACTTAAAAACACAGAATTGTGACTTATCACAATATATGCAACAAGACAGGCTGTGAGGGATTTATGTACCTCTCATATAAGGAGGTGATGTGTGGCAACTGCCCTTGCAGCTGCGAGGCAAAACAAGTGATAGTCCCTTCATGACAGCTGAAACTCGGCTTCCACTATCATCATAGCCTGAAAATTGCAAAACTTGGCAAACATTATCAAGAAACCTAGACCTACAACTTGTGATGAAAAACAAACAATGTGAGACTCACAACACAGATGATGTCACAACTCATGCATGAAATTAATAGGTGGAAGAGGATAAAAATAAACAGGAGATATTTAAAAAGGTCAAGAAGAATTATTCAGAGGTATTTTAGAAATGAGTTAAAGTGGCACAGATTATATATTATAATCTAAATTTTAGTTGCCACAGCAAGTAGTGGAACCCACGTGGAAACTATTATAATGATAATTGCAATTATGCACTTATACCAGTAAGACCTGTCATTAACATGCACTGAAGGAGAATGAAGCAGAGATACTAGATCATACAGGGTGTCCCAGAAATGTTGCAATAAACTTCAAGGTGTTGGTGCCTTGACAAAGAAATTGAGGATAGGAACCCATGTCCAGAAATGTTGTCCAATAATAAAACAGAGCATTGAAGTTATAGGTGCTCGCACCTCCTACTAGGTCAGGCATTCGGCAGCAAATATAACTTTGGACACTGACAAACGATGGGTGGAATGTCTTGGTAATGTTGTTTGTTATTCTGCGATGGTGACTGTTTGCCATGATTGCCAGGGGAGAAGATGGTGCAAGCTGCTGTGTAGACAGGTCTTGTCTCCTATGAATGCAATGCTCTGTTGCCTTTGTGGATGGTGGTTTCAGACATAGGTTGCTACCTTCAGTTTATTTTTCTCCTGTATAGTAAAAAAATGGAGATTTTAGAGGGCTCCAGGAAAAAAAAAAATTGCGAGTGAAAACCTGTGTCTGAAACTGGCATACACCGAACCAACAGACTGAGTAAGTGACTTGGGTTTATTTCACATTATCTGTTTCAGTTTTGTCATTCTTGTTTTTCTTGTAACTGCAACATAGCTTGAGTACATGAAAGACTGTATTTGATAAAACTTTCCGGACTCTGTACATTTATCCAACATAAATTCTGTATGTTCTGCTCAGGCAAGGCCTTTCTGCACAAGAGCTAGCTCCATATTCTCCACTGGTGACCATGGCAATCAGTCACAATCACTGAAGAACAAACAACATTACGAGACATCTCGCCTACAGTCTGTCAGCATAAAAAGTCACATTTGCTGCCAAAGAGTTGGCTTCTGGTGCCTATAACTTCAATGCTCTGCGACATCGTTGGACGAATTTCCAGACACTGGTTCCTATCCTCGGTTTGTTTCTCAAGACACCCTATACAAACACTCAAGGTTTGTTGCAACATTTTTGGGAAACCCTGTATAATGTGTGGAAAAACATTTATGTAAGACGCAGCTATTCCTATGATAGGCCAGTCCTTCATGAAGCATTGTAAGCTAATGAGGTAGTGAGGAAGTTACTTTGCTTTACTTCACAGTATCTGTTTCTGTTTTGTCATTCTTGTTTTTCTTGTAACTGCAACCACACCTTAAGTACATGATAGACTGTATTTGATAAAACTTTCCAGCCACTGTTAATCTATCCAACATAATTTCTGTGTGTTCTGCTTAGCCAAGAAATTGTAAGAGAATGCTGTACATTATAACACAAAAAACTGTGGCTTTGAGGATCATGTGATGTCACACTATGTAGTGTTTCGGGATATTTGTAAACATCCCAACACACCATTGGAAAGCCGTCGACAAGAGGTGCTCTTGAATAAATTGAATAAGAATAAATGTAAAGGGAAACTGTATGTATTCCTTTCTTGTATGCAGTGAAGGTGGAGCAGGGGTGGAGCCGGCAAGAAGGGGACCAGTAAAAATGCTATTACAACCACTGGTCATCCGGGAGTCATTTGTGCCATGGTGCAGCAAGTGCCTGAATCCGAGAGCAATGGAGTACACGACACACCAACAAGGGTGTAATGAAAAATTGAACAGCAATAGTTGTTTATCTGGGTTGCTCTCTCAGGTCCTAAAGTACGCATGTACAGATGTTTTTGAATATACTCAAGAGAGTGGTATTACCATAGCAATTGTTTGTTGCATTGTTAAAAGAAATAGTGAAAATATTTGGCAAAATATGCCCCTGTTTGTGAGAAGTGTGGCTATTTATGTAGCAGCACAGTAGAGACAACTTGCGGAAGCATTCCAGGAATCCTCACCGCAGTTGGATTAATAAGGAGGTGGCACGGAAGGATCCGGACCACCAAACAACTACTCTGAGAAGAGAGGATAAAGGTACCTACCCTAATGAAACAAATACCCTAAAAAGGGATTATTCTGCAACAAGGTCCTAGTAATACTAGGTCCCTTGTTGCTGCAGAAAACAGGATTACATAATATTGCTTTCATCTGGCGGTGTATTAGGGTCAGCAAAATATTGCCCAGTTATATTGGCCAGAGATGCAACTTCCCACTAGTGCCGATATAAGACCCACCACAAACGCTACAAAATATACATCAGCAGGAGAAGAGGGAAAAATACAGCCCATGTGGCGACGCTGGAAAACACGAACGAAGAATGCACCAGCAAGTAAGTGCATAAAATTGATCTGAGTCAGAATTACGACTCCAAAGAATAGAAGGCAGAGAAGTTGCCCCTGGCAACCAGCGATCAACAACAGTGGCCTATAACACATGAAACAAGAAATCAAAAATAACTCAGAGCTTCTATTGAACGAATTGTCTGAGAAAGATTAGTAAACACATAATGAATGAAAACTATAATTTACTCTCGGATATCTGAAACAGAAAAAAAAAGAAGAAGGCAGTGCACCCATATTACAAACACTGAGTGCATGGAATTAGTTCAAAACTTAACAAAATCATTTCGACGGGATAACACATACGGCGGACATTGATCCTGCGTGAGTTATCAACGCAGAGAGGCGAGCAGTTACGCAAGTACAGGGTGCTGCATTGTCCAGTCAGCAGCAGCACACAGCACGGGAGCAGACGTCGGCTTCAACTTCAGTGCCGGCTTCGGCTGTTCTACAACCAGCAGCAGTTCACAGTTCCGCAGAAGGGTGAGCCGTGAACATTTAAAAAAGTAGAGACATTTCTGTGAGTATAGGGTTTGATATTAACATTGTCGATTGGTAATAAATAGTGTATGCTCATCACAAGAAAGATGGCAATGCAAAACAAGGAGTTAAGATCGATACTAGAAGGTATAATTAAGCAGAGAAGGATAAGGCGATACTAGAAGGTATAATTCAAGAACAAGCAGAGAAGGATATGGAAGGACGGACAACGGAACTAGTAGAATCAGTCAAGTCCATTAAGGAACAAGTTACTGAATCAATCGATGACATACTCAGCCATAAAATACAAGAGGTTAAAGCTAACTTAGAATCTAACTTTAATGCACAAATTAATGATCGAAACATTAAAATAATGGAAATAAATTCTAGAGTAAATGAATTATGAGAATCAGTGCCAATAGAGGTGCAACAAGTTGCTAAACAAGTGTTAACAGATCATTTACAGGAAACTGTACATAGATTAACAACCTGACAGTGGACGGGCTGTGTAGATAATCTGAATTCCTAATTCCAAGTGGTATGAGCTAGTATTTCAGATAAAAACAAGCGTATCATGTCCATACAGGAAAATGCTGTAACAGGGACACCTGATGCTATAAAACATTTGGAAAAACGTTTACAGTTATTCGTAGAAAAAGAAGTAAAAGACAAAACAGAAATAAATAACGACAAAATCACTTCTGGGGAAGGTACAATTAACAGTATACAAGAACTTGATAGAATATGGAAAGCAATAGATGATAATAAAAAGAAATTAAAAAACAGTAAACCTGAAACTATGACAGGAGTAACTAAAAATGTAATAGACGGTTTATTGATAGGTAATGCATTTAACTTAGCAAAGAAATTTCCAAAGTATAAACCAGACAGTGATGTACACCCAATTTATTTTTTACGAGCATTTGCCAGATCTTTACCTAAAAATTGGGGTCTCTGAAAGATTTTCAGGAAAGCTTTAAGAGGAAGTACTGGTCTTCAAGCACTCAGGAGAAATTAATCTTAAAGTTATTAGACCTTATTCCATACAATAATTCATGAGGCACATATAAAAAGTACATAGAATCGCATTTGACAAAATCGAAGTACTTAGATGATCCAATTGATGAAATGCACTTAGTAAAAGTACTCATTAGAAGTTTACCATACCACGCTTGGCAAGGAATATTGTACAGAGGGTGGAAAACTGTGAATGAGTTATTAACGTTTATTGAAGGTTTAGACGCACTGAATACTGAAAGAAATGAAAATTATTCAGTGAATGACTGAAATATGGGGAATAGGAATAACAAATCCTTTCCTAATTCCTTACTGTAGACGAAGGAATCAAATTATTGTAGAGTAAGCAGTAATGAAACTGTTCACAGCAGTGATAATGGTCTAAATCACAATAACCCTAGATGGGGAAGAATTCAGACCGATAACATCAACTTGCAGGTGTTTACACCTCAAAACCAACAAATAAATATGCAATGAAATAATGACACAGGGGCAAATCAGCGTATTGTTGAAGTAAGTTCCAACCAGTATCCGGTCATAGTGACAGAAAACGAGAACAATCCTGGGTCAAGGGCCAGAATCCAGGATGTCACAGAACAATACTCAGCCCATATATAAGTAAAATGATTGCTTATAGTAAAATATCACCTATTAACGATTGGTTATTAGTGGTAGAGGAAAATTTAGAAAAAGTGCAACGCAAACCAATTGTAATCAGAAGAATAAGAAATAAAGAAGTGGAAATTTACACAGATTCAGGAAGCGAAGTATCAATAGATTCAGGAAGCGAAGTATCAATAATTTCGGAGGAATGGCTATTAAGTGGAAGAATAAAGGAATTTCCTAAGTTACCGGTTACAGGAGTACATATTGTAGGTATTACAGGTACTAAGGGCAATGTAGTGAAATGGGAAATAAGGATTACATTTGAAATAAATCAACTGGTGTTTGAACAAACCATGTTAATAGTCCCTACAATAATATGCAAGTATTATTAGTAGATTGGTTAATGAAATATGCAGTGGTAATAGACTTTCAGAGTGGTTCTTCTAAGTGCAATCTAGATAACTATAATAAAGAGATCTTGTTTAAGACAGATCGATGTCAAGCACTACATGGGAGTAATAATTTATGATTAATAGCGAATATGAGTTCAATGGATAAAGATGTAAGTGATCTACAACAAACTGCAAATAAAGCTGATTTGTATGCAAAGGCTTACGAATTGGAACTGTTAAACCCTTACTCAAAAGGAAGAGCTATATGGAATATTATGCAGATATTCAGATTATTTTTAGATAAACCAGGGAATACAGGAGATTATGTGTGTAGTTTTAACATCAAAAGCAAGGAACCTTTTTTCTTTTAGACCTTACCATGTACCTATCAACGTAAAACAGGAAGTACAGGAAGAAATAGATAAAATGTTAGATAACAGTGTTATAGAAAAGAAGTACAAGCATATACAACAATCCACTGTTAGTTGTCAGAAAGGCAACAGGAGGTGTGCACTTAGTACTAGCCGCGAGAACCTTAAATCGTCACACTGAACCGGAGAGAGATCATCCCATATGCATAGACGAACTACATGCACGTTTTGCAAAAGCAAATTAATTTAGTTCCGTGGATCTGATATGTGGGTATTGGCAGGTGAAATTAACTAAAGAATCTAGACCTTATACTGCATTCCTATATGACGGAAAGGCATACCAATTTAAAGTTTTGCCATTTGGGTTAAACATATCAGTATCAGTGTTTATAACAGTGTTTGTTTCAGAAACCTGGGAGGAACATTGTGATTTACTTGCAAGAGCACTAGAGAAATTCTATACCAAGGGAATAACTATTAAGCTCGCTAATCACATTTTGGGTGAGAGGAACTAAAGTTCTTGGGACATCTCTTAGGAATAAGAGGAATTAAGCCAGATCCAGAACGCATTAGAGCGATTAAAGACTGTCCACATCCACAGAATGTGAAACAGTTACGTTTCCTTTTAGGATTAGTGGGATTTTATAGACAATATGTACAAAGATAAGTCATGAACAATAAACATCTATCATTGCTATTAAAAAAAAGGCGAAATGGATATGGGATGAAAATTCAGAAAAGGCATTCCAGGAAGTAAAGGATACCCTAGTCAATGCTCCTATTTTAAACCATCCGAGTCTTCATGAACCATTTGGCATCGCAACAGATGCATCAGAATATGGCATAGCATCAGAAGTATTTCAAGGGAAATGGGACCCAGAAGAGGGAGAACATAAAACCATTGCTTTCGCTAGTCGCAGCCTAGACTAACATGAGCTGAATTATACAGCAACGGAGAAAGAATTACTTGCTGTGGTATGGAGCTTAAAGAAATTTGAAACACTGATTTGGGGTTCAGATATCATTACTTATACAGATCACCAAGCATTGATATTCTTAATGGAAAGTCATTTATTATATAGGAGGCTCATGAGGTGGGTATTGTTTTTACAACAGTTTCAGGTACAAATAATATACATCAAGGGAACATTAAATTGCATATCAGATGCTTCATCACGACTGCTATTAGGAATGAGTAATTCTCAGAGAACTACTGGACCAGGAATGATTTTTAATATAAATTTTATGAAAATAAGCTATACGAAAAATGAAGTACATGTGTTAGCTAATAAAATCAGGCAAGGAATGAAAGACGAAGAAGAGTTAAATCTTAAAATGTTAAAGTATGAGAAAAATGAGTTACCACCCACAGAAGACAAACTTTGGACAGTGATCAATAAAGTGTTGTCTTGGAGAGAAAATACAAATACATCATATTGGAAATTACATGTACCTGAGTGTGCGCAGACTGATTTAATTTGGTTTAGACATAAAGGTTATGGGCATTTTGGAATAAGAAAGTGTATAAAACATACGATAAAGTTTTACCTTTTTAAACACCTAGGTAAGAAAGTTTTAAGATTACTACAAACCTGTCGTGAAGACCATATTTAAATATGTCTGCTTGTGTCTGTATATGTGTGGATGGATATGTGTGTGTGTGCGAGTGTATACCTGTCCTTTTTTCCCCCTAAGGTAAGTCTTTCCGCTCCCGGGATTGGAATGACTCCTTACCCTCTCCCTTAAAACCCACATCCTTTCGTCTTTCCCTCTCCTTCCCTCTTTCCTGATGAGGCAACAGTTTGTTGCGAAAGCTTGAATTTTGTGTGTGTGTTTGTGTTTGTGTGTCTATCGACCTGCCAGCACTTTCATTTGGTAAGTCACATCATCTTTGTTTTTATATATATATATATATATATATATATATATATATATATATATATATATATATATATATATATATATATATATATATATATATCTAAAAAGAAAGATGATGAGACTTACCAAACAAAAGCGCTGGCAGGCCGATAGACACACAAACAAACACAAATATACACACAAAATTCAAGCTTTCGCAACAAACTGTTGCCTCATCAGGAAAGAGGGAAGGAGAGGGAAAGACGAAAGGATGTGGGTTTTAAGGGAGAGGGTAAGGAGTCATTCCAATCCCGGGAGCGGAAAGACTTACCTTAGGGGGAAAAAAGGACAGGTATACATTCGCACACACACACATATCCATCCACACATACAGACACAAGCAGACATTGGTCTTTAAATATGTCTGCTTGTGTCTGTATGTGTGGATGGATATGTGTGTGTGTGCGAGTGTATACCTGTCCTTTTTTCCCCCTAAGGTAAGTCTTTCCGCTCCCGGGATTGGAATGACTCCTTACCCTCTCCCTTAAAACCCACATCCTTTCGTCTTTCCCTCTCCTTCCCTCTTTCCTGATGAGGCAACAGTTTGTTGCGAAAGCTTGAATTTTGTGTGTATATTTGTGTTTGTTTGTGTGTCTATCGGCCTGCCAGCGCTTTTGTTTGGTAAGTCTCATCATCTTTCTTTTTAGATATATTTTTTCCACGTGGAATGTTTCCCTCTGTTATATATATATATATATATATATATATATATATATATATATATATATATATATATATATATATATATATCATAAATCAGGAGGGGAGAGAGGATAAGCAACCAAGTACTAAATAGTATTTGACATGACTATAATAATACGATGACAAATAGAAAGATAGGGTACAGGTACAGAAAATGGATTAATAGAAGATGGCAGTAGAAACAGTAAGTTTTTGAATTGGTAATCTGGCTGGAGCTTGGGTTTTAAGAAAAGAAAGAATAGAGTGTAATTAAGAATACTTAGACATGTAGTGTTGTCAATAGATAAGTTAAGATATGGAGAAGGTAGTAAGCAAAAGACTTAACATCTGAAATAAGAGTACAGACATGGAAATCAAAAGGTAACCTCAAAGTAATATGGGAAAAAGTAGAAGAAAAAGTAATGGAAGATATAAATATATCTGAAATGTGGAGTTTACTCTCTAATAAGGAATGATGAATAAAAGGCAGAAAGGCAGACCTAAGAAAGGCTGACCTATACTGTGTGGGCAGGGGCACCACAAAGGGGATTGACCTGTACCATAGTAGAATATGAATTAATATGGGGCTCTATCACACTGGATGAAATAGATATGTTTTACTGTACTAAGACACAGAAGTGTTCTTTGGGGGAGGGGGAATAAGTTTTGTTAAAAGGATAATTCATAGATTATTCTTAAAATTGGTAATAAATAACAAGAGGTTTTTCCAAATGGTTTATAGTAAAGAGGTGAAAGGATTTGAGTGCAGTGGTGGAGACAACATACACCTCCACATTATTGTGCACAAAGGCTTTGCAATGCAAGTCCTAGTGGAAGGTGGGATATTAAAGAAGTTCAGTTCTCTAAAACGAGAAGAGTTAGATGTCAATACAATGGAAACTCAGAAAGTTTATAATCAGTACAATAACATAAGATGAGCTATCTATGTAAAGAAGGTTAATATTGCTTTACCTATTTAAAGATGAATAATATTATGATTGTCCCAGCTCGTGGTCGAACGGTAGCATTCTCACTTCCCATGCACGGGATCCCGGGTTTGATTCCCGGTGGGGTCAGGGAGTTTTCCTGCCTCGAGATGATTGGGTGTTGTTGTGTCGTCTTTATTATCATATTTCATCCCCATTACAGTTGGAGGAAGGCAATGGCAAACCACCTCCACTAGGACCTTGCCTAGTACAGCAGTGCGGGTCTCCCTCATCGTCCCCTATGCTCCTCAGAGTATGCGACCCCATCACATCACAATATTATGATGTCTAAATGTATCAGAATAAATGTCTCACAAGTACCCAGTAGATAGATCGTAAAATTGTCTTCAACAAAAATGGTTAATTGGTTATGAGGTCTAGACGATCACAAATTAAAACGAACTTAAGAACAACATTAATGACAAGTAATATGTTTCTATTACTATGCACGTTCCTCAGATACTTCGGGTGACCTAGAAAAGCCAGCCATAGTATTAAAGAAGGTAATAAGATATGAGAAATAATATTACAAGTATGAATAAAATGAATGAATCTGCCAAAACAGGAACAATATAGTTAAGTAATTAAGTGAATATAGTCACGAGTGATCATTAACTATTATAAAAAGTTATGTTGGAGAGATCATGTAAAGGCAGCTTTAAGATGTAAGAGTAGGATAATAATAATAGAATTGTTAACAAAAATGTGTATGTAACTAGAGACTTAAGCACCAGATCTCTTGTCTGAGTGGCAGGATATGTAGTGTTTCAGGATATTTGTAAACACCATTAGAAAGCCGTGAACAAGAGATGCTCATGAATAAATTGAATAAGAATAAATTTAGTGGGAAAGGGAAACTGTGTGTATTCATTTCTTGTATGCAGTGAAGGTGGAGCAGGGGTGGAGCCGGCGAGAAGGGGACCAGTAAAAATGCTATTACAACCACTGGTCGTCTGGGAGTAATTTGTGCCATGGTGCAGCAAGTGCCTGAATCCAAGAGCCATGGAGTACACGACACACCAACAAGGGTATAATGAAAAACTGAACAGCAATAGTTGTTTATCTGGGTTGCTCTCTCAGGTCCTAAAGTACGCAAATAAGGATGTTTTTGAATGTACTCAAGAGAGTGGTATTACTGTAGCAATTGTTTGTTGTGTTGTTAAAAGAAATAGTGAAAATGCTGGGCAAAATATACCCCTGTTTGTGAGAAGTGTGGCTATTTATGTAGCAGCACAGTAGAGACAACTTGCGGAAGCATTCCAGGAATCTTCACCGCAATTGCATCGACAGGCAGGTGGCACGGAAGGACCCAGACCACCAAACAACTACTCTGAGAAGAGAGGATAGAGGTAATACTACTTTCATCTGGCGGTGTATTAGGGTTGGCAAAATATTGCCCAGTTATATCGGACAGGGACACAACTTCCCACTAGTGTTGGTATAAGACCCAACACAAACCCTACAAAATATACATCAGCAGGAGAAGAGAGAAAAATACACCCCAGCTACAAATACAAATTTCCAGGATTCACACTGCTGTGAGGATTTCTACTATCTCTTGCAGTGTCTTTACAATATGGCGATAATTTGTTAATGTGAAAAATGTCAGTTAACAGCTAATTTATTTATTGATATGAAATCAGCAGACAAATTACACAAGGCAATAATGTGTGTGTGTGTGTGTGTGTGTATGTGTAAGGATATTCAAGTGCCTGCATGCATGGGAGGGTAACAATGTGTTCCATTCTTGTCATATAACTGTAATGTATTCAAGTGCAGTAAAATATGTGGACAATAAAACTCAAATAAAATCACTCAGGCACTTGTTACAGCATTCATTAGTTTCAATGAGGTCTACAAAATCAGATGTGCTTACTTGAAGTCAGTCACTTGGGGGATTTTTTTTGAAAGGGGGGAAGGCCAGCAGTGAACTATCATACCAGTTCAATGACAAAACTGATTCCAAACATCAAAATTTGAGTACTGTGGAATTAAAATTGTGGTTTGTTGGACAACTTACTAAAAAAATACATATATGACACACAGTTGATATAACTTGAGCAATCAATGTAAACACAACCTTCAGAATTACGAAATGCAGAGTGTCATGTTTTCAAAATTCAGAATTACAAAACTGACAGAGTGTCACACACTATCATTCAGTGTCAAATTTAATATGTCATTAATTACATGGAGACTCTTTCTGGGATGTTTTGCCTTGTACTTCACGTTCGCCATGCCTGCCATCTTTTCTTTTTCCTTTTATGTTTTGTTGTCATTTATTCTAGACACTGAAAAAATCTCTTTATGCAGAAACTTCCAGTGAGGATAAGAACACTAAAAAATACCTGGCTAATTTTTTTCAGTAATTGTCAGTTGTAACTGCGAAGAATCACACTGACAAAGACTGACTGTGTAAAAAGAAACTGTCACACATTGGTTCCTTGCCTCTCAGCAACCGATGCAGTATCTATCACCTAATCATGATAGCCTTCAAAGTAAAATCATGTTACAGAACATGTAGCCCATGATGCTCTGATCATGGAGTACTTGGTAGTTCAGTGGCAATAAATTTTCCAGGTAGTCCACAACAGATGAATAAATTAGTTTATTCACTGACAAGCTCATAGCTCTCTCATCGTTGTCATATTCATTTCCTCTTTATCCAGTATCCGGCCAGGTTGCAACATTTATGATACTTTTCCACTTTCATTTGTCTTTCCACCATTCTTCTTTTATAAATGTTTTCTTCCAATCCACATTTCTTCTTCTTAAATTTGTCCTTCTTGAGTCAATCCATCTCGCTCCAGGTCTCCCTCTTGCCCTCAAACTTGGTCATCTTCATTCATTTTGTTATTCTTTCATCTTCATTTTCTTTACATGTCCAAGCGTTTCAACCTATTCTTCTAAATTCTGTCATTCAGTTTTTCTACTGCAATTTTGTTTCCAACACCTTCATTTCTCACTGTGTCTCTTCTTGTCTCCCTAACATACTTCTTACGGATTTCATTTTCATAGTTTGGATTCTATTCTCCTCTCTTTTGTCTCTGTCCACTTCATTGGCACCTTTCCTTCTGCAGACTCTCACACATTGGTAAAATGCTTTGCTCTGTTGCACCCTTTTGCTAATTTCTGTCTCCATTCTCTCATTTTCCATTACCACACTTCCTAGATATTTAAAGGTATCCCATCCTTTAATGCCAATTTGTACCTTGCCTTCTCTGACTCATCTGGTTAACACCATGGTCTACTTTTCTCATACTGCATTTCATTCCACTTCTCTTAATTTTTTTTTTTCATTGAAGATATCTATTTATTCTTGTGCTTCCCCACACCACAACATCATCAGAAAATAGCAATAACTTCATCTCCATTACTCAATGGACTTCTTTTGCCTCTTTCACAATGTCATCCATCACCATTAAAATAATAATAGTGACACAACACTCCTTGTCTCAACCCCTTACCATTCCTCAACCAATAAGTTCTTCCAAATTGGGTCTTAAATTGTTTGTTTGTGAACTTCCTTTCTCTCCAAGATTACCAACACCTCTTCTCTGGGGACACTGATATAAGCCTTCACTAAGTCAAGAAATGTCAGAACCATATGTTTCCCATACTCCCAGTGCTGTTCCATCAACTGTATCACGCTGAGCAAGGTGCTGCAAGGGTTAGTATACTGGACTTGCATTTGGGATGACGACAGTTCAAACCCACATCTAGCCATCCATATTTAGGTTTTCCATACTTTCCCTAAATCACTCCAGGCATATACTGGGATGGTTCCTTTGAAAGGGCACGACAGATTTCCTCCCCCATCCTTGACACTATCCGACCTTGTGCTCCGTCTCTAATGACCTCGATATCGACGGGACATCATATCCAATCTTCCTTCCTTCCTTCCTTCAACTGTATCACAATAAAGCTTGGCTCCAATGTTGATCTACCATGTCAGAAGCCCTACTACTCCTCTTCTAAATGACCTTCTACTTTTTCCCTA
This sequence comes from Schistocerca nitens, assembly GCF_023898315.1. Taxonomy (NCBI): domain Eukaryota; kingdom Metazoa; phylum Arthropoda; class Insecta; order Orthoptera; family Acrididae; genus Schistocerca; species Schistocerca nitens. Next base: position 529,927,451 of record NC_064614.1, on the reverse strand, counting down.
CATCTTCCTTCCGATATCCTCTCCATTTCTTTTTGCTACTTGTGATATGTCTGTGATCTCTCAATAGTTATCAAACATTTTTCTGTCTCTCTTCTTGAACATTGGAATTATTATTCTCTCTCCCCATTCTTCAGGCACATATCTAATCTTCCTTCCTTCCTTCCTTCAACTGTATCACAATAAAGCTTGGCTCCAATGTTGATCTACCATGTCAGATGCATCTTATCAATCCATATAACCACTGTAGCTCTGTAGGTCCAGCAGGCTTTATCATCTCCACTCTTATTTCATCTTATCAATCTATGTAACCACTGTAGCTCTGTAGGTCCAGCAGCCTTTACCATCTCCACTCTTATTTCATCTATCCTAGTCACCTCTCTGGTTTTCATTCTTCTCAGCGATAGTTCTACTTCTAACAATATAATGTCTTCCTCTTCTTCCAGACCTGGTCCCTGTGCCATACTTTTATTCCCTTTTCGATGCTGTTTTTCACATTCACTAGTTTGTCAAAGTAGTCTTTCCTTATCTCTTCTGGTTGCTTTATTAGCTCTCCATTTCCCCCTTTCATCAGCTCTAGGTAAGTGCTTTCCTTCCTTTTACTCATAAGTCCATACAGATCCTTTTACCCCCAGTAATATCCTTTTCCAACTCATGTGCGAATTCCTCCCAGAATTTCCTCTTTTCTTCCACTTCTTTTTACTTTCCTGAAATTTCCTATACTTTCTTCCTTTTTATCCCTGTTCCATTCTTCTTTTATTTTACTGCTTCCTTCACCTGCTCATTCCACCATGGTATCTCCTTATTCTTTGCCCTTCCAGACATTCTGCCACAGGTGTTCCCTGGAGAGCTTAGAATGCCTCTTTGAACTTACCCCGTTACTCTTCCTCATTTCCACATTCAGTGCTTGGGATTTTTAGTGTGAGTAACTCCCTGAACTTTTTTTTTTTTTTGTATCTTCCCATCTTTTAGTTTCCACACTTTCATTTTATTTTCCCTTCCTGTCTTTATTTATTCCATTCTACCCATCCTCATCTTTGCGACCACTACTCAATGGTCTCCATGAAAAGCTTCTACTGGGACTGCAGTTACATCCACCAACTATCTACGATTTTGCTTTCCCACCAGGAAGTAGTCAATATCCGGCTTCGTCCTTCTCTCTCCCAACCCGTATGTTATTATCTTCTGGCTATTTTTCTTCCTGAATCATGTATTGCCCACAATCAAACCATTTCTTTCAGAAAAATCAGTAAGTTTCTCTCGACCCTTATTTTTTCCCCATTAGCCATACTGACCAATTATCTCTTCCTTCTCTAGTCTTTCCTTTCCCACCTGTTCCTTTAAGTCACCCCTCCCTATTGCTTCCACATTTGCTATTTCATACTCGTAATTTCTCTAGGAATTTCTTAATTCCTTGATGTTCTTCCCACAGCTCTCTATAACAGGTATATTACTATACCTACAATCCAAGAACAGCAGTTCTGACTCTGAAGCTGACAAATGAATTTGATTATGTCAAAAGGTTAACAACAGCAATGCTGCTCAAACATGTTTCCAGTCAAATCCAATGTATAGAAGCAATGAAGAACAGTAAGATATTTAATTTATTTCTAGTGATTGGATACAGAAGTGCAATTCCCCCATTACTTTTTATTGCACTTACAAATGTGATTATAAAGGAAATCAAAGAGATAGGTAATCGTGATCTCAATGCTTTAATATTTGTTGATGGTGTATCAATTCGGCGGCAAACAGAACGATAGGACAGGGAAGAGAAGATGAATGGAAATCCAAGTATAAAGAGTATCAACTGACTGTAAGCAAGAGCAAAACTGTAGCAATGGTTAGGAAAAGGATATCTGTCCAGGGCAACCTGATGCTAAGTGGAGAGAAAATTGGATGTGTGGAAGCTTTCAGTTAGATGGGAAGAGCAATATCAATGAATGCAACTGCCAAGTACAGAAAACAGTAAGAAAAGGATCTAAATTTTTTCACCAAGTGTGGAACCTTGTTTGAGACAAAGCAGTTCCTGCGAGAGCCAAACAGACCAAGTTTAAAATTTATCTCCTGTCAATTGGAGACTGTGCAATTAACAAGGAAGATTTTAGCAAGTTATAAGCATGGAAAACAAAGTTTCTGTGTTCAACCTTGCAGAAGACTGAAGGAGATAAAATTCTGGATGAAGACATCTGAGGAGAGATGCAAGTAGATGTGACAGTGACTGAGAGTCTGAGTACTGCAAGGCTCAACTGGTTTGGAGATGTGAAGAGGATGAAGGACAACTGCCTGCAAAAACAATACTTGGATAGAAATGTGCAGGGAAAATACCAACAGGACGACCCAGAAAAAGATGACTGCATCAGGTTAAGGAAGGTCTGAAGACTAGAGGAGAAAACTGGGAAACAATATCAAGACAAGAAGTAACTCACGGTAGAGCAAAATGCTGTCAAACACGCTAACCAGTGTGCTGGAAGGGTACAAAGATGACGATGATGATTACTGGATAAATCTCATTACTGCCTTCTGATTAGTGGCCAATGAGCATTTTACTTGCGTGCCTTGGACTATAAGTATGCAATCAACATCTACAAAAAACATGTGTTTGGTTTTCATAAACACTTGAGCATGATCATTCCACTAATTAAAGTAATTATATACACCCAGTATATTACCAGGCTTCAGCAATGTATGTCAGATTAGATTAGATTAGATTTACTTTCATTCCAATTGATCCGTAGTGAGGAGGTCTTCCAGGATGTGGAACATGTGAGCATTAATGTACGGCTCTCAAAAATGTGACAGCTAAATTTCCCAGACAGGCGAATGAAATGGTTCTAAAGTTACCTGAGAAACAGACAATGGCATATTGTCAATGGCAATAAAAAGTCGTTGTTCGTCCTCATTTTTGTATAATAGTCACAAGACCCATAATTCACAAACACATATCAGTACATTGAAAGAACTGACAATTAACTGCTTATATACATGCATTTACTTTAATTTCCATGCCTGCAGATTTTTATGTTCCAGAGTAGTTTACTGCATTTACATTTATATCCCACTGTACTTCACATTAAGAGTTCTCATTCCATTCACATATGGAATGCGGAAAGAATTACTGCTGAAATACCTCAGTGGGCACTGTAATTAGTTTAATCTTGTCTTCCTGATCTCACAGGAGCAATACCTAGGAAGATGTAGCGTATTTCGTATCACGGCCAGAAATAGAAGACATAAATATGGAGGTAGTTCGGAAGAAAGGTCACAACAACAGGCATGGCACTGCTGAGACAAGCTTACAGCCAGCAGACATAAACATGGAGCTGATTATGGTAGATGTTAATGACAACATGGGGGTACCTCGAACTCGGTGTTAGTTCCTCCAGTATTGGAACATGGCTGAGACGGTGTTCAGTCTTCACATGATCAACAAACCATGCCAGTGGCACCATGTAACCTGGGAGGTTCCACTTATCCAGGCTGTTTATAGTGCTGTAGTATGAATCAAGAACAATGACGGTCTGTACAGGTCGAGGCACAGATGGGGGTTGCAGTGTTGGCAGTACAAAGAATGCTGTAAGCGCATACAAGGGCTTTGTGTGTGAAGGAAGCATGTATCCTGCAAATTATGTCTCTCTTTTGCTTATGTATTTTGTTGCTTACCAACATCATCAGCAATGACAATGCGCAACAAGTGGAATAAATATTCACTAAATAACTTGCTATGATGATGTTAAATGCTCACACTGGCTACAATGTTCACACCAGAGCACTCAGAACACTACTAAACACTCAATGCCTGTCAGAGAATGTGTGATGTCAGGTGCTCAGAACAAGCCTAAACTCAATCACCGTCATTAATTACTCCAACTACAGCAGTATCAGCTGCAGGCACTTTGTGTTTGATTCTTGCCATTCTCCATGTGCTTCAAGTTTCTCACCCTGTTGTTGACACTGCTGTGACCTGGACTCTGTTTATGGTGACTAACAAGTGACTGCAATGCATCAGACCCTGCAGTGGATTGCCTTATGGACTCTGCTTATGGGCAGTCTAACTTCCAACATATGAGGGAGTGCTGCCCTGGATTGCACTCCAGATCCTAGCTGGACTCGGTATGTGATTGTGCTGTGTATTATGGTGAGTGTGTAATAAGTACTAGTTGAAATAGAAAACTGGCAGTAGATGTGGCCCTCGGCTAAGCTGTTAGAGCAATAATAGCTTCAAGTAGCTGAAGAGGAACAACACCACCAGCAGACAGATATGCTATGTCATCAGCTTGAGTAATCACCTCATGTTGGAAGCTAATGGTCCCATTGCAGTCACTGCCCTTCTGCTGTTAGCATCCAATGAGAAATCAAAAGAGAACTGAGATGCATATCATTGCTGCTTCAGGCAAAATTTCACAGCACTTAAGGTGGTAGACAGTGAGCTCCATTGAGCTTTTTTCTTGTCATGGGCTAAGCCCGAAGTGAAAGTTTCCCTTTTAATGGATCCGATCACCCCTGCCTTTTGCAGAGTTGTGTAACTTACTGGAACTTATTACAGTCAACGAAGCCATGTATTACTGCCCTGATTGTGGTTCAACAATTATCAAAGAAAAGGCAAAAACAATCATATGCAGCATCAGTTGTTGAGCTTCACAGCACATGTGGCAAATGTCAATTTGCCTGTGAAAACCCAGCTTCTACGAAGTTGTGAGCCAGCTCACTCTTTTGGGACATTGTAATTCAGTTCTCACCAGAGGAACAGGTCTGGCACTGAAACTTCAGGACCCCATACTGGAAGGTGTATTAAGTATCACTCAATCATTCATAGTTCTGCAAGCAGGTGAGTTGCACATGTTGGTTTCCTCCAAAGTAACTCAGTTCAAGTCATGGCAACAGTGCCAGTCCTGACGCTCCTCACAGTCTTCCTCGCCATCAAATGGCATGAAAGTTTGACATCGATGCTAATTGTTCCCAGCATGTGAAGAGTTTCGAAAGGTACCAACAATTCAACTGCCCCCATTGTCCAGCAATCTACGCAAAGATCGGATGTGAAGGGCATCTTGCTATGGTGTGCCAAAGCAATCACACCCTTTTACACTCTTCAGGGCTCCATCGGCAACACTTGGATATAAACAGAATAAGGCTACAGACAGCAGAATCCACTTAGACCATCAATACAAGCATTCATGGACCTAATTACAGGCTCTATGAATCAATGGAAAATGCAGAACTGTCACTGTAGCTATAGGCTCTTTCAGGTTTGCACAGGCATATCTACAATGCTACCCAATCTGAAAACCTTCCACAATCTGGGGTCCCCAGCACTGTTGCAACCTACAAGAAAGCTAGATGGATACGGCAACCACCACATCCCACTCAAGAAAGCGGTTTTGAAAGATGACAGTAATACGAATGTCAATTGATGTCTGGACATCCTGGTAGTAGATCATCTGGTAGTTTTTGTGTTTACTATCACTGATACAGTATATTTAGTAACAGATACATTCCATTTCAGTTCCTTAAGGTATGTATGATTCATTTCCTGACATATTTTCACTTAGACTGGGCTGTGCAACTGACCATGGAGCCGATACCACTTTAAAGCCATTGGCTGCCCCCGTTTCTTTCAGCCTCGGGTGATTCCATTCACATAAAAAGAGGCAATAAAGTCAGAACTGGGCAGATTAGAGCAGCAGGGAATTCTCAAACAATTCGCTCAAATCAATGACAATGCCACTAGTGACCATGAAACAATCAAAACAGAAAACAACACCTTTATAGTGACTTCAAAGTAACAGTAAAATTTCCAGTTATTGACATCTATCCAACTCAATGCCCAGATGGATCCCTAGCCAAACTATCCAAACTAGTATTTCTCAAAGGCTGACCTTGCAGTTGTACACCTGTTGATCCCATGTGATGAAAAGCATATAAAAGCAGCTGTGATAAGTACATCATTCGCTCTCTACCAGTTTCAGTACCAGCCTTTCGGCATTGCTAGTGCACCAGCATTGTTCCAGTGATATTTAGAATAATTGATGAGAGGCATACTATAGTTAATAAACTATTCTGATGACATCATCATCATGGGAACTAACCAACAGTAACACCTATCAAATCTCACTCATCTTGTTCAAGAAACTGCAAGTAGCCATGTTACACTGCAACCTGAGGAAACTCAAATTCCTCCAGACCAAAATGGAATACTGTGGCAAATATTAAACAAAAACGCGCATCCATTCTATGGACTATAATTTAGAAAACATCAAAAAACTGCCAACACCCAAAAATATAAAATAATTACAATCTCTCATGGGAAAAATAAATTACTGTGTGAAATTTACTCCACACACAGCTACCACTGCCCACCATCTTAACCACCTAACTAACTATGGAAGAGGTGGCATATTTCAAGAAGACAATAGTCTGTGACACGACATACGAAAACTGAAGGAACATCTCCAATCCATCCATCCACAGTTTCATTCCAATCTTAATCGTTGATCTTAGCACCTGGCACAATGCTGCATGGCACAGAGGTCATACTGTCTCAAAAAAATGCTGAAGGGGTTGAACAGCATATGTTAAAAAATGATGACCCTTGCCTACAGGAGTTACCCCCAGATAGAACGAGAGGCCTTAGCTTTCATGTACGGCATACGGTACCATGAAATTTCACACTTATCTGTATGCAGCATACTTCCACTGATCATAAGCCCTTACTATCAATATTCTGGCCCAGCAATATGTTACCAGAGCAGATACCACAACACCTGAAAATAAGGGCTTTGCCCCCAGTAACTGCAACTACATAATTCACTATAACTTTGCAATTTGAAATACTAATACCAATGCATTGTCCAGCCTGCCTCTGGATACCAGCCAAGCATGGAGATATGATTCCAGACTGACTTGCTAGCCCAAGACACTATGCAAAACTTCCCTATAACATCCACCAAGACAACCTGTGCCACAAGACAGGGCTTCCCACTCCAGTGCATCCTGAGCTGGTTTTTGTCATGGCTGGACTCCTAGGTTACTAGCCTCTGCAACTTCCCCACTATGGACCGTCTTTCACTTTAAATATTGCCATTCAGTTGTTGTTGAAGTTGGAGTACTGGTGCAGATCACAATGACTTCTGCGTGGCCATTCACTAATAATGGAGCTCCAAAGAGTCCTAGCTTCTACAATGGGGGCACTGGGGAATGACCAGCATGAAGAATATGGCTTGCTGACATGCATACGGGCCACAGATAGATCGATACATTGAACATCTGCATCTTCTGTGTACCAGGTGCACTGAACATCATGCAACTCTGCCACAAAACTTCACACCATGCCCACCACTGTGACAACCATTGGAGAGTATACACTTGGATTTTGTGGGGCCTTTCCTGAATCCAATGTAGCTCACGGAGGTGAACACACTACTGAACTACCCTTATGCAGTGAATATAAGGTCAACCATCACAGAATCGATGTTTATTTCTGCTGGCTGTGCACATGCCTCAGCAATGCTGTCTCTGCTGTTGTGGTCTGCCTCTGGAATTAGCTTTATATATATGTCTGCTGTTTCTGGCTGGCTTTTGCAGAATACATTTACAACTACATACATGCTCCACAAGCCACCATACAGTGCAAAGTGAAGAGTACCTTGTACTGCTATTAGTCATTCCCTTCCTGTTCCACTCACAAATAGAGTGAGGGAAAAATGACTGTTGGTATGCCTTCATACAAGCCTTAATTTCTCAGCCTTAATTTCTCTTGTCTTGTCTTTATGGTCTTTACACAAAACATACATTGGTGGCAGTAGAATCTTTCTGCAGTTAGTCGCAAATGCCCATTCTCTAAATTTTCTTAATAATGTTTTGCAAAATAACATTGTATTCCTCCGGGGATACCCACTTGAGTTCATGAATCATCTCTGTAATACTCGCAAGTTGACTGAACCTGCTGGTAAATCCAGCCTCTGAACTGCTTTAATGTCTTCCTTTAAACCAAAATACATGCAACCCAAACACTCTAGCAGCATTCAAGAATGAGTCACACCAGTGATCTGCCTAAGTTGTCCTGTGTCCTTTTACAACCACTCAACGATAACACTTTCCCGTACATTACAGCGTTACCAACAACAGTCACACATTGCAGCTCACCTTACCTGTCATACTGTTTATATATATGGACCACAACACCAGACCTATCACACTTCCCTGAGGCACTTCTTACTCTCTGATGAACACTCACTGCCCAGGACAATGTAATGAGTTTTATCACTTAAGAAGTCTTCAAGCTACTCACATATATCAGAACTTGAGCATATGCTTAGATCTTTGTTAATAGTCCGTATTGGGGCACTGTTCAAATGATTTCCAGGAATCTAGAAATATTAAATCTTTCTGTCTCTCTTCATCCATGACTCACATGATACTGTGTGAGAAAAGGGCATGCTGAATTTTGCACAGTCAGTGCTTTCTAAACTGTGCAGATTTGTGGACAGAATCTTTTAAGTCTCAAGGAAATTCAGTACACACTATATCCAAATTTAAAGCAACAAACCGCTATTTCCCCGTTCTGTGTGTAATTCACAATATAATCATACAAACTGTAGACAGATGTCCATATGATTGTGTTCTGCATGGGAGATGCATTTTGGGCAACGGAAAACCACACGAACGATGACATCGGGGCACCTATCAAGCAGAGTATTGTTTGCTAGGTGGTCCCACATCCACAATTGCTGTATACACAGTCAAAGAAAGTGTGGTATGGCACGAGAAGACACCTACCAGACTCTCTGCAGTGAAGGGCCGTAGGAAGAATGGAAGCAGGACAGTCGTAAACCCATGTGGCCTGATGGCTTAATGTGAATCATTCTGTTGTTTCTTCGATGTGCCGACAGTTTATAGAGACCGAAACTGCATCACATAGACCACGGCAGGGCCGACCATGCGTGACATCAGAAAGAGAGGACTGTTATTTGGCTGTAACGGCATGATGGTACCATCTTAGTAATGTGCAACAACTGGCATCTGACTTTGCAGCATCCACTGGATGTGTTGTACCAAGGCAAATGGTGTAGAGAAAGCTTCCACAGTGTGGCCTGCTGTATGTGTGACTCTGATGTGTATTCACAGAAGGGAATGTCTACAGTGGAGTCATCAACATGCCACCTGGACATTTGAACAGTGGGCCAATGTTCTTTTCACAGATGAGTCCTGATTTGGTCTGGAGAATGGTTCTCGCTGGATTCATATCTGCATGGAATGTGGAACACGATTTCAATACCCCAACATTGTGGAAAGAGACCAATATCGAGGAGGATTGCTAATGGTGTGGGCAGGGATAATGTTGATCACTCTAACATCTCTTCATGAAATTGTTTGGATGAACTGCAAAGGTTTAACTGCTGTCAGGTATCATAACAAGGTCTTGGGACCTCATGTACAGTTGTTGCGAGGTGCTGTGCACCCAGACTCCGTAGTGATGGATAATAATGCTCGACCTCATAGAGCACAAGTGGTTGATGTTTTCTTGGAAAAGGAAGATACTGCACATGTGGCGTGGCCTGCTCACTCTCCCAATTTGAACCCCACCCCACAGAGCACGTCTGGGATGCACTAGGGACATCAGCATCCACTAACCACGCTCCAAGACTTGGAAGTAGCTCCTCAGGAAGAATGGGCATTATTGCTGCAACATGACATTGATGACATTATTCACAGCATGCTCCGTCGTTGTCAGGCCTGTACTACTGCCAGAGGTGGTGAAACCCCATAGTGAGCACATTAATCAGTTGTCGCAATATGTGTCAAGCTGGAAAAAAATAAGAACATATTCATTTACTGTATGTTGCAGTTGTTTATTGTTCTGTATTCTTTACATTGTTTTTACTTTGCTATCACCTGTTTATACTGTTTTGTGGCAAAATAAACACAACCTCACAAAATTTCCATTTGTTGCTTTAATTTTGGATACCACTGTATTTTAACTTAGAATATGCTCAAGAATTCTGCAGCAAACCAATGTCAAGGATACTGGTCTGCAATTTTGTGGGTCTATTCTTTTACCCTTCTTATACACAGGAATCACCTGAGCTTTTTTCAGTCACTAGCTACTTTGTGCTGAGTGAGCAGCAAGCTAAGCCAGGGGCTAATCCCAAGACGTACTTTCTGTAAAACTGCATTCTTTTTTTATGTGAGAGGCAACATTCTCTGCTTTCTTAGCATTTCCTGAATTTTATATTTCGAGCATAATTTCATTGCAACAGGTTTCCTGGAGGGTGTATCAGCTTTGAATGTATTTGATCTCACTCTCCAACTATCTACTAGCCTAAAGAAAACCATGTGCCCTCCACAAGTACTCTGCTGCCTGAGTAGCTGGTTCCTTTGTGTAGTGCACCCCTCAGATATCATGCACAGCCTATAATTCCCCATCCCATAATACAGGTCCATAAATCTGAACCTAAGACTGTCACAGAATCAAGATAGCCTCTGGCTGACACCTGGCTTAACAACTTGCCAGTCACTATGTGGTGAATGTGGCTGCCTTGCATCAGATATGCTTAAAGGTACCTGAGGAGCCCCCTGCAATGCAACAGTTACACTGCCACCTCCAAATCTTGAAACAGCATTGTGCAGTTAGTTGACCACAGCCAACAGTGTCTTCAGCCATTTGTGAACTGTGGCCAGCTTCTCCTGAGACCACACACAGCAAGTTCACTACCATCCAGCCTACTACTAAAATTTTATTGAAAACAATAGGTAAGTAAAAAATATGAAAATGAACCTTGTTGTCTTCGACAAGGATCTGCACTGCTACATTCGATAAGAACACAAACACAAGATACTGGAAGAAATCGGAACCTGTCACTACCACTAGTTCACTGAACACTGGCGGACACAAACAATGTACTCTCCTGCTGGTTCTTGATGTTTATCTTCAAGTGCCCAGAACTTCCGGTTTTTCACCATTTCTGGGATGCTCTTCCATGGGTTGGGCAAAGAAAGCTTCACACCATTCATGCTTTCTTTCTTTGTATGTGATGAACATCCTCTGTTAGTTAGTTTTGGTATGGGTTCCACAAAACACTCATACAGCAATATTCTAGAATGTTCACAGAAGTCCCTTGTTAACAATCTCATTCAGAGACTAACTGCATTCTTCCAATATCCTGTTAATGAAACAAAGTTCCCATGATATCATTCGACTTTACATCTTCACAAACTGTTGTATCTATGTATTTGCATGGCTTTACGATTTCACTTATGACTCATGGACATTGTAGCAACTCAAAACTAAGGTTTGCATTTTGTGAAATGCATTATAGTAGATCCAGAACGTTTAAAGCAAGTTTTCAATCTTGACTCCACTTTCAAATCTAACCAAAATTTGACTAGGTATTTGGACTTTCCATCCGAGATAACATGCAGCATTCTTTCCACCAATAAATTCCCAATCTAGTGACTAGTTTTGTTTAATATGCCACATGAATTTTGATATATTAATAATGGATGATGTAGTACCTAGTCAAATAGTTTTTGGAGTTGGCCAGCATGTTGGAAAATTCACTCCATGGAGCATGAGTCACATTAATTATATTCCATGATTTGAGGTGAAAAATATTCTTTTGTTGTGAATTGTTTTGTTCCAAAATATTTATGCACCCCCATTTCTATCCAAACCAGTTCTGAAAACTTCTTTCTCCACTCTTGCAGTTGGTGTCTCAATAACATTGTTTTGGAAAGATTCAACAACTTCTTATTGTGATGGAAATTGCAGTCTACAAACTTTTGGTTTGATTTAAGGCAGTAAAAAGAAGTTATAAGGTGATGACAATCTGAATACAATGAATGAGACATTGCTCATATGTTTTTGCTAGTCATGTAGTTAACTGTATATCATCATGTGTCACAGCTGTAATTGTCACGGGGAAAAATTATGTGACTTTTTGTGGTTTTTCCAGATTTCATCGATGACTTGTGGCAAATAATTTGTTATCCTCCAGTCAGCATAATTTTTGACAATATAATGTAACTGGATAGATAAAAAATCTACTCACCAAGCAGCAGCAGAACAAACACATAAAAGATGGTTATAATTAGGGAAGCTTTCAGAGTCAGTGACTCCTTCTTCAGGCAGAAGGGTTGAAGGGGAAGGAAGAGGGGTGAAGGAAACAGACTGGAGAGGTCTAGGAAAAGGGGTAGATTTTGGAAAAGTCACTCAGAACCGTGGGTCAGGGGAGACTTACCGGACTGGATGAGATCGAAAGATTGATTGATGGGGACTGCACCAGACAAGATTTGAAAACCTAAGAGCTTAAATGTGGAAGACAGGGTAATATTCAAGACAGAGATTTCTGCTTAAACATCATGCACGAGTTAATAAGAGTGAGAACCAAAGTGCATTATACGTAACAGAGGTGGGAGAGGGATGGGCAAAAAATAGACAGATACAAAAATGAAAGATGTAGAAAACTAAAACAGAGTGAATAAAAGATTAGTTACCGTGAACAAATGCTGAAAGGAAGAAATTAACGCAAATTAAGGCCAGGTGGGTGGCGAGAAACAAAGGCATGTTGTAGCACTGGTTCCCACCTGCAGAGTTCTGAGAAACTGGTGTCTGGGGGAAGAACCCAGATGGCACATGCGGTGAAACAGGCACCGAGGTCACAACTGTCATACTGTAGAGCATGCTCTGCCTATGCCCATTCATCCTAATTTGGTGGTAGTCATGACAATTTAAAGACTGAACAGTGTTTATATAACAGCTGGTATATGATTTGTTGTTTCAAAGGTGGCTCACCGTTTGATAGTATACGTTTTGCCAGTTACAGGGCTGATGTAGGTAGTGGTAGGAGGGTGCACAGGGGAAGCCCTGCAGCAGGGATGGTCACAGGGGCAGGAGCCATAGGGTAGGGAGATGGGTGCAGAAGGTGCATAGGGTCTGGCAAGAATATTGGGAGACTGGGAGGGTGACAAAAAACTATTCTAGATGTGGTGGGCAAAATCCCAGACAGAATTGATCTCATTTCAGGAGATGATTTTAGGAAGTCATAGCCTTGTTGAAGTAGCCGATTAATTCATTCATGCTCATAAATTAAGGATAATGCCGATACATGGTGAAACAATGTTCTGGTGGACGGTTTGTGGGTTTAAATCCCCTCGGGGTATGACCATGCGGTGCATTTCACCTGCGGTCGTCGCACGGTGGCGCTGGCAGCAGTCCACATACGCAGAGGTGTGTTGGTGCATGTCAGAGTATGGAGCAGCGAGTAAGTGTGCAGACATTTTCAGACATGCTAATGGTGAGACTGTGTGTTGAAAATGGCTCAAAGAACACATATTGATGACATTATGAGGGGTAAAATAAAGGGGCAACTGGAGGCTGGTCAAACACACCAGGTTGTAGAACGGGCCCTCTGTGTGCTACAAAATGTGATCTCAAGATTATGGCAACAAATTCAGCAGACAGTAAACATGTCGAGGCGCTACAGTACGGGATGTCCGCAGTGTACAACACCACAAGAAGACTGATATCTCACCATCAGTGCCCACAGAGGCCACATAGTACTGCAGGTAGCCTTGCTCGGGACCTTACCGCAGGCAATGGAACAGTTGTCTCCAGACACACAGTCTACAGACAATTGAACAGATATGGTTTATCCACCCAGAGCTGCAAGGTGCATTCCACTGACCCCTGGTCACAGGAGAGCCCGTAAAGCCTGGTGTCAAGAACACAGTACATGGTCATTGGAACAGTGGTCCCTGATTAGGTTCACGGACGAGTCCAGGTATAGTCTTAACAGTGATTCTCGCGGGTTTCATCTGGCATGAACCAGGAACCAGATACCAATGCCTTAATGTCCTTGAAAGGGACCTGTATGGAGGTCGTGGTTTGATGGTGTAGGGTGGGATTATGACTGGTGCACGTACACCCCTGCACGTCTTTGACAGAGGAACTGTAACAGGTCAGGTGTATCGGGACGTCATTTTGCACCAGTATGTCTGCCTTTTCAGGGGTGCAGTGGGACACAACTTCTTCCTGATGGATGATAATGCACAGCTCCACTGAGCTGCCATCGTGGAGGAGTCCCTTGAAACAGAAGATGTCAGGCGAATGGAGTGGCCTGCCTGTTCTCCAGACCTAAACCTCATCGAGCACGTCTGCTCTCGGTCGACGTATCGCTGCACGTCTTCACACCCCTACGACACTTCAGGAGCTCTGACAGGCACTGGTGCAAGAATGAGAGGCTATACCCCAGCAGCTGCTTGACCACCTGATCCTGAGTATGCCAACCCATTGTGCGGCCTGTGTATGTGTGTTTGGTCATCATATCCCATATTGATGTCTGGGAAACAGTGGCGTTCTGTAGCACGTGTTTCAGGGCGGTTTTCTCAACTTATCACAAATACTGTGGACTTACAGATCTGTGTCGTGTGTGTTCCCTATGTGTCTGTGCTATTAGCGCCAGTTTTGTGCAGTTCCACGTTGTGTGGCACCACATTCTGCAATTATCCTTAATTTATGAGCATGAGTGTATATTCCAGACCAGGATAATACTGAGTGACCAATAGTGTGCTCCAAACTTGTTTTTTGGAGGGATCAGCAGTACCAAGATTGGGTGTGATGACCCGGGAAATCAGCTTTTGAAGTAGGCTGGTGGAGTCATTACTTCCAGTGTATGCTGAGGTAAGAATGTTGGTGTGTTGCTGTAAAGAGTCTGCATCCAAACAATTACATTTCTGTTGAGTGCCAAGGATGTATCTTACTACTATCCTGTCTGGTGACGGCTGAAAAGAACTGTGGTCTGCAATGGTTCAGATCTCAAACAGCCCGCTCTTCTCTCGGGCTACGGAATGAGAAGTATTAAGAATAAACAAAATTAAACACAACACAGTTTAATAGCCATCTGCATTTCATCCCATTTGCAGTAGGGAAAACAAATCTTTATTGTGGGACCTGCAGCATATATTATATCACAGAAGGATATTATCTAGAGAAATGGAAAACAGTATGCTGCTTGATATTTTACTTTGGTATATAAGCTTATTTCAGATTTATTGTCTTTATCAGAACATGTCCTGACATTGTAGATGAACTTACGCTAACTTTGAGTAAATCATTATTGCTGTCTGTACTTGTTGGTTGTAATATTATTTTTTTAGCAACGTTTTAAAGCTGTTCAAAAATTTTCTGTTGTACATATATGATAATATGTTTATTACTGTCTGATAGTTGTAAAAATTCAAGGTTGACAGCTAGTTGTACTCAGAGTAAACAACAGCTCTAACACGTTGCTAAAAATAATATTACAATCAACAATTGCAGACAGTAATAATGGTTTGTTCAAAGTTGACCTATGTCCATCTACAAAGTCAGGACATACTGATGAAGGCAACAAAGTTGAAATAAGCTTATATAACAAAGTAAAATATTATGCAGCATAACTGTTTTTCAGTTCTCTACAAGTCTTTCTCCTTACAAATCAATAAAGACGTTTACGAGTTCTTGATTTCTTTTAAAAACACTCTTCGACACACAACTCTAAAGACGCACGTAACAAACATATCATGAGGCGTAAGTTTCTCCCAGTGTACACAGTGTTCAAATAACTTACGGAAATGTAGCCAGGAGACGTCTTCGACAATAGGTGATTCATTGCACAGCACTAGTAAAAAGACTTCCCTCCTATATCAAAAATACCAACCATTTCCAAGATTGTCTGAAATCCATGCCCATCGCACTCCTACCACACACCTTGCTTGTCACCATCAATGCCACCTCCCTCTATACCAACATCCCCCATGTACATGGTCTGTCTTCTGCGGAACATTTCCTCAATCAGCTCCCACCTGATTCCAAACCTATGACATCCTTCCTACTCACCTTAAGTCAGATTTATACTTACCAACAACTACTTCACCTGTGAGGGGCAGACATAAAAGCAGACCAGAAGTACAGCTGCGGCAACCAGGACGGCTCCTTCCTATGCCAGTCTTCTCATGGGTTGCTTGGAAGGGGCTTTCCTGTGATCCATAAGCCTTCAGCCCCTGGTTTGGTTTAGATATGTTGATGACATCTTTAACATGTGGGGTCATGGAGAGGCTGATCAGTTAAAATTCCTGGAGTCTCTGAATACCTTCTTCAAATTAAATTTCACATGGTCCTGTTCTGAACCCCGTGTCACTTTCCTTGATGTTGATCTCATCCTCACTGAATGCCAGCTACATACTTCTGTCCACATTAAACCTTCTAACAAACAACAGTATTTACATTTTGACATTTGCATCCTTTCCATGTCAAACATTCCCTCCCATACAGGCTTGGCATTCGAGCCAAACATACTTGTTTGGATGCAGACTCTTTACAGCAATACACCAATATTCTTACCTCAGCTTACACTGGAAGTAATGACCCCACCAGCCTACTTCAAAAGTTGATTTCACAGGTCATCATGCCCAATCTTGGTATTGCTGATTCCTCCAAAAAACAAGTTTGGAGCACACAACTGGTCACTCAGTGTTATCCTGGTCTCGAATATATTAATCAGATACTTCGACAATGCCACGACTTCATAAAATCATGTCCTGTAATGAGATCAGTTCTGTCTGGGATTTTGCTCACCACATCTAGAATAGTTTTTTGTCGCCGTCCCAGTCTCCCAATATTCTTGTCAGACCCTATCCACCTTCTGCACCTGTCTCCCTGCCCTATGGCTCCTACCCCTGTGACCATCTCTGCTGCAGGACTTGCCCTATGCACCCTCCCACCAGCCCTGTAACTGGAAAAACATATACTATCAAACGGTGAGACACCTGTGAAACAACAAGTCATACACCAGCTGTTATATAAACATTGTTCAGCCTTTAAATTGGCATGACAACAACCAAATTATCAGTTAGGATGAATGGGCATAGGCAAAGGATGTATGCCAGCAACACACAATATCCTGTTGCAGAGCATGCTCTACAATATGACAATTGTAATCTCGGTGCCTGTTTCACTGCATGTGCCATATGGGTCTTTCTCGGAGAAACCAGTTTCTCAGAATTCCGCAGGTGGGAACTAGCGCTAAAACATGTCCTTGGTTCTCGCCACCCCCCTGGTCTTATTTTACGTTAATTTCTTCCATTTCAGCATCTTTTCACAGTAACTACTCCTTTCTTCACTCAGTTTTAGTTTTCTACATCTTTCATTTTCTTACCTATCTATTTTTCGCCATCCCCCTCCCAACTCTGAGAAGTACAATGCACCTTAGCTTCTCGTTCTTATTACTTCATACATGATTTTTAAGCAGTAATCTCTGTCTTGCATATTACCCTGTTTTCCACGTTTAAGCTGTCAGGTTTTCAAGTCTTGTGTGATGCAGACCCCAACAATCAGTCTTTCCTTCTCATCCCGCCCAGTAAGTCTCCCCTGAGACACAGTTCTGAGTGAATTTTCCAAATCTACCTCTTTTCCTAGATCTTTCCAGTCCTTTTCCTTCGCCCTCTTCCTTCCCCTTCAACCCTTCTGCCTGAAAAAGGAGCCACTGGCTCTGAAACCTTGCCTAATTATAACCTTCTTTTATGTTTGTGTTCTGCTGCCACTTGGTGAGTAGATTTTTTTTATCAATCCAATTACATTATTCAGCATTAATTGTCTTTTTGTTGATATAAATTACAGTAGGTGAAAGGAAAATGCCTTTTTCTTGCTGCACATTAATATTGTTTATTCATCTTGTGCATCCAGACATGTTTCACCTTAGTTACAAGGCATCATCAATAGATGACCTAAAATATTACACATTACACCAACTGAAGATTCCTTGTAAGTAAGGTGAAACACATGTCTGGGTGCACAAGATAAATTAAAAACTGAATTTACAGCATGCAAAAGGCATTTTCTTTTTAACTACTGTAATACTATTCAGCTGCTGTGAAAATGGCCAACACAGGAAAATTGTTCTTTTGTCAGTTTTGGTTCTTTTTGGAACATCCAAACTGTCAACTGCTGCTTAGTTTCCAGCTCTTACAAATATATTCAGTTTCATCTTGTGTTAATGATCATATTCTACATTTTCTCAGAGGAATTTTGTGAGAATTAACTAACATGAATTGACATGAGTGTCATTCAAATCGTGTGGAGTCCATCAGGAGCACATGTAGCTAAATGTTCCTGTTGTCTTAAGCATGCCTAACTCCGTCTTAGAGTAAGACAATTGCCAGTCCTCTTGAATTGTGTCACACACAGCACTGATATTTTTTGGAATGACAATTGATTTTAGTTAACCTTCGCAAAATTCGTGATTGACAGAGGTGTGACAATGATGAAATTTTGCACATCAATTGAGAGCAGTGTTTTCCAAATGTGATTGATTACTAACATTTGAAGAAAGTGATTTGAGATTATTGCTGACTTAAGTCTTTATGAAAATGATGACAAATGAAATGAAAAAAACCTTCAAGTGAAATTTCAATTTTATTACAATATTCTTTCTTTAAATACTCACTATAAACAAACCACATAGCCAATTTCTGAGCTACCATTGTTTTTTAGCAACCTCAAACAACAAATTTTAAAACAATAGCAATATCATGTCTCAACTGCTCCAATTGGTGGTTATTTGTAAAAACTTCAAAGGCACCCCCATACTTATAGCACTCAGTTTCCCATCTTTGTATAAACATATTTGTCTTATGCATACCAACATGTTATTTTAATTTATATTTTACAGCAGACATAGAAATCTGAAGAATGTTTGCATCTTTAGACATGAAAGGTTACTTGAAAGAAAGATTCATGACTATCAGCATGCCAAATTACTTGCAGTCAAATCAGACTGTAAGACAAAAGTAAACTTCACTCCACACATCATACAGGTAGGAATATCAACAATAGTATGGAAAGGATATATTGCTGCTCACCGTAAAGATGACACACAGAATTGCAAACAGGCACAACAACAAAATTGTTACACACTTAGCTTACAGCCACAGACTTCTTCAGAAAACAAAATGCACTTCTTAACAGAAGCAAGCACACCTCATGCACACATGACTGCTATCTCTGGCTGCTCTGGCCAGAATGAAACGTTGTTCGTCAAATGTAGGCAATAATCTGGAGTGGGCAGGGATGGAGAAGGATAGCAGAGTACAGATGGGAGGGAGAGTGGGAAGGGGAGAGGGGTCACCGCTGCTTGGCGGAGCATGCAGGGACTAAATCTTAACAGACAAGGCTGCCAGGAACAGATTCAGGAGGCTGTGGGGGAGGCAGGGTGGTGATACAGAAAAGGAGAAGGGCAGAGAAAGGGAAAAATACTAGTGAGTGCACTGGCAGAGAGCAGTGCACCATGAGGGTGTGGGGATGTGAATTGGGTGGTGGTGTAGAACAGAGAGGGTAGAAACTGTCAGGTGGAGGTTGTAGGAACAGCAGGTCACCTTAGGTCAAGGCCTGGATAATTTTCGGAGCAGAGAATGAGTTGTAAGGGTAACTCCCATCAGTGTATTTCAGAAGAGCTTGTGGTGGAGGTGAGGATCCAGATGGCCCTTGGTTGTGAAGCAGCACTGAAATCAAGCATGTAAAGTTCAGTTGCCTGTTGTGCCACAGGACAGGCCACTTTGCTCTTCACTACAGTTTGGTGCTGACCATTCATCTTGTTGGGCAGCTGATTGGTAGTCATGCCACTATAAAAAGCTGTGCAATGATTGCAGCAGGTCTGATATATGACATGGCTGCTTTTACAGGTAGCCTGGCCTCTGATGAGATAGTATGAGCCTGTGACAGGACTGAAACAGGGAGTGTTGGATGGATGGATTGGGCTGGTCTTGCACCTGGGTCTTCCACAGGGACATGATCCCTGTGGCAGGGTGTTGGGTTTGGGAGGGCAAAAGAATGGACTAGGATGTTGTGGAGGTTCTGACAAGGATGTGGTGCAGTTGTTCCAGTCTGTGGTGGTACTGAGTGACAGAAGGGGGCACTCTGGTTCTTGGGGCTGGTGGGAGGATTGGGGATGTGTGGGGATATGGCATGTGAAATGTGTTTGTGAACTAGTTCTGGGGGATAATGCCTGTTTGTGAAAGTCTTTGTGAGACCTTCAGCACATTGGGCAAGTAAGTTCTTGTCACCCTGGATACACTGTCCCCAGATGACCAGGCTGTATGGGAAGGGATGGTAGCAGTAAAAATGCAGGTTCTGTAGGTGGTTGGAGGGTTCACTGTGGGCAGGTGTTTGGATGGAGCTATCACAGAGCTGGAGGTCAACGTTCAGGAATGTGGCACATTTGGTTGAGGAGGACCAGTTGAAACAGATGGGAGAGAAGGTGTTAAGGTTGTAAAGGAATGAGGAAAGGGTGTCTTGTCTCTGAATCCAGATCATGAAGATGACATCAATGAATGTTTCCTCTAGAACGTCCTTCCATATTATTAGGAAGGGACCTGAGGAAGGATGGTGAGGCCAAGTTTGATGTAAGTAATTCTTGGAAGGTGACCAGGGGATGCTTCATGATGGGAAATATGGTTTGATGGTAATATGAGCTGGCAGAGCCAGGGTTCAATGTTGGGATTAGATTGGCTTTTGTTGGAGAGATTTATGGCAAAAAAAGTGTTTCCATTGCAGGGACTGGGAGAGGAAGAGTAGGTCATTGACAAGTTCAACATCGTTAAATTTGGGTGTAGAGCTGAAGGTGAGGCCTTTGGTTAAGACTGAAATTTCTGCAAAGCTGAGGATTTTGGCGGAAAAGTTAACACCAATGTTCTGGGATTGTTTAGGCTCTGGATTTAATGGTTTTTTGGTTGGGAGTTTTGGTGGATGTGTTAAGACAAAAAGTAAACTAGGAGGTAGAATAGGGGGTTGGATAGTGATGTCCCAAAGTAGCGGTAGGATGTCATCAGATTGAACACAACAACACTGCATTCTGGCCAGGGGGGGGGCCAGAAATAGGGGTCATATGTACGTGAGGTGTGTTTGCTTGTGTGAATGTGGGTGTGTTTTCTTTTCTGAAGAAAGCTCTGGCAGAAAATTAAAAGTATAACAGTCTTTTCATTGTTCCTGTCTGCAACTTAATGATGTCATCTTTACACTGAGTAGCAGTCTATCCTTTCCTCAATATTGTTATTATGTTGTTTTAACATAATTGACTAATGTTTTACCTTAATTGTTCACAGAATATTTCCAAAAGATAAAGAGATGTTGTGAAAACACGCATAGTATCCTTCTTATTTTCAGCTCAACTATTACTGTACAATACCATGTGCCCCTTACTAGGTACACAATTTTGTGAAATTTCAAGGAAATATTACAGAAAAGTAGCTATAAATTTTGAGGGCAAGGTTCTCATAAGCAGCATTTCAAACTTGAAGATGAGAGGGGCCTTTTAAGATTCTTGTGATAAATTTCCTTATCAGTTGTATGAAATTCACCTGTATTTCCTTAGGCAGCTGCCCTTTTTACTAGTGATCTTTAGCGTCGATGCTTGTTGTTGTTGTTGGCTTCAGCCTAATGAGTGGTTTGATGCCATCAATACTTACATTGGCTTTAATTTAATCATAGGTTAAATGATATTATTTTCCACTTTACACTGTAAAACAGTTGCAGCCAAAAGCAGAAAATGATGTTTAAAGAACTTATAGAGGCCATGGACCACATTATAAGAAATTAATTTAACTGCTGTGAAGGAAAGTTGCTACTCACCATATAGTGGAGATGCTGGTCGTGATAGGCACAACAAAAAGATTCACACAATTATAGCTTTTGGCCATTAAGGCCTTTGTCAGCAGTAGACACACACACTCACACAAACGCAACTTGCACACACGTCTGCAGTCGTGTGTGTATGTGTGTCTACTGCTGACAAAGGCCTTAATGGCTGAAAGCTATAATTGTGTGAATCTTTTGTTGTGCCTATCGCGACTCAGCATCTCCACTATGTGGTGAGTAGCAACTTTCCTTCTCTGGTATTGTAACTGCTATGTTTGTGCTTTATTCCTTTTAGCCAGTTGTTTCAGTTTGTTTATGAATCAGGTGTTGTCCACATTCCACTAGAAGCAGTTTATATTCTTAGGGAATGACATAAAAAAAAATTTGGAGTGCAGCTTCCAGGAAATTGTTTACTGAATGACAACAGATTTGTAGTGATGTAGGGATTGGTACAACTCTTGGAAGTTTAGATTAGTATTACAATTAGATCTTCAAATGTAAATATAGTCAATAACTTAGCACACAGCATTTAGGCTGAAACTAATGTAGTAACAATTAGGTGAACCCCTGATAGAAGCAGTGGGCTAAACATGGGGGAGTTGAAAACACTTAAGATGAAATTGAACTGACAGTTTTGCTGTGCAGTCTTTATGTTGTTACTGTTATTTAGAAATGTAAGACAGTAACTGAATAACTTGTAATCAGACAGAGGATATCTAATTTCTTCAGCTGTAGATGTCTTATGTACCCACAAAGCATTACAAAGTTGGTACAATGCAACATTCATGGCCTCAACTTCTGCTATAGCACCTGCCAAGGATAAGGTAGTAGGAAAACAGTTGGCTAATACTTCAAACCTAAAGTTCTGCCTTTTCCATTAGAGAGTCATCCGTGTAAACATGGAGCCAATCTTCTGATGGGTGCTAGCTTGTAACTGCATTTGTGCAGATGGCGCTAAATACAACAAAACTGACATTTTCATGTGAAGGTCACAATTAAATTGACATTAACAGTAATTACAGTGTATGGAAGTGGAGAGTGAAGTGGTATAAAATTTTCTTCTCCTGCAGCTGGTGTAAATCATCTCTTATGTTACATATTTTTGAAGAATCCCTTTTTGTATTTTCAGGTTCCTTATAAGTCTGGTCAGTGACTGTCCAAAAATAAACTCATGAGCTTGTCATATTGTAAAATTAGTAGCCTTTCTGTGTCAGACATACAGAGCCATCATCCCCCCATCCCACAACAATCTCCAGGGCCAAAATCACTCCAACAATCACATCCATTTCTCAACTGTGGACCTACTCCAATGAATATACATCAAATGATATTAGCAGAAAATCTGTTTGTCTGTGGAGATAGGAATGTTATACCACTAAGAGGAAATAAAGTAGACTCACCTACACCTACAATTGTACTCCACAAGCCACAGAATGGAGTGTGGTGCAGAGTATGTATAATACCAGATTCACTTTCTCCTTCCCATTCAGTTCATAGATGGTACAAAGAAAAACGGGCTGTTGACACCATTCAATATAAGCTCAAATTTCTCTAATTTTGCAATTGTGAGCATTGCATGAGATGTATGCTGGAGGAAGTAATATATTTCTTAACCTGCCATGGAACAGGGACTCTTAGAATGTTCTGGGTAAAGCTCACTTCAAAATATAATGCCTTTCTTGTAGCATCTCCCACCACAGTTTATTTAGCTTCTCTGTAACCCTTTGAAACTTCATGAAATTGTAAAAAAGCGGATAGCCTTTCTTTCAATCTTCTCTATCTAGTCTGTTAATCCAATTTCACAACAAAATTGACCAAATGAGTATTTTGTAAGTGATCTCTACCATGTGTGAAATACACTTCCTTGGAACTCTTTTAAAAATAATAAGAATCATAATTTGAATCTTGCATCTTCTTTCTCCAAAGCTAGAGGAGTGGACAAAAACACGGAAACACCACAAACACAACACATTTACCCTGCCTAATGCATGCACAAAAACCGTTGGCAGTCAAAACAGCTTCTAGTCATCTCGGTATGGATAAATACAGGTCTTGTATGGTTTTCAAGGGCATCTTACACCACTCTTCATGCAAAAAACAGCAAGTTCAGGTAACGATGGTGGAGGTGGATAGAGATCACTTATCCTTCTCTCCCAAGTAGACCACAAAGGTTCAATAATACTGAGACCTGGTGACCATGTTTGCCAGAGGAGATGTGATAATTAACCCTCATGCTTAAAAAACTAGCCTTGGACAATGGGAGCTGTGTGAACAGGAGCCCTGATGTCTAGGAACACAATATCACCACTGAGGAACACATTCTCTACCACGGGATGGACTTGATCAGCCAAAATGGTCACATAATCCTTGGCAGTAATGCTAACTTGCAGAGCAATCATGGGGCTTTTTATGAATACCATGATATGGCTGCC
Organism: Schistocerca nitens; assembly: GCF_023898315.1. Taxonomy (NCBI): domain Eukaryota; kingdom Metazoa; phylum Arthropoda; class Insecta; order Orthoptera; family Acrididae; genus Schistocerca; species Schistocerca nitens. The sequence continues at coordinate 529,903,358 of NC_064614.1, read as the reverse complement.
CAAATCATCACTGAATCCCCTCCATGTTTCACTCTTGGCAGCAAGCAGACTGCATCGCTGGCTTGGGATGGTGTACACCAGACGTTAACTCACCCAGAAGTTGGGAACAGTGAGAAACAAGACTCATCTGACAAAATGAATATCTTCCATTGCTCCTCAGTCCAGGTTTTTATGGGTTTAGCACCAAATTTTACTGTTATGGGCATTTGCATCACTGACGAGTGGTTCTGGAATTTCAGCTCACCCTGCAATTCCCTGTTTCTGGAGCTCCCTTCATGTTGTTTTGATGTTGACAGGGTTTGCAAGTGGAACATTCAGTATTGCAGTGACTTTTGCAGATGTCATCTTATTATTTTTTGTCACAATCCTCTGACCTTAGAAGCCCAATCAATTTTCTTTTTGAGATGATGAATTACAGAAATTTTAGGAAATAGAGAGTTATTCAAGTTGGACAAGAAGTTAATAAGATCATAGCGGGATGTGTAAGGATACCAAGGAGCAATGAAAAAAATCAGGAGTTAGTTTTACTACACAGGAACACAGAAAAAAGGAAATTAAAGTTTAGGTTTTATTCCAAATAAAATGACATGTAGCATGGTGGAAAGATCGAGTAGCCCTTTATCACCCCAAACACAAGTACTGAATTTTTTTCCCTCATATTATCTCTATACACTATGGACATACAATTTCAAAATTATTTTACATGCTGTTTTATTCTGATTCTTAGTATTGAAAGTACAGTTTACAGTTACTTTATTACTGTGATATAAAGTTACTGCTGAAATATTTTTAAACTGAAATATTCAAAAACCCTGTGTACTCAAAATTTCAACCCAATTAATATGCGTCTGTTACTGTATTAGTATATCTCATTTTAAAGCCCTAATTTTTCTTGATAAAAAGAGAACTTAGTCTTCCTTCAAAGTACTGTGGTTCACAAAATACTACTATTTTTAAATATTGTTTGTGAAAAAAATATAATACTGCCCAGTTTTTATTTTATAAGCCTTAAAGCAGGGCTTCACAACATACGTGCTCGCGGAGCAAGCTGTGAGCAGCAAGGCGTGAGCACTGAGCAGCGTGAGCACGCTACCCCCACTACCGGACCAGAGCGGAGGGTGGGGAGAATCACGTGGGGTACACAACAGCTGCCGCCAGTCGATGTAAATCCGCGGCCACCTGCAGGGATATCACTCACGAATTATTACTGCGACAAATGAAACAAATAAAGGAGAATGTACACGTGCCACATAATTTTATTAGCTTAGTGTATGCCTCTACCATCTGTAGATACTGAAACTAAGAATTCCACGACAATCCTATATTTTTAACACTTTCTTCAACACTACTTAAAATATCACCTCCGGTTGTAGTGTTCTTCATGGCTACTACATCGAGGAGCTCCTCCCTCACCTGAAGATCTCTATTAACACCTCTAATAAATATGGCAAGCTGCGCTGTTCCAGTGATATCAACACTTTCGTCCAGAGCTAGAGAATACGCCATAAAATCTTTACAGATATTTGCAAGCTGGCTCTGGACGTCGTCTGCCATGTCCTGCATGCGACGCATAATGGTCATGTTAGATAATGGCACAATCCGAAACTGTTCAACTTGAGATGGACACAAATGTTCCGCTGCAACTACCAAACATTCCTTTATTAAATCGCCATCAGTTAAGGGGCGCAGGGATTTGCTAAAATCAAAGCAATTTTGTAACCCACTCTGAGAGCTGCCTCAGTTGATTTTTCTTCGTCGTCCAGATCTTCTTCGGATAGCTTCCTTTTAAGTTTAATAACTTCTTGTGCACGATCTGGTCAATCACATTTTCCACGTCCGTAGTCTTTCGCGTGGTACGACATATAATGTCACTGCAAATTAAATTTCGTAAAAGAATTCAGCGTTTTGTGACGTACTAAACATTTTGCAACACCATCTTTTTCTGTAAACAGATACAATTCCCCCCAATGGGGGTTGAACTGCGAAAGCATGGTTGGGGTTACACAACGGCGACTTCACATGATTCTTAACCAGCGAAGTGACTGTTAAGAGCTGAGCGTAGTACTTTAAACGTTACACAGTCAGCGCGAATTCAATAGGCACGCTGTGGCCCTATTCAAACGTGCGCGCGCATTTCCCCTCCCTCTCCTCCCTTCCTACTCCACGACCTTGCAGCTGCTCGCGAGCACGTGCCTGAGCAGACGCGAGTACTCGCGCTCAAAACCGGCCAGTTGTTAAGCCCTGCCTTAAAGAATCCAGTATTACCATTTGGTTCCAATAAATTATTTGTTTCTAAAAATATAAATGAGTTTGGGGAACATATTAGTCAATAAAATATTTCAGGTAAGCTTTTTTCTTTTCTTAAAACAAAATAAAAAACTCTTGGCAATCTTTAGTACAAAATTTAGGTGAAATTTTCACACCTAGAACGTCATCAAAAAAAGCAGAGTCCACCATAAAAGCTGTTTACAACTTACCTATTCAATATTTAAACAAAATAACTCAATTCATCTATTTGTCTACATCTACATGGATACTCTGCAAACCACACTTAAGTGCCTGGCAGGCGGTTCAATGAACCACTTTCACAACAATTCTCTACTATTCCAATCTCAAATATCGCATGGAAAAACGAACACCTATATCCTTCCGTGCGAGCTCTGATTTCCCTTATTTTATTATGATGACCCTTTCTTGCAGTGTAGGTTGGAGTCAACAAATTATTTTCGTATTCGGAGGAGAAAGTTGGTGATTGAAATTTTGTAAGAAGATTCCACCGCAATAAAAAATGCCTTTGTTTTAATGATGTGCACCCCAAATCCCATATCACACCAGTGCCACTCTCACCCCTATTACTCATAACGTGCTTCTCTTCTTTGAACTCTCTCGACGTAGTCCATTAATCCTATCTGGTAAGTATCCCACACCGAACAGCAGTAATAAAAAAGAGGACGGACAAGTGTAACGTAGGCAGTCTCTTTGGTAGATCTGTTACTTCTTCTAAGTGTTCTGCCAATAAAACGCTGTCTTTAGTTCACCTTCCCCATAACATTTTCAATGTGTTCTTCCCAATTTAAGTTATCAGTAATTGTAGTTCTTAGGTATTTAGTTGAATTTACAGCCTTTAGATTTGACTAATTTATCGTGTAACTGAAGTTTAATCGATTCCTTTTAGCACTCATGTGAATGACTTTTCATTATTTAGCATCAATTGCCAATTTTTGCACCATTCAGTTATCTTTTATAAATCATTTTGCAATCCGTTTTCATTTTCTGATGATTTTACCAGACAATAAATGGCAGCATTATCTGCAAAAAAACTAAGACAGCTGCTCAGATTGTCTCCTAAGTCATTTATATAGATATGGAACAGCACAGGGCTTATAACACTACCTTGGGGAAAACCAGATATCACTTCTGTTTTACTCAATGACTTTCCATCAGTTACTATGAACTGTGACCTCTCTGGCAGGAAATCAAGAATCCAGTCATATAACTGAGACAATATTCCATAAGCATGCAAATGAACAACAAGCCACCTGTAAGGTAATATTTCAGCTATTGTCTGAGAATTAACAGTATTCACATACAGACTGAATTTATTAACTGCAAGTGTGGGCTAAAACCATTGATGACCTAGATAAAAAGAAAGGGGAATAAGCCTAGTTTTATCATGGAGAAGCAGCACATTTATCATTTTAAATAGGGAGACATGTAAATCATGGTGACGACTGAGTTGATAACAGGAGTATGATGTTTTGTTTTATATAAGACAGCAGACCATAAAAATAGTTTATGAGGTTACAGGACTTGGTATATCCAAATTGTTTAATGTAAATGTAATAGTGCTGGATTTGTACTATTATGCTACATGCGAGGAGGAATCCCATGTTAGCCCTTTCGTTAAGTGGTGCTGCTTTATGGTGGTAGCAGACATAAGTATGATGCAGGCCACCGCACAATACTGAGCAAGTCAAGCCAGGAAGACACAGCCCAGAGATTCTGCAAACCACTGATAACCTAGATAAACAGAAAGGAGAGTTTTACCATGAAGAAGCACAATACTTATCACTTTAAATAGTGTTAAATGTTGAAAGTGTGACTGTTAAATTTCTCCTGGCGTAACTCATGGAAAAAAAAGATCACAAGCACAGTATTCTGGCAAGTGACCACATTGCCATCATCACGTGTGCTGATGAGCTGACTGTCTAGGAGCTAGCAAGGCACTTTTATCTCCTCTCCCCCTCCCTCTGACCTGCTGCTCCACATGTAGTCCACACTCTACAGTGGGCACGTGGCCAGCATCTCCTCCCCTCTCCTTCTCCTGCCATCCTGCCAGTTTGTTGCCCCATCCACAGTTTGCACACAGGAATGCATGCTGGCAGCATCTCCACCGTTTCTCTGCCTGCCTCTGAAGTCAGTTCCTTGTGAGATATCTCCTTCCTCTTATTAATCAAACTAAGAGTGGGTTCACAGGTGTGTGGGTTCACAGGCTTTACTAAGGATGTAGCCACTATCATGATTGACCAGCAGCTCCCTTACTTGAATCTCTGTAGATTCTTTAATGACACAGTTCTAGAACTTAAATATCTGTGTGAGCACCTTAGTATGGTCCATTCCATACAATTCTGACAGACAGTGTTCCATGACTTCCACTTTTTTAGATTACAGCAGTCTGGTATGCTGTTAGTGTTCGCAGCAAAGGTCTTCAATAGTGTGCACCGTCTGACTTATGTATGTCATGCAGCACTGACAGGGGATCTGACAGACCCCAGACTTCTTAGTCCAAGGTCATCCCTGATACTTCCAACAGTGCTCCAAGTTTTAGCTGATGGTCACAAGACATTCTCACTTGGAGTTCCTGGGACATTCATCCTATCTTTCCGAATAATGCAACGAAAAGGAATAACACAATGGACGCATCCTCCTGAGGTCCCTCTTCTGTTGCCATCAGTTGTACAGTTGGTGTTAGACATAGGGCTCTCCAAATTTGTCACTCTACATAGTTGTTCTTCTGGAACACCATCCTCAGATATTCAAATTCTTTGTTGAGATTGAGCCCTATGTACCAACGTTTTGAGTACCCCTTTCCTTTGCACTGGATAGTGGCAGCTGTGTGTACATCTCTTATGATACAAGCTGTGGCCCAACATGTCATCACCTCTTCTTTTCAATAGCACATCTAGAAAGGGGAGCACTCTATCCACTTCGACTTCCATCATACAATTGATGCCTTGGTGTATGAAACTGAGACATTTGAGGAAATTAAGGTGTTGTCAAAAAAGGTATCATTGGGAAGGACAGACTGGTCTCCACTGGGCTGATTCCAAGGACTTCCTTCTCAAAATATTCTATACACACACTGTTGTAAGTCGATATTCGAGATGTTCCTAAAAAGGTTGGTTATCTGTATGTCAAATTTCTCACCAGTTCCAAGGATTGTTGTAAAAATACTCTGGTGAAAAGAGAAACAACATCGATGCTCTTGAGGTTGTTGGAACCCTTAAGCTTAAAGTTGTTAAAGTTTCCTACAGAATCTGTGGAGTAGCAAATGCAATGTGGACATTTCCTGACCTAAGAGCTCAGCATATACTTCAGGTTTTAGCAAGTGACTATGATGGAGCACCAATGTTGCTAACAATGGGGTTTAAAGGCTTTGTGAACCTTTGGGAGTCCATGAGGTCTCAGAGGAACCAATACTCTTTGTCTTCGATTCTTAACAACTTTGTTTAGTGAGACAGACTCTTTGAAAATGTCACTGTTATCCTCTCTACTCTTGTGGAGGGGTCATTATCGACTTTCCTATATGCACTGCCTTCTAGCAGGCCCTGTATCTTCTCCATGTAATCCTGATGAGATAGAACAACACACATTGCCTTTGTTGGCTGGTAGCATCACATCTGGATCTTGTCTTAGTTCCTTCAGGGCTGACAACTCCCTGCCAGAGATGTTCAGTTTCAAAATGTACTTTTTCAGCTGCATCAGGTGGACATAATACAGCTGCCTATTTCACTGTCCTCGTTAGATCTGTGATAGATGCAGATTTAGGAGTTGGTGCAAAATTGAGTCCTCTCTTAAGAGCTGAAACCATTTCCTTATCCAGTTGCTTGGCCAAGAGATTGATGATAGTCTTGCAGCAAGCATCAAAGGATTGTCTCACTGACATAAGGTCAGATTTTGATGTTTGTTGTCCAATGGCCTTCCTCTCTGAACAGTGTGCTGTGGTGTCCAGGTGATGCCGTCAGTTCACTCCCATGTCCAGGAAATGAACTGATTCGCCAGCAGCAAACTTAATTCACTCCCTCCCATACCATGGCTAGGCTGGCTTGTTTCTTGATTCTTGTGGCTACCGCTGAGTCGATATGATGCAATACCTTGGTGAAGTTCAGCACCAAGTTCTTCACAGCATCTAATAAGGAATGCAAAGGCATTCACAAACAGAATCTCTGATGGCACAGCTTGTCACATCTTTTCATGCTGTGATAAATCTCCTCCTTCTAGAGGTATGCAATTCTTCAACCACTCCTGGCATGATGAAATAGTTGAAGGGTGAATGCCCATATATCAATGTCCAAAAGGCACAATGTTTTGGCAAGCAACAACATTGCCATCAACAGGTGCGCTGATGAACTGGCTGCACAGGAGCTCCTATCCAGGCAGTTTAATTTTCGCAGTGTGTGGTCTGAATACAAATAGTGCTTGTCAGTGTTTTATGCAATGCCCAGTCAAAATGGGAAATGTTGCTTCGTTTCCCATACAAACAAATTTTAAGAGAGGAATTTGATGAGATATGGTTACATGGTTTGTCACTGGTTTTGTACTCTTAATCAACATGCTTTGCTGTCACTTTTATTCAATATCATTAAAACAAATTTCACGACTGACTAATTTGGGAGTGCACTATCAAATGTACAAACATTTCTCATTGATGCCAGGGATTGCATAAAACATTGACAAGGAGTATTAGTTTGAGTTGATTCATCTACACACTGCAAAAATTAAATTGTCAGTGCCTGCCCAAAGACTAAAAACAAATTGGTAAAAGAGTGGTGGCAAGAGAAAAATCAAGGTGAGAAGAGGCCAGTGTAGGTATATCAAACACAGTGGAAAAAATTTATAATTAATTAATAAAATATACCAGCTTACAAAACCAACAATGATTGGATATAACCAAAACTTGAATGAAAGATATATGTAAGGCAACTGAAGAAGATGTGGTCACAGAAAAAAATTGGTGCTATATGTAGTAAGCTTAAATGTAGTTTTGAGGATGTAAAAGATGCAGATCAGACGTTTCTGATACGTCCAGAACACAGGATGGTGTGGTGTCAGGAGTCCATGAAAGCAGATGGTGTAAGATATTTGAAAATCTGAATAAAATGAGAATAAAGTGCAAAAAAAGGCAATCTATAAAATAAAAAATGGTGGAGGTAAATCCGAGAGAAAATAAATAATGATAAGCTCATGTAAACAAGACAGCAAAGCAGGATTGTAACTTATGACAACTGTGCCAGAGAATCAATCACGGAAAATTTAAAATTTCAGAACAGGAATAAAGGTGAAAGGAAAATATGTGCCCATGCTGAAGTATGCAGACAGCACAGACCTTCCATTAAAACATACAATAAACATAGAAAAACTGGATACTTTGTATACAATTGAAATTAATGATAAACAAAACATAGTTGCAGACATGATAAGAGTCAACGTATTTTGCTGCTTAGGAAAGAATGAAGAAGACAACAGAAGCAGATTGGCACAGGCAAAGTAAGTTCTCTTTAAAAGTTGTCTTCTGTTATGTAATATTGACAAAAAACTGAGGAAGAAGTATCTGAAACTTTATGTCTATTGCATGCATAGGATCAAAATAAAGTCAAGAGAAAACGTCACTAGCAACAATTTAAATTAATGAGGCAGATACATTACGAATAGAAGAGGTACCAGTAAGAAGGAAGAAATTTATGGGAATCCTTGAGAAGCAACATTTTAGACAGATGATTAAGGTTTACAGGAGAAAATACAAATGACTGAGTTGCCACTTCATAAAACAATATTATATAAATTGAGTTAGGGCAGGTGGTGAATTAAGAAAAAAATTTGATAACTAGTGAGAAGATGGGGAAGATTGATCACAAATACAAGTCTTAGTGTTGACAGAGGAGAGGCAGTGCACACAAGAAGTTCTGAAAAACTCAGTGGCAGTCTGTTTTGGAAAACAAGCAAGGAATGCATTACAGGTGTAGCATACACTCTGATTGAGGAAGGATGGGGGAAGAAAATTATATGTCTTTTTTCAAATGAACCACACTGGCATTTCCCTTAAGTGATTTAGGGAAATACCAAAGGTTTAAATCTGAAGTGGTGGAACACAAAACAGAACTTGTGTAGAGAAATTTCAAATGACTGTCCATGGGAAGATAATTTGGCAAAGTATGAAAGGACCAGGAAGCTTCACAACAGCACACACTCTGCTGCAGAGTGAAAAACTCATTCTGGAAATGATTCCCTAGACCGTAGCCAAGCCATTTTTCTCCAACATTCTCTCTTCCAGTCATCTTCTCTCAATGGATTTTTCTGTCAATAACCCCTCTATCTGAGTTTGAAATCAAGTCTCAACAATACTTGGCTGTTATATAAAACAACTGATGTGAGTAGGGCACATCGATGTTTATCAATGCCCTTTAGTTATTTTTCTTAGGTTTTGTTTAGCTATAATTGTCTTTATTGCTTTCCTGAAGGTTTCAACTCAAATAATAACATAATAACAGTAGACCTGTACATGTTATAGGTTTGCCAAACTAATAAACTACTACAATTACACCCCATTCAAATCCCCCAACTGCCTCCATTTTACAGAAAACAACAAGGGTGAGACATTATGCCTGCATTTATACAGAGGTCACAGGAGGAATGGTCAATATTCAACATTCAGCAATATGACACGAAGGTTCATTTAAAACAAAAAACTATTACGAAAGTTTTCTGAGAGCGAACATATTCAATATCACTTTTGTATGTTTTCCCTGAATAACTCGAAAACTGTGGCTCCTAACAATAACATGTTGCAGCACAAAAGTAAAGTACACTGAATTTCCTACAAAAAAAGTCACATTCATATTTTTCGCTGTATCAAATTGTCTAGCTCAATTTCCTCTACACTACAATGGTGCCTTATAAACTATGACAATGAACTGAATAATGTAGAAAATAAATATAAATGTACATTAAATGTGGTTCATCTTGGAATCCATTCGGAACATGGCATATGTCCATATGTTTTTTAGTTCAAATGACCGTTCATGCCATATCCCCGAATACTGACCGTTCTTCCTGGAACACCCTGTATAACCCCAAATGCATCACTCAAAATCACACAAAGTGAGATATACAGAGACTTTTGTCCACATAATGTATTATTAATAAGTGAAACTATTAACATTTAAAAGTAAGACAGATATTCAAGGTGGCAATAGCAGAAAGAATTTGAAGTGCATGAGAAAAGGAAAGGCAGAACTGGTCAATATATCATGAGAAAAGGGAAGACAGAACTGGTCAATATGTAAGTTAACAAACAAATAATAAAATAAGGGAAGATGGAAAAATGTAATACAAACAAATATGCCTCTCTTTTCCCACCTCTTTAAATGTGTCTGATTTACTTCAGTGCAGTAGTTGTGTCATTCTCTCTCTCTCTCTCTCTCTCTCTCTTTCTCTCCCTCACACACACACACACACACACACTACTATAATTAATCTTCAGTTTCAAGAAACCCAGACAATCGGGGAAAAAGAAAAAAAAAGACTGCCACATTTGTATGAGGCAGCCAGTTTAAGCTTTCAACTAAGAATGTCACATTAAAAAATTTATATTACTACAACTGTGAACTGAGCTTGAAGAGGGCTTCAGAAAATGACCAGGACCAACAGGTTTTTTCCAGGTATCTGCCATGAAATCTATTTTGAGAAAAAATCTCACACAGCACAGATACCCAAAAAAGAATTCAGTATAATATTTAAGATATATGCATATTAGACAAACAAGTGCATTCATGTGGATGACACGAAACACATTTCTGAAGGTCACATTCCTGCAGGTTCTCCTTCACATTAGGCTTTTTAAAAATATGTTTGATGTGTGTGTGTGTGTGTGTGTGTGTGTGTGTGTGTGTGTGTGTTGGGGGCGGGGGGGGGAGGAGATGTAGTGTAGGGGAGAGGAGGGGGAGCACTGAGGAAACATACATTTAAAACTCCAACTCACTTCAAAAAAATGGAGCACTCTTTGTCATAATCAGAGGAAACAGAGTGAGAGGGTATATAATGAACATGAAAGACTAATATGTACGAAGTAGAAAGAAGCATAATATTGATTGCTTTCTGAACAACATGGTTGTGATACACAAAAGGACTTCGTGGTATTTCTTGATTAAGTGAACACAATGCATCATCAAACAGATAGGGATAATAAACAAAAAATCAAATTTTTAAGATGCCGCACCTGAGATGATGATAATGCAGAGGAAAGAAAGTATTCAGGAATTTTTATTGCCAATCAATTAACTGTGAATCATTTAACATACTTCTGTTAAGCAGAGAATTGTGTATTATTGCTCATTCTTTTGTGTCTGGAACAAAAAATTTGCATAACAAATGGAATTCTGTCCAAGTCACAGAAGAAAAATTTATTTTTATTTAATAAAGCAGTTTTTTACAATAGTCTGAACACAAGGAGGCAACACAGCTAATTCAAGGAAGAACTGTTGCCTAGAAAAATGGAATGAAATGAATGTGAATCATTTCTTTTGTACAGAAAAACAAGATTTAACATGCGGTAATGAGTCTAAATATGACAGGGAGAATAAACTGAAAAGATCAACTGTTGAAAACAAGAAGATGACTGAAGAAGCAATATTGCTTAAAAAAGCTTACAAATATAATTTACCCTTAGCCAGCTAAGACAAAGACTGTATGTAGTACATAGTATTGTGACCCTACTGAGCTATTCAGAGGTCATTGGTCTCATGAATAGAAAGGAACCATTTTTAAAGACAGGCAATAAAGAAAAATCTCGGGAGATTAAATATCTATGAAACAGGAAATACTGTATCTGAAGATTAATGGTATTTCAATTTTTTACATTACAATGGAATAAGATTAGGTCATTATGCATGTCAGTACACCAAACATGATGATTACAAAAAATCATGGCCTTCAGAGGGCTTGGAATACCAATAATTAAGCAGAGCACTAAGTGATGAGATCTTATACAGAACAGACAAACAATTTTTAAAAATGCCTTGTGTGGGTTTTAGCAGCCAGTGTGGCAGGTTAACTAAGTGAACAAAACTTATCAGTGGTTCTGTGCTAGAATCTGAAGTAACATCTGAAGTAAAATTGTGTATGTAGTTTTCTTTTTTTTTTTTTTTTTGCATTAGTTTATTATGGTTATTTATGGGAAACCACATTTAGTGCATTTTTAATAACATATTTAGAATGTAGTTGTTTCTTAGATCCAAAGAAAAGATGGATGACAAGCAAATAGTACTGAAGAATACACACAATCCCGTGCATTGCAAAGTGAAAATGGCAGTGGCACAAACAAACATTCATGCTTTGCATGCAGAAGCAATGATATAAAAAGACCATGAAGCTGATTTCAGTAAACATGTTTAAAAATTCAAACTGCAAATTAATAAAGAAGCCGACTATGAAACTGTACGCTAAAATGATGTCATACTTTTCTGTTGCATGGTTCAAATAAAAGTATTATGCAAAACATGTTCCAAAATTATTTGCGCGAACTACAAGTGGACACAAAATTGAACAATTTTGGACATGTCTCCTCACAAATGCTACTTGCAATATTTGAATACTACTGACTTTTTTCCTTCTTCAAAACTTTAAAGAAAAGCAACTTTTGTTAAGGTGCAAAAAACTAAACTTAAACAAAATATACATACACACTTTAAAAATAAAAAGTAACTGGTAATGTAAACTGTAAGAATTAAATTACAATGTACATGACATATTTGTCATACTTTCAATGAGCCACACTCAGAAAAGTAAATATAAAAACGTAAATATAAAAATAAATTGTTGACACTCCACACAACTATACTACAAAAATATTATGTTAAAGTAAATGAACTCTACCACACAATTTGAAACAAAATCGTTATGCATTCCACAAAATGAATGCAAGACTAAGACAGAAATAAGACATAAAGAAAAGGAGCTACAACAAAATTTAATTAATTCTTGGTAATGCTGTAATCAAAAGCTTACTAAATGCATTTACAGCATGACTAATAGAATTTCAAATCTTGATTCAATAGAAGATTTTAAGTCCTTGCAGGTCTTTAATTTTGTGGGATGTATGATACAAAGTACCACAAGTTCCACATTTTGCACCGTGTGAAGCCTTTTTTTTTATTTTTATTTAATTTTAAATTTCCAAGCATTAATTTGTTTCAGAACTCATGGACAAAAAACTATCTTGTCATGAGATCTCTCTTCTGGTCCTGAATAACTGAATGATTTATTTCCTTTTTCTGCTCATGCTTGATACAGCTTTATTCTGTTCAGTATACAGCATTTTATATGATTCCTTACATCTTTATGGCACACCCTTCTTGTATCTTTGCTTCTTTACATATCTTTCCATTTATTCCACTAATCTGAATACTGCCAATTATTTAGTTTTCATGCTTCAGCTAGTATACTGCCAGTGATAAAGATTTCCTACAAAATATTCCTTAAACCAAAATAAACACAAAGGTTACCATTTAGTTTATTAACATTGGATGCAATTACTATGAGATGTGCATAAGCCCACTAGTTATCAAATGACAGTATACAATACGGTACTATGAAGTCACTATAATTAGGAGAGAATTTATTGTGGGTGGTAATAATTTAATTCATATGTTTAGAATTTAATTTTAATTGTTAATGAGTAATCTTAATTTGACACTGTCCCATGCTCAGTACTGTATCCTTATTTGATGAAAACAAACAGTTCATATCTACTCTTATTCACAAATAAACACACGGTCAGAAAACAAAAAATGCAATACCCTCAAGGACTGTGTTCAGGGGCTCTTGGTGTAAACATGCATACTGAGGGGTTACTGTGTTAGTGATCCATTTGTTATGCACATCGGCAATCAGTTGGCACTCACAAGGCCTGTCTGTGCCCCCCCCCCCCTTTCTTGACTCTCTAAGCAGTAACCATGCAGGGTTTAGAGCTGAATAATGTTTTCAACATTAATTGTAGAGAGTACAACCATGGCACACCAATGAGTATGTACTCGTGCTGAACAGTTTCAGCCGTTTGAACAGCATCGTGGGCCTGCAGGAAACTGGATGAACTTGTTGACAGACTGCTGTGCATATTGGGCACAATGTACACCGGTGTGTTGCTGAATTAAACAGTGGCCTGGGAAACAATCCCACACCTGTAGATTAGGTTCTGGATCTCCACACAGTGCAGATACACATCAAGATTGATGCATTGTGCAAGCAGGGATGGCTGACGGAACATCACCCAGAGACAAAATCCAGGCACATGTTGAAACAGCTGCATTATTAGCACGATTGGAAACTGTCCACTTGCATTGGGGTTAAGATCACATGTGCCTCTGACCAGGTCAGCACTGACACCATGAAAAAACCCAGCATGGACACTCTGGTGTGATACAAGAGTTGATTGGGAGAGTGGAATGGCACTCTGTCATATTCAGTGATGAGAGTAGGTTCTGCGCCAAAGAGAGTGATGGACACACACGCACATGGCGTACCTGGTGCACTGCCTGTTCCACAGTGCATTCGTCCACGACACACAGGTCCCAACCTAGGCTTAAGGTGCGGGGCGCCATCAGTTACAACACACAGCCACATTTTGTGTTTCTGGAGGTAACGCAACCAGTGCCCACAACATTGCACAGGCTGTTATCTCCATGCTACTGCCATTTCTTTGACAGGAAGGTAATATGCTATTTTAGCAGGACAATGAACGTCCATATACAGCTGTGTGACACATAGTGCTCATGTGTTAAACAACAGCTGCCCAGCCAGTGAGCTCACCAGGCCTCTCATCAAGTGAACACATATGGGACATAATGAAGAAGGAACTTACTTGTTCTTCAGTATCTGCAAGACCACTGCCCAACTGCAACAAAAGATGCAAGATGCTTGGGACAATCTATTACAGGATGCCATTTGGCAACTTTACGATTGTCTGAATGTGAGATTGCCCCAGAGGGAGATACACAGTGTGTTGATATGACTGGGCAACCTTTGCTGTGACATTTGAGTCATTTGGTCTGAATTTATTACCATATACTGTTAGAGTGATGATCTGCCTATCACCTTACTTGTCAATAAAATGACCCTCTCCTTGAAGGTTTTGAATTTTCTTGACCCTTTCCTTGAGGATGTTACACTTTCTTTTTCTGGCAGTTTACATTCCACAGAGTGCAATGCGGATATTTTACATGTACCATGAGAATTATTTCCTACATGATGGTTTTTGGTAGTAACTGTAACTGAAGGTTATTTTCGATAACACTTTTTCCTTTTCTTCACTTCAAATTTTGAATTAAACTTTTATATTTTTACTGATGAAGATATTAGAGCATAAATAAACATTATTTGGCACAATCACTTTTGTACCTTAAACATGAGACTGTTGGTGGGGCTATAAGTGATGACAGTTACAGTCATTTATTAGATATTAATTAATGAAAATTACACCAAGTTATTTGAAGAGAACATCTGTGTTAATGAAGCAGTATTACAGTAAATGATTGTGCTAGCCATTAAAAGTGCTAGGCTATTTCTGTTTGTATCCCAATATGAATATTATACACAACAGCACTTTATGTCACTCTTAAGAGTAACTTTTATTAAACAGATGAATATGTTTCACTTTAGGAATTTAAAAACAAATTTTGAACACAACTTCAGAATAAAAGGTCATCATGCAAATGCTGTACAACTACGATACAAACAAGTGGTAAAAACTGTACACATCAAGAAAATGTAACAGAGATTTGCAGGATGTAAATAATAAAATGTTGCAAGCTATTACTGATCTATAGTATTGCTCATTAAACAATGCAATTATGAAATGGAATGTTATGGTTTGATGAGGTAACACTTACGGCACGAATACTCACGGGACATGGTCTCTTTCCGTCGGACCTGCACCCCTATTATTGCCTCCATTGGCACCTCAGTGCGGGGAATGCTAACAGCATGTGGGGGCAGATATATGGGTTCCAGGTTTCCGAATGTACATTCAGGAGGAATGCTCTTACGGCACACAGCATGAGACTGCATCAGAAGTAAGTTACATTATTACACAGGTAATGTATACCAAATGAAGAAATTACACAGAAAAAATAGAACATTATCCCATAGAAAGACTGTCTATCAACTGCTATGAATACATTGGTTTTTATTGTTATTCACAGCATCTAAACAAAGACAAGATATTTAAATGACAGGCAATTAGAATACATTGCCTGATTAGCTTTACAAACTGTGTGAATGAACAAATTATATGTGTGCAAAAATGTTTGTTGTACCTCTTGCAGTGACTAGTGTGTAAAGAATACTATGCTACTTTATTCAAGTTAGTATTTCTTCCAATTCCACTTCCTTGCCACAAGAGCTGTTCAGTAAAGGTGCTTCTGTACAAAATATGTTCAAAATTTCCCTTGAAATGTAGGACTCAAAATTATATATTTTATCCAATGATCATCCAAACCACCACAGTAGGTATTTGAATATCACGTTGCTAACAATGTAGGCTGCCAGTCATCTATAATGCCATTTCTGTAGGACAAATGGAAGTGGGACTCCTACAAATCCTACAGTCTGTCTTTCAGCTTACCACAATTCTGTTCACATGGCCATTACAGTCTGAGCTGTTTGTGGTTTTCAGACAATGGAAGAAGATGCAATTGCATACGTGCCATCAGTATAGACAGCTTTGAACCATTAGCATACACTTCCTGGGATACGCTAACATTGAGGGGTAAGTATTATGACCAAGGAGAGAAGTTGGCACTCAATCCACATTGTGTATCCTGTTACCCACACAGTCCTATGAACAATGCTCAATTACTGATAGGTTTAATACAAACTTCACTGTTTTCTTTTTTAATCTTCTTGCCCCATTCAGCTTCTCTCACATGTTGGTAGTGCACCTTTTGATATTCATGAGCCATGCCCACATTTGCTTTTAACAATTCCACTTTTTATGACAGATTTATAGACATTCTGCTGATATGACATTCTACAAATCCTAAAACTCTGCATTCAATTGAGCCATTCTTTCTTGGTACTGTAGTTTTCATGACTGTTTGTCTATTATTAACTATGTAATTATGGAGGAATGCAATTTGAAAAAAAATTAAAAGGCTATTCTTTAGTACAATCCATAAACTAATTAAAAAAGAAACAACTGAAATTAAATCATCATGGAAGAATTAATAGAGATACAAAGACTTGTGCCAACAAAAAATTAGCTTAAATCAAGTATGGATAACAGACACAATGACAAATAAACAGTGACCCTCAAAGTTCCAGAATCATATTTTCCTTCCTGAGAGAAAGATATAAAGACGAAGAGTGTGACAAGGAGCAAAGGAACAGAAGTTGGTCAAGGTAATGATAGGAACATACGGACAACACAAGTATAATTAAAGGAAGGCGTGCAGGGCACTTATAGTTCATGTTAATGCCAAGATCATCAGCTCTGAATAAAAATAGCAAGTAGAGAGAAGCATATTTTAATTTTCTAGTTAAATCAGCATTATTTTCACAGGCAAATACTCCACCTCTGTTATGAAACACTGTGATTGTGTGACTGGGTGTCTCCCATAGCTTTCAAACAGCTCTGCTTATAAACCCACCGTGATCTCATCCCATAAGTTCAATATGATTTCCAACTGTTCCTAAAAATATAAGGAATGTCCCAAAACCTATCACAGTAACCTCTCATCACAATGGCAATCCTCCACACATCCACCTTTCATCTGCCCCCAAAGTTCCACAAACCCAACTCCGCTTGACTGCCATCTAGCTTCTCTGATCAGCATCACTATCAAATTGTCCTTATTCAGGCCACTTTGAGGATTACTCCTTACCACATAGCAATTCAAATTCTGCTCCTTCCTCTAGAACCTCAGTTCCCAAATCTACTCCACCTGATCCTTCTCAACAAGCTACCCTTCTGGATATTTATCTCCACCTAACAGCTAACTCTATAAAATCTTCTGGTACTTAAAACCTTTCAACCTCTATTCTGACACTTTGCCACTTGTGCCGTTTCACAGCAGTGTTGGCACCTGTGGATGCATCTACAGTCGGAAGCAGCAGTTATACAAATATGTTGTCAACCTTGCCATTGCCAAAGACAAACAATATCCAGTACAGAAAGAGATTTTCCACATCTTCTATACCAGGGAAAGGAGCAAACCTACAGTGAAACATCCACCAATCAATACTTCCCTTATCTCTCAGTATCAGTCAAGCCTTGAAAACTCAACCAAATCCTTTGCTGAAGAGTTATTACCTACTACTGTTTCTAGTACGTGACAATTTTCTTGGTACAACCTGTTCATCAAATCGTCTATTCTCATGGCCTGAGATGACAATTATTCTAGCTAAAATTCTACCATCCCCAATAGCAGCACTCTATATAACACCCAACTTATGCAGTACCCTAACCCATGTCTCTGCCACCCTCACTTCCAAACCTGCACCCATTCGATCATTCCTTTAATGGGTGACACAACTGCACAACGTATTCCATGCAGTTGTCAACCACTTTCAATTTTGAAATGTTGTCCAGTAACATACATTTCCAATCCCTTTAAAGGAAGAGCCATATGTGAAACCAACCATGTTATTTATTAGCTGTGCTGCAATTACAGTGTAGAGTGCTATGTCAGGGTAACATTTAATCATCTTTTACCCGCTCGAATAGTTACGACAAATGCAGCTACCCAGTTGCTAAACTTGCTGCATACAACAATACAAGTGATTTCAACAGCTGCTTCAGTACATGTTCCATGCATCCTACCCCCTCTTCCCCTTCTCCACCTCCCCCCCCCCCCCTCCCTCAATTCAGCACCAGCCACCAGCTATGTTGACAACACACGTGGGAACTGTCCCACTCACATAGCTTTTATTTGTGCTGTCTCTCTGGCCCAAACCTACAATTGTACTCTTGCCTGCTATCCCAGTTTCACTTCCATGATGACACTCTTTCCTTTTTTACACTTGTCCAATCCATTTCTTCCCTGTATTCCACTTTCCCACTCATCTCATCTCTCTCTCTCTCTCTCTCGCATGCACCATCACTCTCAGTTTTGTGACTGTTACATCATTCAACCCTCATTTTGCTACTGCTGCTGACAGCGATCTAGCTCCTGCCTCCCATCACCTCGTTAACCGCTTATTTCTATGCACAAGGTTGAAGTAGAAAGGATGTAAAATGTAGACTGGCTAATGGCAAGGAAAGCATTTCTGAAGATAAATCTGTTAACACTGAATACAAATTTAAGTGTTAGGAGGTCTTTTCTGAAATTATTTGTATGGCATGTAGCCATGTGTGGAAGTAAAACAAGGACGATAAACGGTTTGGACAAGAAGAGAATAGAAGTTTTTGAAATACGGTGCTACAGAAGAATGCTGATGATTAGATGGGTAGATCATGTAACTAATCAGGAGGTACTGAATGGAATTGGAGAGAAAAGGAATCTGTGGCACAACCTAACTAGGAAAAGGGATCGTTGATAGCACACATTCTGAGACATCAAGAGGTTACCAATTTAATATTGGAGGGAAGTTGGGTAGGGGATGGGGGGATTGTAGAGGGAGAATAAGAGATGAGTACAGTTCACAAATTCAGAAGGATGTAAGTTGCAGTAGTTATGTGGAGATGAAGAGGCTTGCACAGGATTCAGTAGCATGGAGAGCTGTAACAAATCAGTCTTCAGACTGAAGACCATGACAACAACATTACTCCCTTTTCACTGATGCATTCCTTTAGTCACTTTCCCAGGCCAGCCAGAGTGGCCGAGCGGTTCTAGGCGCTACAGTCTGGAACCGCACGACTGCTACGGTCGCAGGTTCGAATCCTGCCTTGGGCATGGATGTATGTGATGTCCTTAGGTTAGTTAGGTTTAAGTAGTTCTAAGTTCTAGGGGACTGATGACCTCAGAAGTTAAGTCCCATAGTGCTCAGAGCCATTTGAACCACTTTCCCAGATCCATCAAAGAGGACATTGTTGTTGTTGTTGTCTGCAGTCCAGAGACTGGTTTGATGCAGCCCTCCATGCTACTCTATCCTGCGCAAGCTTCTTCATCTCCAACTAACTACTGCAACCTACATCCTTCTGAATGTGCTTCATGTATTCATCTCTTGGTCTCCCTCTACAATTTTTACCCTCCACGCTGCCCTCCCATACTAAATTGGTGATCCATTGATGCCTCAGAACAAGTCCTGCCAACCGATCCCTTCTTCTAGTCAAGTTTTACCACAAAGGACATAGTCTAATCAGTTGTATTATCATGGGTTTGGATGCGCTTGCACACTGATCTGTGAGTGTGCGGTCATATATGAGAGAAAGACGAAGAGATGGAGGTTACTTAAACTAAAAAAAGATTGAAAGGTTTCCTGTGTTTGTGTGTATCTATGTACCACACATGAAACAGTTACAGATGAGTAGCTACCAAACATCATTAACGTTTTGTACAAAATACGCAGACAAAATAAGTAACATCCACAAAATACAAGAAGACTCCATCTTCAGGAATTTAGGCTGTTTAATTGCCAACTACCTATTAACTTTCGGCATGTGTTTAGCAACAGTGTAGTCTATTTATGCAGTGAATAAAATTTAGAAGTTCATGTTCAAATCGACAAAAGCCTCAGTTTTAGCTATATCTAAATAAAAGGCAACAAAATATCTACAATTATAAAGATCAGTAGGCAGTTTTATATTTGAAGAAAATGTGTTCAATGTGTGACCTGTAAAGAATATGGTTAAACATGGTTTGAGGGAAAAGAGAGGGAGCAGCATATTTACACCAACTGTTGAAATGTCACTGATTGGAGATGAATTTTTATCTTAATTCAGAATATGAACCCACTTCACGGATTCAAAATTTTGTATAACTCTAAACTTGGATTTACTGAAATAGGTTCAATGTTGATGTAAATTAGCGCACGACATGCTTTGCAATACTGCTAAATCAGCTATCAATATGCTTATCAGTCCTTCACTACAAATATTAATCATACATAGCAGACATAAAATGTTTATTACTGGAGGTTTCATGTTGTGAAAATGGAGGAAACTGAGTCGAAAAAACTTTTCAAACTTCTTCAAGACATTCCTCTACTTCTGAACAAAATCAAAATAGTCACACAATTGTAAATCAAACGAAAAGAAACAATATAATTCTCTGCACTTAAGGCTCTTAACACTGAACACCCCCACCACAGTGGTACAGGACATTAGTAAAACAGCAAGTGGCATATTCACGTGGTATGTTTTTAAAACTTACTGTCATTATAATAACTTTTGTTAACAAAATGTTGTTGAGAATACAAAGTCAGAAGCTGATAATTCATGACCACCTGCGATTTGCCATTAGGTGGCACAGCTTATTCAACTGCAAACACAAACTGTAGACAAACATGGTGTCATGTCAGGCTTTCAGAAGTGATGAAAAAATACACATTGTGGATTACTGGCCACAGATACGGTAGTTCTCTGTGTGGACAAAAGTTTTAATAGTTCATGGGTTTTAAAGCCATTGTTATTCAACACCAAAGCACAGAGTGTGGCAAAGGTACACATTTGCATTGTCTTTTTAGGTAGCACTGTGAACAACCTGAATGTTGATTTGGCCACCAGAATAATTTACTTGGGGTGGTTCATCGCGAATTGGTACAGCCTTGCCTTAATCACATCTCTGAACAGACTCACCCATCCAGGAATATGAGGATCTACAGTTTAATATGGTCTTCAGACCATGATGAAACTTGGCATTTTGCACATTAAGGAACACTACCAGAGGTAAAAAAAAACTTAGGACGGACTCTGATTTGAACCCCAGACCACTGGCACTGTAGTCCAGCAGGTAGCTACTGAGTCACAATTTTATTTTCACTCTGGCTAATGATCATTAGGTTGCTAATTGACTTACATGTGCTTACCATTTCTTTTCATCATCATGCAAGCAATGAGGTGGCACAGTCGTTTAAGCACATCTTCAGTAATTAAAAATTTAATACAAATTATATCATCACTACTATTCAATCCTAGAAAGCATTTGTGTAAAAGATGCTCATGCTCAGTCATTATTGGCTGCAATCAAACTCTATTTAGCTAACTTCTCATTTTAAATAGTTTTAATGTCTATTTCTCATTCAGGTGCTAAGTGACTTTAAAATGTTTTTAAACTTTTTCACTTTATGTGTTGTCTCCTAGAATTCTTATGACAAGAATTATTATCTGCCCATTAACACATTACTTGGACTGTTGATACTCTCCTTACCATAGCATTTCAGACATAAAATTTTTTAAACTTCAGCAGTTTAGCGGTATTAATAACTTGTTTATTAGTTACTTCTTTTCAGCTTGTACTTGAGAAAAACAAATTTTGTTCTTCTGTGGTGCATTATGTTGTCTACTGATTATTCTAACAGAATAAGGCTCGATCCATTAAATTTTGGTAGGCAAAATTGATCCTAGTTCACAGTGCAATAACGTGAGATTAAAGTTTATCCAGTGCAGATTTCTGATTCAGCTTGATTAGAGTTCATTTTTTGTGCAAATCTAAGATCAAGTGCTTTTTTACAACTGGCCCTTTATGTCTTTAGTTCTTAAAGCTGAGATCTCAAGATAAGTACAGTTTTTAGGCCCATGAGATAAAAAGTCTAGATGATTAAGAACTGTCATTAAAGTGGAAAGCAGACAGACAGAATTTTATGAAAGAACTCTCTAGCCTCAAGATATCAACTACAGAAGACAAAGTAACTGAAAATGATGACAGATCATATCTCATTATCAGATGATCCCCGGAGGACTAAATAAAATAAGTAAATATGTAAAATAAAGGTAAAGCTGTCACTCACCTATTGTGAACTGATGCAATGTTGTGTTTATGAATATGTACTTTTGCTTGGAAAAGAGACAGAAATCGAAAGCCAATGAATACTCATTTCTGTTACATGTGTCTGTGTGCAACACATCAGTTTTCTACAAGTGATTGACTGCACTTCATTTATTTTATATATTGTTCTCCCCAGGATTCTATACTACTGTTAAATAAGTACATACATTTTCAATCACTCATTTTGTTGCACTACCATGTTGCGAAACTAACATTACCACTGAGATGACTGGGAGGAGTATCTAATGACAGTACGAATAATGCAAACTTTAGCCAAAGTCACTTATGTGATACTCGCTATTAACACTTCTTGAAATTACGTCTGAATACTAAGAAGTTACTTTCTACTACTGAGGTATGACAGTTAGATCCAGTAATGGAGATGTTGACTGTGAAAGGAAAGGAAGATGCTGAAATAGAGATGATGTTCATCTATGATAAATTCACATATAAGTAAGCTTGTATGGAACAAATAGATAATGCAATAAATGTGTGGCTTGTAAAGGACCCAAAATTTTACAGTAAAATGACCAATGTTGAACTGATCTTTTGTGGGAAAAAGTTGTTAGATTTTATTTCCTCTTATACCTTCTGAAAACACTTCCCTTCCATGTCTATTAATTAGTTTATCATTCTTACCCTCCTCTAGTTCACAGTCTACTTTCTACACTGACATCATGGTCACTATTTTCTCTCACTTCAGGATTACTTTTTTTGTCATAAATCTAGTTGTCTCCCACTGTCTCTCCTCAACCCAAATTGACTGTCTGTACCATTTTTTCTTCCACCTCTCCATACAGTATGTAATCTTTCTTTGCTCAAACACTAAATTATGAAAATCTTCCATGTTAAAAATCAATTTTATTTGCCCTGTCACTCCTTCAAGTTCTGGGATGGAGATTAATGCTAATATAACAATGCTAATATACTTCTGACTGCTTGTGAGCCACTCCAGCAGCCTTAACATTTCTACCTCAAAATGACCATTATTTTTCTTACTGCATTTATTACATACTATGTTTCATGCTATTAATACTTAACACAAGACAATGATAACAAGACTGAGGACACAAGCTAAAGAAATAAATAAGGATTCACCGTAAAAAGCAAGAGATACAAAAAGAAGAGATAGCAAGTGAACATTTTCTCACAGCCTGAGATTTAGTAATTATTTTTTGATGGACATGTCAGCCATCACTTTTAACTGGTATCTCTTTACAGCTATATAGAAAATAGGCTATAAAAACTAACAAAGATAAAAAGAGTTTATCATCACAAACCGTCATGCCACACCACTCGCATCGGTATCCTGACAGACATTCTGCTGACCAGCATGTCTTCTTGCATACAACACACTTCGAGTTGCTCGGCAGGTTACCCTCACGCCAGTGGTGTTCATGGTGCACCGATGACAGCTCCTTGCCAGGGAGATATGTTGCATTTTCTTTGCAGTCAGCCACTGCAAAGTCCTGGCATTCTACGTGTACAAAGTACTCGCAAACTGAAATCGAATGTTGAAATTTTATTTACTGTCAAGAATATGCTGAAACACTTATATCATAAAAGGTATTAAAGGTTTTGTGCCTGAAAAACAGTGGAATTTGAATGAAAGTGCTGGCAGGTCGACAGACACACAAACAAACACAAACATACACACAAAATTCAAGCTTTCGCAACAAACTGTTGCCTCATCAGGAAAGAGGGGAAGGAGAGGGAAAGACGAAAGGATGTGGGTTTTAAGGGAGAGGGTAAGGAGTCATTCCAATCCCGGGAGCGGAAAGACTTATCTTAGGGGGAAAAAAGACGGGTATATACTCGCACACACACACATATCCATCCACACATATACAGACACAAGCAGACATATTTAAAGACAAAGAGTTTGGGCAGAGATGTTAGTCGAGGCAGAAGTGCAGAGGCAAAGATGTTGTTGAATGACAGGTGAGGTATGAGTGGCGGCAACTTGAAATTAGCGGAGATTGAGGCCTGGTGGATAACGGGAAGAGAGGATATATTGAAGAGCAAGTTCCCATCTCCGGAGTTCGCATAGGTTGGTGTTGGTGGGAAGTATCCAGATAACCCGGACGGTGTAACACTGTGCCAAGATGTGCTGGGCGTGCACCAAGGCATGTTTAGCCACAGGGTGATCCTCATTACCAACAAACACTGTCTGCCTGTGTCCATTCATGCGAATGGACATTTTGTTGCTGGTCATTCCCACATAGAATGCATCACAGTGTAGACAGGTCAGTTGGTAAATCACGTGGGTGCTTTCACATGTGGCTCTGCCTTTGATCGTGTACACCTTCCGGGTTACAGGACTGGAGTAGGTGGTGGTGGTGGGAGGGTGCATGGGACAGGTTTTACACCGGGGGCGGTTACAAGGATAGGAGCCAGAGGGTAGGGAAGGTGGTTTGGGGATTTCATAGGGATGAACTAACAGGTTACGAAGGTTAGGTGGACGGCGTAAAGACACTCTTGATGGAGTGGGGAGGATTTCATGAAGGATGGATCTCATTTCAGGGCAGGATTTGAGGAAGTCGTATCCCTGCTGGAGAGCCACATTCAGAGTCTGGTCCAGTCCCGGAAAGTATCCTGTCACAAGTGGGGCACTTTTGTGGTTATTCTGTGGGGGATTCTGGGTTCGAGGGGATGAGGAAGTGGCTCTGGTTATTTGCTTCTGTACCAGGTCGGGAGGGTAGTTGCGAGATGCGAAAGCTGTTGTCAGGTTGTTGGCGTAATGGTTCAGGGATTCCAGACTGGAGCAGATTCGGTTGCCACGAAGACCTAGGCTGTAGGGAAGGGACCGTTTGATGTGGAATGGGTGGCAGCTGTCATAATGGAGGTACTGTTGCTTGTTGGTGGGTTTGATGTGGACGGACGTGTGAAGCTGGCCATTGGACAGGTGGAGGTCAACGTCAAGGAAAGTGGCATTGGATTTGGAGTAGGGCCAGGTGAATCTGATGGAACCAAAGGAGTTGAGGTTGGAGAGGAAATTCTGAAGTTCTTCTTCACTGTGAGTCCAGATCATGAAGATGTCATCAACAAATCTGTACCAAACTTTGGGTTGGCAGGCCTGGGTAACCAAGAAGGCTTCCTCTAAGCGACCCATGAATAGGTTGGCGTACGAGGGGGCCATCCTGGTACCCATGGCTGTTCCCTTTAATTGTTGGTATGTCTGGCCTTCAAAAGTGAAGAAGTTGTGGGTCAGGATGAAGCTGGCTAAGGTGATGAGGAAAGAGGTTTTAGGTAGGGTGGCAGGTGATCGGCGTGAAAGGAAGTGCTCAATCGCAGCGAGACCCTGGACGTGCGGAATATTTGTGTATAAGGAAGTGGCATCAATGGTGACAAGGATGGTTTCTGGGGGTAACAGATTGGGTAAGGATTCCAGGTGTTCGAGAAAGTGGTTGGTGTCTTTGATGAAGGATGGGAGACTGCATGTAATGGGTTGAAGGTGTTGATCTACGTAGGCAGAGATACGTTCTGTGGGGGCTTGGTAACCAGCTACAATGGGGCGGCCGGGATGATTGGGTTTGTGGATTTTAGGAAGAAGGTAGAAGGTAGGGGTGCGGGGTGTCAGTGGGGTCAAGAGGCTGATGGAGTCAGGTGAAAGGTTTTGCAGGGGGCCTAAGGTTCTGAGGATTCCTTGAAGCTCCGCCTGGACATCGGGAATGGGGTTACCTTGGCAAACTTTGTATGTGGTGTTGTCTGAAAGCTGACGCAGTCCCTCAGCCACATACTCACGATGATCAAGTACCACGGTCGTGGAACCCTTGTCCGCCGGAAGAATGACGATGGATCGGTCAGCCTTCAGATCACGGATAGCCTGGGCTTCAGCAGTGGTGATGTTGGGAGTAGGATTAAGGTTTTTTAAGAAGGATTGAGATGCAAGGCTGGAAGTCATATATATAGAGGGAAACATTCCACGTGGGAAAATATATCTAAAAACAAAGATGATGTGACTTACCGAACGAAAGCGCTGGCAGGTCGACAGACCCCCAGAAACCATCCTTGTAAACATTGGTGCCACTTCCTTATACACAAATATCCCGCATGTCCAGGGCCTCGCTGCGATGGAGCACTTCCTTTCACGCCGATCACCTGCCACCCTACCTAAAACCAATTCCTCATTACCTTAGCCAGCTTCATCCTGACCCACAACTTCTTCACTTTTGAAGACCAGACATACCAACAATTAAAGGGAACAGCCATGGGTGCCAGGATGGCCCCTTCGTACGCCAACCTATGCATGGGTCGCTTAGAGGAAGCCTTCTTGGTTACCCGGGCCTGCCAACCCAAAGTTTGGTACAGATTTATTGATGACATCTTCATGATCTGGACTCACAGTGAAGAAGAACTCCAGAATTTCCTCTCCAACCTCAACTCCTTTGGTTCCATCAGATTCACCTGGTCCTACTCCAAATCCCATGCCACTTTCCTTGATGTTGACCTCCACCTGTCCAATGGCCAGCTTCACACGTCCATCCACATCAAACCCACCAACAAGCAACAGTACCTCCATTATGACAGCTGCCACCCATTCCACATCAAACTGTTCCTTCCCTACAGCCTAGGTCTTCGTGGCAAACGAATCTGCTCCAGTCCGGAATCCCTGAACCATTACACCAACAACCTGACAACAGCTTTCGCATCCCGCAACTACCCTCCCGACCTGGTACAGAAGCAAATAACCAGAGCCACTTCCTCATCCTCTCAAACCCAGAACCTCCCACAGAAGAACCACAAAAGTGCCCCACTTGTGACAGGATACTTTCCGGGACTGGATCAGTTTCTGAATATGGCTCTCCAGCAGGGATACGACTTCCTCAAATCCTGCCCTGAAATGAGATCCATCCTTCATGAAATCCTCCCCACTCCACCAAGAGTGTCTTTCCGCCGTCCACCTAACCTTCGTAACCTCTTAGTTCACCCCTATGAAATCCCCAAACCACCTTCCCTACCCTCTGGCTCCTACCCTTGTAACCGCCCCCGGTGTAAAACCTGTCCCATGCACCCTCCCACCACCACCTACTCCAGTCCTGTAACCCGGAAGGTGTACGCGATCAAAGGCAGAGCCACGTATGGAAGCACCCACGTGATCTACCAACTGACCTGCCTACACTGTGACGCATTTTATGTGGGAATGACCAGCAACAAAATGTCCATTCGCATGAATGGACACAGGCAGACAGTGTTTGTTGGTAATGAGGATCACCCTGTGGCTAAACATGCCTTGGTGCACGCCCAGCACATCTTGGCACAGTGTTACACCGTCCGGGTTATCTGGATACTTCCCACCAACACCAACCTATGCGAACTCCGGAGATGGGAACTTGCTCTTCAATATATCCTCTCTTCCCGTTATCCACCAGGCCTCAATCTCCGCTAATTTCAAGTTGCCGCCACTCATACCTCACCTGTCATTCAACAACATCTTTGCCTCTGCACTTCTGCCTCGACTAACATCTCTGCCCAAACTCTTTGTCTTTAAATATGTCTGCTTGTGTCTGTATATGTGTGGATGGATATGTGTGTGTGTGCGAGTGTATACCCGTCCTTTTTTCCCCCTAAGATAAGTCTTTCCGCTCCCGGGATTGGAATGACTCCTTACCCTCTCCCTTAAAACCCACATCCTTTCGTCTTTCCCTCTCCTTCCCCTCTTTCCTGATGAGGCAACAGTTTGTTGCGAAAGCTTGAATTTTGTGTGTGGTGTTTGTGTTTGTTTGTGTGTCTATCGACCTGCCAGCGCTTTCGTTCGGTAAGTCACATCATCTTTGTTTTATATATATATATATACATATACGAGGGCCGTTCAGAAAGTAACCTCCGGTTGATTTAAAAAAATACACCAAGTTAAATAAAAATATTTTAATATATACATCTTACAACTACATCTTTGCACTATTTTTCTACATAGTCTCCATAGCGATTGAGGCACTTATCGTATCTCTTCACAAGCTTTGAAATTCCTTCTGCATAAAAATCACCCGCTTGTGCCTGGAGCCAGCCTGTGACCGCATCTTTGAGCTCTTCGTCGTCATCAAACCGCTGTGACCCGAGCCATTTCTTCAAATGCATGAAGAGGTGATAATCACTTGGCGCCAGGTCTGGGCTGTAAGGTGGATGGTTGAAGGACTCAAGAAGGGCCGTTGTTCTGCGAGCAGAGTGAGGACGGGCGTTATCGGGCAAAAAAATGATACCGGAAGTCAGCATACCACGGCGTTTGTTCTGTATAGCCCGTCGTAACTTTTTTATTGTTTCACAGTACACGTCTTGATTAATGGTCGTACCATGTTCCATGAATTCAACCAACAACACCCCTTTGGCATCCCAAAACACCGTTGCCATCAGTTTTCTGGCAGAAAAATCTTGCGAGGCTTTTCTTGGTTTGGTAGGCGAATTTGAATGTGCCCACATCTTTGATTGTTCTTTTGTCTCAGGGTTCACGTACTTAATCCAGGTTTCGTCACCGGTCACGATTCTGTTTAACAATGGTTCTCCTTCGTCCTCATAACGTGACAGAAATTCTAATGCAGAGGCCATTCTTTGAGTTTTGTGGTGGTCGGTAAGAATTTTGGGCACCCATCGTGCACAGAACTTACGGTAACCCAATCTTGCTGTCACTATCTCGTACAAGAGAGTCTTAGAAATCTGTGGAAAACCAGTAGACAACTCCGACATTGAGAAACGTCGATTTTCACGAACTTTTGCATCAACTGTCTGAACGAGTTCGTCAGTCACCAATGATGGTCTACCACTCCTCTCTTCATCATGAACGTTTTCTCGTCCACTTTTAAATAAACGTACCCATTCACGGACAACTCCTTCACTCATAACTCTTGGTCCGTACACGGCACAAAGCTCACGATGAATAGCTGCTGCAGAATATCCTTTGGCTGTAAAAAACCTTATGACAGCACGCACCTCACATTTGGCGGGGTTTTCTATTGCAGCACACATTTCAAACTGCCACAAAAACTAAACTAGCGCAGGTACGACGTTCACTCGACCACGGCTTGATGCCGACTGACCTGTTGAGTGCGTGAACGCACAGATGGCGTCGCTACTCCCCCCACAACCCGCACTGTGACCAATCGGAGGTTACTTTCTGAACCGCCCTCGTATATATATAAGCAATGGGGACAGCTTCAAAAGGAAAGTTGAATGTAAATCACAATACAAATTTTATGAGATGAGAGAAACACTGTGTATATACATAGAGCAACATTTCAAGTCTTTTTAACTTTGAAAATTAATGATACTGACAAACTGCCATTTTAAATTTGCTTCCTATTGCTGCCCAGGTACATTACATTTTTACATATGCAGCTTATAAGCAGAAAAACAACAAATCATAGATAATATTTTTAAAGCCACTGGCTTCATACTGACCAAATACTTGCTTATACAGGATGCCTCAAAGTCTTTGCATCAAGCTTCTGCAGATGACAGATCACATGACATTCATTGATGCTTCGCAATTACACTACGTGTCCTTCAGTATTTGCAGGCCTTTGGATGATGAGATTACAGTTAACTAGCACAGTGCAGGTGTGCTGCATACTACCTACCGCGCAGTTAAATGATATAATGGTTTTCAACAAGAAAACCATAAGAATGAGTGTCTCTAAGTGGAGAAAGTGAATCAGGAACTTTAATTTTGCTCAGCCCAGCCCCTTTACAACAAAGTAGATGACTGATTACTGACAACACACATCACATATGCACACACCAAATGACTATGCCCTTCTGCCACTCAGGTGCAAAGGGATACCTAGCATCATCGAGAAGCATCAATTAACTTTTCTCTCTAACAAAATATTTTTCCCCAAGCTACGATCCATCACCCCTAGATGCTTGATGTAAGGTCTTTGAGACATCCTGCACAGTGAAATTCTTAAGCTGGAACAGAACTCCACTGAGATAGAGTTCTGCACTGCAGACATCATGCAAAATGAAAACAATGACACATAGCACCTATGTAAAATGGTCACAGAGATACATTTGTGGGAAGATAAAACTATGTGCCAAACTACAACTTGAGACCTGATCCCTGACTCTAAAATGCAGTCCACTACCAGTTCTGCTATCTGTGCACACTTTGCAAACCAAGTCAATGTTTAACTGTACAAGGCTGTCATTACATCAGACTCTCCAAGCCATATATTCTTTCCGCAAGATGTGCTGCTCCAGCAAAATAGCTGGTGAGTTTGTGTTGAGTTGGAAAAGTATGTAAGGAAATAAGTAATATGTTAAAACTATATCTGTCTGTAAAGTATGCACAGATCATGCATTTGATTGGTGCATTGCAACAAAAGGCATGAACCTGGATTCAAATTATGATCTAGTGCACAAAACTTTAGGTTGTATAACTGTTTAATAGCCTTAAAATTTATGAAAGAGGAAACAGTATGCACTATTTGTAGCTAAAATTATAGAATGCAGTAAATTTCATCTTGTTACATTCAATCTTACTACCTAACATATTGGTATATTGAATATTTCATAACAAAAGCTTATTTATAGAAGTGCAATATGAAACCCATACATATGAACCACAAGGTGCTTAATTCAAAACATAGTTCATTGAAACTGTTGTGGTTATACATTCATATTAATACTGGTGTAAATGTTGACATGTGAACAATGAGACCTTCTGCACGTCATTACTAGGCTTCCATGTTTTAGCCTCCAAATCATCTATACTGGATTAGCTGTTATTAACCAGATTACTATATTTGTCTTTTTGTACAAGCACCTATATAACAGAAGGCAGAATGTGGATGTTGGTAACAAAGAGACAGGAGGCTAGGTGAGTATTCTAGAATGCAGAAGGAGTCTGATATGTTTTTATTTGGCCTATATATAAGCAATGGAGACTTTCGGATGTTGTTCATGTGGTGTGGGGGTGGCTTGGGTTGTGTTACTTTCTAGAACCTGAAATATTCAGACATTGTATATCTCATTATTACATTTATATTCCTCATTTAATAAAAACCTATTTTCCCACTGTGTATATCTCATTATTACATTTATATTCCTGATTTAATAAAAACCTATTTTCCCACTGTGATCTGATATTTACAAGTTTTTATGTCAAAAGGCAACAAAAACAAGAACATTCCCACTCAAACCTACTTTTCCTGTCAATATCACGTTAGTTTGCTTCTTTTTGTTTTGCTATTGTTTACATGTTGCTAGTTACGTCATCCACTTGTTATTTCTTGAGGATTGTAGATATGCCATGTGAATGACATCATCAATTTATCAGTATGGTATAGTGTAGTCTCATATTGTGTAATCAGCATTTGTTATTATATAACCATTTTGCAAAAAATGTAACACATCCCTATACAGGATATCCCAAGAGGAATGGTCTGTATTCAGAAATATGACAGAAACAATTATTTGAAGCAAAAATGTCTAGTTAATGCAAAAATGTCTATTTAACATGGAGTTTAAAATTCATTCTGTAAGAGGGATGAGAACTTCTTTATCTTCGATACTGTGAAACAAATCTGTTCTACTGCTAGTTTTTCGCTTTCCATATTTTGAGATGTTAGTAGGGACCAAAAATAAATAAATAAATAAATAAAAAGACCTGTGAACATGGGTTCTAAAGTGCAAACCTTAAGAACTACGAACACTTGTTCATCTTCGCTACTGTGAAACATGTCTCTTCTACTGAAGAATTGCTCATAGTTCTTAAGGCATGTACTATAGGGCCCATGGCTACTGGACATTTTTTCTTGTTGGTCCATACTACCTCCTCGCATAATATGGAAAGCAAAGAGCTTGCAGTAGAAGAGACTTGTTTCGCAATATCGAAGATGAAAAAGTACTCACAACTCTTAAGTTATGCATTTTAGAGCACATGTTTACTAGACATTTTTGCTTCAAATGATCATTTCTGTCATATCCCAAAGTACCTTTCCTCCTGTGACACGCTGTGCACTTAACCTCACAAGACAAAATATTAGTCACCCCTTAAAAGAAAACACTGGACACTTTGAATGATTAGCTTATTCCCATCTACTTTGTTCAGTCTAGGTACTGTGCCATCTCAAAATTATGTGCCACAATCAAACTAACTGTGAACAGAATAGTGAATCTGCTCTAATTCATCAGCACCCTTTGTCACCAGTACTAAATAACATTTTGAGAAGTTCCACATTTTCTCTCGATGTCAGGCAGATTTGCTCAGTTACCCATTAGTTACCCATCAAGTTCATCTGATCCACACTGCATTGAGCTACTACTAGCAATATGTTCGGCTTTTGTTTGTCATATAGGAATTACATTTTACAAACCACTGCTTTCCACCCATTTAGAGTTATCCTTTCTAACTTTTAAATTAATCTACGTAAGATTAATTGCCGTTAGCTGGCAAAGAGAGTTACTCACAACTTGAAAATCACTACTAACTGTGCAGATGCATATAGTTTGAAAGTTAACAAAACATTAGCTACAGATAAGGACATGATACAATTAGAATTCTACATCTAAAGCGTATGTGTTGCCTGATCAGGGACTTCTGAAAAGTGTTGTTAGGCTTATATGTGGCGACTTTTCTTTGTTTGCACAGAAACATCACCTGCAAGGAAAAGACTATGAAGATTCCTTTTTTTGTCTGGTAAATAGTTTCTTATTTATCAGAACAATGTCTAGAAACTGCCTGTGGCTGTAACAGACGTATTCAATAAATTGACGTAGCACAAGAACAGGAGTCGGTAAATAGGATCGAATGCTGCAAATTTTTGGGCGTACGTACTGATAAATTTCTGGGTGCAGATACTGATGAAAGCATATCGATAAGCATAATGCTAAATTTCCAAAATAATTAAGTTCTGCTGCTTCTGCTCTTGGCATAATTTCTAGGCTTGGAAACAACCAAATTAACCTCCTCACATGTCTCCACACGACAACGTATTATAGAATAATATTCTGGGGCAGCTCACGACTTAAAAAGAAAGTTTTCATTGCACAAAAGCGAGTAGAACGAGTATGTGGCATACACGCGCAATTATCACATAGATCCCTCTTCAACGAGCTTGGCATTTCATCTGCACCATTACAATACACACACTCGCTAAATGAATTCGTCATAAATGACTCATTACATTTTGAAAAGAACAGTCATGTCCATACCAACAATACTATGGGGGAAAATGATATTTATGGCTCATTGTTAAAGTTGTCAACGGTTCAGAAAAGATTTCGTTACGCAGCAACAAAAAATTTTGATTATAACACTAATTACGTATACATATCCTGCAAACTGACTTGTTCCGCAACATTTCGATAAAATGAATCGTTCAAATGTAACTAACCGTAATCCCTGCTTCACGAAGCACCAATACTAGGCTGACGGCGTGTAGGGCAAAAACTTGTTATAAGCAACGAAACACGATAATACACAAGGTGACAGGGACCCATTTGCACGTCAAAAATGAACGTTAGTCCTTTCGTCCACTGGCGCAACGCAAATGCAACGAAATGCCGCTTGGGTGTCCAGCAGCAGTCGCTTGCGATTGTTACCAGGCATATACTCCAGTGCAGTAGTTCCCAACCTGGGGGTAATTACCCCCTGAGGGATAAAATGAAATTTTCTGAGGTGTAAAAACCAAACGATTCGATTCTTTTTCATAAAAAAATATACTGTCCATTGCACGCTGTATCGTACATTTTTAAGCTCGTGCTACACTGAAGGCCAAAGTAACTTGTATAGGCATGCGTATTCAAATACAGAGATATGTAAACAGTGAGAATATGGCGCTGCGGTCGGCAACGCCTATATAAAACTAGCAAGTGTCTGGCGCAGTTGTTCACCCTTGACCGTCGCCTCTCCTGGAACCCCCATCTTCGGACGATCCAAGCTAAGGCCCGCTCCTGATTCCGGCTCCTCAAGCTCCTTTCTGGCCGCACATGGGGTCTGGACCG
Source organism: Schistocerca nitens (assembly GCF_023898315.1). NCBI lineage: Eukaryota > Metazoa > Arthropoda > Insecta > Orthoptera > Acrididae > Schistocerca > Schistocerca nitens. Next base: position 529,869,222 of record NC_064614.1, on the reverse strand, counting down.
CACCACAACACTCCACACCTATAAATCCTGCATCCGCCCCATCCTCTGTTATGTCCATCACGCCTCGATCTCCTCCCCTCCTACCTTCTACAAGTCCCATCAAATCCTGGAACGCCATGCACTCCGCCTCGCCTATCGCATCCGCCTCTCATCACCCATGCGGACCCTCTACGACTTAATTCCTTTCCCACACTTCCTCCTCTTCCTTGAACGGATACGGATCCTTTACACCTCCCGTAAACTTGATCTCCCTAACCCGCTTGTCTCTCCCATCCTTTCCCACCCCCGTCCACTGCCACGCCTGTACACCTGCGTCACACCTGCTCTCCATTTTACCACACTCCATACCCTTGTCCCCTCCCTGATGCCCTCGGCCCCTCCATCTACCCCTCCTGCCAGCTTTGATCTTCCCCTTCCTCCTCCTGTGTTTTCTCCCCCAGGGCTCCCTCTTTTCCCCTCTCTCCCTCCTCACTTCCTCTGCTCTCCTCTCTCCGTCTCCTCCCCTCCCTCCCAGGCTTCCACCCCTCCCATACCCTCTCCCCTACCCCTCCCTTCTTTTCTACCACTGACATCCTCCCCTCCCCCTCCCGCCTCCCCTCCCCACTTCCCTATGGCAGGCCCCCGACTTTTACGTGCAAACAGTATGTTTTAGTGCGCCGAAGTTCGTCGCAACTGCTAGTGTTTCTCTTCCTATCAGTTCATCAGTGTCTCTCTTTCAGTGCTCTTACATTCATGAGTGCAACTTTGTGTCCCCGTTTGTGTATAGTGCTGAACTTTTTTATACAACAAGGGCGTCCGTGAACGCCTTCCTTTATTTTAATATGTATCTCTCCTGTTTTTATCCTCCATGTATGTTTGTTTTTATGTCTTCCTGTTTAATGTATGTTTTTCTGTGGCCATAAAGCGGCATAGATAGGCCACTGACGGCCTACCTTTATGTAAAGGTTTGAAAATCACAATAAAGGGAAAAAAAGCGCAGTCGCTAGATCGGTTAGTGCTGCTGCAATGGCAGGTTATCAAGATTTAAGCGAGTTTGAACGTGGTGTTGTAGTCGGTGCACGAGCAATGGGACACAGCATCTCCGAGGTAGCGATGAAGTGGGGATTTTTCCCGTTCGACAATTTCACAAGCGTACCGTGAATATCAGAATCCGTTAAAACATTAAATCTCGACATTGCTGCGGTCGGAGAAAGATCCTGGTAAAACGGGACCAACGACGACTGAAGAGAATCGTTCAGCGTGATAGAAGCGCAACGCTACCGTAAATTGCTGAAGATTTCAATGCTGGGCCATCACCAAGTGTGAGCGTGCGAACCATTCAACGAAACATTGTCGATATGGGCTTTCGAAGCCGAACATCCACTTGTGTACCATTGATGACTGCACGACACAAAGCTTTACACCTCACCGGGGCCCTTCAACACCGACAGTGGACTGTTGATGACTGAAAATATGTTGCCTGGTCGGACGAGTCTCTCTTGAAATTGTATAGAGCAGATGAATGTGTACGGGTGTGGAGACAACCTCATGAATCCATGGACCCTGCATGTCAGCAGGGGACTGTTCAAGCTGGTGTTCAAGCTCTGTATCGGTGTGGGGCGTGTGCAGTTGGAAGATATGGGACCCCTGATACGTCTAGATACGACTCTGACAGGTGAAACGTACGTCAGTATCCTGACTCATCACTGGCATCCATTCATGTTCACTGTGCATTCCGACGGACTTTGGCAATTCCAGGAGGACAATGCGACACTCCACACGTCCAGAATTGCTACAGACAGGCTCCAGGAACAGTCTTCTGATTTTAAACACTTCCGCTGGCCACCACATTCCCCAGACATTAACATTATCGAGCATAACTGGGGTACCTTGGAACGTGCTGTTGAAAAGAGATCGCCACCCTCTCATACCTTTACGGATTTATGTACAGCTCTGTTGGAGTCATGGTGTCAGTTCCGTCGAGTCCATGCCACATCGTGTTGCGGCACTTCTGCATGCTCTCGGGGGCCCTATACAATATTAGGCAGGTGTACTTCTCTGGCTCTTCAGTATATTAGCGAATTTCGGCAGTGAGCTATTATCAGGCACATATGCTCTGTCATGTATAACATATCGTGCTCATCATTATCAAATACATTTGCTATGTCATGTATTACACATCGTGCTCACTGTGTGATGAAATTAGCTAATAGTACGATTTTAATACAGCACAATACAGCCTACAACGGACAATGTACTCTTTTATTAAACATACAGAGGCTGTGGATCCCCACTGAATCAAAAATATTCTCTTTCAGTCACGAAAATAATTATTTTCAAAATATCATTACTCTTATCACCGTTTTGTAAGACTAAATACCGGTTATGTAAGTTATCAATAATTATATTTTTCTCAATTAGTAGCATGAATGTGGTGGAGATTGCAGGTCCCTTACATAGTCCACTCACTACACACGTACACTATGTGTCCAAACGTATCCGGACATCTGGCTGTAAATGACATACAAATTCGTGGCGCACTCCATCGGTAATGTTGGAATTCAATATGGTGTTGGCCCACACTTAACCGATGACAGCTTCCACTCTCGCAGGCATACGTTCAATCAGGTGCTGGAAGGTTTCTTGGGGAATGGTAGTCCATTCTTCACAGAGTGCTGCACTGAGGAGAGGTATCGATGTCGGTCGGTGAGGCCTGGCACGAAGTCGGCGTTCCAAACCACCCCAAAGGCGTTCTATAAGATTCAGGTTAGGACTCTGTGCAGGTCAGTCCATTACAGTGATGTTATTGTCGTGTAACCACTCCGCCACAGGCCGTGCATTATGAACAGGTGCTCGATCATGTTGAAAGATGCAATCGCCATCCCCAAATTGCACTTCAACAGTGGGAAGCAAAAAGGTGCTTAAAACATCAATGTAGGCCTGTGCTGTGATAGTGCCACGCCAAAAAAGGGTGCAAAGCTCCCTCCGTGAAAAACCCGACCACATCATAACACCACCACCTCCGAATTTTACTGTTGGCACTACACACGTCGGCAGATGACGTTCACCGGGCATTCGCCAAACCCACACCCTGACATCAGCTCGCCACATTGTGTACCATGATTCTTCACTCCACACAACATTTTTCCATTGTTCAATCGTATGTTTACGCTCCTTACACCAAGCGAGGCGTCGTTTGGCATTTACTGGCGTGATGTGTGGCTTATGAGCAGCCGATCGACCATGAAATCCAAGCTTTCTCACCTCCCACCTAACTGCCATAGTACTTGCAGTGGATCCTGATGCAGTTTGGAATTCGTGTGTGATGGTCTGGATAGATGTCTGCCTATTACACATTACGACCCTCTTCAACTGTCGGCAGTCAGTCAGTCAACAGACGAGGTCGGCCTGCACACTTTTTGTGCTGTATGTGTCCCTCCGCATATCTACTTCAATATCACATCGGAAATAGTGGACCTAGGGATATTTAGGAGTGTGGAAATGTCGCGTACAGATATATGACACAAGTGATACCCAATCACCTAACCACGTTCGAAGCCCGCGAGTTACGTGGAGCACCACATTCTGCTCTCTCACGATGTTTAGTGATTACTGAGGTCGCTGATATAGAGTACCTGGCAGCAGATGGCAGCACAATGCACCTAATGTGAAAAACGTATGTTTTTGGGGGTGTCCGGATACTTTTGATCACACAGTGTATGTTTTGCTTTCTCCCATACATCGCTGACGCACATATACATCACAAATGCTAAATATCTCAAGAAAATGTCTTCTCCAAATTGCAGATAATAACTGCAGTAGTCCTGAAATTGCTTCCTTATTCACTTCGAGACAGATAAATGAATTAATTGACAGCCCAACACAGCAATAACTTCTACTATTACAGCAGTAACTACATATAGCGCTGTACACAGTATTATTACTATTGTTATTATTATTACTATTACTGTAAGAGGGTATCGTCAGACACAAAGCATTAACTGTCTGATGTCTTCCAATGTCCGCCAGTCGGAAGTTAGGAGTGCAGCAATCAAGTGATTTATGAACAGTTAGTATAGTACACACAGTCCAACTTGGTTGATTTTAAATGGCGATGCAGTGTGCAGATGAAGCAAAAAGAGCTACAATGGAGAGTAGTAATGCATGGAAAGTGTGTTTTGTTACAAGTGTCTACCCTCACTGTGGATAATTAGTTGTGGGTAGCACTTGCAATGCACCACGAATTCCTTTCTCATTAATTCTAACACACATACACACACTAAATATCACGAATGTTTCATCATTTTAAAAATAAAAGTGTTACAAGAAAAGTCTTTCATTCTATAGTCTCGTTAGGTGCTAAAGTTGGTGATAATGTGGGGGAGGGGGGAGAGGAGGCAGGACAGGGCAGGGTAGCTAATGCTTCATCGCACTCAGGGGTAATGGTGTAATGAAGGTTGGGAATCATTGCTCTAGTGTACAGTCTTAGACATAAAAACTGACCGCCGGCCGACCGCCACAGATACTAAGTCCGAGTCGTTCATGTAAGGTGGCCAATAAAACCGACCACCCCTGACAACGCTAATTCCGGCCATCTGCGCAATCTGGCAACACTGTAAGATGCGGTAGCGTCAGGAGGAAGTGTTGCCTACTTCCGAGATGTTGTCGTATTCTGTAAGCCCGTGGTCTAATGGGACACCACATTCCGGCCCTCGTCTAAAGTTGTGAGTCTGATTGAACATCGGAGATAATTCACTTCACATTATACCCACCGGTAATAACAAATACTTCCAGAAACAATTCCGCAGGGCAGCTCGTGGCTGCCTCGCGATCAGAACAGCGTACGCTCTTACGTTTGCTCTCGCTGCAGCGGCTACCGGCCACTAGTCAGACGCCACCCGCCGCCTGAAATCAACGCCGCCCAGGTGAACGCGGCGCGACGCCGTCGGTGTATGTATCAACTGTCATTTTCGAATTTGAAGTTGTAGTTAGCATCTTGCAGTTAAGCATTGGATTTTGTATGCTTGTATTTCTGGAAGGCGAGTCGGCGATTGATGACAGCTTGATCGCAGTTGGAGTCCCATCATGGGTGTTTTGCCTTTTTTTAAAGTGGGATTAATTCTTTCGCTTTTCTGATAATTTTACTGCAGAAGTCAGTCCAGTTGCTCGTCGGTTCTTTTTCCCATTCTTCTGTGATATTGGCTTCTTGAATTTTGCATGTGCCGAATTTTTAGATGCAGAGATTTTTAAGGTTGTAAGTAGGCTGTTTAGGTTTTTATATTGGTAACACCACGTAACGCTCTGTATGAAAATCACTGGCTGTGCTGTGTGCAGTCTGTGGCTTGTTGGCATTGTTGAAATATTCGCTATTGTAGTGTTGGGCAGTTGGATGTGAACAGCGCGTAGCGTTGCGCAGTTGGAGGTGAGCCGCCAGCAGTGGTGGATGTCATGAAGTGATATATATCTTATGACTTTGAACATTATTAAGGTAAATACATTGCTTGTTCTCTATCAAAATCTTTCATTTGCTAACTATGTCTATCAGTAGTTACTGCCTTAAGTAGTTACAATCTTTTATTTAGCTGGCAGTATTGGCGCTCGCTGTATTGCAGTAGTTCGAGTAACGAAGATTTTTGTGAGATAAGTAATTCATGAAAGGTATACGTTATTGTTAGTCAGGGCCATTCTTTTGTAGAAATTATTGAAAGTCAGATTGCTTTGCGCTAAAAATATTGTGTGTCAGTTTAGTGTTGATCAGAATAAGTAAAGAGCGAAATGTCTGAGTACGTTCAGTTCTGTTCAGCTGTTTGAAAATCAAATAACGTAGAAGTTTACCAGCACAGTCATTCATTAATTTTTCTAAGGGGAGGTTTCACAAGGTGAACTCTCTTTGGAGAGAATTTCACTTTAACTCTTGTGAGGTTGTGGTCTGAGTCAATGCTCGCGCCTCGTCGGACTTGAATATCATGGAGAATTTTGTAGTGGGCGTAGGAGATGGCATCGACGTCGATCTGGTATTCACCAAGATGCTGGATCGACATGTTTTCTGGTTTTTTCCTAAACTGGTAGACATCATTTTGATGTTGAAGTGTTGACAAATGTCAATGAAACGTGTGTGTTAGTGTTTTGGTGTGCTGAATTTTTACCGATGATTTTTCTATAGGTTTTTTCTGTGCCAAATTGAGCATTGATGTCTTCCATTAGGTTTTTCACGTCGTCTATGTAATTTTTGCTCATGGTTTTTTTCAAGTGTGTTCCAGAATTTTTCGAAATTTCCGAGATTTTCTTATTTTCGATGTTGGTGGAAGCATGTGCATTGATGAGTGTATATTTTTTATAGGCGCTTTGAATGCGCGTAGTCATAAGTCGATTGTTAATGGGTGTGATTTCTTTGACAGAGTTTATGATGTATCGGTGTACGAGAAATGCCATGCCGAAGATTCGTTCGCCTTTCGCTACCTTTTGTTGTGTTTTGCTCTTGAAGATGCGTTAGTTTCAGTTATGCAAGGTTTCATTGTCAGTTAGTCATGTTTCTTGAAGAGCAAGGATGAGAATTTTTTGACGGTCGATTTCTTATGTGAGATTATGTAGTTTTCCTATTTGGATCAATGTATTGATATTTAGTGTTCCAATGAATGTTTTCTGCTTGTAGGGAAGTTAACCAGAGATCTCTGATATTCTCTGCTGTGTTAGCCTGTACTCCCGAGCACCCGAAAGTCCATATGCCGAAGGGCGGGTTGTGTATCACCTAGGGTAAAGCTGAATTTACTTGAACATTTATGTTTGCTTGTGTTTCATTGGTTTGGCCTGGATGAAACCAGTACCAGATAGGACCAGAGGTTGTTGAAGCCTTTGAAACCAAACATTTTCAGCCGAGGTCATTGAGCTAACAGACACTGACTGGAGTACCAGTGAATTTCACTAAGACATGACTGGATTTTGGGTCCAACGGGTTGAATAGCCGTTGAGGATTGTGTTAGTACTAGGTCCATCCCAAGTATTTGATTTACTCGGTACCACCCATATCTGGGAGGAATTGATTGGCGCATGTGGAAAGAATGGAATCACTGGAATCAATGACCGTGTGTGTGTGTGTGTGTGTTTTCGTGTTCACAATCTGAATCAATACTATCAACATTAGAGAGAACGAGTAACAACAAATATTGCATCAAATATATCTGTAAAGTATTGTAATGCAATGACTGCATATTATGTTAAGTAAGTAAGATGTATTAACTCCATAATATCGTTAGAAGAGACTGTGCGCTCTTGTTGTCGCGGCTCGCGACAAGTGCAGCGATTAGTAGTGCCCAATACCGCCGCGATTTGTGTATGTTGGCTGAGCGTGGACACTGCAGCAGACGCTTCGCCATAAACAGAAAAACTCACCTTGGCTCTCAGTGCAGTCAGCAGACATCACTACCTGCATGGTCTTATAGTAACAAACGTGAGATTCTACTCACAGGTGCCATGGATCAATTGGAACGGGCATCATGTATTAATCATCAGAATATTAACCAATGATGAAATGACCACTCTATTTGCATCCCAAGAAAACAGGAACCTTATCGCAAAGTAATCTGAGGTGATATCAAAATTTATCCAACATACAAAAATTAACTGCAGAGCTTTCATTCACGCAGTAGTAGCACAGAAGGAAATATTATGTCTTGGAGGCGTATACTTCATTTCCTCCTCTCATATCATCGCCCTTGTTTTATAGTTGAATTCTTTTATCTTGGCGGCTCGCGCATGCCCGCCCAGACGCGGGAGATTGCTGCGTTGCCAGTTGCACACGACGCACGCGCCAAGAGAAACAGCGCCATAGTATAGTATTGTTCGCAAGCTTACGTTTAGGGGGGAGCGCGCAGTTTATGAAGTAAAGCCACCACGGCCGCATTAACCCTTTCGCTGCTACAGAGACGTGCTCCCCGCATTCCGCGCTGTGCGCGATTTTGTCACTGCACTGCTCGCCTGTGCTGACACATGGTGTTTCCGACTGCTTTGACACACTTATCATTCGATTCCACAAAAACTATTTGGCCCAAAAATTAGATTTTTACACATCTTCCTGACTGATACCTTCCCCCCACTTCCTTTGACTGACTAAAGTGCTTTAAAATAAAGCCAAACGCGCCCGGTGTAAATAAAACTTTTATTACAGTCGCGAAAGACGGAATATTTCTCAATATTACATACGACACCTATGTGGTACTTAAATTAAATGAGATATTGTTATACAGTAAATTTTATACGAAATTTAGGTACCTTGTCCACATTTCATTCTCAACATTGTGGCAACTAAAATCGACCATACGGAAAGTATACGCTATGGACTTTTACCTCTGCAAACTCTTCAAAATTTCGTGCAATGGTTTACTACATTTAATGCTGCACAATAACTGGTTTGAACATCGAAACAAAATTAAGTCATTTATGGGGGGAAGGTATCAGTCAAGAAGATGTGTAAAAATCTAATTTTTGGGCCAAATAGTTTTTGTGAAATCGAATTATAAGTGTGTCAAAGCAGTGGGAACACCATGTGTCTGCACAGGCGAGCAGTGCAGTGATGACAAAATCGCGCACAGCGCGGAATGCGGGGAGCACGTGACTGCAGCAGCGAAAGGGTTAATGAAGAGACAAAGCACTAGAAACTTCAAAAAATTGCATTCAAACGAATAAAATTCGTGAAGTAAGACACTTCGATATTGTTTTAAAATAAAAATAAAATAAAAAAAAAAGGCTTGAACTCTTTACCTATCACTTTCTAAACCAACGCCTTAACCTTTACGCTAGCGCAGCTCGTCATGCGAAGTCTCTCAATAAGGACTCTAACAGGTCACGCAAAATTCTGACACACACTGTTGGTATGCCTATGAATTACTCGCACTTCGTCGAAGTACAATAGGAAATAAACAATTACCGCTGTTCTTTATTGCGAAAAAGCGGTTCGTGAAATTGATACAAACACCTTTCCTTGCTATCGCCTGAATTAAGAGTCTTATTGCTTGTTTGGTTTAATTAATTAATAGAAAATGAAGCAATTGGTATGAAGAATGGTTTTTCCAAACTTTCAAAAAACAAAGTCTGCTATCAAGACATTGCTTTTGTTCTATTACTTTATTTATGACTGAACGTTTCTAAAACTGAAGACACTCGTCCGTGCTCTGCTCTGCAGTCGAGATCTGGCAACGTCGTTCTCTGTTCATTGGCTGACTATTTTTTGACGACAGATGCGCAGAACGAACCTAAACTCGGCCGCCAACATAAATGACGCACACTTTAGTACGATGTGAGAAAATAAAAACTAAAGTTTCTGAGAAGCATATAAGTTATTTCCTCTTCTCATATCGTGGCTTTTGTTTTAGTGTGAAGTGAAAAAATAAACAGTTTTGGGTTCTGAAGCATAATATGACACTAGATTCTTATCGTAGGCCCTATAGCAAACGCAAGAAGCAGGGAGCTCTGCATTATTTCGTCGAACAGTCTTGTTTACTTCATTGCATTACTACCGCTCGCGGACTTTTATTTAAGGACTTGCAGGGATCAAGTTCTTCATCAGAATGAGCCTTATGTTACTGTGGTAATTACGGTACGGAAAAATGCAACAAAGACGCGTTCCCCTAGAGCAGTGAAGACATTTGCACACGTCTGTATTCAGCAATGACTGCAAGCTACCACAACACTTTACAGAGTTCATGTGGCAGGCAGCACAACTGTGAGTACACTTCAGACTTCATTCAAGAAGTCGTCAGGGGACGGACGGAAACGTCAAACTAACGTCGCTTTCCGAGTCATATTCAATCCAAAATGAGGTGTTATTAAGATAGTTGAGTGTTCTAGCAATTACACTTTAATAATCCTCATATGGGTATTCCGACAGCCAAAATAACTCGTTAGTGTGAAACCATCGGAAACTACATTAATATCAAACTGCAAGGAATCGAGACAATACGTTGAAGTTACACTAGGTAACGTCTTACTGTTATTTAGGATTCTCTCTGTCCTAGGCGTAATGCAAATGGAGCAACAGTGTCCCTAATTTGCTGGGAAGTGGCGGTGCGGTCCCCTACGGCACTGCGTAGGATCCTACGGTCTTGGCGTGCATCCGTGCGTCGCTGCGGTCCGGTCCCAGGTCGACGGGCACGTGCACCTTCCGCCGACCACTGGCGACAACATCGATGTACTGTGGAGACCTCACGCCCCACGTGTTGAGCAATTCGGCGGTACGTCCACCCGGCCTCCCGCATGCCCACTATACGCCCTAGCTCAAAGTCCGTCAACTGCACATACGGTTCACGTCCACGCTGTCGCGGCATGCTACCAGTGTTAAAGACTGCGATGGAGCTCCGTATGCCACGGCAAACTGGCTGACACTGACGGCGGCGGTGCACAAATGCTGCGCAGCTAGCGCCATTCGACGGCCAACACCGCGGTTCCTGGTGTGTCCGCTGTGCCGTGCGTGTGATCATTGCTTATACAGCCCTCTCGCAGTGTCCGGAGCAAGTATGGTGGGTCCGACACACCGGTGTCAATGTGTTCTTTTTTCCATTTCCAGGAGTGTATTTTAGTAGTTGTAGTAGTAGATTTATTCATCCGTAGATCTCTTTTTACAAGGATATAGGACATGTATTTACAAGTTTAGACCAATTTAAAATAAGCTAATCCTTGTACACTTACATTTACAGATTTCTAGTTAGAGACAATCATTAGATTTACTCATGGTATACAATACTTTTTTTTACAAATAACTTAATAATTATAATGTAATGCCACACTGTTCACTCATATCTCACTATCAGTCACTGCATGCGCTATATAGACATTATTTCATAACACTTCACTCAATACACACACAAACGCACACACAATGGTGATCTCTGGGCCATTTTCTGTACCACAACTCCCCATTTGCTATCCTGAAAACCTGAGTCAGCATCCCTCTATAATGAGTGAGATGTTGAGCTCAGAAAGAGGAAGAGGTGTTAGTGTTGTGCAATCTATAGCAGATATAGCATAACAGATACTTTTTAGCTGCATTTTTGAATAAGTGTATTTTTGGAATTTCTTTTATCTGCTTTGGTAATTTATTGTACAGTTTTATTCCTTCATAGAAAATTCTGTTTTGAGTTTTATGTTTATTTTTTTCTTGGCAAATGTAAGTTGAGTCTAGCTCTTGCTCCATGCTCATGGACAGAACTGTTTGTTCAGTAATGACCAATGTTATTTTTGATGTGCTCAACTGACCGGTAAATATATTCGCATGGAGCAGTTAAAATCCCCAGTGTATTGAACAGATCTTTACAATGAGCTCCACTACCATTTTTGGTTATGATTCTTATGGCTGTGTTCTGGAGTTTGAAAACTGTGTTCATATTTTGTGTATTTGTTCCCCGAAAAAGAAAGCCATAGCTAAGAATTGAGTGTACATATGAAGAGTATGTAACTGAAAGACACTGCATGTTACATAGTGATGACAGGATTCTAAGGGCATAACATTCTGTTTGCAAATATCTTTGTGTGTTCACACAACTTCAACTGAGAATCAATATTCATTCCTAGAAATTTTGCATTTGTTAAGCAATAGAGGTGCCATCTGCATTTAATTTAACATTGTCATTTTCCCCTCTTCAAACTGAAATTCATGGCATTAGTTTTCTTTATGTTCACTGTCACTTTATTGCTTATTGACCAGTTGTAAACTTCCTTGAGAGCTTCATTTGGTTTCTCTGCAAGGAGTTCTATTGTTTTCTCAATGACTATAATATTGCTGTCATCAGCGAAGAGAATTTTTCACCATGAGTAACACTATTGGGAAAGCCATTGATGTATATCAGGAATAGTATTGGTCCTAAGATGCTTCCTTGCGGAACCGCTATATTAACGTATTTTGGTTCTGATAAGTATTTTACTAAATGTTTATATCTTTTTGAAGTATGTGTTATCTCTACTCTTTGTACCCTGTCTGCTAAGTATGATAGAAACCAGTCATTAGCTACCCCTCTTATTCCTAATACTTCTTATTTATTTAATAGAATCTTGTGGTCAACTGTAACAAAGGTCTTAGAAAGATCCAAAAATATGCCTGTGACACACTCATCTTTGTCAAGAGCATCAAGTACAACCTTTGTGAATTCTACTATGGCTGACCCAGTGTTTTTGCCACTTTGGAAACCAAACTGTGATTCGCTTCAAATGTTGTATTTATTCAGATAATTCATTAATGTGTCTTTCATAATTGATTCTATTATTTTTGAGAATGGTGACAGCAGGGAAATGGCCCAGTAATTTTCTATATCTTCTGCATTACCTTTCTTAAGCAAAGTATTATGTTAATGGTGTTTTTGCCTGTTTTAGAGGCAATGAATGTTAGAGCTGGAAGAACTGAAACATTAGATTTTCGCCATATGGAATATTCCAATTCACCTTAAGTCTTCACGTTTGAAGCAACGGCAGGATACCCGTCAGAAAAGCTGACAACAAGAAGCCAGGTCTCTCTTCTGGCGTGTGTGCCAATGACAAAGACTTCAATAACAATATTGTATAACAAAGATACGTTGCCAACTCAACCGCTGGAGAGCCTCTAAGGCTGTGAATTGCGTCTGGTGAATACACTTTCAAGGTTTTGGTCCGATTAAGAAAGTAAAACACAAATAACTGTCGCAGTTATTGATTTATGACGTTTCGTTTGTACTCAGTGCATCGATGTATTACAAGTAATTACAATCGAGTCCGTAAATCTAGTTACAGAAATGCAAATAAAACTCATTGACATATAATGAGGATTTTCCGGCCGTTGCCAGCCACAACTTTGAGACGAAGCTATAGTCACTTCCGAGGTCACTCACAGAACTCATCAGCAGGTATCCTTCCTGGTAGTATAACTGAAACTTGGCAACAACGCAGAATATGTATAGCAACACTGTGACCAACGAGTTACTTCCTTGATGGCACAGAACTACCCTGCTAAATTCACTTGATACTATTGTGTCATTTCAGTTGAATAATGTGAGTGACTTTCTCTTGATATGTGATATAAGGATATTAGCTAATGCTTCTGAGTCCACGGAAGTCGTTCCACAAGGGAAATACAACTACTCTCGTCCCTTATGTGCGATTTATCTATCACAGCGGCTACTGAGCCATCAGTAAGACACGTCTGCCGCATCTCTTTGCAAGCTCCGAGGCGTCGGCACGGTAGCTCAGCGTGTTCGGTCAGAGAGCTGCTTGGCCTCTGTAATAAGAAAACCGAGTGGAAGGATCAACAAACGAACTTTAACGGATGTCATGTGACGTCCACAACGACCGAACACAACGATCAACTACGGACAAAACGAAGAAGGAAAAAAAAAAGAGGTAATGTGCTTGCCTTCCACATGCAAGCTGTTTTCGTTCGCCTTTCGAGACTCGCTGAGAGCCAAATTTTTAATTCCTTTGTACCGGAGCTACAAGTATGCAGATAGAAACTCAGTTAGGGAATCGAAAGACAACGTTCGAACAAAATTCGTTTTGCTATTATCAGTACCCTGTAATATCAGAAGGAAAACGTTATGGTACTGCAAAATTCATAATGCCACTTTTGTTTCCTGCCGACATATTTTTTGTTGTGAATACATAATTTTATCTATGAACTGCCACATTTTCATAATACTTGAGTAGGTTACAGGACATGAAGTAAATACAGACCTTTTTGAAGGCAAAAGTTGGTAATATCCTACTACTTCATGTTAAAATAGGCACAATCGTCTTACAGACACTTGATGCTTTATTAAGATAGACTGCCGTCGTGATATTTCTCTAGTAAGTACAGTGAATATTTCAATTGCGTTTTCCATTAGTTTATTAAACACAATAGTAGTCATCAATGAGGAATTAATCACCAACAGTATATTCTTTCACAATATTTAAAACAATCTGACAATGCTAACGTAGTTTACAAATTTTACGCCTGTAGAAATCTACTGGCTCTAACGATGTCATTAAAACAGTGTAGTTTGAAGAGCATTTTCGTCTAGAAATGAATTGCTTTCACGGTTGATCGATCAAAATTTTACGAGTATACGATCAGAGGGATAAGTGCCTGAGAGATGACATCCCTATCAATCTCCGTGATAGTTTTGTTTCTCAAATCAACAGAGTGCATAATCATGCAGTAGCACACGTGATGCAATTTTGTCGGTCGATTTTCTTACACTGCAACCGAAAAGTGTGTCAATTGTTGGCAACATCAGTTGTGACAGACACACCCTTGGGTAAGAATTCGTAGTGCAAAACACACTAATGGAGCTATCAGATATAAAAATATTATCTTCACACTACTCTTTGCTCGAGTTTACTTCTTTTGGTAGGGCTCAGCTTTCATTTCTCCGTAGGAAGTTAACGATAAAGACAGCATAACTCGTCACTAGTAACAGTACTGCATAGGAGTGCTCAATGAGTGACCTGATGACATTCAACCAAACTGCAATATTAGTCCGTTGATTTTTCTTGTTTCGAATCAGAACATGCAGTGCTCCTACACCAGACTTCTGAATTTGCCTGTTGAATGCAAATGTCGCATGATGATTAAATGGTAATCCATCACTTACATCAGTAGTCGAGACTTCCTTAATGTGGAAAATCATTCATGCCAGAACGATCTCTGTTGTAACAAGAGTAATTTTTCTGGCGACGTTTCCCAAAAGCACTCGCTCCACACACAGTTGAAATCTTTCGAGCTGCCTCCTTTGCATTCACCCCTCTATTATACGAAAAGTAAATATTGTGTTGCAGATGTTACCCCTTTTCCACTTGCGACCCAATTTAACAACACTTAACCGTAGTTCATGATTTTTAAGTATGCAAAATCCAGTGCTTAACTGCAAGATGATAACTAGAAATTCAAATTCGAAAATGACAGTTGATAGTACACCGGCAGCGTCGCGCCGCGATCACCTGGGCCGCGCCCGATTTCAAGCGGCGGGTGGCATCTGGCCAGTGGCCGGTAACTGCTGCAGCGCAAGCAAACGCTGTTCTGATCACGACGCAGCCACGAGCTGCCTTGCGTAACTATTTCTGGAAGTATTTGTTATTATTGGTGGGTAGAATGTGAAGCGAATCATCTCCGATGTTCAATCAGACTCATAACTAACGACGAGCGTCGAAATGTGGTGGGAAAATAAGTGCAGTTGGACGCAAACACGCGACTAAAGTATAGAAAGCATACCGATTACCACTAGACGACGGGCTCAGATACCACAACAGTATCTCGGAAGTAGACAACACCTCCTCCTGACGCTTCCGTATCGTACAGTGTTACCAGATTGTGCAGATGGCCGCGGACTTAGCGTTGTCAGAGGCGGTCTGTTTTATTGGCCACCTTAGGTGAACGACTCTGACTTAGTCTCTGTGGCGGCCGGGCGGCGGTCAGTTTTTCTGTGTAACACTGTACCTCGTCCACGGGCGGAATGGCAACGCATTTGCAACGCAGCCTGCTCTAATAATTGTGATGCGTGTCTTGTACTACTCTCGCCGTGTTGCGTGTTCTTTTGTTGTTATAATTTCCGCCAAGCTGGTTGAAGTGGAGATGCATCCGTGTTCATACCAATCAAGGTTTGCCACAGTATTCCAGCAAAATTCCTGTGGAAATGGTTTGGGAGGCTGTAGGAAAAGAACTTGATGCGAGTGGTAAGTACGTTGTTCGTTACTTCAGTAGTGTCATTATAAATATGAAATCGTGGAAAATGCCTCTAGATACAGTTTTGTTCAGTATCGTCTGATTTTTTTTTAATTTATTGTGAACAATTTTTATTAGAGCAACAACAAACCTGTCATACGCTTGCAGATTTATCTTGGAAGTTGGGATTATTTTGGATGCCTGCTACAAGTATATTTAGAGTTCCTGTCTTCATATAGATCCCTGGAGATGTATTGTAACACGAAATATTTGTTTTCAAGTATTCAGGAACGTGCAAAATGGTGCTGTTGCCTACTGGGCCAGCACCGTATTTGGCATGGAATCCATTATACATGTCAGGGATTTTGGTAGTCAGTGACTCGCTAAGTCTTTGGAAGAAACTATCTGGAATGCTATTTAACAGATTCAAAGGCGGTGTACGAGGGAGGTTTGAAAATTTCTCGGAACGGAATAGGAAAAAAGTACTTACATCACTGAAACTTCTTTTATTTATCAATGCAGTTTCCTTGTAGATTAATGCACTCGTTCCAACGATGTTCCAGTGTCTTGATCCCATCTCGAATATGAGTTTCCTCCAGGCCTGCAAAATAGTTGTCAACTCCAGCTATCAATTCTTCTTTAGAAGTGAATCTTCGTCCCCCAAGAAAAATTTTTGTTCTGGGAAGAGATAGAAGTCTGACGGGGCCATATCAGGTGAATAACTTGATGCGAGTGGTAAGTACGTTGTTCGTTACTTCAGTAGTATCATTATAAATATGAAATCGTGGGAAATGCCTCTAGATACAGTTTCGTTCAGTATCGTCTGATTTTTTTTTTTTAATTTATTGTGAACAATTTTTATTAGAGAAACAGCAAACCTGTCATACGCTTGCAGATTTATCTTGGAAGTTGGGATTATTTTGGATGGCTGCTACAAGTATATTTAGAGTTCATACCTTAGTTCGTGTAATTTTGCCATGGCACCGGCACATGTGTGTGGGCGCACGTCAAGAGTCGCTTTTCATTTCTAATTCTTCAATTAAAATGTGATATAACCCTTTAAGATGACATCTGGCAAGCGTGAGTAGTTTCACACACTTTCAATCGGCGATCCTCAATGACCATTTTGTGCACTTTTGCAATGATTTCTGGAGTTGTGAGATATCTTGGCCGACCAAATTTAAATTCATTTGTCCACTTGGCAACAGTTGAATATAAAGGAACAGAGTCCCCCAGTGTATTCTGGAAATCGGCATGAATGTCCTTTGCTTTCACACTTTTCTTTACAAAGAACTTAATCACTGCTCGAATCTCGATTTTTTTTCGATCTTTGCAAATCATCACGCGGTATCAACTACCGTACATAGCCACGTCCCCGCCATAGCTCTCTTCCAAGAGCACTGACGTAGCATGTGTTTACAGACAACAGTCCAATGAATATCACGTGAACAACTCGTTGTGCTAGCGCTGACCTCTCGTGGTGATTCCGAGAACTTTTTAAACCACCTCGTATTTGCGTATTTGCTTGTATTGTCGCTTGTATAGTGGCGAGTTTACTGAAAGATTTTCTGTAATATTTTATCACTGTATGTCACAATATGTAAACTACATCTCACCTATTTTAAAGAAAGCCCATCGCGATGCCGAAGTTTTTACAATGTGCGGTGACTTTCCATTTGTCATTGTTAGCAAGCGAGCTTTCTTAGTTTGTGTGGGTGTGTTCTTTTAATTGATATATATAGACATACAGTGGCCAAATAAATAATTATTTGATATCGAAATAACTAGTACATAAAAATACAGTGTTTAGTTAACAGTCTGATGGAAACGACGATGTCACCTGACACTGACGTTATTTGAGATGTTCAGCTGTAACTATGGAATAGTGGGGGCTGCAGAAGAAAACTACCACTGTATTTATACGTGTAATTCATAATAAAGCCAGCTTACCTGACAACTTTATACTGCATCAAATTAGTAAGAAAATTTTTCCCACTAAGCAATAAACTAATTTCACATTAAATCGATAGTTACGTCAAGAAATACAAAAACGCGTTTCCTCTTACAAAAGAAATGTGCTTGGTATTCTAGAACACAAGGAATGGATCGCAGCGATCCGTCGTTTGCGATATCGCCTGCAATCAGTCGCTTGTCTCGACCCCGCAACACGGGACCCATATGCTAAAAAATTTCAGCGAGTATTAATTTACATGTTCTGACCAAATGTATTATACATCTGTACTCAAGTCCCTTGCATTTCATGGAATATAACAAGAGTTATGGTAATCAGCCAGTGGCATCCGCAGAGGGGAGCCAGAGGGACTAACAGGTCCTAATGAGAATTCATTTAGTTAAAGATATGAAAATCGTCCGGTAACCACAGTGCCCAAATTTTTATGACATATAGTACTTGGACAATCAGCACTAAAATGGCCTAAAGATATCAATAATATGACGTACAAATGATGTACATCATATGTAAAGTGAGTTATAAAATGAACTTTATAGAAGCCTGGAACTGAAACTGCAAAATAAAGTTAATTAATGTAAAATCTCTTATGTTTTTGTTAACGAAATCTTATCCTTTGAAAACGAACGAAAACTTTTTTATACCCATCTTAGAGCTATTCAGTGTGTGACAGCATATAGAGGGTCTCAAACGTGAGGAAACATCTATTGTCTGACAACATGTGCTTGTACCTAAAGAAAATATTTACCAATTGCTGAAATAACTGGTGTGTGCTCTTTGACATTTTCCTTTAGTTTCGGTACACGAATATCGATGTTTCACAGTCAGACATTTCACTTG
Source organism: Schistocerca nitens (assembly GCF_023898315.1). NCBI lineage: Eukaryota > Metazoa > Arthropoda > Insecta > Orthoptera > Acrididae > Schistocerca > Schistocerca nitens. Next base: position 529,850,779 of record NC_064614.1, on the reverse strand, counting down.
GTAAAAGATGTATCTACGTATCTGCCCCGGGCGGCAATTCCAGAGGGCGCCAAATTCATATTCTTCAAGAATAAAACCTTGTTTCACAAAGCGCATAGCATCGAGTGCACGTTGGTCTGTTGATTGTTTATATGATTTTGAAACGCATCACTGTTGATTTTTGAACATTTTTGAACACTCCTAAATTGATTTCTGAACGAATCATAAGTTGATTTTTGTATGCGTGCATAATGTACATGATTCTCTGCCAGGGGAATCCCTGTCGCATCTAGAAATAAAAAAAATTTCCCACAGACAGAAGGGGATGGGTCTACACGAGACGAGCTTAATAAACCCGAAAGGGTAAATGCCAATCGCTGCTTGTTTATTTGGTTGACTGGGTGTGCGGATGATCAGCGTTATTATAATTATTAGCGAAATCCATAGATTCAGACGACCAGAGTGAAAAGAAACAACCAACGGGAATAACAGTTGAGAAAGATTACATATTATCTTCTCAGTACATCCGAGAAGTTGAAATTTTGACAGAAAATGTTTGCCAGATTGCTAGACTACTGAGATTCAATTGTACAGTCCCTGATTAGCAGCCGCTTAATGTCCTATTCTCGGAGTAGCGCGGAAAACGCCTAACCGGAAAATGAATGCGGTATAACTAAACCGGTGATTCTGGCCGGGTTAGTGAAGTTAACCAGGGAATAAGTTTTAACAATGACAGGAATAGTTACAGAATTGGTGACGACAATATTGTTTGTTAGAACGAGGAAGGTGAAGGAACGGGGACATAAATTCTATGGAAGATATGACGGTTCCAAATTTATGTAAAAATTTCGCCCTACTACTTTTCGATCTCATGCTTGAGAAACTGGAGCACATTAATGAAATATGAAACTATTGCTTAAGACAAAACTTTTTGCTCGTAGTAGGCCTAATGGGCGTTTGATATTGGTATTTTGTGAATTATATTATGTCGTGTTATTTATGTAAATGAGGTACACAAAAATTAGTGATACCTTAACATCGATTAATTGCTAGTACCTGCACTATCGTCATTATCGATAGTTTGGTTTAAGGGGGCATTGCACGTGAAATACATTGAAATTTGACGTTCTCTGTTTTCTACACCATAATGTATTATGGACTTTCCTGAACATTTTGGTATATAATACATTAAAATCAGACAATTGTGAGACCTTCAAATAATATTTTGAATACTGACGTGCGACTGTTAAATTTCGCGGCTACGCATATACTGCCACAGTTGAGCAGTCATATCTTGGGAATTATGCAGTCTAGAAGGCTGTGAATTGCTTTGTTTTGTGCCTACTACTACGTCTCAGATGTCGGTATTACGAATAAACAAATCAGTCCTTTCTTTCTGGCACTAGTTTTCGTTGAAAGTAGCGTGATTATCGGCTATTTTTGTAGTAAGCTAACTTCTATTGCTTGTTATAGTAAATAAAATGACTAAGCGTAAAGGTAACTTGAAGAAACGCAAATTTGCGAGTAACAGATATGTGAGACCTGCATTTTCTTCTGAGGTACTTGAAAACACGTGTGCTAGCAGCTAAGGGAACCACGATAATGTTTCTGAAGTGGCCACGCCCCCTAGTGCATCGAAAAGAAAGTAACTTTAGAAACGGGTGACAGTGGTGAAAGTAATGATATTATGGACAACGTCATTATTGATCTGCAAATCCATGCAGAAGTTCTTTCTGAAATTGTCTCTTGTTGTCTTTGTGGTGGTGAAGTTAAACTTCAAAATATTGGAGCTAGAATAGATCTTGTGGCTAAATTAGTTATTAAATGTCAGAAGTGCAAAAACGAAAAAGCATTTCATACATCAAAGTGTTCAAGTAACGAATTGTATGAAACTAATGTGAGACTGTTCTACGGCCTTAGATGCATTGGTAAAGGTGCAAGAGCTGGTAATGTCTGCACTGTGTTGAATTTGCCAGAACCACCTTCTAGGTATACTATTGGAATTTGCGCAGCTGAATAAGTATTAAGGAGAAAAAAAGGACATTTTACTAATAACTATATTTGCACATTCAAGAGCAAAAAAATTTACAGCGAACACAACAGAATAATTAGCGCACACAAAGAGTGTTAGACAATGCCAAAGAGGTCTATTTTACACAGTGCACTTTGCGCCGACACGCACGAAATATATTGTTCACACAATTACAACACCCCTCCTTGAACTTATATTTTGTGTGTTGCTTCCACAAGATAAACCAAATAGTCCCACAATCTATTCAAACTTCTCCCTTTCCAAGGGTTTGGTCAGAAGGTCAGCTAACATGTCTTCTGTGCGCAGATAGTCCACGGCAATGTTCTGTCGCTCTATGTGGTCCGTAATGAAATGGTGCCGTATATCAATATGGTTTGTCCTAGCACTAGTAACATCATTTTTAGCTAGGTTTATGGCTCCCTTATTGTCACAGAAGATGGTTGTAGGTTCCTCAATTAAATTGGGTTCTATTTCACTTATTAATGTTCGTAACCATAATGCTTCCTGTGTGGTGTAAGATAGTGCCATATACTCGGCCTCTACGGTGCTCAATTCAACAGTTTTTTGCTTTTGACAGGACCATGATGTGAGGCCCCCCAGTAATTTAAAACAGCAGCCAGTGGTGGAGTATCTGTCTCCCAATTCACTCCCCCAGTCCGCATCGCTATATCCCTCTAGTTTTGTGTTACCATCTCTATGGTATTTTAACTCATAGTTTGAGGTTCCTCTTAGGTATCGGAATATCCTCTTTACAGCTTTACAGTGCTTTTCCTTTGGGTCTCTGCAATATCTGCTCACTGCATTGGTGGCAAAAGCAATGTCGGGTCGTGACGTTTGAGACAAATATAACAGACTCCCTACTGCTTCTAAATAAGGAACATTCTTGTCACATTCCACATCAGTCTCATTTACACTTAACTTCACTCCTACTTCCATTGGAGTACTTATGGGTTTGCAATCACTCATGCCAAATTTCTTTAATATTTTTTTCCGTGTATGATGATTGACTTATGCTCAATTCTTGTCTTTCTTCATCCTTAGTAATCTGCATACCTAAATAACGTTTGACTTCTCCCAAACCATGCACCTTAAACTTGGTTTGCAGCTGTTTCTTGAAAATTCTCATTTGGCCTTCACTTTCAGTCAGGATAAAGAAATCGTCCACCCATATCGCCATTATTATTATTTCTTCTTTTCTCCCTTTATAGTAAATGCTGGGATCTGCCTTGGATTGCTTAATATTCATATTTATTAGAGTTTCATGTAGACATCGATTCCAGCAACGTCCACTTTGTTTAAGTCCATAAATAGTTTTTCTCAAACGCCAAATCTTTTTACTTTCTGGTCTGGTTTTTATGGCTTCCCTTGGTGGAATGACATACATCTCCTCCTCCAATTTCCCATTTAAATATGCCGTTTTAACATCCATATGATGAATTATTAAATTTCGTTTTACTGCCAAGGCTAAAAGATATCTCAATGATGCATACTTGACGACAGGTGAAAAAGTTTCTTCGTAATCTAACCCTTGTTTTTGTGAATATCCTTTTACCACAAGTCTTGCTTTGTATTTTGGTGATGAGCTTTCAGCTTTCTTCAAATTGAATACCCATCTTGCCTGCAGTGGTTTCTTATCTCCTGGCATATCTACCCATTCAAAGGTTTCGTTCTGATATAAAGATTCTAATTCTCTCTTCATCGCTTCTTTCCATTCTTGAGAGTCTGGGCCCATAACCTATTGGAATTTGCGCAGCTGAATAAGTATTAAGGAGAAAAAAAGGACATTTTACTAATAACTATATTTGCACATTCAAGAACAAAAAAAAATTACAGCGAACACAACAGAATAATTAGCGCACACTAAGAGTGTTAGACAATGCCAAAGAGGTCTATTTTACACAGTGCACTTTGCGCCGACACACACAAAATATATTGTTCACACAATTCCAACATATACGAAATGTGTAACAGCAATTGGGGACTGTAAATGCTGTGGCCAAAGATTCAACACGTTGCTGCTACATCAGAAGCTGTTGAACAAAGCGAGGGTGACACAGACATCAGCTTTGTTGTGGATGGATCCTGGCAAAAGCGTGGGTTTAGTTCTAAAAATGGTTTTACATCTGCAATAAGTATTGACCATGGAAAAGTTTTGGATTTTCAAGTTCTCAGTAAGTACTGCTAAGGTTGTACAGTGAATCAGAAGAACAGATTACTTCATAAGCAGCAGTGTATAAAAAATTATGATGGGACAAGTGGAGGAATGGAGGTAAAAGGAGCAGTTAACATTTTCCAGCGTTTGCAGAGGAGAGAGGAGTCAGATATGTGAATTACTTTAGTGACGTAGACAGCAAGGCTTTCATTGCAGTACAAAACAGAAAGCCATATGATGTTCCTACACAAAAACTTGAGTGTGTAGGACATGTCAAGAAAAGGATGGGAACACGTCTGCATAACCTAAAAACCAAGCTGGGTAACACAAAACTATCTGATGACAAGACAATAACATGTGCTGGAAGACTAACAGACAAAGTAGTCGATGAAGTACAGGAATATTATGGGAAGGCCATTAGAGATAACTGTTACAATTTAGAGAAGATGAAAAGAGCTGTGTGGAGCACTTTCTTTCATCGAATATCAACTGATGAATAGCCATGTCATGCTTTGTGCCCACCTCCACCAAACACTGGGTGTAAATATAGGTAAGCTGAATTTTCTGGCGCCCTGCATGAATTTACACATAAACATTCTCTTCTTTTGGCAGTAATGGAGGCAATCAGACCTATTTACAGAGATTTGGTAAATCCTGAGCTACTAAAGAAGTGTTTACATGGGAAGACCCAGGATGTGAATGAGTCCTTCAATAATGTTGTGTGGTGCCGTGTAACTAAAAATGTATTTGTTGGCCTTATGACTCTAATGTTAGCAGTGTCTGAAGCTGCAATAACTTTTAATGGTGGGAACTATGAAAGACTTGCGGTTCTGGAGAAGTTAGGGGTAAGATTTGGACAGAACACAGCTAAAGGACTGCGGGAACTGAATGAGCTTCGTGTGGGTGAAGCAGAGTTAGCTGCTCAGCAAATGACAAAAGAAGCAAGGAAGAAAATAAGGCAAGCACTGGAAGTTTTAAACCTGTAGCGACCGCTACTCACGTCGACTGCTGTGTCCGCACACGTTAGTTCCGTTCGCGCCATCCATACATATTGTTGTGTCGCAAATTCAGTGACTGCACGGCAACAAATGAGTGGCGTAAACCGCCAAGTTTGAATCCGCCGCTTGGAGCACTGAATAATGATGTTGCCTACTCCTTGGAGTTATAACTTTTGTTTTTATTTTTATTCTGTGCCTACGTTACTGCTCTGTTGTTTACAAGTTACATATAGCAGCTATGCTTTTTCTGTAATACCAAGTAATAAACCGTTCAAGTATATTCTCAGCGCATGTTTGAATATTTATTAAGTACACGACGAAAATATACCCCTCAGTGGTGAGCCCGACGTGATCGGCGCTGATAAAACCGGTTCCGCGACAAAACTGATTACAGAATGGAATCGCCTGCAGTATCGAGACTGTTCGCCTCCCACCGTTTTGACCACATAATCCAGTTCTATGGTTCGCTCAGGTTGAGGCCAGCTTTTGCTATGCCGGAATTACAGCGGATACTACTAAGTCTGCATTAATAGTGAGTCAGCTCGAGCAATGCTACGCTTCCGAAGTTCAACATATAATCACGGCGCCATCGACAGAGAATTCATACGAAAGATTAAAGACTGAGCTTATTCGTGGAGTTGCAGCATTGCAGGAAGCCCGTATCAGACAAGTGCTGACTCAGGATGATATAGAATAAAATGTTCTCGGGTTTCCTACCGCATCAATTGCTTAAAACTACACGAGCTTTCGGCCGAACACTCCTTGGCTATTGTCAAGTGATTTGACTGCCAATGGGCTGTTGATGCGCCATTATATACGCTAGCTGCCGGCTGTGCCGTCACTGGTGCCCGTGACATTGCCATATATGGAAATGATATGAGTCGGCGTTCGATGTGCTCTCTTCAAACGCGCGATCGCTGGATCCCACGCAGCGCTGAGCTGCAAGGCACCGTCTCTATTCAGAGTGTTTGCCGTAATTTTTATTTCAATAGTTTCCTTTATTAAACTCTCCCAGAAGCCGTTAGTGCGAGCCACGACAGAGGTATCGTCAAATTTTATGTGGTGACCGTTTTCTAACGCATGCTCAGCTAACGCAGATTTCTCTGGATAAAGTAGGGGATAATACCTCTCATGTTCTTTCCTGCGTTATTCCACAGTGCGTACTGTTTGTCCGATGTACTTCTGGCCACACTCACAAGGTATTTCGTAGACTCCAGGTGTTTTGAGACCTACTGCGTCTTTAACTGGTCTCAGTAATTGACGGTTATTCGTTGGAGGCCTGAAGATTGATTTGATCTTGTGTCTTTTCAATAGGCGGCTTATCTTGCGACGTCATATTATGGCCCCCGTTGTCCCATGCAACATTTGTCTCACAAACTTCAGCTACTATCATACTTTCGGAGTTATTCTAGGTGGCACTAGTTAGTGACTCACCTTGTATATCAAACTCTTCAGAAAGATGTGCGCTACAATATGAACATATTTTTGAAAAACCGATTTTTTAAAATTTTTGCCCCAGTTCGTAAATATCATAGATTCGGGGCTGCTATCAGGTGGCACAGTTACCCCTTCCGGTTCTCCCTCACCTTTAGATTGAAAATCACCGTAATCACTTTCGCTACCACTATCTACTCCATCTAAACTTACTATTATTTTATCATTTTCATCATCGAATGTATTCTCGCTTAATTTTTTAACGTGTTTACATAACATAACCCAATCTTTTTTGTCACTGAATTAAATTTCTCCTCGCACAAATTTTCCACATATGTTACGTTGACGGAAAGCTACTCAACCTTTTACAATAGATCAAATATTCCCTGCTGGATTTGATTGCGGATGGTAAGGAGGAAGGCGTAAAGTAACGTGAGCAGCATTTCTTAGAATCTTGTCGCCAGAATACTCGACAGTCCTTGGCTTGGTACTTCGAACAAGTTCATATAGGAGATGTTCAAGCATGTCATCCCAGAATGGGATACGTTCCTTTGTTAGCCACTTTTTGTTCAAATGCGTGTGAATTCTTAAGGGACCAAACTGCTGAGGTCATCGGTCCCTACAGTTGCACACTACTTAAAGTAACTTATGCTATGAACAACACACACAACTATGCCCCAGGGAGGACTCGAACCTCCGGCGGGAGGGGCCGCACAGTCCGTGACATGGCGCCTCAAACCGCGCGGCCACTTTGCGAGGCTAGCCACTTTTTGAAGTCGTCTTTGGTAGGATTAGACGTTAGAGCTTTGTTTATTTTAACGTTGTGTATTTTAACGTAGCGATATAGGGCATTGTTGAGAATTAGTACAGAGTTAGATTTTAAATTGGAAATCACATTTTTTGTTAACTACTTTTCATAATTTTGTTGGTTCATGTTGTGGTAATCTGCCATTGCTTGATTTTACTTCTAGATGATAACCGCATTAGGACTAAACTCATTTTTCACCGCCTGCATGAGTTATTAACAGGCGTTGCCCTTTCGATACCAATTTGTGGAGACCGTGAGTTGCATTGTCACTACAATGATTTACTACTTATGTGCGATGACAAAATGGAAATTTCTTTAATACAATCTACACTAGTGACCAGTGTTACTACCTTGAAAGTCTACAGCTTCTTTCAACTTCTGTTTAATTCTTTCCACTGTAGGTATTCCTTTTTGGGTCAGATAAAAATAGCAAACAAATCTCCTACCAACGACCTCATCAAAATTATCAATGTCTTAACACAGGCAAGTGTATTAGCGCAGTGGCCACACGGCAGGTGCATTGTAACAACGGTCGCGAAGCTTTTAGGTACCTGGCGCGAACTGCATGTGCACTGTTCGTTCTTGCCAACATTAAAAAAATGAATTGTGTGTCATAAACGGACACAAATATATGAAAAATGAAGTAAAATCTTAAAAATTACATCTAAAAACAAGACTGCAGCGGACCATGCGATGTCGACCGGGCGCCGTGTCATCGTCGGCCAGGTGGCGTGATGCGGATGCCGTATGGAGGGGTTTGGGGTCAAAACATCGCTCCCCTGGCCGAGCCAGCTTTTCAGAACCAGGAGCCGCTACGCCTCATCCAAGTAGCTCATTACTTGGCGTCACGAGGCTGAATGCACCCCGTTCCAGTCCTATCACCGAAGAAAAATCTCTGGAAACACCGTGAATTGACGCAGGTTTTCCACATGTCAGAGGCATTGACCAGTTGGCTACGGAGGTTGACCAATAGTGTCATCATCCTTGAAGAATTAGATACTGTACGGTACCTACATGGCGAAAAATGGAAAACTAAATGTACATTTCTATGACAGAGTGACTATTCTCCACAGACAAGATCGGTAATGCACGCCTATGCGATGGTGCTCGATTCGGAGGTAAGGTGGCACGAATCCTAGTGGTGGGAAATTTTCGCTGCCGGCAAGGGTAAAACAGGTGGTGACATAAAGTTTCTGACTACTCTGCGCCATTGTACTGGATTAAAATGCAAACCTATGCACAGTGTCTCATAAAGTGAATGCATTTGACACTGTTGGTGACCCGTCCGTCGTATGGGGATGTTACGCCCGGGAAGGGGGGCGGTGGGGCTTGACGGTATTCGAGCAGAGTACGCTACGCATCGGCACCGGGTTTCACCTTTACCCTTAAAAATGGTTCAAATGGCTCTAAGCACTATGGGACTTAACATCTAAGGTAATCAGTCCCCTAGACTTAGAACTACTTAAACCTAGCTAACATAAGGACATCACACACATCCATGGCCGAGGCAGGATTCGAACCTGCGACCGTAGCAGCAGCGCGGTTCCGGACTGAAGCGCCTAAAACCGCTCGGCGACAGTGGACGGCCCTTTACCCTTCCTTTCGTCCATAACCACACAAACCCAATACTACTCAATAGAGGTATACATCACAGTCACCCACACAACAAGGAAACATTCTTGACATTTCATAACAAGCTGAAGGAAGGCAACAGCTAACCACTTCCACTAGGACCTTGCCCAGGACGGCGATGCAGGATTTCTGCATCTGCTCCCCTGTGCTCATTTCGTAAGTATGGCACTACTTTGATAGCCAGACTAATTGGGATTGTGGTACTTGTGAAAAATGTGTAGCTCATAAGAAAAGATAAATTACATTCAACGAAATTGGGCTTTACTAATAAGCTGTAGAGGCACACATCAACACAAATCAATAACAAGTTGTCAGCTGATTTGTTCGGCGAAACTGTCAAAATGGTTCAAATGGCTCTGAGCACTATGGGACTTAACATATGAGGTCATCAGTCCCCTAGAACTTAGAACTACTTAAACCTAATTAACCTAAGGACATCACACACATCCATGCCCCAGGCAGGATTCGAACCTGCGACCGTGACGGTCGCGTGGCTCCAGACTGAAGCGCCCAGAACCGCTCGACCACACCGGCCGCCCGAAACTGTCAAAAGAGTCCGAGCGGTTGTAGGCGCTTCAGTCTGGAACCGCGCGACCGCTACGGTCGCAGGTTCGAATCCTGCCTCGGGCATGGATGTGTGTGATGTCCTTAGGTTAGTTAGGTTTAAGTAGTTCTAAGTCCTAGGGGACTGATGACCTCAGCTGATAAGTCCCATAGTGCTCAGAGCCATTTTTTTGTCAAAAGAGTTCGCCTGCTAGCCGCGGGAGCGCGGTAATTAAATTTCTCTTTGCTGCAGTGCAACGGTCTATGACTGCTACAGCGCTCTATGACTGCTTTGTTCCTACAAAAGCGTTACTTAGTTACCGATCAAGCTTGAGCGATACACCTGCCTTTGTAACAAATGTACTTGTCTTGTTTAATTATATGTTTGGATTGTTCTGCATGTGCAACAGCGATCTGTTTTAGTCTAAATAAAATGTTGTTCCTGACATACCAAAATTAATATTTCGTATCTGTACCTGGCTGAGTTATGAGCACTTCATATTCTGTTCGGATGTCTATCAGCTAGTATCGTGACAGTGGTGATACCGACGTGATACAGCCAGTGAGAAAAGCGTGATGCAGCGAAATTACGACTGATTTTTCAAAAGTGAATAGTTTTTCGAAATGGAAGACGTACCTTCTGTATCAAGGCTTGCAGTGCGACTATCCCCGTGTTGACCACAAAATCCAGCAAGATGGTTCGCTCAACTGGAGGCAAGTGTCCTCTGCACCGGTGTAACAGCAGACTACAATAAAATCCGCACTGGTGGTCAGCCAATTAGACCATCGTTGAGCCGCAGAAGTACGAGATATAATAACCTCGCCCCCCGGAGACAGGATAGTATGAGAGACTCAAGATAGAGTTGATCCGCAGAATGACAGCTTCGCAGGTAGAGCAAGTGAGGCAAGTACTTACGCAGGAAGACACTGAAGACAGAAAGCTGTCTCAGTACCGCCGACATCTGCACAGTAAAGTCTACGTGTACACCGTACCGGATACACTGTTGCGCACACAGTGTGGCAGCCGACTGCCAGCTCAAGTAAAGGCGATTATAGCATCCTAGACGGAGATGTCACTAGACGTCGTAGCAAACCTGGCAGATAGAATACAGGACGCGATCGCGCCAGCCTCATGCAGTTCAACAGTGGCGGCGTGTAGCAGCATACAGATTGGCGAGCTACTCTCTGACCAAAGGTTAGAGGACGCTTTCATGGGAGGTCCAGAAGTCATTCCTCTAAGAACTCTCCAGTTGCGGGCGGCACATTGGTACCATTGAAAATACAGAGAGACCAGACGCAGAAACGCACTTTGCCATGTGCTTTCCAAAACAGCAACGGCAATCGGTAGTAGGAGCATCCGATTGTCAATCACCGTCTCTGTGCCTCTTCATAAGTGATCGAAAGACTGGACGGAAGTTTATAGTTGACACGAGACCTGATTTATGTATTTTCCACGAACCCTGTTGCATAATTATCGACCGCCGACGTTGTGCTACCTCTCCGCGGCCAACAACTCGTCTATAGCGACCTACGGCACGCTACACACAGAACAGGATTTAGGATTACGCCGTGCCTTCACTTGAAACTTTACCATAGCGAATGTGATACAACTCGTAATCAGAGCTGGACTTCTATCACATTATAGTATTCTGCAGGACACTGCCAATGTACGTACGCTTCGTCTACAGCATCACCGGCCTACCAGCTGCTGGATTTCGACTTAGGGCATCTGTGCACTTAGCTAAACGTATCCAGTCAACAGACAGCGGAAACCCCAAGCTACTGAAGAAGTTCCAGGGTATCGCACGATCTCCAGGCGCTCCGAAATAGGTACGTCACCACTACATGAGCATCACCGTAGGCCTACCAATCTCATGTAGACTCCAAGACGCTTCTCTGCAGATCATTTGCTATTGCCAAAGTAGAGGTCAATGTAATGTTGAAGGAAGGCATCATACGCCCTTCCAGTAGTCCATGGTCGTCATCTCTATACTTAATGCCAAAAAACTGTGGCGCGTGGCGCCCAACTATATTTAGTGTGCTAGACTGCGCCGTGACTTATACACTGATTTCTGCGGCTGAAGAGGATATACCAAAGACGGCTATTATTACATCATTTGCCCTCTTTGAGCATCGGTTTACGATGTTAGGGTTACAAAATGCTCGGCAGACTTGGCAGAGTTTATAGACTCAGTGCTACAAGGATGTTTCGCATGCCCTGACGACATCCCCGCTTTTTCATCTACGCCACAGGGATGGCAACAGCATTTAGACGATATCTTTAGACGCGTGAACAAATACGGGGTTGTGTTAAACAATGCCCAGTGTGTTTCTAGGCAGCCAGAGATCAGTTTCTTAGGCCGCCTGATCTCACCAGCCGGATTGTTGCGGCTTCTGCAAAAAATAATACAAGTAATATTGAATATTCCACGGATGGAAATTCCAAAAGGACTGCACCGCCTTCAGGAAATTCTAAATTTTAACCGACGTCATCTACTCCATTCAGCGGAGATTCAAGAACCTCTAAACTGGTGCACTGTCCGGCCCTAAAATTAAAGGGAAAACACCAGTACGCTATGAGGACTGCTTTTGAGACAGCCAAGCATAATATAGAGAACACGACACTCCTTGCATACGTCGCATTACAAATACGTCTCGCACTGATGATGAATGCAAATCAAATCGCAATCGGCGCATTTCTACAACACTACATAGACCGTGCGCGGCTGCCACTCGTGTTTTCTACTTGCACAAGCGCCCTCTGTCACAACAGAAATGGAGCACGTACGATCGTGAACTACTCGCAGTTTACGAGCCTATTAAATACTTTCATACGCATTTGGAGGTGAGAGAATTTGCAATTTACACGTACCAAAAGCCACTCGTCTACACTCAGGGAAAATAATGACAAGTGCTCAAAAATGGTTCAAATGGCTCTGAGCACTATGGGACTTAACTTCTGAGGTTCGAAATGTGTGTGAAATCTTATGGGACTTAACTGCTAAGGTCATCAAGTCCCTAAGCTTAAACACTACTTAACCTAAATTATCCTAAGGACAGACACACACACCCATGCCCGAGGGAGGACTCGAACCTCCGCCGGGACTAGCCGTACAGTCCATGACTGCAGCGCCTAAGACCGCTCGGCTAATCCCTCGCGGCGCACTTCTGAGGTCGTCAGTCCCCTACTTAAACCTAACTAACCTGAGGACATCACACACATCCATGCCCGATGCAGGATTCGAGCCTGCGACCGTAGCGGTCGCGCGGTTCAAGACTGTAGCGCCTAGAGCCGCTCGGCCACCCCGGCCGGCGACAAGTGCTAGCCACCGTAATACAATAAAGTGGAATTACTGATCAATTCAGCGCCGACCTACACCTCGTATCGGGAAATGACAATATAGTAGCTGACTGTCTATTAACAGTATAACGGATGCATGGATTTTACTCAGCTCGCCGAAGCACAAGAGTCAGACCATGAGCTTCAGGATCTTCTGACAGACAGTTCCTCCAACCTTCAGCTGAAACTGATCGACGTTCCTTCCACAAAACGTTATGCTATATTGTGAAGTCTAGAATGGGAGATCTCATCCATTCTTACCTTCCTCATTTCGTATACACGCTTTGGAGAGCCTGCACAACTTATGACATCTTGACGTCAGGTCAACAGTGAAAGTGATCGCTAACCATTTTGTAGGGCCTGGTACGCAGAGAGATTATAGAACACGGATCCGTACATGTGTTCAGTCCCAGCTTAGCGAAGTATCTCGCCATGAACACGTGGTCAACAATATCTATTAACGGAACCAACGGGTTTACCAACTCACCGGAAGCCATACCAGTACATAACATTACAGCGGAAACCCTAGCCTCCGCCTTTGTTTCGCACCAGATATCCTGGTTCAGTTGTACATTACACATCATAACAGACCGCGGTCGACAATTGGAATCTGAACGATTTGCCCCGCTGAGCAATTTCTGCAGTGCATATAAGCTACTACCCAGCAAATAATAGAATAATTGAACGCTGGCATCAGTCGTTAAGGCCGCACTAATGTGTGGCCAGCAAAACACCTGCAAACCCGACCTGGACTCTTCGCCGACTGAGCTATTTTATGGTGAAATATTACGACGTATTGGTGAGATCACTGAACCACGCGCTATCTCGATGGAGCTCACCAATCAAACAGGCTGCATTTCTCAATTGAGAGAATGGATGACGCAAATCCGACCACATCTAGCATCGAGGAGTGGAACATCAGAAACCTTTGTGCACCTTAAGTAACATAGGCGCACACACGTGATGTTACACAGAGGCGGAGAGAGGCCGGCACTTACACCTCCGTACATGGGCCCTCACTTTGTCGTTGGCAGAAGTGAAAAAAACAACAGGCATTTCAGTTAATGGCAAACGCAGCATTGTTTCAGTCGACAGGTTTAAGGCGGCCCTCGTGTTGCCCCAGACGCATGCTTAACGCACCCAGCCACAGCCTGCGCCTCGAGTACAACCTCCACTGCAAGCAGAATCTCAACCACAGCGGCGAACGTGTTCTGGGCGGCACGTACAGTTTGTGGGCGACGTTCCCGGCACGAACTGTCGACGACTCTCCGCTCTACCCGAGGGGGAGCGCGGAACGTTAAGTCCTTAGCTTATTCGTTCGGCGGAGATGTCAAAGGGATTCGCGCGTCGGCCACCAGGGGCGCCATGATTAAATTTCACTTTGCTGGAGAGCGACGCTCTATGACTGTTTTGTTCCGACAAAACTTTAACTTAGTCACCTATCAGGCTTGAGCCTTTGTGACGATTGTAGAGCCGGCCGTGGTGGCCGAGCGGTTCTAGGCGTTTCAGTCTGGAACCGCGCGACCGCTACGGTCGCAGGTTCGAATCCTGCCTCGGGCATGGATGTGTGTGATGTCCTTAGGTTAGTTAGGTTCAAGTAGTTCTAAGTTTCCAGGGGACTGACGACCTCAGATGTTAAAACATAGTGCTCAGAGCCATTTGAACCATTTTGAACGATTGTAGAGTGAAAACAGCGAACCAAGAGGGGAGCGTCGAACGGAATGAAAAATATTGGATTTAATGATACAGATAAGAGATTCACTTGATATGAAAATCAAGACATGTAGGCAAATACAGGGAGTACAGGTAGACAAATACAAAGCAACGGCCGGCCAGAGTGGCCCTAGCGGTTCTAGGCGCTACAGTCTGGAGCCGCGTGGCCGCTACGGCCGCAGGTTCGAATCCTGCCTCAGGCATGGATGTGTGATGTCCTTAGGTTAGTTAGGTTTAAGTAGTTCTAAGTTCTAGGGGACTGATGACCACAGCAGTTAAGTCCCATAGTGCTCAGAACCATTTGATCCATTCTGAACAAAGCAACGTAAATAACGCGTTAGACCATATTTTGCTGCAATACATGCCGTAACATAGTCCAGCATCAACTTCATTAGACTCATTATGTCGTCCTGAGGCAGACTGGCCCACAAATCTTGATCAGCCACTCCCAAATCACGTGCTGACTTACACAGTGTCATCTGGCGTTTCAGCTAGTCCCACACATCTTAAGTAGGGGTTGTAACGCCGGAAATGCATATCCTCGTATTTCCATCTATTGTACTATAATTTTTTTTCCTTATGTTGTTACCTGAATATATGACATTTCTGTGTCTTTGTATATTGTAATTGTTTTACTATTTGTATATATATGTATTTATGTCGATTTATAATTGGTTTGTTTTGTGAATGTTATTTGTATTTTACGCTGGGTCTGGCCTAGGGAAAACTATGCTATCGAACGAATACATCGATAGGTCGTGTGGAGAACCAAAGTGTTTAGGATCTTTGGGAGTGTGAACTCGGTCGCGTGGAGCGCGGGCAGAGAGGGTCTGGCTGGGGTAGTGCAGTGGAGCAGGTGTGTTATGTGACGCTCCCGCGAGTTGCCGTGCTTTCGGGGTTTGGCAGCATGTAATTGCGCTCGACTTGCTATGATAGTTTCTGACACGGTGTCGCGGACGGGAAGCATTAGCTGGCGCACATCAAGAGCCCGTTTCGCCTGGTGACCGTGTCGAGAAGGAGGCGCGCCAACATCCAGCTTCTGCATCAGCGTCGGCCGACAATGAGTGACTGTCGCTACCTCCTCGATTGTCGGCTTCAAACCTTCAATCAACCAACAAGGAAGACTGGAAGCACGTAAAGTTTTAGAACTGTATGGCAGACCTCAGCTTTTAAAACTGTTCAAATCACAAAATTACAGCAACGTAGCATGAACCTTGGTTGCTCATTGTCCAAATTGCATTACCAAGCAGGGTCCCTTCCTTTTCCGGAATGAACCCGAGTGTCGTTGAAATTCAAACGCCAGCATTAAAGCAATATTATTCTATTTCACTGCTTTAATTTCAAAGTTCAGTTAAGGTATTCATAGCTGGCTACAATATTTAGATTACACAAGCACAAATTATGAGTGCGAGTTTTGTTACCATATTTTAGCTTACCTGTGACTACAGCTCAGCTTGGTACGTACTAAATTTTACTATTGTTAAGTGTTCAGAATCATTTAATTCAAGTTCAATGTTAAATCTCTTTTTTCTAAATTGCGTAGATTCAAGTAGCTTTTGAAATGATTGTTGAGGTAGTCCAAGACTAACCGTATTTTACTGAATTTCGATGTGCTTCAGAAAGAAAGCTCACTATTAACTTCAGTCACTAAATTAACTTTAGATTTTCTGGTTTTATTAATTCTTTTGCTAAATTAAGTCAGAGTGTAGCGAAATTTATTACTTCTGACAAACTTTCAGTTTTCACACTACACGTGTCAACCTCCAGTTGCCACGCTTCTAGTGCTAATTATATGCGTAATAAGCTTTCTTTTTCAGTTACTATAGTAATTGTCCTTAGGACTGGCGACCGTAATTTCCCCCAATCTCAAATATCTAATTACCGCTTGTTAATTGTTAACGTAACGGCCGCACATTTACTTTCTTTATTAACTTTACCTCTTTTCAAAATTAAATTCCACCAGTTTCATTTGCATTTTTCCTTTCATTTAGATGTAACCCTTTCCTCCCTCTTTACCGACAAATTAACTTCGGTGACGATTGCTTTTCCCAAATTTCCATTAGGTACACGCGGTTTAATTTTTCACTGTCATTAAGGTCGATAAGAGAGGGGGAGGTTATAGGATGAAGTGCAGGGAGCAGGCCGGCCATGGAAGGAAGTCTTGAGCAACTCTTGCTGTGTATGATCGAGCATTATCTTGCTGGAAATGTGCCCCTGGTAGACCATGTGGGGTCGAAGAACGTCATCAACATAAAGCTGGCCCGTTAAGGTTCCACAATTAGAGTAGACTGCATATTGTAGGCTACGGCCACCAGATCATTATACCATTATACTAGCTATGCGGGCGGTGCGGCGTGCGACAGCATTGGTGGAACTGTACCGTTCACCAGGTTGCCTCCATATCCATTTGGTGCTTTATTATTCATCCCAAAAATGAATCGGGATTCATCACTAAACACCACGTTCTGCCAGTCAGTCGCAGTCCACGTAGTTTTGGCTTGGGTCTACTGTATACAGAGTCGGCGATGTAGTGGTGTTAACGGCAATACAAGACAAGGGCGCCGGGACTGCAAATTCGTGGCCGCAAGGCGTCTAGAAATGGTTTGTAAAACAGCTGGCACCCGTACAGCAGCTTGTATCGTGGAGCGAGTCACTGTAGGGTACCTGATCACATGCCGCTCGATCCTTCGATCCTCTCGCCTCGTCGTCTTCCTGGTTGCTTCAGACCGGGAACGTCGTACTTGGGTGCCACCTCATGATGTCCACTGCTGTCAACGTCGTCTGATGGAACACTCCGAACAATCAAACAGGCGTCGCTCGAGGCGTGTCGACCAGTCTGCTGTTTTCATTGCGAGGATTAGGGCCCTCTCAAACTGGATGAACTGCGAGAAATGTCTAATACATCTACCTGGCATTCTGTACCTGCTAACGTCTCCTCGAGTCGGGTTGTGATCGCCAAAATCGCCACATGTATGACTCGTCCACTATAAATAGGGTCCACAGCCCGAATGCAGCGCCACTTCAGGGCTTATGGGCATGCGCTATGGAACCAGACTAGGATCATTTGCATTTCGGATCTCACTGTACTTCCTTGAAACATTTCGCGTTTGTACCTTTCTTCCCTCTAGGCCCGCTATTTTCAGTGTTCCTGTGTATATGTTTGAATTGTTCTGGATGTGAAACAGTGATCTGGTTTATTCTAAGCAAATAATATTTCATATCTGCACCTGGCTGAGGTACGAGTGCTTCGTATTCTGTATGGAAGACTCAACTGTAGCTGTGGTCAGGCGTACTGGCGGGTGGCTGCTAGTGCGCTGTTGCCAGACCATGAGTCACAACCAGCTGATAGTCACGTGCAACTATGTTACTCGTAATAGTTCCTCCTTTGGTCAAAATCAATATAATTATGTTTTTGCGGTGAAAAATTGATTTAGAGTACGTCGTCAGTCATACCGTTGTGGAAGCAATGTTATTTGATTTTACAAACATTTTAAAAGCCTTGGTATTCAATTCGTTATTTGCAGTCTACAGTGTGTAAAATTGTTATAGACAATATTAGATACTACATGTATATATGAAGTGCAAATGTACGTAAATCACCGACAAAAAGGCGTATCAGGCTAAAAAGATGCTGTAACTTCTGGAATTTTAAGCACATTAGCACGCTAAAAAAAAAAAAAAAAAACTAATTGCTCAAATTTAGCTATGTTCATTTTCAAAATGGCTCTGAGCACTATGGGACTCAACTGCTGAGGTCATTAGTCCCCTAGAACTTAGAACTAGTTAAACCTAACTAACCTAAGGACATCACACACATCCATGCCCGAGGCAGGATTCGAACCCGCGACCGTAGCGGTCTTGCGGTTCCAGACTGCAGCGCCTTTAACCGCACGGCCACTTCGGCCGGCTGTTCATTTTCGAATACTAATCTTACGACTTGTTTGTTTTGCTACATTTGCAAACTAATTTATTTTGTTTAATAAAACCAGTCTTCGCTGACCCCACATACACAACAGTCAGCCTGGCCCCTTTCCCATCAGGTACCAGGCTCTCAGTTTAGCTAGAATTCTGTCGTATGTATGTACTTACACTTAAATCTACACCGTTTAATACGCGTCTTACAGATCTAGCAGATCCAGTTAAGTTTGCTTTTCCAGTTAACTTTTTGCTCAATTTTTCTGATGCTGGGTAGCAACCAGTCCCTTGAAATCATAGACTGTCCGCCTGACAACGTTTTTTGATCAGTCCTTTTGTTCGGTTTAAGAGCTGTGTTGTTTAAATTGTTCCTTGGAGAACGGAACGTTATGAGATTTTCTGTCACGACACACGTGCTAGATAGTTGTTAAGCCAACGCTGCAAGTTGCAGCACATATAGCCTCTACCGGAGCACGGTTTTTTTCTCACGACGGTGGTTTTTTTTTTGTGTGGCATGTCACTGCATTTCTTGTTACCATCGCTATTGATTCTGTCTTCCACAAATCTTTCCTAACGAACGTGCTGTAAATGTTAAGACTTCACCATCATCGTCTACAAGATGTTTTAAATATTTATAGATACCGTTGACTATGGATTAGCTATGCCGCCGAAACCCAGTTGCCTTTTTCAGTCGCATTCTTCCTTGCTGTCAAAACGCGTCTTGCTCGAGTTGTTCAGAAACTGTGCTCACGCGGCACAGGAAAAATCTCTTGTTTCTTCCTGCTTTTCCATTTTCAAGCTACACTAAAACTTCCACTCAGTACATAAATTGCGCAAATAATACCACAAGACAGTTTTTCACTTGCGAGTCAAACTGCCGAAACTAATAACTCAATAAGGAATGGAAAAACAAGAACTGCGCGAAAATCTACAAAAATGGTTCAAATGGCTCTGAGCACTATGGGACTCAACTGCTGAGGTCATTAGTCCCCTAGAACTTAGAACTAGTTAAACCTAACTAACCTAAGGACATCACAAACATCCATGCCCGAGGCAGGATTCGAACCTGCGACCGTAGCGGTCTTGCGGCTCCAGACTGCAGCGCCTTTAACCGCACGGCCACTTCGGCCGGCCGAAAATCTACACACCGACTCGCTACTGACGCTCTATTGGCTCTCGAACTATCACGAACGCTCATCGTTGTCATTTTCCAATGATAGAGATAGAGAGAGAGAGAGAGAGAGAGAGAGAGAGAGAGAGAATTAGGCACAAGTGTGGCATCTGCGCGCTTGCAGCCACCTGCCAGTACTCCTTGCCAGATCTGTAGTCTTGCAACAAGCTACAACAAAATGAAATGAAGCTGTCAATCGACTGAGTGACGAAACTACCACAAATCTACACCGACCCATTAAGAAGGATGTCCAAGGTGAGAGTTCCGTCTCGGAAATGTTGCCTTCCTAGGGACCGAAAGAGTTACAATCCCAGTTTCCACGTCATTAAGTGATTAAGTGCGCAAATCTACATAAATCTCAAATGGTTATTGGTGTAACAAAACAGTTGCACGTCACAATACTGTCGATAAAAGCTTATGCCTTCAAAATTCAAAAAAGGGTGACTGCCAGGAGCTGCTTTAAAGCAGCGTATAGGGTTATATTTCCTTTCATTTGCTGAAGCAGTGTTGACTTATACGGTGTGGCTGCTGATCGGTACTTGATAAAAGTAGGAAATCGTCGACATTCGAGCAACCGCCAGACAATGCGATCTAACAGTGTGCGACGATCACTGAGTAATTGTTGTTCAAATACACTCCTGGAAATTGAAATAAGAACACCGTGAATTCATTGTCCCAGGAAGGGGAAACTTTATTGACACATTCCTGGGGTCAGATACATCACATGATCACACTGACAGAACCACAGGCACATAGACACAGGCAACAGAGCATGCACAATGTCGGCACTAGTACAGTGTATATCCACCTTTCGCAGCAATGCAGGCTGCTATTCTCCCATGGAGACGATCGTAGAGATGCTGGATGTAGTCCTGTGGAACGGCTTGCCATGCCATTTCCACCTGGCGCCTCAGTTGGACCAGCGTTCGTGCTGGACGTGCAGACCGCGTGAGACGACGCTTCATCCAGTCCCAAACATGCTCAATGGGGGACAGATCCGGAGATCTTGCTGGCCAGGGTAGTTGACTTACACCTTCTAGAGCACGTTGGGTGGCACGGGATACATGCGGACGTGCATTGTCCTGTTGGAACAGCAAGTTCCCTTGCCGGTCTAGGAATGGTAGAACGATGGGTTCGATGACGGTTTGGATGTACCGTGCACTATTCAGTGTCCCCTCGACGATCACCAGTGGTGTACGGCCAGTGTAGGAGATCGCTCCCCACACCATGATGCCGGGTGTTGGCCCTGTGTGCCTCGGTCGTATGCAGTCCTGATTGTGGCGCTCACCTGCACGGCGCCAAACACGCATACGACCATCATTGGCACCAAGGCAGAAGCGACTCTCATCGCTGAAGACGACACGTCTCCATTCGTCCCTCCATTCACGCCTGTCGCGACACCACTGGAGGCGGGCTGCACGATGTTGGGGCGTGAGCGGAAGACGGCCTAACGGTGTGCGGGACCGTAGCCCAGCTTCATGGAGACGGTTGCGAATGGTCCTCGCCGATACCCCAGGAGCAACAGTGTCCCTAATTTGCTGGGAAGTGGCGGTGCGGTCCCCTACGGCACTGCGTAGGATCCTACGGTCTTGGCGTGCATCCGTGCGTCGCTGCGGTCCGGTCCCAGGTCGACGGGCACGTGCACCTTCCGCCGACCACTGGCGACAACATCGATGTACTGTGGAGACCTCACGCCCCACGTGTTGAGCAATTCGGCGGTACGTCCACCCGGCCTCCCGCATGCCCACTATACGCCCTCGCTCAAAGTCCGTCAACTGCACATACAGTTCACGTCCACGCTGTCGCGGCATGCTACCAGTGTTAAAGACTGCGATGGAGCTCCGTATGCCACGGCAAACTGGCTGACACTGACGGCGGCGGTGCACAAATGCTGCGCAGCTAGCGCCATTCGACGGCCAACACCGCGGTTCCTGGTGTGTCCGCTGTGCCGCGCGTGTGATCATTGCTTGTACAGCCCTCTCGCAGTGTCCGGAGCAAGTATGGTGGGTCTGACACACCGGTGTCAATGTGTTCTTTTTTCCATTTCCATGAGTGTAGTTCAAATGGCTCTGAGCACTATGGGACTTAACATCTGAGGTCGTCAGTCCCCTAGAACTTAGAACTACTTAAACCTAACAAAGGACATTACACACATCCATGCCGGAGGCAGGATTCGAACCTGCGACCGCAGCGGTCGAGCAGTTCCCGACTGAAGCGCCTAGAACCGCTCGGCCACAAAGGCCAGCAGTAATTGTTGTACAACAACTTCCTTTTCATTAATTTCATAATGACTGCCACGGAGAAGTACCACATTTGGACATGAACATCTCTATAATGCGCTGTCAGGAAACTCAGCTGATCAGTATGGCACGAGAGTATTGCCAACAGTGAATGAAGTTATATCCGTATTTTTTCATAGTCAATAAAGAGTTGTAAGTGAACAGTGACGCATGAATGTGGTTTACTTAGAATTGTGTGTATTGTGAAGTAAAAAGACTACTAAACAGAGTGAAAAAATTGTCGAGGTTAAAAGAATACTAAATAGAGTGAAAAAATTGCCAATGTTCGCAACGTATATCTAACTCAAAAACGAAAGAAAACCAAATGTGAGGGAATGGACAAGTATGGAATACTGTCATATCCTTCGATGGTTTATTCTAAAGCAGTTAAAGGTGTGCTTTGTAAGTTTTCTGCTTTTTTGGCCACGTATAACGCACGGCAGACATGATGTCACATTCATAAACCGTCCATTCACTAATTTCAGGAAGTTTCACGCATCTGCAAAATTGCTTGTGAATTCTGAAAGGCATAAATATGCAGTTGAAAAGTCCTGATCACATGCCGCTCGATCCTTCGATCCTCTCGCCTCGTCGTCTTCCTGGTTGCTTCAGACCGGGAACGTCAAAGTCAAATAATTTTTTAATATCATAACAAACAAAACTAAGAGTGTAAAACAACTCGACAATGATTTTGCGAAGTACAAACTAATCACGGAAGTTGAAATTAACTGTTTTTGTTTACTAGTTTGTTCATTATTCGCCTTTAAGGGGAAAAACAAACTGAAAAGCTGTTTTTGATGGTTTCTTGCTGTTGACATGGGCGCCCTGTAATCAATAGAGCTGCTATTGAAAACATATCTATAGACGCATCCAGAATGCAAAACAAATTTTGTAAATACTTGCAGTATTGCAGGTACAGAATGCCAGGTAGATGTATTAGACATTTCTCACAGTTCATCCAGTTTGAGAGGGCCCTAATCCTCGCAATGAAAACAGCAGACTGGTCGACACGCCTCGAGCGACGCCTGTTCGATTGTTCGGAGTGTTCCATCAGACGACGTTGACAGCAGTGGAGATCATGAGGTGGCACCCAAGTACGACGTGTCTTTTAGTGCAATTGCAGAAAGCATGATTCCAAAATTCGGTGTATGCTTGGTGCAGGAGTGAAAATATTAGCTTTCAACTGAGCCTTCAGGACTCAGCATCCAACATGTCACACAAGAACTCTGCCATTGTACTGCTGAGAACGTGGTATAAATACTGGAAAGATAATATGGAATCGCCAGGTGTCAAATATCGAAGTGTCACTCAGCCAGAACTGCAGATCTAATTTGAGTGTGGGATTTTTCAATAGAGTTCGAGTCATATCTCTAGAAGTACCCGAAATTGGCTTTTGTTATTCGAAAATAATTCTCGAATGGGTCTTTGTTTACGGATGTTACGTCCATTGTAAATTTGGTTGATTGCACTGTGTTATTTCTGGGTAAAATCTACTTCCAAATTGGAAGTTTGTAGTTTCTTCTTATTGAATTATTGACCCAGTTCTAATGCAATAACCTGAAAGCCAATGCCAATATCCGTACGAAAAATTTCAGCTGACGCCATACTGAAAAACAGTGGCAATGAATTTTGACTGGAGCGTATTACCATTTATTTCACTGAACTCTGATTCGATAGTTCTGCACATTCCGATCAAGTTCATCAATACTTTCCAAATATTTGTTGAATTATGCAGTCAGTCTACATAGGTGCTGAACTAGATGTTTTTTGTTTTCGAATTTGCTCTATAGCATGTTGAAGGCTGTTGGCTGCAATTCCCATGATTAGAGGGCATTCTCGCACAACTGTTACATATCCACATTTTCATCACGTGAAAGATCGTAAGAAAGTTGTCGAAGTAGATTTCATGAATATTCACTATCAAAATTGAAACGCAAAACAGACTTGTATTTATAAAATAAAACGGAAAATGGCCTCACGAACAAACTTGTTATGGTCGTCCATACGAAACGATTTGTCTACGCAAATGTCTGCGTATATCACATCTGCACAGAATGAACATAGCGTGTGGACAAGAGATTTACGCAGATATGAGATATGTGCAAAATAGAAAGCTGGAATTGTAGGTTTTAGTAAGACTGTTAAAATCTGTGGGCGCAAATCACGTCTGGTGTGATACACCGGAGGGTGTGGAGAAGATAACTCCTCCAAGTCCGTCGCACGAAAGGTGTTTGAGTCAACTACTTGTTCAATCTAGTGTTTCTCATCTTTGCATACATGATAAATTCTAAAATAAATGATACGTATCAGAGCTTTAAAAAGTTCATTGCTATATATAGGTACTGAAATATACATGAGTCTCACATACCTGAGAAGAGTTAAGACCAAGGAATATCGAAATAAGGGAGCAGCTACTTACGATTCTTTTAAGAGCAGTTGATCTACGCAACACAAAACTGTAATAAAAACAATCGTTGTGTACTTCGCAAAATTCTCATTTCTACCAGCTTGGCACTTACAAGGGAACCTCCCCATCGCACCCCCCTCAGATTTAGTTATAACTTGGCACAGTGGATAGGCCTTGAAAAACTGAACACAGATCAATCGAGAAAACAGGAAGAAGTTGTGTGGAACTATGAAAAAAATAAGCAAAATATACAAACTGAGTAGTCCATCCACAAGATAGGCAACATCAAGAAGCCTGTGTGCTCACGAGCGCCGTGGTCCCGTGGTTAGCGTGAGCAGCTGCGGAACAAGAGGTCCTTGGTTCAAGTCTTCACTTGAGCGAAAATTTTACTGTCTTTATTTTCACAAAGTTATGATCTGTTCGTTTGTTCATTGACGTCTCTGTTCACTGTAATAAGTTTAGTGTCTGTGTTTTGCGACCGCACCGCAGAACCGTGCGATTATTATTGAAGTCGCGAGCTATATTTGCTGGATTCATATTGCCCACGGAATACACCTCACGTATTTAATGCACTCTCGTCCAAAGTAGCGAACAGTCAACTGCCAGCCAGGGAGCCTCGTTAGCAGGAATACTGTCTCTTCCGTGTGCTGTAGTCGAGTGACGTCTTGTGTTTCGATGTTTGTTAAGGTGTAGCGCCCCATACTACGGCGCAGTTATCTCGCATCGCACGGACGGATAATAATTGTCTGAAAATAAAAATTTAAACTTTTCACACTCGAGGAGACTTGAACCAAGGACTTCTCGTTCCGTAGTTGCGCACGCTAACCACGTGACCACCGTGCGCCTGGGCTCATGTTGTCCTCGATGTTGCCTATCTTGCACGTGGACTACTCAATTTGTATATTTTGCTTATTTTCTTCAGTTCCACACAACTTCTTCCTGTTTTCTCGATTGATCTGTGTTCAGTTTTTCAAGGCCTACCCACTGTGCCAACTTATAACTAAATCTGAGGGGGGTGCGATGGGGAGGTTCCCTTGTTAGAAATCTGTTTCATTACGTTGACCAGCATAAGGAATTGGTGGCATATTTTCTTTTCGTACTGCCCTATGCCGTAATGTTTTGGGAGGACGACGGTTCAATCCCGCGTCCGGCCATCCTGATTTAGGTTTTCCGTGATTTCCCTAAAATCGCTCCAGGCAAATGCCGGGATGGTTCCTTTCAACGGGCACGGCCGACTTCCTTCCCCGTCCTTCCCTAATCCGATGAGACCGATGACCTCGCTGTCTGGTCTCCTTCCCCAAACCTACCAACCAACCAACCGTAATGTTTGCAGTTAGAATATTGTGTTAACTTTGATGAAGGAGCATCTTGTAGCAGTACCATCAGGTACACAGGAATTCTTCCACTTGTACATTTAGCCTACCCCTGATTGAATATGTGTTTCATAATAAGAGCGAATTAAAGGTAAACTATACATTTCACTGCCATAATATAAAAGTAAAACTTTCCTTATAGATTATGAAGCCCTATCTAGAGTTCAAAATGGAGTTTTATATTCGGATGCAAAATTTCGCGAAAGGTTTCTGTTAGGCTTCAGGCAGGGATCTGTAAAATCCCTAGATAATAAAGCAAAGTAAAAGAACTTCATCGGCTACTTCTGAAACTCATTGGAATAAGTCGAAAATGTTACAATATTTTCTGTAACTTGTCACAACTGATAGCTTACATGATTGAGATATTTTACTTGTCTTTATGTAATCTTTCCTCAGAACTGTGTATATAGCTTCAGATGTGCTAGATACTCTTTCGCTCAATATTTATTTGGACATTAGACCCGAAAACTTTTAATTCTTGTAACTTCTTCCTGTTGCCAGGAACCGCAATGTCGCTGTCAGCCTTCCCATGAACGTGCTCTCCTCATACAACTGTTTTACCGTGTTATATGAAGAGCTACGATCATAAATATACACTCCTGGAAATTGAAATAAGAACACCGTGAATTCATTGTCCCAGGAAGGGGAAACTTTATTGACACATTCCTGGGGTCAGATACATCACATGATCACACTGACAGAACCACAGGCACATAGACACAGGCAACAGAGCATGCACAATGTCGGCACTAGTACAGTGTATATCCACCTTTCGCAGCAATGCAGGCTGCTATTCTCCCATGGAGACGATCGTAGAGATGCTGGATGTAGTCCTGTGGAACGGCTTGCCATGCCATTTCCACCTGGCGCCTCAGTTGGACCAGCGTTCGTGCTGGACGTGCAGACCGCGTGAGACGACGCTTCATCCAGTCCCAAACATGCTCAATGGGGGACAGATCCGGAGATCTTGCTGGCCAGGGTAGTTGACTTACACCTTCTAGAGCACGTTGGGTGGCACGGGATACATGCGGACGTGCATTGTCCTGTTGGAACAGCAAGTTCCCTTGCCGGTCTAGGAATGGTAGAACGATGGGTTCGATGACGGTTTGGATGTACCGTGCACTATTCAGTGTCCCCTCGACGATCACCAGTGGTGTACGGCCAGTGTAGGAGATCGCTCCCCACACCATGATGCCGGGTGTTGGCCCTGTGTGCCTCGGTCGTATGCAGTCCTGATTGTGGCGCTCACCTGCACGGCGCCAAACACGCATACGACAATCATTGGCACCAAGGCAGAAGCGATTCTCATCGATGAAGACGACACGTCTCCATTCGTCCCTCCATTCACGCCTGTCGCGACACCACTGGAGGCGGGCTGCACGATGTTGGGGCGTGAGCGGAAGACGGCCTAACGGTGTGCGGGACCGTAGCCCAGCTTCATGGAGACGGTTGCGAATGGTCCTCGCCGATACCCCAGGAGCAACAGTGTCCCTAATTTGCTGGGAAGTGGCGGTGCGGTCCCCTACGGCACTGCGTAGGATCCTACGGTCTTGGCGTGCATCCGTGCGTCGCTGCGGTCCGGTCCCAGGTCGACGGGCACGTGCACCTTCTGGCGACCACTGGCGACAACATCGATGTACTGTGGAGACCTCACGCCCCACGTGTTGAGCAATTCGGCGGTACGTCCACCCGGCCTCCCGCATGCCCACTATACGCCCTCGCTCAAAGTCCGTCAACTGCACATACGGTTCACGTCCACGCTGTCGCGGCATGCTACCAGTGTTAAAGACTGCGATGGAGCTCCGTATGCCACGGCAAACTGGCTGACACTGACGGCGGCGGTGCACAAATGCTGCGCAGCTAGCGCCATTCGACGGCCAACACCGCGGTTCCTGGTGTGTCCGCTGTGCCGTGCGTGTGATCATTGCTTGTACAGCCCTCTCGCAGTGTGCTGAGCAAGTATGGTGGTTCTGACACACCGGTGTCAATGTGTTCTTTTTTCCATTTCCAGGAGTGTACATACACACATCAAAAACAGTTTTGCATCACCTCGGTTCCGAGAGGTCCGGAACCTGTGCAGAAAATTGGAATAGAGATCAACATTAACATCATTTCCACTCTTTTAATTGCTCATGAAAACCGTGTACACACCGGTACCTCTAATATCCAGCAGTACGTTCTTTTGCATTGATGCATGCCTGTATTTGTCGTGGCATGCTACCCACAAGTTCATCGAGGCACTGTTGGTCCAGATTGTCCCACTCCTCAACAGCGATTCGGCATAGATCCCTCAGTGCTTGGTTGGTCACGTCGTCCATAAATAGCCCTTTCCAATCTATCGCAGGCATGTTCGAAACGGTCCATGTTTGGAGAAGATGCTGGCCACTCTAGTCGAGCGATTTCGTTATCCTGAAGGTACCCATTCACAAGATGTGCACGATGGGGGCACGAATTGTCGTCCATTAAGACGAATGCCTCGCCAATATGCTGCCGATATGGTTGCACTATCGGTCAGAGAATAGCATTCACGTATCCTACAGCCGTTACGGTGCCTTCCATGACCACTGGTGGCATACATCTGCCCCACATAATGCCACCACAAAACATAAGCGAACCTCCACCTTGCTACACTCGCTGGACAGTGTGTCTAAGGCATTCAGCCTGACCGAGCTGCCTCCAAACACGTCTCTGATGATTGTTTGGTTGAAGTATTACGTGACACTCATTGGTGAAGAGAACGTGATGCCAATCCTGAGCGGTCCATTCGGCATGTTGTTGGGCCCATCTGTACCGCGCTAAGATGGACATTGCCATGGACATCGGGAGTGAAGTTGCGCTCCTGCAGCTTATTGCGCACAGTTTGAGTCGTAACACGACGTCCTGTGGCTGCATGAAAAGCATTATTCAACATGGTGGCGTTGCTGTCAGGGTTCCTCCGAGCCATAATCCGTAGGTAGCAGTCATCCACTGCAGTAGTAGCCCTTGGGCGGCCTGAGCAAGGCATGTCATCAACAGTTCCTGTCTTTCCGTATTTCCTCCATGTCCGAACAACATCGCTTTGGTTCACTCCAAGACGCCTGGACACTTCCCTTGTTGAGAGCCGTTCCTGGCACAGAGTAACAATGCAGACATGATCGAACCACGGTATTGACCATCTAGGCACGGTTGAACTACAGACAACACGAGCCGTGTACCTCCTTCCTGGTGGAATGAGTGGAACTGATCGGCTGTCGGACCCCTTCCGTTTAATAAGCGCTGCTAATGCATGGTTGTTTACATCTTTGGGCTGGTTTAGTAACATCTCTGAACAGTCAAAGGGACTGTGTCTGTGATATAATATCTACAGTCAACGTCTGTCTTCAGGAGTTCTGGGAACCGGGGTGATGCAAAACTTTTTTGATGTGTGTATCTGTATGTCCACTCGCAGATATTTCGCCAGGCATCGGATTCACCGTGTAACTCGCGAAGTAAATTAATACGATATGTGAAAACTGCCGTTGTTTAAGGAGCTACTATCTTGATCATTTAGATCATTCTAGCCGCCTTTCACACTTCTTTAGGATTTTTTAAATACACATGACCACAGCAGAATTTCTTCTATTACGACTTAACGAACTCAAATGAAACATCCTAAGCGAGAGGATAGCTCAGTCCCATTGAGGTAACCGTTTGCAGCTGGATGCGGGTAAAGCAGTAGACTGAAATAGTCCTATTATAACAGAGCTTTAGCTTTACGATTAAAATAAATGAAATGAACGTGTGGCATTGTTGGCCGGGAGGCCCCATGTGGGAAGATCGGCCGCCGAATGAAAGTCTTTTTTCAGTCGCCGCCGTATTGGGCGACTTGCGTGCCGGTGATGAGGATGAAATGATGATGAGGACAACACAACGCCCAGTCCACGAGCGGAGAAAATCTCCAATCCGGTCGGGAATGGAACCCGGGGCCACTGCATGGTAGGAAAGCTTGTTACCACTTTTTTTCTATTTTTGAAACTCATTTCGTCCATGTTTGGTCGTCGTATTTGTTCGGAGCGAATGTCCCATGACGCTTGTTCAAGTACATCATTGATCCATTCACTCAGGGTTTTTTTTTATTATTTTTTTTATTACGGAGGTCAGCTAACCCTTTGACCGAACACGCTGAGCTACCGTACCGTAGTATTCAGCTAAGCAGGTGGACATATTGACTGATACTGTGTCGTATGGACGCACCAAGTTTGCGGCGGTTTACATTATACCCAGACATCTGTGCAGACAGATCATTTCGTGTGGACTGGCCTTTACGTTTCACGAAGTTCTGGATTTTGTAGCAAGAAACTCATTTTCAGTAGGCTTACTACTGAGGCGCCAAGACCTTAATTGAAACTTCTTTGGATGACTCGTTTTTGGTTTTTTTTTTCTTCCTAGATGGTGATCTGATAGCTGTAGGCCTAAACCACTTCAGGAAACTGCACATGACCTGCTGCATGAACCACGAATGAACTGTCTTTGAAAGCGTTGTCCGTCGATACTTAGGGATTCGGAAGAGTTTATCTCATTGTTCAGAAGGAATGCTGCTGAGGAGTACATTATTATTGAGATAAAAATAATATTTGATTTTTAATATGTTTTATGGGCCGTACATTTGTAGCAGACGTGTTACATCTAGATCATAATGTCCATTCCAGTAACGTTCCCCCTATGAATGAATGTGATATATTTTCAAAAGCAACATTCCTATAAAGTTTTTGATGCATTTTTTCGACAGTTGGAAGCTGTGATTGTCGTTCTTGGAGGTATACGGATCACGTTCAGTGACAATGCGACTGAACAATGTTCCATCAGAAAATTCTTCAACGCATTCAACAGTCGTCTTTCCTTTCATGGCCGCTATCTAAATGTTTCTCTGCTGTTCAGTTTCTTCAGATTCAGGGCAGCTACTCCTTAATCATTTTCGTTTGATTGATACCAGACCGCCTCAATAGCCAAATGCTTAGCGTCACTGCCTTCTGTGCAGGAGACCCGAGTTTGGTCCCTGGTATGTCATCAGATTTTTTCTGCGGTAGAGTGGCCTGGTGCGGGGTCCACTCGGCCCTTGTGTGACCAAATGAGAGATGCTAGATTTAATAACCAGGGCACCATTAGGATTCATCTGCTGACAATAACGCCTTGGGGGGTTCTCGACATGCTGATTAAATATCACACAATCATAAATCGCCCCTCGTACCGCCTTGTAGGCAGCAGTCGACCAGAGTCAACTAGTATGCACTTTCTTGAGTTTTTTTATTTATTTTTTTATTTTTTTTTTGTAGAATGCCTAGATGCAACCTAGACATGTTTTCAGAACATGTTTAGCTCTAAACTACCTTGTACTGGTACATAAGCTGGATACACTTCTTCCAACTCATTTTCATCAATATCCTTACAATCTGATATTTTATCCACATTGGTGTTATCTATAGATCACATTGTGAGATTGAAGCACTATCTTTGACAAACAGTAGCGAAACTCCCATAGCTTTCCTGCAACCGCTACTGCAGCGCTGCGAAGCGGCTAGCATGTATAAATACGCTGCGAAATGATTGTCTATTGTATATGAAGTGTAGAAGCATACTCAAAACGCTAATAAGGTCGTATTTCGGAGCTAATTGTGCCACTATAAATGTTAGCAGCAACAAAGAAATATATCCAAGATTGTAAAAGTCGTTCCGAGTTCGGAACGTGTTAAAATGAGTTTCAAACAAAGTATAATCGGCGCAAAGCATAGATATTCGGTAAGCACGTGCGAAGCACGCAAAGATACTCGTTATCAGTTCACAGTCCACTTCCAGTCTTAAAAGATTTTCTGTGATACGATTACGACTCTGCTGGTATGAACCGTACATGTTACACTGCACAGAGATTTCATTTTATACTCTGGTAAGCTAAAACATTATGACCGCTGCCCACCGCGACGTTGGGTGGCGCCTGGTGGCGTTTCGGGCACGTGACGCGGTAACGAAAGTATGCAAGCTGAGCAGATACGGACGGGGGATCATTTTAGCGAACATACGGGCTGCAAATGAGGAAATCCATTGAGATAAGTGACTTTGACGAAGGGCAGCTTGCTATTACGCACAGTCTGTAAACAAGCATCTCGAAAACGGCCAATCTAGTCGAATGTTCACGTGCTACTGTCGTGAGCACCTACGGAAAGAGATCGGACAGTGAAACCACCACCAGGTGTTAAATGGTTCGACGTACAGAAAGTGGGATTCAGAGGCTTGCTTGCTCTGTAAAGTAATATAGATGGTGATCTATGGCATCTCTGCCTAAAGAGCACAATGCTGGTGCACGCGCAAGTGTTTCGGAGCACACCATTCATCGTACATTGTTGAACATGGACCGCCGCACCAGATCATCCCTTCGTGTTCACATCTTGACCCAACGACATCGTCAGTTACGATTGCAGTGGGCACAGGACCATCGGGATTCGACCGCCGAACAATGGAAACGTGTCGGCTCTTCGGGTGAATCACATTTTTGTTACAGTAGGTCCACGGTCATCTCCAGAAACGTCGTCATCGAGGTGAACGGCGGCTCGAAACGTGCAGCGCACCAAAGAAGCCGGATGGTGAGAGCGGTATTGTGGTATGGGAGACATTCTCCTGCGCTTGCATGGAACCATGCTGGCGGCTGTGAATCACCTGCATCCCTTCATGCTTGATGTTTCCCCGACGGCGATGTCATCTTTCAGCAGTATATCTGTCCGTGTCTCGGAGCTAGAACCGTGCTACCGTGGTTTGAGGAACACTATAGTGATCTCACGTTGCTGCCTCGGCGGCCAAATTCGCCTGATGTAAATCCTATGCAACCCATCTGGGTCCCATCGGGCGCCATCACCCCGTACGGAATTCAGCGGATCGTTACTTACGCAAATTACATGACCTGTGCGTAGACGTCTAATGCAACATACCTCCCAAACCTACCAACATACTGTCTGATCCATTATACGCAGAATCAGTGATGTATTTCATTCCAAAGACGGAGAAACAAGCTATTAAACTGGAGCCATAATGTTCGGCTGTTTATTTAACAGGAGACTGGGTATTACATTACATTTTCCGTTTCGTACTGGAGAAGTCACCGCCACGTTTCCTGACTGGAGAATAAAAGCGATGCTAGCGATCCAGGCAGCTGGCTTGTAGTAATCTGAGGCAAAATGTTGCATTTTTTCCCCCAGTAGAGTTTCGCAACTGTTTGTAGTCTGTGGCTCAATGTTGGCACCACCACAAACACTATTATATTACGAAACCACGATATTATTGCACTTGGCCTTTCGTGGACGTTGTCAGGAACACGCGGTGACGTACAGTAAACAACTGCAGTGGTGGCGAAGGAAAACGCATCGCATTGTGAATAATTTCAAGACACTTGTGCGTATACTGTCTAGTGGTTCAGCGTGCCCTCGTGAAATATGACGACAAAAATTCAGGATAAGCCGACCGAAGCTCCCTCATTCCCAGGGGTAATAATATTATGGTGACTAATACTATGCCCATCATAAGAATAAACCTGACGTAAACATTACATCGTGTATTCTTCCGCGTTCACTGGAATCTCAATGGCTTACGTTCCACGTGAAGCGGCAGCCAAGCTGTATCAAGTACAGTCGTACGATAATAAGGATATGTTCTATGCTGTGCGTTACGCTCAGCTCGACTGTACGATAATATGGGACAGCACCTTTACCGGCGTGTTTAACCAACGCTTTCTAGATAGGTGGTGTTGATTTAACTTGCACAGCTTTGGCCAGCCAGCTGGTCCAACTAACCTGCAGATGTGAGCAGTTGCAGTTATGCCGTGACAAGAGACGAGCAGAGCTACGACATAGCTTCCGAAGTCATTTAATTTGTAAAGAGAATGAAGTAATATTCGGCAAAACTGCAGCAATGCCGCAAGCCTCTTAGGGAACCAGACGGAAAGCATGACAAACTCTCTTTCGTAGCAAACATAGTACTGTAATTAAAAACAAGATTGATGAAAATTCCCTATTTAAATCCAGGGCAATTTGTGTGACACAAGGTATTACAGCCAGTCGTATGGTAATCACTGAACTCCTTCCATATCGGAATCAGAGTGATACACTTCAGTACTGGAACTGTAATCTGCTACATTGATAACGAGTCGATCGACAGCAGAATCCACGAAGCTATCCAAGCCCCATATTTGCTTCTCTTCTTTTATGTCGCGCCGTTCTGTATCCCACCAGCGTTCGGCAGTGACGTGTAACAAAGCTTCGTACATTAGTTCCAGGACGTCTGGCAGCGTAAATGCCTCGTTATTTTTCGCGACAAACCCTTTAACTTGGCTCCAGATCAGTTCTGATTAGTTCACATTGCAACGGTACGGTGGCGATTGTAAAAACGCAGCATTTTTATGCTGTGAAAAATATTGTTTTCCGCGTTCCCACGACGCTTTTATCTCTGACTCGTGTGAGACCACGTCTGCAGTATTTTTCTCCAAAAATTTTATTTATTATGCTTCCTTAATCTAAACAACGTTTATTAACAATCTTTTATAAAATACCAATAATTAAGAATTTGTATTTGCAATGAAAACTGGAATTTTGTGTGAAATATGTAATTACAAACACGAAATCCTGCATTTTTCATTAAGATAATGATTAGATGCGTTTAATATAGCACATATTTGATGAATTTTACATTACAAAGATGTAGGTATTCCCAATTGAACGGAAAAGGAAACACCAAAGCGACATTTGAACAGTCGAAGCATGTATTATACCGGATTACCATTCTGCAACGCTACAGATTCAGCTATACATCCCGTTTACAAACTCCACTTAACTTTAGTGAATACATTTCCTCAGAAAACCTCGAAGCGGATTCTTTCTGTAAACTTGTGAAAAACATTAAGAACAACCTGTTTCTCACCACTTTTTAATGATGTTCCACTTGCATGTTTACTGCAAAGCAGGAAGCAGCGTCGGCCATTTTCACACTACATATTAACAGCGCTACAATCAGACCACAAAATAGAGACATTGCGGCTGTAGACGGTTTTTGAAATAAAAAACTAAAGTACGATTAAGGAAAACTTCAATGGCTATTAATAATGTGTGTGTGAAATCTTATGGGACTTAACTACTAAGCTCATCAGTCCCTAAGCTTATACACCACTTAACCTAAATTATCCTAAGGACAAACACACACACCCATGCCCGAGGGAGGACTCGAACCTCCGCCGGGACCAGCCGCACAGTGCATGACTGAAGCGCCTAGACCGCTCGGCTAATCCCGCGCGGCAATGGCTATTAATACAGTAGAGTATTATAAAGTTTCATTTGCTCTAACATAGTAATAAGTAGGACCTACTTCCAAGACCGTAACAAAACCAGTGTACGCGTGCTACGGCTGCTGACCGCGCTTGTCTTTGTTTACATCAGGTTTATTCTTATGATGAAGACTGTATAGAACATAGAAGCGTAGCAGCCAGGCGGCACTGCCAATCATGAGATAGGGATGGTGGTTATCACTGAAAGAGCCGGCTTTCAGTTATACCGGTTTTTTCAACACCAGTTTAACTGGACTGTTAAAACTGCTCGAAATAATCGGTTTCTAAAATAACCGATTTTCTGATTTTTATTCGCTTTTTTTCTGTAATAAATGGAGAAATCGAACAAAGATTGGAAAATTTTGACTCTCTTGGTTCCAATCTACATAGAATCAAAATATTAAATTAAATGGGCAAATTAAAGAAAACTTAGTCTGCCCACTATTCGCTCCTTTTCTCTAAAAGTGATACGTGATTGACTACTATAACAAATCACCCGTATTCTCCTTCTGATTCTAATTTTTTTGAAATTCTTCTCTTAAGTCATGTTGTAATCGGAGATCATACCACCACTTGAACATTGCGAATAGTCAGTGCTAAAGGGTGAAAAGTAAGGTTGAAGAACTCTATTTTTCATGTTAATTTTTTCAAGGGCTACATTCAGATAAGGCATGTTGCGTAGGTCAAGGCAGCATATCAGCTGCTTTCTATTTTTATTGTAAACTATGAATGAACTGTTAAGTTTTAAGTTTTCTCCTTATATTATGTCGCCGGTTTGTGGTGGCTCCTCCAGTTTTTAATCTTTTGAAGCAAATGGAGCATTGTACTTCACTGACACCGCACTTTGTAAAATACTTCCAGATTAGGGATAGTGGCGCTCTGTAATACAACTTACGTCCGACAGCGACAGTGAGAAATTATACCACACAGACCAGATGGAGTAAGTCTTGCACACTGCATGTACGCACGTGCCATCTAATAGGCCACGTTACATGATAACGGGTACATTATCGTCTCAGCAATGCTGTACCAATTCTTATGCCATGTGTTCGTTGCTCGTTTCTGTCCGCACTGCTATAAAAATATCACTGTTAGGTTTTCCCAATTTTTATAATAGCGCAAAATTTCAAAGCAATTCAAATATTACGAATAAAAGCTATTCGCTCTTTAAAAAAGTAAAAAAAAAAACAAATTTAGCACTCTAGTATGGCTAAATGACACTTCGTTTTTTTTTACCAAGTTAGTAGCAAAAGAACACCTGTTATAACCGAGACCAAACAAATGCCGAAAAATATCGGTTATTTAGAACTAAAATACCTGTATCGGTTTTAACCGGTCGGTTTTTCCCATCCCTACCATGACGTGGCCGACGGCCCATGCCCACGAGGAAGCTTTGGGTAAATTCCAAGAGTGGGTACCTATCTAACTTGCGGGCCCCTAACGACATATAGTCTCGAGTGTCATTAGTCTCACACAGCGAAATCTAATTCCTCCGTTATGTATTATGGAAAGTTGTTGGAAATTTTGTTGCGATTTCGAATTGCTTCCATATGAGGATAGCAAGAAATATGAGGATGTTGATTTTCCTTTGCAACTGTACTGCGCCAGTGTCACAAGAGACACCTATAAGAAAGGACACATGGTTTGCAGTTCCAAATTATCCATCGATTCTCTCCCCATATTTCTGACTGACATAGCAAGAGTATAGCCGGGTTTTGGAAAAAAAAGGGACTGCTGCAAGCGGCTTACACAGCACGAGGAATAGCGCACGAAGAAGACGTGGCTGTGTGTAGAGATACTTCTGTAACTTAACAAACGTTCGTCTTTTGTCGTTGCTCTAGCGAACACTGTAAACACTATCCATGAGTGCACCACAAGAGTCGTCTGTCGACATAGTCTCACGTTTGACTTACATTTTTAGCGGCCCGGACGTTCGATAGGCAATATTCTTGCAGCTCCAGCGCAGCCAGTCGCTGTTTACACCTGGCCTCAGAGCTTGAGGCTCAGTCTGTGTTTGGCCGCGAGTCTTGCACCATGGAGCTACTCGAGCGTGTCAGTAAGTGCCAATGGGCAAAGTACTGTCCATGTAGAGATGTCTGCCTAATTAGTATACTATACTCCCAGTGAACTGGATACTGAATTTTGTGTTAATTTACACTGTGTGTGGATTTACACTTATTGCTGTACCGTCTCACATACTGGTCGGAACACCTATACAACTTGACTGTCTTTATTAATAAATAGTTTGTTTAGAACTGTGTCACTGTTCTTTATCGTTTCAGGGCTGAACGCGACACAACATTGGCGAGGAGTTGTTTCGAAACCTACGGGTCTGTGTTCTTTCGCCAACAAGCCATTACTTTTGGTTTACTGTGTTTGTGTGCTCGTTTTTAATAATCATGTCTGCTCCATCCCCGAACTTTCTGTGGCACAAGCTGTTCAGTCACAGGCACAGTAAACTGAATTAGTGCTGCAGAGCATCACTCAACTGACGCTGAATCACAACAGGCTGCTTCTGCACCCAAGTGTCGAGAATTTGTCGGCCAGCAAGAGGAGTGGGCCAAATATCACACTTCTCTGCTTACAACAGAAAAGGTACGGAGCGCAAAGCTCGTTTTATTGCTAATGCTGGTGCCGAAGTATTTCGTTTGTGCCTTGCACTATTCTCAGAATATCGCCTGGAGGACATAGTCTATGAGCCGTTAACGGAGTGACTGGATGGACACTTTGAATCTCAGATGCATGTCGCAGACAGAGACGATGTCCGTTGAGGAGTCGCTTCGTGTCGCCCCAGAGGATTCAGCTGCCGTCTTGGAAGGCCTTTCAACAGCATCTGCATCCTCGGATGCAGGCTTGCCCCCTGTAGCCAGTCATTTTGGGTGGTGTTCCCAGCCACTCGCAAGGCGGATTTCTAGACACCAACGTGCAGACAGGGGCCTGCCATAATCACAGGCCCTGTCCCCTCAATAACGTCTGCTCAGGATCCCTGTCCCCCTCCCCTCCCCCAACTGCTGTTGGTCTAGGTCTCAGCAATACACAGTCATGGTGCCAACCACGATGTAGCCGAGGACGATGCCTATGAGCAAGCCGGTATTTACGTCCAGCCTCGGAACTCGAAGCTCAGTCTGTGTCCACCTGCGACTGTTGTTCCACGGAGCTACTCGAGTTTGTCAATAAGTGTCAATGGATCAAGTACTGCCCGTGTAGTCTACGAAGAGTGGCTCCGCCAAATTACTATGCCGTACTGCTAGTGAACTGTGAAGTGCACTTTGTGAAGTGCATGGCACAGAGTACTTCACGTCGTATGTTACTTGGACTTCTTCTGTTGCATTTGCCTGTGGAGCGCAAGAAGAATTATTGCTTTAATGCCTCTGTGCTGGCTGTAATTTCTCTAATGTTGTCTTCGCGGTCACTGAACGAGCGATACGTATGGCACTGTAATATATTCCTAGGTTCCTCGCTTAATGCTGCTTCTTGGAACTTTGTAAGTAGGCTTAGCGTGTTACCTGGCGTCTGCCTGCAAGAATCTGCCCGTTCACATTTTACAGCATCCCTGTGATGTGAAAATTCCTGGCAGATTAAAACTGTGTGCCGGACCGAGACTCGAACTCGGGACCTTTGCCTTTCGCGGGAGGTACTGGCAGAAGTGAAGCTGTGAGGACGGGGCGTGAGTCGCGCTTGGGTAGCTCAGTCGGTAGAGCACTTGCCCGCGAAAGGCAAAGGTCCCGAGTTCGAGTCTCGGTCCGGCACACAGTTTTAATCTGCCAGGAAGTTTCATATCAGCGCACACTCCGCTGCAGAGTGAAAATCTCTTTCTGGAATCCCTGTGATGCTCTCACAAGGGGTAAACAAACCTCTGGCTAGTACTCAAATAATAGAGTACAACTCACTGATAAAGGCGTAATGCGAAATGAAATATGGAACAAGGGTTGTATATTCTCTGCTTTAATATATTATGAAGAGGAACAAACGTTTTGTGTGATGTACACGTACCTAAAGTCTTCTAGATTGGTCCATTTTATTGAATGACATACCTGTGTGTGTGTGGATTTTCTGAATTATATTCTGTTGTGTGAATGTGAAAGAGCATTCCCAACAATGAGTCTGGTTTGGCGAGTGCCAGCTTGCAACAATTGTGGTGGAGTAGTGTACGTGAGAATAAGTCGCTGTGCGGACGTCTGTCTAGCAGGGCACATTTATCTGGCGCGTTTACTGCGTAACATGATTTGCACTCTGTGTAAAGACGTATGTGTAGTAGTGGAACATGATCATTAAAGAAAGTAATAACGGTCTTGTAGGCTGCTTTGTGGAACTGATAAAAAAGACATAGGCTTTGTTCCGTATGTGGTGACGTAAGTGTTAACATGCAACCGTGACAGATCTTTTCAGAACCTGACAGTAGAGGACCCTATCAATAAAATTTGTGAGCTCGCTTCCAATGCAGTCTGCACATCAGGACGAGGACGAAAATAATACCGATCGAGAGGGTAAAAGGGGAAGAGCTTACAACATGGCGACGTGTACATGACCGATGAACGACATGCAGTTTTCGGATTCATCTGAAGCAGATCGTAGCAGCGCCTAGCTAGAAACTAGAATTGCAACGTTAAATCTCGATATAAGAAGAATTGACTGTTAAGTTTTAAATTTTATTAAAGACAGTTATGAGCCATTGTTAACTGTGCCGAGCTTAGCGAATCGGATAGAAAATTGCTAATAGTACAAAGAATAGTGAACCTGAACTTCCAGAAAATGATATTACTTATTCTGAGCAAGAAGAAAATGCAGGTAATTTCGAAACCAGCCACATAAATGAAAACGGTATTGTGAATTTGGCTGCAAACGTGCTAGTTACGCAGCCCCAAATCGCGTGCTAAGACGTATTAGGAGAGACACGGATTCAGGCATTATTTGAATTCGTTCAAAGTTTAAA
This sequence comes from Schistocerca nitens, assembly GCF_023898315.1. Classification (NCBI taxonomy): domain Eukaryota; kingdom Metazoa; phylum Arthropoda; class Insecta; order Orthoptera; family Acrididae; genus Schistocerca; species Schistocerca nitens. The sequence continues at coordinate 529,810,754 of NC_064614.1, read as the reverse complement.
TTAAAAAAAAATCGACGTAGGAAATAATGTCCTACAGGAAATACACTATGAAGTAAGAGATACAAGATGTGAACTTCTTGATTTGGTTTCTCAAAAGTATGGTGAACTCAAGGTCGAATTTCAGGGCAAGTGCAATAATCTAGAGAGCGAAATCAGTGCAGTAAAAACGTAATTCGAAGAACAATAGGCTAGACTCTGCGTCAAAAATCTCCAGCTGAACCTTCTGATTTGATCAGACAGCAGAATCAAGTAATTGTTACTGTAAGGCAGAACTGCAAAAGGAATATTTAGATGATCCAGTAAAAGATCAGGAGTTAATTTAAATTTTAATTGAAGTGTAACTATTTTGATGCAAGAAAAATTGGATTTGCCTGTGCAGATGAGACTGAAGAAGTACGTATCATATTAGATCGTGGCGAACACTGATCAAGGAAGAATACAATGTGATGGAGTGAAGTTTGGCAGAAGACATTGCAAGACACATGAAGATAGGTTTCACATAATTACAGGCAACCAAATCACTTTGATGGAAGGGAGGATGGACCACACAGAAACATAGATTTCATACAATCTAGTGAAGATTGTAATCGTTACGAAGAGATTGTTGACCAGATAATGATTGTCAAACTCAACGCAGATTGCTCAGTAGAGGAAGGAGTGACAAACGCATGCCTTCCTAACACTCACAGTTAAACTTGATGAAGTTTCAGATGGTACTCGGTTCAAAACTATAACTGCAGTAAATTAGTAAACGCTTACCATTAATGATATTCAGCGTGATATGGATTATGGCATGAGAAATGCCTTGATGCGAGAGTATGAAGTGATTACTGAAGATATGTTGATGCTCAATATTGACATTAATATTTACAGTATTAATATTTATGGGCTACTGGACAGTGGTGTCAGGTCTGTGCCCTATCAAATAAATAGTGTGTACAGTAAAGTGAAATTGTACATATCCCATCTTTTCCTGTGTACGTAGTTGTGTGCATACCCTAGTGTAGTGTACACGGGGAATAGAAGCGAGCTGATTAAGAATTACTGAAGTTTTACATTGATGGGAAAGACTATGAGCAAAGTGTCTTCGTAGTTCAATCATCATTTGTTGTGTGTACTTTAGGGACAGAATAGATGAGGATGGATGAATGAATGCAGGCAAATTATACACTGGTTTCCAAAATTAAAGTAACAAACCGCTATTTCTCCATCTGTGTCTAATTCACGATACAATCATACAAACCGTCGCTGTTCATACGATCGTGTTCTGCACGGAAGATGGTATTCTGGTCAACAGACAACCACGCTAACGACGACGTCAAGGAACCCATCAATTGGGTGAATGGTTCCCGGGTAGTCCTGCATCCACGATCGCTGTGCTGTATAGCATAGAGAAGGCGCTTACCAGACACTCTGCAGTGGAGGGCTATAGGAAGAATGGAAGCAGGACAGTCGCCAACTGATGTGGCCTGATGCTTAATGTGAATCGTTTTCTTGTTTCACGGATGTGGCAACAGCTTATAGAGAACGAAACTGTACCCCGAAGACCAGGGCATGGCTTATCACGTGTGGTACCAGAAAGAGAGGGCCGTTATTTGGCTGTAAGGGCACGACGGTACCGCCATAGTATCGCACTGCAACTGACCTCGCAACATCCACTGGATGTTTGTACCGAGGCAAACGGTGTACGTCCGCAGCTCGTGATCTAGCTGCTGCCTCTGGATCACGGAGTCCCTGGTTCGATTCCCGGCCTCGGGACTGGCTGTTTGTGTTGTCCTCATCATTTCATCGTCATCATTCGTGACAGTGGCTAGACTGGATTGTGTAAAAATTAGACTGTGTAATAATTGGATCTCTGTATGGGCGCTGATGACCACGCAGTTGAGCGCCGAACAAACCAAACATCATCATCATCATCAAACGGTGTACGGAAGGCTAAGGAAGAGTGGCCTTTATTGTCGAAGACCTGCTGTGTGTGTACCTCTGACGCGTCTTCACAGAAGAAAACGGCTAGAATAGAGTCGCAAACATGCCACCTGGACGGTCGAACTGTGAGCCAATGTTCTTTTCACAGATGAGTCTCGATTTGGTCTGGAGAGTCATACTCGACGGATTCGCATTTGGAGGGAACGTGGAATGCGGTTTTGGGATCCAAACAATGTGAAAACAGACCGATATCGAAGAGGATCCCTAATGGTATGGGCAAGAATTACGTTGATCGCTCGAACACCTCTTCATGAAATTATATGGGTGAAATGGCAAGGTTTAACTGCTGTCAGGTATCGTGACGAGATCTTAGGGCCTGATGCGCGGTTGTTGCGAGTTCTGTATGCCCAAACTTCGTACTGATGGACGATAGTGCTCGACCTCATACAGCAAGGATGGTTGATACTTTCTTGGAAATGGAAGATATTACACGTATGGCGTGACATGCTCGTTCTCTCGATTTGAATCCCATAGAGCATGTTTGAGCTTCACAAGCGAGACGGGTTTGCATCACGCCAGCACCCACCAACCACTCTCCAAGACTTGCGAGCAGATCTAGAGGACGAATGGGTGTTATTGCCTTAACATGAGATTGATGACATCGTCAATAGGATGGTCCGTCGTTGTTAGGCCTGTATTGCAGCCAGAGGTGGTCACATCCCACACTGAGCACATTAACCACTTGTCAGAATTTGTGTGCAAACCGTTAAGTTGAAAAAAACGAACATTTTTGTCTGCCGTTATGAATGTTACAGTTGTTTACGTTTCTGTATTCTTTACATTATTTCTACTTCTCTATCACCTGTTTATACTGTTGTGTGGCAAAATAAACGCAGCCTTGCAAAGTTTCCGTTTGTTGCTTTAACTTTGGACACGGCAGTATATTCAGAGGGTAATGATGGAAACAGAGGTGCATTTAGAGGATGTGTCAACAATGAAGAGGTAGGGTAGGTGGTTAGTGTTTAACGTCCCGTCGACAACGAGGTCATGAGAGACGGAGCGCAAGCTCGGGTTAGGGAAGGATTGGGAAGGAAATCGGCCGTGCCTTTTCATAGGAACCATCCCGGCATTTGCCTGAAACGATTTAGGGAACAATGAAGAGATTCGCACCATCTGTATGAATTTTTGATGTAATAACATAGATAAGGGAGAACTGTGGCACAGATAAATGTTATTGATTATCTTAGAGAAGAAGGAGGCACCCAAAAGGAAGAAGAAGCAGATGATGACCTTTTTTAAATTGATAAGACAATTCAAGAGATGTGAAATTAGACAAAAGATAAGAAACAAAAGAAGGCAGGATTATTTAAAGGTTATATTAATCGGTTCTGATTCATGAGAAGAATATTTGGAGGCCATTAATGAAGTTCTGGCAAGCTTTCGAAAACTCAGCAGTAATTATTAATGCCGAGAAGACCAAATCGTTAAAAAGTGCTGCATTGTAAATAGGGAGACAAGAACAGCGAGAAGCTCTCAGTCATATCAATCTTAAACTGCGTGGGGCAAAATTATTACATATCCAGATTGCCACTCAATTTTATTTAGGATCAGATTGCAGCGATTGTGCAGTAGCTGTGGAATTGTTGATGTCAGTGAAGTATGCTACACAGAACGACAGCGTTTTCAAGTCGCTCGCTGACTGCAAGGGAGAAAAAAGCATACAGAAACTGATAGAGAAGCATTATCTAACTTTTCGGGAATTGGTAATTCGCTATTTTATCTCTTGGAAAAGCATACAGTTGTAGTTACCGACTAAAAAGCTGTGACTTATCTAGTGAGCTACCATCTTATACACAATCATATTCATTTTACAAGAATTGTACTTTGAAATAAGGTATGTGTGGACAGATTAACGTCATACCTGGTGCAAGTATCCAAAAAATTATGTAAAGAGTGTAATTTATGACATATGCACATCTAAAAAAGTCAGAAAAACTCTCTCTCTCTCTCTCTCTCTCACACACATACACACACACATCAAAATTTGTCAGCAAAATCTGTCAGCAACACAAGGCGTCTGTCAATGTTATTCCCTCAACTTGTAAAAAAAGTAACGTCACGGAACCACACACACACACACACACACACACACACACACACACACACACACACACAATGTTTATGTCATCTGCTACAATGGTACCTCCATGCCTAAAATATGTAAACGGAGTTGGAATTTCGATGTGAGGCTATGTTATTGGTGGTTCATAGAACAAAGTGTCAAAATCTGATGTTTATACATAATATCCTGCACTAGAAAAATATAATCGATGATATTGATTTGTAATTGTTGCTTTTTATTACAAATGATTTTGACCTACTCAACGTTATGTACAAAAACAACTTTCCAGGAAGGCTGCAATGTTTGCTAATTGGAACTACGATGCCATGTTTAGTTAAAACGTTTGCAAACTGTATTTTCCATGATCGACAGCTAAATAATACCAAAATTCTAATCATAGTGCACAAAGATACAAGATGTTGGAACTCACAACTTAACCGTGATCAAATGATCTGACTGAGCATCATTATAGAATGGAAAAAATGTGTTTTGACAAGAACTTTAATGCAAAGTATTACTTAAAATGTATATTTTCGTAATACGCAAGGAGATCATCATAACAATACAAAACTTTTACAAACAATATGGCCGAAAACCGTGGTGGAACAAGACAAAGATGAAAGGTCACTATCTCAAAAATACAAGTTTTGCACCAAAATAAAATTATTTATCAAAAAGTACAGATTTCGAGTAAACACACACAGAGGTTTCTTATCGTGACACGCAAGTAAAATTACAGATATCTGATTGCGAATCAAAATTCTAACTTTGTACCAAAATAAAATTGAGCTATTTGTCAAAATATGTAAGATTTTGGGCAAAAACGACACTTGGTGCTATTGCCATATCTTAATTGATCTATAGAATTAAAAAATGAACATGGCTTGCATACTGGCACTATTGATAAAATTTACAGATTACGCAACACATGTTGACAACCAAATTTCGATAACCTTATGACACTTCCCAAGCACAGTGGATCCTGAATTAAATATGTACACATCTAAATTATCTGTATTATTTGCCAAAATAATCATGGCTTGCTGATTGAAACTACTGAAATAAATTATAGGTTAGCTGACGAACATAATTCGTTCTTTCTACCATGTATTAAAGAAGACAAAATACTTAAAAATGGGTTCTATAACATTACAAAATACATACGGGCTCTACTCCTGGTCTAAGTTACAATGTAAAGGGCTCTTGTTGATGAGAATTACCAATCTAAATACTATTTATCCCATGTTTATATTTGCCAGAAACTCGTTTCTAAAACTGACATCAAAGTCAGCCAAACATTATAGTGACCCCATGCAAGGGTGTCAATTTTATTTTTCGGAACAAAACGTTTTTCTTCTCTTGATTATGCTAACTTATGCTATTGTATAGTGGAAACTACAGTGCTAAACAGGCAACATAGTGATATTTGACACAAATAAATAGGCATTCAGAACTAAAATAGACACACAGATTGTTTAAAAAATGTAAAACTGGTGTAGTTCTGCTACCTTGCACTTATCAAGTATTTCCCAGCGCTGTCATCTAGCATTTTTTCTAAATTTCCCACATCTCTTCCACCCTGAACTTTTTTTAAATTTCCTGCCAGCACTGTCACTTCTTGGATTTTTAGTCAATGGCAGTGGAAACTTGGAACTGGGGATCAAAAGCCTTGTAGGTGTACAACTCATGTGCACTGATGCAATGACGCAACAACATAAAATATACTTCTGAAGAAACGACAGCAATACAGTTTTTCCCAGTAGTTGCCACCTGCAGTAGCTGATACCCACTACACTGTGCCAAAAGTCTTGATTTGATAAGTCTCAGCTTGCTGACTAATCACTTTTCCTTGCTGGAACGAGTCACAACTTGCTGACACAGGTCTAGGCTTATACAAAACATTCGCGGACTTCTTGCTGCGTCAGTTCTAGGTAAAAGCTGCGTCAGTTCTAGGTAAAACCTCAAGCTTTCGGCGATTACCTCCATCATCTTCGTCAGGAGCAACTGAGTCAGTTACTTGAGGTCTTACTCTGAACTGCCGTAGCAATAAGTCCGAGAAAGTTTTATACAACATTGTTCTCATACAAGTCTAAAACTGCTTAATCGATGCCATGATTAGACTTGCTGACTTCTGTACATGGGCACTGACGCAATCTCCAAGCATGTCACATTTTTTTAGGCAAATACATATGCAGGGTGATGATAGTCACCATGTCAACTGACCATGATTCCCCCTCCTCCCCCCCCCCCTCAACAGTATCTGGGAGATAATGGCAGTTACTATATCAACTTACCGTCAGTGCTCCTCCAATTGCATTCAGGGTAATGACATACATTTTTCTAATGATTCTTTGTCAATGATGCTGTGATGCATTCCATTCTATCTCATTTTTAGACAGAAACTCTGATCCATTCTGTTCCATTCCATTTGTTGAGTGAAATTCTGACTCATTCTGTTCCATTTTTTTAACAGTCTGTGTGAATGAAATCTAAACCATCTGTTCTGCTTCGATACATTCCATCCCATTTGACTCCCTTTTTAGTGAAATTATGATCCATTCTGTTCTGTTCGAATTTGTTCCGTTTTTTTTAACGGCCTGACTGAATGAAATTCTGATCTATTTCATTCTGTCACCGCCCCATTCGATAATATCAGCCGTACATTTAAGGTAATGGCAGTTACCCAATGCACATTCACACCATCAGCTACTAGTGTTACAGCACAGTTTTAAGAACCAGTATCTAACGGTCCCAGTAACTGCCATCACTCTCCTACACACTGTCAGCTACTGGTGTCAGAACATTATGTAAGTTCCAGTAGCAGGTACACCTTTGCCTGCCTGGGTAATGATGGTCACCTTGTAAACTGATGATCATTGCCCCAATATGCAATCTGTTACATTTTAGCTGTAACATCGTGATGTATGGGCAATTCATTATAACTTTGCTGTAACATGTCGATGTAGGGTGCAACCTTGAGATAATTTGCTGTAAAATTGCGATGCATGGGGTAAAACGCAAGTAATCTCCAATGTGTGATAGCAGAATATGGTAGACTTACTTCATGGGGTTGGATCCGCAGTAAGTTGCTGATTGAATTAAGAATGGGTAAGATGATGTACTGGGAAAAATGTTTCAACAGCTCCAGCGTCCCATTGGATTTGTTACTGATACAGACAAATACCGTTTGACATATCAATAATACCATTTGCCATTTGCTGGCGGTAGACATTCTGATCATATTGCTATGGTAAGCATGGAAGACGTATGGGTGAATGCTGAACTAGCTGAAACTGCTTCTTGAGAGCATAAGATGTTGTCAGTGCCAACATAGAGGGAATAATGTTGTCTCCTTTGACAGTTCTCATAATGTGCGCTTTAAGCTGTAACGCAGAGCAGCAGTATTTATCCTGTGTGTTTTGTGATGTTATAGAACCAATTTTTATGTATTTTGGCTTTTTAATGTGTGGTGCACAGATCGAATGAAGCTTGTCAACTCACTTGCAATTTATTAGTAGTGGCAACAAGTGAGCCATGAGCATTTCGATAAGTAACATAGACAGTTTTGATGTGTAAATATTTTATTACAGGGTGCACTGTGCTCGCCAAGTGTGATATGGTTATCTAGCCTTGATTGTCAACAAGGTACTGTTTAACCTGTAAGTTTTATTAGTTATTTCAGTATGCCAGCCATGTGCTTCATTATTTTTTTAATAATCTTGCAGTACGTTCAAGTTATGATGAGAGTGCTATGGATGTTTTGTGCTCGAAATCTTACATATTTTTAGAAATAATAAATTTACATTTTGGTGCAAAATTAGAATTTTCATTAATAGTCAGAGATCTGTAATTTTACTTGCACATCACGATGATCAACCCTGTGTTTGTGTGTGTTTTACTCAAAATCTTAACTTTTAGATAATTTTATTTTAGATAATTTTATTTTGGATGCAAAGATTGTGTTTTTGAAATTTATTCATTTATTTATTTGGCCTCCAGCAGCTAATGGTCATTTAGCTAAAAGTTAAAGAGAGATATATAGTAAAAACCATAAATTACTGACACGACAGTGATACAAGTGAGTATTTCCGAGATATCGATCTATCATCTCTGTCTTGCTCCAAAAGTACCTGTGAGCACTCCTCATTTCTGCCTTGTTCCACCACTGTCTTTCAACACGTTGCATATAAACATTTATACTATGAGGGTCTCTTTTCGCGTCACAAAAATATGGAGGTTAAATATCTCGTCAAAACACCTTCTCTCCATCCTGTTACAGTGTTTTGTCAGTTCAGTTGTCTGTGGCTAAGTTGTATGTTTTTATATCCCGTATTTTATAGCATTACAATTAAATATTTGGTATTATTTAGTAGTTGATTATGGGAAACACAGTCTGTAACTGTTTTAGATAACCTTAACACCGTGTTTTGCACAGTATATGTTACATCTTTCCTTGAAAGCTGTTTTCGCACATAACCTCAAGTGAATCAATCATTCGTAATAAAAAACTGTAACTGCTAATCAATATAATCAGTTATATTCTTCTAGTGTAGAATACGATGCACTTTGTTTTTCCTCCCTACAATGGTGCTTGCTAAAGTGAAACATTTGTGAAAATTTTGTGTAAAAGTTAGGCGATAACAGTTCTTTTCATGAACCATCAATAACATAGCCTCAGATCGATATGCCAACTCTCTTAACGTATTTTAGACGATGAGATACCATTGTAACCCTTGATATAAACATGTAGCGTATGGGCAACATGTTGCTGACGTACTTTTGCAGTCATTTTAGATGTTGAATATACATTCTACATCTACATCCATACTCCGCAACCACCCGACGGTGCGTGGCGGAGGGTACATTGAGTACCTCTATCGGCTCTTCCTTCTTTTCCAGTCTCGTATTGTTCGTGGAAAGAAAGATTGTCGGTATGGGCTCTAATCTCTCTGATTTTATCCTCACGGTCTCTTCGCGAGATATACGTAGGAGGAAGCAATACACTGCTTGACTTCTCGGTGAAGGTATGTTCTCGAAACTTCAACAAAAGCCCGTACCGAGCTACTGAGCGTCTCTCCTGCAAAGTCTTCCACTGGAGTTTATCTATCATCTCCGTAACGCTTTCGAGATTACTAAATGATCCTGTAACGAAGCGCGCTGCTCTCCGTTACAAGCATCATAGGACAAATTAGACTCGGAAAATATTTAATGTCAGAGTCCATTGTGATTTACACCAAGTAAGATATAGGGATAGAATTATGGAAGTTCTCATGTGCTGCTTAATCTGCGAATTCATGACATAAACAATATTTGTGTGTATGAGTGTTTTTGACATATTTCAGATGCGGAATACTGCAAGTTATACCCTTCACATGATTTTTGGAAAAAGACCTCTGAATATGATGCAAAAGATTCAGACGTTCAGATAATTTTGAGCATAGCTAAGATGATTGCTGTACTTTGATTCGCCATTTCATTTTAATGGCCAGTAAAATATGAGGGTGTGCTGAAAGGCAAGTCTCTGAACTTTTCAAGTGAAAACTTTTAGAGTTTTTTAACTTGTAAAACAGACTTTATTAACATCCTACATCTTTATTTTTCACATCTACATATTTGCGGCCCTCTACCGCTAGAGGGCTATGAATTGTAGCATGTAAAATGTCAGTGTGTAACGTAACTGTTTCAGTATGTGAGGAACAGCGAGCTGTAATCGAGTTTTGAATTCGAAGAGTTCTCCCACACATGTAGCACTCTCTCATTCAGCACGACAATGCCAGACCACATACAAAGTCTGCGACATCTGCAACAATCCAACACCTTGGGTTGACTGACTTTGATCATACTCTATACGGTCCCATCTTGGCCCCATTCGATTTTCGTCTGTTTCCAAAACATAAAGAACACGTTCGAGGGCTTCAGTTTGATGGTGATGAAGCGTTACAAGCACAGGTAAGGTTCTGACTCCGTTAACAAAGTCGAGCATTCTACTGTGATTGTATCAACAAACTAGTCTCTCTTTGGGAGAAATGTGTTCAGCACGTCCTCATACTAGGCTCTAATCAGGTGGAGAGGGAAGGGGAAGGGGAGGAAGTTGTGAGGGGGAGAGGAAGGGGAGGGGAAAGAGATGGGGTGATATTATGATGTCACTGAAATGGGAGATGGTGTGTCATGTGATGATGATGATGATAATGGCGTCATTGATAAGGATGGCATAGCTTGTGACGTCATGGGAACTAGGGCAATCTGGCGCAGTGTCGTAATATTTATACTAGCGGTGCACTCCCTCCATCCGGCTGCGGGCAGCTGGTTACTGTCTGGAAGGCAGGCGGAGAGGGATTGGGGCTGCAGTGGTGGGGGTACTAGGCACGCTGGCGGTTGCGCGTGGATCTCAGAGCATTCCAAAGGCGTCTTTTGTGCTGTTTGGTGTTCGCCCTACTCTCTCGTATTGCTGCAGCGCCTCACTGCGTTGGTATCCTTCGTCCCTATTGAGCGGACTTTTGTGAATCCTTACTTCCAATGAATTCCTTTATAGTGCTGTCCCAATAGCCGGCTGCTCCGCATAGTATCTTGGTGTTTTGAAAGTCAGTAGTGAGAGCTTCCATTACGCTTTGATCTGCTAGCGCTGAATTTCTCTCTGTGTCCTACTCGTACACCTTATGTGCTCCTCACAACGTTTCGAGAACCCGATATATAGGTGGCCACATTCAAAAGAGATGATGAATTTCACAGATACTTTAATTTTTAGTGCGAAGGTACTCTTTCGTTTTAAGTGGTGGTCATAAGGCGGTTGCTGTGTTGGATTTTTCAAGCAGCATCGTAGTTTTGGCTGAGAATAGTCGCAATTGAGGGAGGAAAGTGTATCTCTTGTCTTCTTCCTCCTCATCTCGATTTACTGCATCTGTTCTCTTTTTGAATGCCCTGCTGTTATGTGCTTCAATTTACTGATTTTTGCTGAAGACTTCCTTTAGTTTTAATTCGGCCGAGAGGCTATCGACAGCGCAGATGAAAAAAAAAAATGGTTCAAATGGCTCTGAGCACTATGCGACTTAACTTCTGAGGTCATCAGTCGCCTAGAACTTAGAACTAATTAAACCTAACTAACCTAAGGACATCACACACATCCATGCCCGAGGCAGGATTCGAACCTGCGATCGAAGCGGTCGCTCGGCTCCAGACTGTAGCGCCTAGAACCGCACGGCCACTCCGGCCGGCAACAGCGCAGATGACTCGCGCCCTATGTACCAGGGCGGTTAGCACTGTCTGGCGGTGTGCCGGATGGCGGCAGTTCGTTGCACGCAGTAGAGCTATCGGTAGATCTTCCTACATAATGCAAGGCTTAGTGTATCATCTGTCCAAGAAAGGGAAACAACCATTCTCCTCCCTTTCCAAAGAGAAGGCAAAGTTCTGATGGACACTCTTAAAGTGGTCAAGAAACTCATCCAGAGACTGCCATGCACTCACATCACGAAAGTATCATCGACATAGTGGAAGAAAGGCTTGAATTTTTGACGAGCTATTTGAAGACGCACATCCTCAGTGTGTTCTACGTAGATATTTTCCATCTCAGGAGCCAGTGGGGATCCCATGGCCACTTCATACATCCATCGGTTCATAAAACTCTGCAGAATTAGAAATAGGTGGTCGTCTATGCATGCTCAAAATGTTTACATATTTGCTGCTCGAAATGTTGAGTAAGTAGCCCCAAGGAGTCTTGTGGAGGTACTTCCGTGAAGAGTGACTTAATGTCGAAGCTCAGGAGCTGGTCATCCAGTAACGACAATACGACGAGATCGCGTCCAACACCATCAAGCACGAAGGACGCATGCCCAGAAAGACGCATCCGGAATGTCCAGATAGAGATTCGAGCGCAGTCTCCGGCACACCCATTAGCCCCCGCACTACAGTCTCACACCACTCCCTGAGACCTTACCTGCCGATCGGACAGTTCCCAGGCACCCGCAACCAAGTGGAAGGGTCGCACAGCTAGTATAAATATTACGACATCTGCCGTACCTGGACACTTCGCCAGAAGATGGTGAGCATGACTCTCTCCGAAACATCGTGGCTTTTTAACACTGTCTCCCGGCTGTAAACCCGAGAGCTTCCGTTCAAAAAATGACGTAATTCAACAAACAATTCAGCGAATACAGAATGTGATACCAGGGGAAGAAAAAATATTTCATCCATTGATGCAGTGATGAACGAAACGTATTAGCGACAAAAACCTTTCCTGAGCCTGACAGTGTAGGCTCCTACCAATAAAGTGAGTGAGCTCACGTCTTACGCAGCTCACACGGCAGAACGGGGACCATAATAATACCCGTCGACAGCGTAATAGGGGAGAAACTTTCTGTTTGAAGTAGCTGCACAATCACACCAGTGAAATCAATGGAAAGAAGCAACGGATTTAAAAAAAATGCCTGCACTACAGGACAATCAGAATTTGGATGTAGATAGTTTTCCTTTAGGAAAGCAGACCATTTCCAGTAAATTAGTTTACCAAATAAAAATGAGTGCTGGCAGTTAGGTGGTAATTTAACGCTAAAATATCGATTAATGGCTTTTCAGCACAATACTACCAGCAGCACCTAAATGAAGATGTCGAGCGGCTGCCTTGATGAAGTATTGTGGGATTTACACAACGTGAGCATACGACAATTACGAGAACCGTATATTCACTACCGTTTGCTGCTGCAATGGAAAATGCGAAACGTGTTCAGATACATATCTTCAGCTCTACGAAACCATCCATGATCATATAGCCAGAGGGATATAATGACAGGTCTGAGTAAATACCTGACGTGAAAAAAAATGGAGGTACATGGAATGCGCAGAGGTATCTCTGAAACACGATTTTTTTAAGACGCTTAAACAACGTGGCACAAACTCAAGAGGTCATGCTCCCGTTTCAGAAGATGACGCATCCCATCAACTTCTCAAAGTAGTAATCCTGATCTCCGACACGTAACATGACATGCAAAATAAAAGAGAAACAAGCAAGAAGAGGCAACGTCAGTGTTGTATGAACGATGATTCTCTTCTATCACTGTGGAATTATTGTCGCGGGACTCAGTCCATCGCAGCGAATTGCTACAGCTCCATTTTTACCATCTTCTGTGTAGCTGTGGCTAATGAAGTCACCGATAACGAAGAAGATTCTTCAGCTGATTGAATTTCTGCACTTGCGAAGATAACCATGAGAAAAGCACTACGTCTCAAATCTAGCGCAGTAATAGAAGATGGATACGAGAATAGAACAGTTATGATACCATTCATAACAAACTGTTGGTGAAAAGGATCTATGAGATGACCAAAGATTTGAAGCTAATTCAAACCATCTGAAACCTTATCTAAAATTGGAAGTTCCACATAGAAATTCAAACGAAACGGAAGTAGTGGCAAAATATTAAAGAATTTGCCACAAAGCAGTGTTATCACCCGTACACTACTCTAAACACCAGCCTCTAAAACCAAATAGTTACATGTTGTAAGCTAATAATAAACCAATATCTATGTAAGGAAGGTCATTTGAAGAGGTGAAAGGAAAATCTACGAAAGAACTTGAAAGCTTGTATTAGTACTATGTAAAAAACAACTTAAACTTAACGCTGCTTAAACGAAATCTAAGATTTTTATCTTCACAGCCGGTAATCATCTAGGAGCTTGACAATAGGAATGCGAAGCACGATCACATTGGCAGTTTTACTTACCTTAAAGTTGCCTCAGCCCGAGTTCAAACTAGAAAATTGTTACGATATCAAGTTGCAGATGAGTGGTAAGAATAACATACTTCAGAAATTAATCAACAGAACTTGGGAAGCCAAACCATCAGTTATTAAAACTAAAGCTTTAGTTAACTTAATATGCTTCTCCACTAATGAGTATGCTAACCCAGTGAGTCATAAATCAGAACGTACTGAGAAAATCGCCTTCCCTGAATGAAAGTTGCAGATTGATTATTGACAGTCTACGACCAATCCAAAATGGGAAACTTTATTACCTGTTTACCATCTCATTTCAAACAAGCAGAAGGTAAGCAGCAGACCATAAAGAGAGGGCAACTATCTACTTCCTCACGATCATGGCATGCAATCTTCTCCTCCACGACGAGAGTCCTGGAACACTTTTTTAGATCTCTTGCATAAATCAAGCAACAAGTCACGTCCAGACTGGATAAGTGGTTAAAATCCAAGAAAAACCACTGGATCCCACCATAAGAAGAGTTCGGGCCCTGATAAAAATCGTTGGACCACATACGACCACTTGATGCTTGAAAAATCTGTATACAGGGTGTATCATAAACAGTAAGTGATACGGCTGAAAGTATGTAACAACAGTAGCAAAAATATTTCAGCCGACAGAAGTCCAGAAGCGAGACATGTGCGAGAGAACTGCATGCGTGTGGTAAGGAGCCGCCACTGACTTCAGTACCTGATAGTATCCTAGCTAATAACATTGTACCAGAGCGTGCTGAAAAGTAATATCTACTAACTTTTTATGTGAAAACTCTTAAAGCTTTTTAAATAAAACACGTTGTTGACATACTACATCCTTATTCTTCATGTCTACATATTTATTTCTCAACATAGTCACCTTGCGGGTGAATACGTTTTTTTCCAACGAGACTCCACTTTGTTGATAGCCCCACTGTTGGATGTTTGGATTTGATGACGAAGCCACAATGTCACCTTTGCTTGGATCGTTTCATCGCTATGAAAGTGAAGTTCTCTAAGGTGTTCTTTAAACTTTCGGAATCAGATGAAAGTCCGATGGGGCCAAGTCGGGACTATAGTATGGTGGTCGATGACAGTGAAGCCAAGGTGTCACATTGTTGTTTGCAACTCTCGTCTCTGTCATGCTGAAAGAGAGACTGTTGCATGTGCAAACGAATTCTTCGAATCCGAAACTCGATCACAGTACGCTGTTTCTGACGCACCGATGTATTTACGTTACACACAACCATGTTACACGCTACAATTCGGAGCCCTCTAGAAGCAGAGAGCTGCAGATACGTAAACATGAAGACTAAAGATGTAGAATGTTAATAACTTCTATTTTATTTAAAAAGCTTTAAGAGTTTTCATAATGAAGTAAGGAATTATTTATCAGCATGTCCGCTTACTTCAAGCGTAAGCTTCTTGACTAAGTCGTAATCTAATTGGGTTTAAATTTCACCCAAGGCCTATCTTGACAATAAATACGATATTACTCCATCACGTTACATGCAGTGTTTTCAAACTAGCACTACAACAAGATTTCTGTTGCAGACGAATATCCATGTTCTACTTATTTTGAAAGAAAAAAAACCCGCATTTACACCATCACCAGATATACACTCCTGGAAATTGAAATAAGAACATCGTGAATTCATTGTCCCAGGAAGGGGAAACTTTATCGACACATTCCTGGGGTCAGATACATCACATGATCACACTGACAGAACCACAGGCACATAGACACAGGCAACAGAGCATGCACAATGTCGGCACTAGTACAGTGTATATCCACCTTTCGCAGCAATGCAGGCTGCTATTCTCCCATGGAGACGATCGTAGAGATGCTGGATGTAGTCCTGTGGAACGGCTTGCCATGCCATTTCCACCTGGCGCCTCAGTTGGACCAGCGTTCGTGCTGGACGTGCAGACCGCGTGAGACGACGCTTCATGCAGTCCCAAATATGCTCAATGGGGGACAGATCCGGAGATCTTGCTGGCCAGGGTAGTTGTCTTACACCTTCTAGAGCACGTTGGGTGGCACGGGATACATGCGGACGTGCATTGTCCTGTTGGAACAGCAAGTTCCCTTGCCGGTCTAGGAATGGTAGAACGATGGGTTCGATGACGGTTTGGATGTACCGTGCACTATTCAGTGTCCCCTCGACGATCACCAGTGGTGTACGGCCAGTGTAGGAGATCGCTCCCCACACCATGATGCCGGGTGTTGGCCCTGTGTGCCTCGGTCGTATGCAGTCCTGATTGTGGCGCTCACCTGCACGGCGCCAAACACGCATACGACCAACATTGGCACCAAGGCAGAAGCGACTCTCATCGCTGAAGACGACACGTCTCCATTCGTCCCTCCATTCACGCCTGTCGCGACACCACTGGAGGCGGGCTGCACGATGTTGGGGCGTGAGCGGAAGACGGCCTAACGGTGTGCGGGACCGTAGCCCAGCTTCATGGAGACGGTTGCGAATGGTCCTCGCCGATACCCCAGGAGCAACAGTGTCCCTAATTTGCTGGGAAGTGGCGGTGCGGTCCCCTACGGCACTGCGTAGGATCCTACGGTCTTGGCGTGCATCCGTGCGTCGCTGCGGTCCGGTCCCAGGTCGACGGTCACGTGCACCTTCCGCCGACCACTGGCGACAACATCGATGTACTGTGGAGACCTCACGCCCCACGTGTTGAGCAATTCGGCGGTACGTCCACCCGGCCTCCCGCATGCCCACTATACGCCCTCGCTCAAAGTCCGTCAACTGCACATACGGTTCACGTCCATGCTGTCGCGGCATGCTACCAGTGTTAAAGACTACGATGGAGCTCCGTATGCCACGGCAAACTGGCTGACACTGACGGCGGCGGTGCACAAATGCTGCGCAGCTAGCGCCATTCGACGGCCAACACCGCGGTTCCTGGTGTGTCCGCTGTGCCGTGCGTGTGATCATTGCTTGTACAGCCCTCTCGCAGTGTCCGGAGCAAGTATGGTGGGTCTGACACACCGGTGTCAATGTGTTCCTTTTTCCATTTCCAAGAGTGTAGATTTATTTGTAAAGGCCTAGCTGAGAGCCCAAGGAAGGACACCTAATGTCTGAGGGACGGAGAGGGGTGTCGCTTGCGTCGAAAAATGTTCTCGAACCTGCCCTGACCACAGGCAGCTCTTTGAGCCGATTTCGGTCAGATGTTACTAGATGCAAAGAAGCACTGTATTTGGTGGGGTTTTCTTGACGATCCAAGACCTTGCGATTGTGGTGCAAAGTAGTTCCACATAGTTATCTCCATGTTCTGTGCAGTGTTCTTGGCAAGAGCTTATACCATCATAGTCCATTAGGGTGAACGTAGCCTATTTCTGGAATAAAACTGTATATTGCTTGAACTTGAGATCATTTATGTCTTTGTAGGTAATTATGAAACGTCTTTTTTCAATATATGTGAAGTTTCTGATACGACTTACGATAATATTACGTTTCCCGAGTACCTTTGTTACACTTTAGTATGACACTACTAGCCATTAAAATTGCTACACCACGAAGACGACGTGCTACAGACGCGAAATTTAACCGACAGGAAGAAGATGCTGTGATATGCAAATGATTAGCTTTTCAGAGCATTCACACAACATTGGCGCCGATGGCGACACCTACAACGTGCTGACATGAGGAAAGTTTCCAACCGATTTCTCATACGCAAACAGCAGTTGACCGGCGTTGCCTGGTGAAACGTTGTTGTGGTGCCACGAGTAAGGAGCAGAAATGCGTACCATCACGTTTCCGACTTTGATAAAGGTCGGATTGTAGGCTATCGCGATTGCGGTTTATCGTATCGTGACATTGCTGCTCGCGGTGGTCGAGATCCAATGACTGTTAGCAGAATATGGAATAGGTGGGTTCAGGAGGGTAATACGGAACGCCGTGCTGGATTCCAACGGCCTCGTATCACTAGCAATCGAGATGACAGGCATATTATGCGCATGGCTGTAACGGATCGTGCAGCCACGTCTCGATCCCTGACTCAACAGATGGGGACGTTTGCAAGACAATAACCATCTGCACGAACAGTTCGACGACGTTTGCAGCTGCATGTATTATCAGCACGGAGACCATGGCTGCGGTTACCCTTGACGATGCATCACGGACAGGAGCGCCTGCGATGGTGTACTCAACGACGAACCTGGGTGCACGAATGGCAAAACGTCATTTTTTCGGATGAATCCAGGTTCTGTTTACAGCATCATGACGGTCGCATCCGTGTTTGACGACATGGCGGTGTACGCACATTGAAAGCGTATATTCGTCATCGCCATACTGGCGTATCACCCGGCGTGATGGTATGGGGTGCCATTGGTTACACGTCTCGATCACCTCTTGTTCGCATTGACGGCACTTTGAACAGTGGACGTTACATTTCAGATGTGTTATGATCCGTGGCTCTAACCTTCATTCGATCCATGCGAAACCCTACATTTCAGGAGGATAATGCACGACCGCATGTTGCAGGTCCTGTACGGGCCTCTCTGGATACAGAAAATGGTCGACTGCTGCCCTGGCCAGCACATTCTCCAGATCTCTCACCAATTGAAAACGTCTGGTCAATGGTGGTCGAGCAACTGGCTCGTCACAATACGCCAGTCACTACTCTTGATGAACTGTGGTATCGTGTTGAAGCTGCATGGGCAGCTGTACCTGTACACGCCATCCGAGCTCTGTTTGACTCAATGCCCAGGCGTATCAAGGCCGTTATGACGGCAAGTAGTGGTTGTTCTGGGTACTGATTTCTCAGGATCTATGCACCCAAATTGCGTGAAAATGTAATCACATGTCAGTTCTAGTATAATATATTTGTTCAATGAATACCCGTTTATCATCTGCATTTCTTCTTGGTGTAGCAATTTTAATGGCCAGTATGTGGTATATCGAGAGCTTGTAACAATGGAAAATTGTACCGAAATGCAGGAGGATCTGTAACGAATTGACGC
Source organism: Schistocerca nitens (assembly GCF_023898315.1). Taxonomy (NCBI): domain Eukaryota; kingdom Metazoa; phylum Arthropoda; class Insecta; order Orthoptera; family Acrididae; genus Schistocerca; species Schistocerca nitens. The sequence goes on along the minus strand of NC_064614.1, from coordinate 529,792,015 downwards.
ATGTTGCAGGGAATGGCAATTGAATCTCAATGTAGACAAGTGTAATGTGCTGCGAATACATAGAAAGAAAGATCCTTTATCATTTAGCTACAAAATAGCAGGTCAGCAACTGGAAGCATTTAATTCCATAAATTATCTGGGAGTAGACATTAGGAGTGATTTAAAATGAAATGATCATATGAAGTTGATCGTCGGTAAAGCAGATGCCACAATGAGATTCATTAGATGGAAATGCAATTCGAAAACAAAGGAAGTAGGTTACAGTACACTTGTTCGCCCACTGCTTGAAAACTGGTCACCGGTGTGGGATCTGTGCCGGATGGGGTTGATAGAAGAGATAGAGAAGGTCGAAGGGAGAGCAGCGCGCTTCGTTACAGGATCAATTATTAATCGCGAAAGCGATATGGAGATGGTAGATAAACTCCAGTGGGAGACTCTGCAAGAGAGACGCTCAGTAGCTCGGTATGGGCTTTTGTTAAAGTTTCGAGAATATACCTTCACCGAGGAGTTAAGCAGTATATTGCTCCCTCCTAAGTATATCTCGCGAAGAGAGGTTTTCAAAATGATGGAGCACAAGAATCAGTCGTCCTTTTCATTCAGGTTTTATTAAGGAAACCTAGATTTCGGCTATTGCCTAGCCATTATCAATGCTCTATATCATAGTACCAATCCATGACCTGGTACGTCAGTCCCCTGACGTTCGGATTTCTGTCACAGTTCGTTCAAGACTACGTGGAGGAGGCCGTGCACTCTTGAACGAACTGTGACAGAAGCCCGAAAAACAGGAGACTGGCGTACCAGTGCATGGATTGATACTATGATATAGAGCATCGATAATGGCTAGGCACTAACCGAAATCTAGATTTGCTTAGTGAAACCTGAAAGAGGAGGACGACTGATTGCTGTGCTCCATCATTTGAAAGTCATATCACAGTGGTTGAGTGCATTCATATTCCTAATGGAAGGTAACTTGCAGCAATTACAGTGCTGTATAGAGAGTACCGCTGACTGAGAAGGTCTGAGGAGAGGCCCAATTTCATTAAATGGTTTGAATAAGATGACGATTAAGTTCGAAAACACTGTTGAGCTTGGCGTGGTACCTGGAAGAGGAAGGCGTCCTATCCCGTTGGAAGTTATTAATGAGGTTGTTGTTGTTACAACTGACCATGCAGAACAGGATCCAGACGGTGCAGCAACTGAGACCTCATGATGCGCAGCAGCATTCTGAATTTGCTCTGGCACAGATCGAAGTTGATGACATGTGGTCGCGAAATACAGTGTTGTGACGAGGCATATTTTACACAACAGGGTGCAGTGTACACGAAGAACTACTGAATCTGTGGTAATGGTTCAAATGACTCTGAGCACTATGGGACTTAAATTCTGAGGTCATCAGTCCCCTAGAACTTACAGCTGCTTAAACCTAACTAACCTAAGGACTTCAAACACATCCATGCCCGAGGCAGGGTTCAAACCTGCGACCGTAGCGGTCGCGCGGTGCGAGACTGAAGCACCTAGAACCGCTCGGACACACAGGCTGGCCCTGGGGTAATGTTAAACCGCGTGTTGTGCACCAAGAGCCATTGCACTCCCCTTATGTGACTATGGTGTGGATTCACAAGCACCTTAATTCTCGGTCCGTTCTTCTTTGAAGAGAATACAGCTGTCTACTTCCAAAGAACGGAAAATATCAGACTTTCAACAGAGCGTTGGCTTACATACAGAGGAGAAGAAGAGATCGAGGACGACCCGGGACATGCTGCAGACAACTGTGACACCGGAAAGGGCAAGAATTCCTAACACATGAGCTGAAGCAGAAGAAGAAGAAGAAGGAGTATTCCTTATAAACGAGTCCATATCCACCAAATTTAAATAAACCAGACAAAAGAGTACAAGTCAAAATGAGCCTAAAGAGAGAAAGCAAAGTCTACTTTACTCATAATGCGTCATAAGGCCCCATAGGGAGGCCTCTTTGACAGTAAGTAACCAGGAAACAGTCATGTAGTAGTCTTTACCGACAGCTTCTTCTTATCGCTCCCTCTCGCTGACATATGAACCCTTGCGTTAACAGCGGAAACATTACGTCTAGGAATAACTGCACTGTGGTATAGTGGTTATTGTGCTGGCCTCTTTGATAATTAATTCTGTCAGTTCGTTGCTCCGAATTCCGATGTGCCTTGGTACCCAGAAGAATATTATCGTCTCCTTCCTTTGCATGTTATAGGGGAAGAAACGTGTCTTGAAGGAACTGGACACGTTTCTCTGCTAACTATAGACACTACGTGGCCTGTAGCGCACTCAGGGAATCGGAGGATACGAGGAATTTCGTAGCTGGAGTACGTCTCTCCTGTTTCACTGCCCTCAAGACTGCACTTTCCTTCGTATCAAAACGATGAAATTGTTCGCTAAGTGAATCTTGAGAACACAATCGAGGCAAAGAAACGAGCAGAAAAAGGTTGTCCCCAACTTAGATCCGTCAGTGTAAACCGGGATATAGTCGCATAGCTCATATAGGAGTTTATTTTGAGATATGAATCTAAGGTAAATTTCTCACATACTGAGTAATTCTGGGTATCTTGAGAGCTCAGGATAGAAACCAACACCATCTCTAGGTAAATACTGCAATTAGGCAGGTTGGAATCCTGCCTCGGGCATGGATGTGTGTGATGTCCTTAGGTTAGTTAGGTTTAACTAGTTCTAAGTTCTAGGGGACTGAGGACCTAAGATGTTAAGTCCCATAGTGCTCAGAGCCATTTGAACCATTTTTTTTGCAATTAGGCCCGATATCAAGTGCCACTAGGTTTCTTTCGTGTGGATTCCAAATAGCTTTGTCGCTTGAGAGTCGTTTCCATTGATTGGCTCTCAACACAGTGAAACAGTGGTAACAATAGATCAGCCAAGAACGGATATTCCAGATGCTCCGTGCGCAGTTGCTGCTGAGTAGACAGAGATTGGGGGCATGCTGTACTGCAGCTGTGTTATTCAAATACGTATATCTGGCATCCGTAATCTAAACAGGTACGCTCTAAAGCGTTATAAAACTGGAGGATAGGGCATTATAAAATTGGAGGAGAAACACTGTCTGCTCAGCAGAACGGCATGACCTATGGCTAAGCCACATGAAATTGTTTACTACCTTCAGCGCTCTTGTTTTAAGTCCCATACGTGCTATAACCACCTCAGCTTGTGCAGGGCCAGAAACTAGAATGGAGTCATTACTTATGTAGACGAGGTACACAAGCATCGTAAACGTGGAAGCGCACGCATGTCGTGTTCTCTGGCTAGAGCTTTAACCTCTACGTGCAGTCCACCCTCTATCACGTTTTGTGTTTCTTGTAACTGACGTTTTGCTGTTGCGGGAACCTTACATGGAAAAAAACTGGTACACGTCTATTCAAAATTCTTTATTCCTCAGTGTGATTATGTTAATGAAACGACGATAAACCAACAACCGACATTCATACTTTGATTTCTGTCCCTAGTGGAGGTTTAAAAAATAAAAATCTCCCACTATTAACACAATGTCGACTGTTATATTCATTGCCTGACAAACAAAGTGAGGCAGCTAGACGACATAGTCGAATCGGCGAGTGTGTAAATGATTAGACTTGCAATCATCCGTGTCAAGTAGAACGGACACTTGTTCTTTAGTGTAGTTACCAAAGCATGGTAGGGTATATATGGAGCGTGAACAGTGTCACATGTGTAGTGATCACTGTGAATGACACGGGAGTGCCGCGTACTCGTGTGAGGCAGCGTTTGAAAGGGTCATCATTATGCATCTCTATTTGGCCGGCTAACCGAAACGTGTACCATCCAGATCTATGAGGTATTTGGATCACAGTGGCCCGATGTTGGACTGTATGGAAACCTCAGGGCAGGCACACTTGACTTCAAAGTTCCGGTGCACCAAGTCTAACCACCACAAGGGAGGATCACCCTATTGTACACCAAGCACATGGTAACCCCTTCAAATCTGCGTCTGCCGTCCGAGAACAAGCAACGGACTCCCTGCAACACTCTGTGACATCCCGCACCATTGGTCGGAGACTAGAAGCAGCCGGACTGGGGAACTTCTGTTCCATGGGTAGCCTGCTGTTAATATCAAAACAAAAACGGCCGCATTAGGAGTAATGGAGACTGGGGAACATGGACTGTTGATGAATGGCGTCGCACTGTGTCCAGCGATGAATCGCGGTTCTGCACTACCCCACATAACATTCGTCTGAGATTATGGCGGATGCCTGGGGAGAGATCCCGTTCTTCCACTGTTTTGGAGAGGCACAGCGATATTACTCCTGCCGTCATGGTGTGGGGCACCACCAGGTATGACTACGGGTCACGGCTGGCAGTGATTGAGGGAACTCTGATGTCACGACAGTACATCGGGGACATCCCGCATTCTGATGTACCTATCAATCGACAGTATCGTAGTGTCGTTTTCCAACAGGACAATGCTCGTCCACACGTGGTGTGTCTATGGACTCTCTGCATGAAGCTGAGGTACTCTCCTGGCAGCAAGATCTTCGCATCCGTCCCCTATAGAACATGTGTGAGGCCAGCTCTTACGTCATCTCCAACCTAGTGCTATTTTCCAGGATGTAACAACACCTATGGTTCAAATGGTTCAAATGGCTCTGAGCACTATGGGACTCAACTGCTGTGGTTATCAGTCCCCTAGAACTTAGAACTACTTAAACCTAACTAACCTAAGGACATCACACACATCCATGCCCGAGGCAGGATTCGAACCTGCGACCGTAGCCAACACCTATGGGCTCGCGTGCTTCAGGAGAAGATAAAATGGCTTCGACACTCTTCCCAACCGAATTAGCGCCTGCATCCAAGCCAGATGGGATGCAACGTCATACCGATAAATGGGATCATGCTGCCAAGTTTCTTATAAATCTGACTCGTTTTTGTAAACACTATAACATCACGTACCGTCTGAACCCGTGAAGTTTCATTTCGTTTTCTGCTCTCCTTCTGGGTGCTTCATGTTTTTGATAGGCAATGTATGACTGCTGGTTACAGTTTACTGACGAGTAAAAACATTACTATGCTCAGCTGCTGAATAGCGTGTTTTTGCGTGGCACGTCTTTGACAAGTCCGTGGTAGGTTTTCTGAGGTATGTGTCAAGAAATGTATGCAGAGGTCATGCGATTCTATGAATTACGGGGCGGTGGTTCGTGGACTGGAGGAGGTACTTCATACCGCCACATGGGTGTTCCATCCGGACCAGGGCAGGAGAATTTGGTGGCCAGGCCGTCAACGTGAGTTCACTACCATGCTTCTCAAATCTCTGTTGCACGATTCTGGCGTTGTAGCACAGACCGTTATCAGTTGGAAGATACCATCGCCGTAAGGGAAGACATCAAGCATAAAGGGATGCAGGTCGTCCGCATTTATCTTCACGTAGTGCACAAATGCCATGGTGTCTTCAAAAATTACTATTGCAGGTCCCATGGAAGTCCAGGTAAATGTCTCCCACAGCATAACAGTGCCGCCATCGGCCTGCGTCCGTGACCTCGTACATGTTTCGATCTGCCGTTCACCTGGATGACGGCCTATTCGGACACGATAATTGACCTCGTGTTACAAGAAACGTCACTCATCCAACCAGGTGACGAGTTTCCATTGATCCATAGTCGAAACTCAACTTGTCCGACCCCACTGCAACCGTAATTGACGATATCGTAGAGTCAGCACGGCAAGACGTGAGGGTATACGCTGTTCACCGCAGTTCAACAATGTATACTTAGCGATGTGAATGAAGCGTTTGTGCCTGCATCAGCATTGTGCTCTGTTGTCATATCTGCCACAGTTCGCAGCACATCCTATTTTAGGGAACGGGCAAGCCTCCTAACTCCACTGTCTGTGATGAGGCCGTGGACGTCCAACACCTTATCGCCTACTCGTTTTTCCACCATCCTGCAATCGCTTTCTATGTTTTCTAATAATAGCAGCGCAAGAACAGCCGAAGCCGACCGGCTTCGCCGTTTCCGAGAATCTCGTTCCCAGGCGACATGCCATAAAAATTTGCCTTTCTCAGACTCGGTTATGTCAGTGGATTTTCCCATTTGAGGCTCGTATCACCATTAGAACAATTCCCCATTCGCCTCTGTTGCGCTTAACACACTAGTTTACCGCGTCACGTGCCTGCAACGCCACCAGGTGCCATTTAATTTCGCGGTGGGCGGCGATGATAATGATATACAAAGTACTTGTTTTGCCACGCGGAGTGGCCGCGCGGTTTGAGGCATCATGTAACGGACTGCGCGGCCTCTCCCGCCGGAGGTTCGAGTCGTCCCTGGGGCATGGGTGCGTGTGTTGTTCTTAGCATAAGTTAAAGTGGTGTGAAAGTCTAGGGATCGATGACCTAAGAAGTTTGGCCCCTTAGGAATTCACACACATTTGAACATTTGGTGCTTGTTTTAACTTGAGACAACTAAATATCTTGAAAACGACGCATGGTACAAACAAAATGTTCTAGGTGAAAAGTTAATAGTAGTAAAGGGGACATCTGTCTGTCCTACAACTGGCCATCTCCTAACACCCCTCTTGCGTGGGCGGGCTTAACTTTGTATTTTCAAAAGCGAACCCCCCCTACCCCCCATTTTTATTGCATAATCTGATTCTATGCCAAAAGTTACGTACGGTTTACTCACACCATTGTTTTCCATTCATGGCAGATGAGGTTGTAATCGTCAAATATCAAGTGTGTCTGTTTTTGCAGTTAAGAACCAGCACATTTGATTCTACATTCCACATATGATGAAAATGTAAACCTTCGTGTTCTATCAGTTGATATTTATGTTCAAAATTTACTTTAGTGTTGCAAAACTGGTTGTACAGTAAAATACACTAGTGGCCATTAGAATTGCTACACCACGAAGATGACGTGCTACAGACGCGAAATTTAACCGACAGGAAGAAGATGCTGTGATATGCAAATGATTAGCTTTTCAGAGCATTCACACAAGGTTGACGCCGGTGGCAACACCTACAACGTGCTGCCATGAGGAACGTTTCCCACCGATTTCTCATGCACAAACAGCAGTTGACCGGCGTTGCCTGGTGAAACGTTGTGATGCCTCGTGTAAGGAGGAGAAATGCGTACCATCACGTTTCCGACTTTGATAAAGGTCGGATTGTAGCCTATCGCGATTGCGGTTTATCGTATCGCGACACTGCTGCTCGCGTTGGTCGAGATCCAATGACTGTTAGCAGAATATGGAATAGGTGGATTCAGGAGGGTAATACAGAACGCCGTGCTGGATTCCAACGGCCTCATATCACTAGCAGTCGAGATGACACGCATCTTATCCGCATGGCTGTAACGGATCGTGCAGCCGCGACTCGATCCTTGAGTCAACAGATGAGGACGTTTGCAAGACAACAACCATCTGCACGAACAGTTCGACGACGTTGCAGCAGCATGGACTACCCGCTCGGAGACCATGGCTGCGGTTACCCTTGACGCTGCATCACAGACAGGAGCGCCTGCGATGGTGTACTCAACGAAGAACCTGGGCGCACGAATGGCAAAACGTCATTTTTTCGGATGAATCCAGGTTCTGTTTACAGCATCATGACGGTCGCATCCGTGTTTGACGACATGGCGGTGTACGCACATTCAAAGCGTCTATTCGTCATCGCCATACTGGCGTATCACCCGGCGTGATGGTATGGGGTGCCATTGGTTACACGTCTCGGTCACCTCTTGTTCGCATAGACGGCACTTTGAACAGTGGACGTTACATTTCAGATGTGTTACGACCAGTGGCTCTACCCTTCATTCGATCCATGCGAAACCCTACATTTCAGGAGGATAATGCACGACTGTATGTTGCAGGTCCTGTACGGGCCTTTATGGATACAGAAAATGGTCGACTGCTGCCGTGGCCAGCACATTCCTCAGATCTCTCACCAATTGAAAACGTCTGGTCAATGGTGGCCGAGCAACTGGCTCGTAACAATACGCCAGTCACTACTCTTGATGAACTGTGGTATCGTGTTGAAGCTGCATGGGCAGCTGTACCTGTACACGCCATCCAAGCTCTGTTTGACTCAATGCCCAGGCGCATCAAGGCCGTTATGACGGCCATAGGTGGTTGTTCTGGGTACTGATTTCTCAGGATCTATGCACCCAAATTGCGTGAAAATGTAATCACATGTCAGTTCTAGTGTAATATATTTGTCCAATCATTTGCATTTCTTCTTGGTGTAGCAATTTTAATGGCCAGTAGCGCACATTTAGCCCTTTCAATATATGATTAGTAAATACTTTCAGGAACAACTTCGTGTATGTAATAGTTTTCTGTTCCCATCGGTGTGCTTGATTTCGATGAGTCCTCTTGCATTCACCATCTGGGTGCTTCTAGGAGGGTCGCCATAAATTAAAATTATTTCGATCTTCTCTGCAACAGATACAACATGCACTACACTAGCTGTGCCAGAACAGGCTCCACCTAGGAGTGATGCGGAGACGTTCGGTGTTCGTGCTGTAAGTGGGCTGCTTCTGTGTGTCAGCGCTGTGTAGCGCTTTGCATTGGATCTTTGACTGCGCTTTCTTTGTAGGAGACTCTGTGGCTGGTCAGACTCGTTGTTGGAAGTTAATCGCCAGTACTGTTAGGCAGTTGGAAGTTGAGTCGCCAGCAGTGACTGAAGTACTGTTGGGCAGTTGGAGGTGAACAGACAGCAGTGATGGATGTTAGATGTGAGAAGTTAGCAGTGGTGGAGGTTAGAGGTCTGAAGAATTAGGGTAGGCTAATGATCTGTACATGTTTGACTTGGAGACTGAATATTATTCAAGATTATTTACCTTTGTACTAGATGTCAATGACGATTAATATTCGTGTTTGAACTGCATGTCACATTATTAAGGTAAAAAATACATTATTTGGTTTGCAACTAAATCTTTTCTTTGCTAACCACATGCCTATTAGTAGTTAGTGGCTTTAGTAGTTAGAATCTTTTATTTAGCTGGCAGTATTGACGCTTGCTGTACTGCACTATTTCGCGTAATGAAGATTTTTGTGAGGGAAGTGCTTAGTGAAATGTATAGGTTATTGTTAAGATTTATTTTTAGTCAGGGTCATTCTTTTGAATTAATTATTTGTACTCAGGTTGTAATTTTTTTGAACAGTCAGTTTGTGTCGCGCTAGGCTATTGTGGGTCAGTGTTGACATGATAAGAAAAGGTAAAGAGAAAGTAGGTTCAGTACGTTCAGTTTTTCTCAGCTGTTTCAGAATCAAATAACGTAGAGGTTTCATCTTCTCAGTCATACTGCACTCATTTAAATAAAGAAGTTTCAGTGCGTGTGGAGGCTCTGACGCTGCAGTGGGCGCTGTGCGATGGGACGAGCGGGTGAGCATTTATGTGTATCTATGGCAGGTGCGCCTGTCACTATCACTCTATGCACATTTTCCCTTATTACTGTGGTTGTGGTTTGTATTCCAGAGGTGGTCGCGTAGCCCATACAAGTACCTTATTTGCCAGAAATATCGATGTCTATCCATATTATTTGTACTGTACAATCACATTTGCAACGCTCAGGCAATGATTGAACATCAGTACCAGCCGTTAGAACATACACTACTGGCCATTAAAATTGCTACACCAAGAAGAAATGCATATGATTGGACAAATATATTATATTAGAACTGACATGTGATTACATTTTCACGCAATTTGGGTGCATAGATCCTGAGATATCAGTACCCAGAACAACCACCTCTGTCCGTAATAACGGCCTTGATACGCCTGGGCATTGAGTCAAACAGAGCTTGGATAGCGTGTACAGGTACAGCTGCCCATGCAGCTTCAACACGATATCACAGTTCATCAAGAGTAGTGACTGGCGTATTGTGACGAGCCAGTTGCTCGGCCACCATTGACCAGACGTTTTCAATTGGTGAGAGATCTGGGGAATGTGCTGGCCAGGGCAGCAGTCGAACATCTTCTGTATCCAGAAAGGCCCGTACAGGACCTGCAACATGCGGTCAAGCATTATCCTACTGAAATGTAGGGTTTCGCAGGGATCGAATGAAGGGTAGAGCTACGGGTCGTAACACATCTGAAATGTAACGTCCACTGTTCAAAGTGCCGTCAATGCGAACAAGAGGTGACCGAGACGTGTGACCAATGGCACCCAGTACGCCGCGTGATACGGCAGTATGGCGATGCCGAATACACGCTTTGAATGTGCGTTCACCGCCATGTCGCCAAACACGGATGGGACCATCATGATCCTGTAAACAGAACCTCGATTCATCCGAAAAAATGACGTTTTGCCATTCGTGCACCCAGGTTCGTCGTTGAGTACACCATCGCAGGCGCTCCTGTCTGTGATGCAGCGTCGAGGGTAACCGCAGCCGCGGTCTCCGAGCTGATAGTCCATGCTGCTGCAAACGTTGTCGAACTGTTCGTGCAGACAATGCAGATGATTTGTCCCACTTAAATATTGCCACTACTGGTAATAGTACAAACACCTGGCTCTGTGATATATGCAAAACCTTTCACAGCGGCTGGTTACTGTAACAACTCTCATCAAGTATGTACGTTACAACTGCGAAGTTACGAAAAATCCCTACTATAAGCTTGTTTAAGGTCTGCTTTGTTTGGATAAAGTCTTCTATTTAATTTTAGAAATATTTGCAGCCATTCTTTTTCACCTGCTAGTACAATATTGTTTACTTTACAAAGCACTCCGTCTTCAGGCCACGAGTGGCCTACCGGGACCATCCGACCGCCGTGTCATCCTCAAGGAGGATGCGGATAGGAGAGGCGTGTGGTCAGCACACCGCTCTCCCGGTCGTTATGATGGTATTCTTGACCGAAGCCGCTACTATTCGGTCGAGTAGCTCCTCAATTGGCACCACGATGCTGAGTGCACCCGAAAAATGGCAACAGCGCATGACGGCCTGGATGGTAACCCATCCAAGTGCCGACCAGCCCGACAGCGCTTAACTTCGGTGATCTCACGGGAACTGGTGTATCCACTGCGGCAAGGGCATTGCCTGTTTACTTTACAGATAATAACAAAATAATTACTCGTCTTTTCCAACTGAATTTAACGTCTCTTTCTAAACAAAAATGTAACATCTAATTGTTTTAGGTTCAAAATGGTTCAAATGGCTCTGAGCACTATGCGACTTAACTTCTGAGGTCATCAGTCCCCTAGAACTTAGAACTACTTAAACCTGACTAACCTAAGCACATCACACACATCCATGCCCGAGGCAGGATTCGAACCTGCGACCGTAGCGGTCGCGCGGTGCGAGACTGAAGCGCCTAGAACCGCTCGGCCTCTCCGGCTGGCAATTATTTTAGGCATCTTCAGACTATAAAGTAAATAGATATTATAATAATTATTAATTTTACTATAAATATTTCGTATTTATTAATTTGGCTTAGATATATAGCGTTTCATAGCAGCGCGTTTAGGTTAATTCATTACCTCTATTAGATATAACTAATTTCCACTGAATGTGCACACAAAAATTACCTGAAACGAGTCTGATTAAGAAACGAAATAACATCTAGTTAGAAATACGTGACCTTGGTGTTCTCCCACGATATAGTCGTGAACATAATGTTCTGGTTGAGCTCTGGAAGGACCATTGCGTTTTTGGGCAGAAAGTCAGGTAGATTTTGTAGACCCGAGGGCTCTAAGTTCCAGAATGCGCCTTCAACAATCTCTGGGATTATCTGGGGAATGGGGTATTTACCACTTAGATTCGTCGAAAAACCCCACATCTTTTCAGTGTTTTCTGGAAGAATGGGGAGGAATTTCGCCGCCATTGTACTGTAGCTCAATGGAAAGGCTTCCTTCGTGATTAGAAGTTGTAATAGTATGAAAGACTACCAGTTACATGCTTAGCGTTTTTGGGTCGAACAGCAGTCGCTCTATAGAGGCTGTTATCCCAAAGAGGATCTTTAAATTGGTTATTAGAAACTGCAAATTGGGTATTAGAAACTGCAAAGCAATTTATGCTATACATTACTATGACGATAGTAGTGAACTGCTAACAGCAGACAGCAAAGCACCAGCTACGGGATCAGGCCCAAGGGCGGTGCGATTCCTATTGCCCAATGATTGGTTCTGTTTTCCTTTTCTATGAATGAATACAAAACTATGAATGTTCTGAAGTGCTTTTTCATTGTGTGAGACATGTTTGGGCTTAAAGAGATTGCTTTCAGACAATAATGAGACAATGGGCTTGCAAGGCGAACACCAGTTCACAAGATAAATAAATACAGTTGTTCTTTTCATTGGTAAAATCAAATTTGCACTATCAAACAGCATCTGCTGAAGGCATCATTGGACCGTTGTGCTGGAAGCTTAGTTAGCATGGCTATTATTGTTGGCTTTCGAAATCAGAAAAATAAATATTTTTCTGGCAGCTCTTCAGTTGCTCTAACAAGTCTCTATTCAGTGACCCAACAATAATAAATGATTACCAATACTATGGATCAGACTTGGGTCACCAATTTTCTACGTGGGTGGGCTATTATTATAATATAACTTCAAGCGATTTCGAAATAAGAATTGATTCACTATAGGGATTTTATACAGAGATATGCTTGTAGTCCTGAGATACTATGGAGCGAAATTTTCTGGAATGTACCAGGCGCAACAGGAAAAGTGAAAAATTAATAATTCGAAAAATTAGTGCAGTGGCGCGTAGAATGCTCACAGTAATCCTCTTTAATTTTGAAGCAGACTGCTGCCCGAGTCGTCACAGTTTCCATGGACACGCGGTGCCATGGCGATCTCAGGCCAAGTGTCCACTTTTATTTAGAGAGACTAGCTGGTTACTGCAGCACCGCCCAGTTATTTACCCAGATTCTGCAGTACACAAAGACACGTTTACTTCTTCTATAAGATTCTACGCTCTTATACTTGTTCTAAGAGTTAGCAATTGGTTCTATAAAGCTCCAGTAGTTCTGTTCAATTAATCTTTGACTTACACGTCAATGGGGACATTACTAAACACCTTTGCTGCATTTTAAAAACTTCGGGATCCACGCTAACATTAGTCCATTTAGAATATTTTTACCTCTCAGTTCCCACCTCTAACACCGAGAATGAAATTTAGGAACTAACATAATCAGCTTAGCGACCACGAAAGCTAAGGATTCGGCTTTAGCATAAACTATTTTGAATTATTTCTAAATGTTATCCCCCTGTCAACTCTCCCCACTCCTTAACGATGTTGTCACAGCCAATTTCCGGATAGTAAACCATATGTGTATCATATTTGGTTTAAATTTTTCCACTTGATATGGAGTTCACATCCATACTCCTATCCATTACGGGTGCCAAGGTTGTTATATCCCGACAGAATGTTTTTTTGGATGGTAAGTCGTACGTGTACCAAATTTGCTGAAAATGGTTAAAGACGTTCCATAAATATACTGGAACACACACAACCATGTGTTTTTATATAATTCTCACTCGGATTTCCTGGCAGAGACTATTTTGGAGGACCTATCAGATAACAAGGGAACGCTAACTAGAACAGGCATGGAGCGTAGAACACAAAGATAGTGTGGGAAACCTAAATATCCACAGGTTGAAATGGAAAGGATATTGACAGATATTTCCGGAATCAATGCAATTTGATGGTTGAAGAAGGGGTTTTTGGAGTGGATCATAGTATTATTAATATTGGCTCAACTAACGGTAAAGCAGGATCAGGAGTAAATAATGAATACCGAAATTGCCACTAGCGTAATTGGCTATATACAGCAAACCAAGAGAATGTTCGTGGTGAATTTGTAGGGATATCCAAGACATTGTAAAAATAGATACAAATATGCAAGACAACTAAAAGATGGCAATGATATTAAAGAATGTGTAATACCATAAATGACCTCATAAAATACGTCAGACTGGAAGGGGATGTAAAGTAATGAGAAACTGGAACGCAGTCGTTGGCGAAAGTAGTGAACAGAAAAAAGACGACATAGCTCGATCTCGGCAAAGAAGTGAGAAAAGAGAAAGATTAATGGAATTCTCTGCTGGGCACGAGTTAGTCATTGCGAATGCACTGTTCGAGAATCCTTGTTATGGAAATATACAATGAAGATGCCAAAGGCCCAAGAAAATAAAATGTTGAGTATATTTTGGTAAAACGAAGTTCCGGAACCAAGTTAAATACAGCAAGAGCTATCCAGAGGCTGACACTGATAACGACCTTAACGTAGCACTAATGAAATGTCTGTTAAAATTCGAGAAGTTATAAAGAAAGCAGTAGAAACAATGTAACCTAGACACATTGAAGTAACTAAAAACGCTGACCAGAAAACATGGCAAAATACGTTTCAGTGTGTGTAAACCAAGGTAATGGTTGCAGCAAATGCACCAGATTAAATACTAATACTGCCGGCCGAAGTGGCCGTGCGGTTAAAGGCGCTGCAGTCTGGAACCGCAAGACCGCTACGGTCGCAGGTTCGAATCCTGCCTCGGGCATGGATGTTTGTGATGTGCTTAGGTTAGTTAGGTTTAACTAGTTCTAAGTTCTAGGGGACTAATGACCTCAGCAGTTGAGTCCCATAGTGCTCAGAGCCATTTGAATCATTTTTTTAAATACTAATACTGAAAAGGCAGAAAATAGGAACTATCGGTGATAAATAAGGTGCTGAAATCAACAAAATTTCAGAACTAAAGATGTCTACAGAGGAAACTAACAGTATATATCATTCAGAAATGAAATTTACCAGAAATGAAGAAAACTTACTGAAGAATGAATGAAGGAAATTTGTCACGACATAGATACAGTGTAACGTAGGTGCTGCACATATATATCACTTCAGAGATGATACAATAAAGTTCACATCGAATAGAGTAGAGAAAGGTAATTCGATTCTGGAAGCAGAAAATAAGGCGAGAAGACGGAAACATTACCTGCAGATACTTTATAGTTGCCCAGAAGAAATTAGATCAATTGAAAATGACGACTTGGTGCAAGAAGATGACACGAGAGATTTGATCCGTAACTTTGAAATTCAAAAAGCTTTTCACGAACTCGGAACAAACAAATGTTGAAGTATTGATAAAATACCAGTGGGACTCTTGGGGCCTTCAGGCTAAGGACCAAACCAACAAATATACATGTTCATGAATGAAATTCATGAAACTAGAGAAAGCTATCAGGTACTGAAAACGTTTCCGAACAAAACAAGAGCGAGTGTATGTGAAAATTTCCGCACAATCACCATAGATCACATGCGTCCTCCGCAGGGGATTAGCTGAGCGGTCCGAGGCGCTGCAGTCATGGACTGTGCGGGTGATCCCGGCGGAGGTTCGAGCCCTCCCTCGGGCATGGGTGTGTTTGTCCTTAGGACAATTTAGGTTAAGTAGTGTGTAAGCTTAGGGACTGATGACCTTAGCAGTTAAGTCCCATAAGATTTCACACACATATGAACATTTTTTTTCACATGCGTCAAAAATACTCACAAGATTATCGAAGAGTAGAAGGAAAACTGAAAGTAAGGAGAGCAAGAGTTTCTGCAAAAGAATGTTACGCATTGCGGTTTATAAGAGAGGGCTGTTTTAGGAAAAACAGGGAAACAAGACTTGCATTCCAGAATGAGATTTTCACTCTGCAGCGGAGTGTGCGCTGATATGAAACTTCCTGACAGATTAAAACTGTGTGCCGTATCGAGACTCGAACTAACTAACTAACTAGGCAAAGGTCCCGAGCTCGAGTCTTGGTCCAGCACACAGTTTTAATCTGCCAGGAAGTTTCAAGACTTGCATTCATGGAATGGAATTTGTTATTATTCTTAGTTCAAAAAATGGTTCAAATGGCTCTGAGCACTATGGGACTCAACTGCTGTGGTCATTAGTCCCCTAGAACTTAGAACTAGTTAAACCTAACTAACCTAAGGACATCACACACATCCATGCCCGAGGCAGGATTCGAACCTGCGACCGTAGCGGTCACGCGGTTCCAGACTGCAGCGCCTAGAACCGCACGGCCACTTCGGCCGGCTTATTCTTAGTCAGTATAGTATCAAGTGCAGGGACAGAGTAGGCGACTTGGTTACTATGTTAAAAAAAATTGCGTCATTTATCCGTGTTGCTTTTAAGTGTGCTGTAGCATTCAGTAACTGTTGCTTGTCCTGCCGTAATAACGTGTAACTTAGTTTTTGGAGCCTCCTCATATAAGCCAGGGTTGCACACACTGATCGCCCAGAACATTGTAACCACCGACCTGCCATCGATACAAGCCTGATCTGTCTCTCGGTCTTCCTCTTGTTCTCTTTCCTTCCAGTTTCATCTTGCGTATCCTCCTGGGTATCCTCTTCTCCTACATTCTCTTAACGTGTCCATACCATCTCAGCCTTGATTTCTCTATCTTCTCCTATAATGGTTCCACATTCATTAACTCTCTGATCCTCTCATTTATTAACCTGTCTATCTTTGTCACTCCAATTCTGTTTCTCAAGACTTTCATCTCACTAGCTTGTTCTTTGCTTTTCTCTCTTCCTTTCATAACCCAGGTTTCTGGTGCACATGTCAGGAACGGGACATAGTATGACTGGCATATAACCTTTTTACTAATTTGGTGTACATCCTTGCTCCACATCAGGCTTCTGATACTCTTCCGAAATGCTTCTGCTTTCCTCCCCCGCTCGTTTATTTCTCTGTCGTTTTTTCCATCTTCCCGTATCGGGCTTCCTAGGTACTTGAAACTCTCCACTCTCCTCAATCGTTCCCCAACAATTATTATTCCTGTTGTTTCACAGACGTTCCTTGTAGGTGGTCATAATGTTATGACTGATCAGTGTATTGTAACCACATATTGATATAGTATATTGAACAGGGGGTGAGGCAATTGTTGAAATGAGAATTGTATGTCAAACACAGAGAAATAAATCAGTTTTATATCATTCTCTGATGACATAACAGCAAGCGTCGGAAGTGAACAGGAATCGAACCAGGTTCTTCATGATAGGACATGGGCTCGCTGGTGACTCTAATACACACATAAACATAAGGGAAACTGTTGTGACTTCAGTGTAATTATGACCTTTGAACTAAATGGTCATTTATGTTCGTCTCACTGCATATTTCTTTCAGTTATCTTTTGTAGTGTACTGTGGCAGTTCTTTTTCTGTGTGTCCTCCGAGTTTCAGCTATGTTACTTGGCAGTGATGCATCATGCGAAAGTTACTTTCGTCCTTAAGTTTTGCACACGAATGTACTTACGACAATAATATTCAAAATAAAGTTAAATTTACAAGTTTTTTCGTGTCTGGTGCTACACACACAAATTTATTGAAAAACAATTCCATTCTCATCCTGCCTGCAATAAAATCACTGTCACTCATACCAGTATCAGTTGATTTCGACTCTTTACCATTTTCAAGTACGTATTCTTACTTTCGAAAATTTACACCGTCACCCTTTGCTGGTATATGCAAATGTACAGTCAATTTAATTCGTAGCCATCGTATTAAACACGAGCGATTATGGAACGTTGTTATCGCTCGTGTTTAGTACGACGGCTGCGTGCTAAAGTGACATACTGTATGCACATTTGTAGCACCCACAAAGGTTGGCAGTCTAAATTTACGTGTATAGGAGAACAAAGTTGATAACTGCAAACAGTCGAAATCAGCTGATAGTGGTATGAGTGACAGTGATTTTATTACAAGGATGATGTAAAATGGAATTGTCTTACATTTAAATTAATTTTGTATCTCTTCCTGTGGTTCATGTGTTTTTCAGGATAAAAGTCCACTCCCGATGAGAAAACGCTCATTTTAACTAATTTGGAAAGAACAAACAAAATGTTTATACCATGGCGGAATCAAAAATTCCGTATCGCTTTTCTGTAGACACAATATGGAGAAGAGCTATAGTGTACGATGTATGTTTCACAGACGTTCCTTGCGCAGTTCTCCGGGATGTTATTTCATGGTATCGCCTGCAATGGGAGCATTATTAACAGGAACTAGAGTATTTTTTCGTCCAGTCAGCTTTTTTCGCTTACGATCATTGCTTAACACCGGGCCCCAATTATCAATGCGGCATTCAATAATTTCGATCTGCTTACATCTTTGGTGATCCTCACTGTCGGTCTCAAAGACATAATGTAACCTCACAGTAGTGCAGTCTGAAGGTCAATTTCTGTTGTTTGAATGTACCGGGTGGCTATAATTAAAATGCAGCCGCTCACAGAGGTCCAGTGTGGGCTGTAATTATCCTATGGCCGATGAGCTTACTAGATATTCTAATACGTTGAAGCGGAACCGATTTACGCTAGAAAACAAATTACTTCCAATTTTGGCCACCACGTGAAAATCTATCGCTGTGTAAATAACAAAGACGTATAGATATATTTTCGAAAGACGTACAGATATGTTTCCGTATGTAATGGATTCGGAACGGGACGCGGGCAGAGAAGGTCAAACAAGTGAGAAGGGCATAATATTGATTTTAGTATTAATCAATGCTTACACAGGTCGTTCAATACGAGCATGGGAGACGCCGACGAGATGCTGTAGAGCGTCAGATTTGCACCAGGTGTCCAAAAATCGAACTATTTTTTTTTTGACGTAAATTGGTTCTGCAGTAACGCATTAGCTTATCTACCAAGTTTCGCTGCCATGCTATGATTTCAGCCCACACTGGATCTCCGCGAGTAATCATAACCATCCGGTATGACTGCGTGGAATATTGTAGCCGAGAATAACTGCGATCACCACTAGGCTCAACTAGAAGCCTACATACTGACGATAAACTCTGCACACGGTGTATGCAACTGGTCTATCAGCACGACGTAAACTCCTTGAATTTTGCACAGTGCTACAGTGAATTCTCGTAACGCCTATAAAGTATTGCTTCACGGGCTGTGAATTTTCTTCTTTCATAGAACTCTTGTTTGAATAAACGCCTTGCCGTGTTTGTAATTTAAATGAGTAGTAAATTATACAAGTATATTGTATTGCTACATCGCATGAGTTCTGCTATGCTCTTGACATTTGGCGCCAGAGATTCTATTAAACTCAAACGTAAGGTGGCGAAATGAGGTTTACTTACTTTCACAGTGTATTGACAAGCTGTCATCGAGCTTCTTCCTGCATACATTGCAGAACTTCCGTTTGTGGTGTGTTTGTTCGGACCAGCAGTGGGCCACGGGATTCTGTAACACAACAGAGAAGAAAAATGAACAAAAACGAAAGGAGGAATGGAAACATATATTGTAAGCAACTTTTGTTATAAATGTAAGCATCTAGTTTTTCCTCTGGCACGGAAGAGGGCTTTAACGTCGGAAAAACTTAATGTGACAAATAGTAAACGTCACCGTTGTTTGGGTTAATCAGGATCAGACACTACGGTAGTAAATCGAACACCATGCAGAAAAGTTGCACAGCATGTTATACTAGACGTGCAAGATTTCAAGTGGTAAGTAATTTACGTGCTGTAATATTAGGTGACATGAAAATCTTAGCAGGAGAAACTCTAAAATTGCAAATTTCAGGTGAAATATTAACATGTCTGCAGATATAGCTTTATTTTATTACGTACTGTAAATTTAATTATACTTGTCAGAACGTGTGAAAATGTTTTCTAATCCTTTCAAATCGTGCAGCTAAGGCGGCACTTGGGAATCAGCTCGTAAATTATCTAATCGGATGCGAGAAACTGCATAAAAACCCAATCTAGGCTGGCCGGCACACAGGCCGTTGTCGTTTATCACCCGGACGGATTCAGTCTGGAGCCGGAACGCCTCCCTAAATCTCGGAAGCGGCTTGTTCGACCGCGCGGCTATCCCGACGTGTTTGCCTACTTATAAATTTTGTTAACAGTTTCACAAAATTCATCTAAAGAATAAACAGCATGACCTATTTGCCTTCTTCAAGTAATGTGAACGAAATCGTAAATCCGGTTCAAATGTCTCTAAGCACTATCTGAGGTCATCAGTCCCCTAGACTTAGAACTCTTTAAACCTAACTAACCTAAGGACATCACACACATCCATGCCCGAGGCAGGATTCGAATCTGCGACAGTAGCAGCAGCGCGGTTCCGGACTGAAGCGCCTAGAACCGCTCGGTCACAGCGGTCGGCCGTAAATCCAGCGAATAGGGTCAGTACAAAAAGTATAAAGGCATTTTCCACAAATAAGCCTTTCTTCTTCACTGAAACAACACATGGCTCATGATACAGGGTGATAATTGTTGAACTATACGAAAAAAAATGTATGTTCGTTTCAAACTACGGCGTGCACACACTTCATTCAACATGTAAACGTCACTACAGATAATCAGATTTAGGTTATGACATGTTTGATATGCCTTTCATCATTGGCGATGATGTGGCGAGGACAAGTAGCGAAATTCTGTATGACCCGCTGAAGGGGCGGAACGTCGATGTTGTCGATAACCTCCTGAATGGCTGTTTTCAGCTCATCAATCTGTACACCTTGTCTTTAACACAGCCCCCCCCCCCCCCAAAAATGGTGTCGCATGTGATTAGATCCGGAGGATATGGCGACCAATCGAGGCCCATGCCAGTGGCCTCTGGGTACACCAGAGCGAGAATGCGGTCTCCAAAGTGCTCCTCCAGAACATCAAACACTCTCTTGCTTTGATGGGGTCATTCCTCTTGCACGAACCACATCTTGTGGAAATCAGAGTCACTTTGGATAATGGGGATGAAATCATCTTCCAAAACCTTCACGTAACGTTCGGTAGTGCAGTGCCATCAAGGAATATCGCACCGATTATTCCGTGACTGGACATTGCACACCACACAGTCACCCGTTGAGGGTGAAGCGACTTCTCCATCGCGAAATGCGGGTTCTCAGTACCCCAAATTCGCCAATTTTGCTTATTGACGAACCCATCCAAATGAAAGCGGGCTCCGTCGCTAAACCAAATTCGCATGCGCATACTAATTTCCATCATGCCCCGCGGCCAACCGTGCAGTGTGAACGACCTAATGCAAACCGTTCAGAAGTTATAACGATTTTATTTCATATAGCTCAATAATTGTCACCCTGTACATTCACTGCCATTGCAACGAAATTGTTCCGCGGCTACTGGATCACTGAATTTAATGTTGCAGAGTTAGCAAGAAGCGGATTATCTTCGTTTGTTTGTTCAGATAATTCCGAGGAACCCGACTCTGATGATTTATCCTGTAGATGTAGTCTCTTCTTGGCGTTTCTTGGACTTGCCTGGGCTGAAACGTCGCTTTTTCTTTTATTTTCCAGCTTCTTTGTGTTCACATTTTCTGGGAATGTAAGACGCAGTGGTTTCCGTTTTCTGGCTGAAGACAATAAGTCGTGGAATGAAACAGAATAATTTGGCGTGCCATTGTTATCATGAACTGAGTTAGCGGGGAGATGACATAGCCTGACGCTCATTTTCCTTTGTTGAGTTTTCTTGGCTTTACGATGTATCAGCCGGCAAGAAGTCACATTCAGCCACTGGTTTTTCATTCAATTGAAAAATGCCTTTTAATTTTTTACAAACATCCTTGTGGGCATGAAAATGTTTGCAAATGTGAGTTTGTTGGTCTTCCTTGTCCGTTGATCTTTCTTGCTCGTCACTAAATATTGTTTGACCAACTTTTACTTTCGATGGCAAATCTTTTCCACATTGACAGGAATGCGGCACACCGAATAATTCCATTTACTCTCAGGGTAAGTTTTATAGGCGTTTTGCAAAACATTCTCGGTTCACAAGGAAGTTTTTCTTTAATTTTTCCTCATCTGCAATACTAAACGCAAATAAAATAATGCAAAACAAAATAATAGTTTTAATAAGCATACACAAAAAGTATTGACAATTATCACCCACATTATACTCACACGATTCAACGGAAATGCAAAACTTTTTTTTTTGGTAAGTTCATAGATCTGTGCAAGGATTTTAACGCGCCGGTGATATGATAACCCCTTCTGCATTAATAAATTTGCTGTGCAACAGACACGTAACAAATAATTGAGCTGTCAGAGATATACTAATTTGAAATCAAAAATATCTTACAAAGCAAGATATTTTTAGAACTTAAGGCTCACAGCACAGTGTTCTACAAAGTTTTAACACAGTAAGTGACGCACTTGGGCTGTGTCTTCCGCTTCCCATCTTATACACCGAGTGCCAGCAGTCAACCGCTGTGTGGCAACAGTATGTGACGCTGAAGAGAAGATTTCTAGAACTCACCCGGTTCTGCCTAACTTATCCTAACTTCTTAATCACATGCCTGTTAAGTGTTTACTGAGATTTAAGGATCGTATCAGACAAAATACCCTTTTTTCTTGACGTTTCTGCTGAAAATCGTATATACGAGTTCCAATTATTGAAGATCAGTTTATACTATCTCCTGCTGGATTGCTTCTTCAGCTCCTCCTTGTGGTTCTTCTTTAATGTAGATGTGTCAGTGAAGCACTCCCACAAAAAAGTCACAAGCAGTCAGCTCAGGGGATCTTGGGGACCAAGGTATGTCGCCATCTACATCTACATGATTACTCTGCTATTAACAATTAAGTGCCTGGCAGAGGGTTCAATGAACCACCTTCAAGTTGTCTCTCTACCGTTCCATTCTCGAACGGCGCGCGGGAAAATGAGCACTTAAATTTTTCTGTGCGAGTCCTGATTTCTCTTATTTTATCGTGATGATCATTTCTCCCCATGTAGGTAGGTGCCAACAGAATGTTTTCACAATCGGAGGAGAAAACTGTGATTGAAATTTCATGAGAAGATCCCGTCGCAATGAAAAACACCTTTGTTTTAATGATTGCCACTCCATTTCACGTATCATGTCTGTGGCACTATCTCCCCTATTTCGCGATAATATAAAATGTGCCACCCTTCTTTGAACTTTTTCAGTATCATCCGTCAGTCCCACCAGATACGGATCCCACACCGCACAGCAATACTCCAGAATAAAGCGGACAAGTGTAGTGTAAGCAGTCTCTTTAGTCGATCTGTTGCACCTTCTAAGTGTTCTGCCAATGAATCGCAGTCTTTGGTTTGCTCTACCCACAACATTATCTATGTGATCGTTCCAACTTAGGTTATTTGTGAAATCATTTTCCTGGAAACATGTTGTTAACAACGTGCATGAAACTTGTGGCGTTGTAACATCCTTTGGGAAATAACGTTTTTAATTTTTTACCAGACGTCTTCCCAGCGGTGGAGGCAAGAAACTGCAGAGGATGGGAACGTGATGCTCATCGGTGACACAGTGACACCATTTTAATCTTCAATAAACTACGGGTTTGTGATGCCGATAATGTCAGTTCTATACGATACTGTTGTATGTACTAAACGGAGATGTTTGTCGCGGATTTTAAGAGGATTCTTATTGTCCTATCAGCGGCTATATTGTTTTTTGACCTCTCCATTGAAATGTAAATGATTCTCAATATTCATGACAACTTACGTATTTTCATTTTCTTCAAGTATCACTTGCATTCGAACAGCAAAGTCCTCTCATTACTCACTATATGATGCCGTAATGCATTGACGAATACACCTCCTGTATGGATTAAATTTTAGATCCTTTTGCAAAATAATGCGCACTAATTCACGATAATAGTAATACACCTGATACCTCCGTGCATGTCGTCTTGGGCTCCGAAATAGCGTTTTTTATCCTCCCGATATCTTACAATTTTATTTGGAACAAGGTGCTTTTTCTTTACATTATTTCCTGTTGTTATGAGACTGTGTGCTTTTGTATCGTGGCTGGGAATCGTATCTCGACACCAAAGGTTGAGACGTGCATTAAAAACCCGTAGAGCTGCCGTGACGGATTTGACACGTACGCATCATATGTAAACAAGGACAGGGGCGTCCTTAGAAATGTTTACGGAGGGGGAGGGGAAGGAGGGGGTACAAGACTGTTTTTTACATAAGAGAATTGATGTTTATGCACTCAGCATATGAATCATACTGTATACTACATTTCCACGGGATGGGAGGAGCAACAATTGCCAATGATTGGCCCATGTAACAGCAACAAAGCAGAGTGAACAGAATGTCACCCGTAAGGCGTTAGATGCTATCTTACATGATAACATCACAGGCTTGTTGATCAGATGATGAAAATGATCTTAAAAAGAAATCCAGAGA
Source organism: Schistocerca nitens (assembly GCF_023898315.1). Taxonomy (NCBI): domain Eukaryota; kingdom Metazoa; phylum Arthropoda; class Insecta; order Orthoptera; family Acrididae; genus Schistocerca; species Schistocerca nitens. The sequence continues at coordinate 529,767,909 of NC_064614.1, read as the reverse complement.
AGCTTCCAAAATACTTAGAGAGCATGTAAGTTGTTCTTAATTGATTTCCGTTCCTCATTACTACGATTTGCATTCAGTAAAACTAATAGTAAGAAAAGTATGTGCTAGACTGCCATTCATAGGAAGAATCTTAAGGAAATGTAATTAATCTCCGAAAGAAATGGCTGGGAAAAGATTTGTTTAGCAGATTATTGAGTATTGCTCATCATTCTCGGACCCTTACTAGGTTGGATTGGTAGAAAAGATAGACAAGATCCAACAATGAGCGGCGCGTTTCGTCATGGCTAGAGAGCGTTACGGAGTTTCTCGACAGAATCCAATGTCAGGCGCTAAAAGAGAGGCGTTGTGTATCGCGGAGAAGTTTACTACTGAATTCCGAAATTTTACGTTCCGGGAAGAGTTGGACAGCATATTAATTTCTCCAACATACGTCTCGAGGAATCACGAAAAATTTCGAGAAATTAAAGCTAATATGGAGGTTTACCGACAATCGTTTTTGCCAAGCGCCACTTGCGAATGCAGCTAGGAAGGGAGGTCAGATACTGTTATCATACACCGTCAAGTGTCTTGCACATATTCAGTCTCTACATTTCAGGTACCAGTAACTTCTTCCTATTGTGACTTAATCGTAATAAATATAATGGTTTTTAAATCTAAATGAAGCGAAACAAGTGGCTAGAACTATCGTATGTAAACCATATCTTAAAAGCATGTAGGTCAAAATGTGTATATATTCACCCAATTAACGGATAGTATACAAATTACAGAATTTACCTGTTTCTCGTATCGTGCATACTTGCTCAAACAAGGACAGAAATTATTTCCAAGATATTAAACCTTCATTTTATAACGATAATTTGGTATTAGTTCTCTTTGCATCTATAGCGCAACAGTAAATCACTATTGCATTTACTTTTAAATACGAATTATAATAATATTTAGGTCTTTTCGTAAAGCCTAAATAAACAGCGCTATTTCGAAGTCGCCTTACAATACTAGTTATATTTGTTGTAAATATTTGCAAAAAGCTAAACTCACTCGAATGATATTTCTGCACTGTGAGCACATCCAACAATTGAAACAATTTTATCTCTCTCCATACAGAGCACATAATATTTCTTTTAGTAGCTATCATGTTATATGATATGAAGGGGTCGCCGGGAGAACATGTTAATCCACGTGAGCATAATTGTATGTTATAGCATGTTATATATTCGTTAAATTCAGAGACAAGAACATAAACACAATAAGACAAAGAAGTTTATATAACATACATTTAGTTCTACGGGTACTTAACAGTGTGTTGCGTATTCGAAGGAAGACAAGAAGATTGGGTTTAACGTCCCGTCGACGTCGAGGTCGTTAGAGACAGAGCCGAAGCTCGGATCGTGTCAAGGACGAGGAAGAACATCGGCCGTGCCGTTTCAAAGGAACCATCCTGGCATTTGCCTGGAGCGATTTAGGGAAATCACGGAAAACCTAAATCTGATTGGTCGGACGCGCGTTTGAACCGTCGTCCTCCCGAATACGAGTCCAGTTTGCTAACCACTGCGCCACATCGCTCGGTGGTTGTATTCGAAAACCATGAACTATGGGCGTTGCCAATGGGAGGTGGGGGGGATTGGTGTGGGACGAGGAGGGGGGGGGAGGGGGAAAGTAGCATGTGTAATTCAACGATATACGGGTAGCCGTAATGTAGGAGCAATCACAATGGATGGGTATTTGTGATGAGGCCAGACAAAATTTTAGTTTCGGAAGAGGGACACCGTCTTTTTCACTAGTTGCAGGGGCACCACTATGAATGATTCACTAATCGTGCCTTGTAACACTACACAACATGAACTTGCTGTGTCGGTACTGCGAACGGCTGAAAGCATGGGGAAACTAGAGCCGTTATTTTTCCGAGGACATGCAGCTATATTGTATGCTTTTTGATAGTGGCAACCTCTTGGGTAAAATACTACAGAGTCAAATAGTTCCCCATTCGAATCGTCAAGCAGTGAGGATATCGTCATCTGGATAAACAGAAGTGACGTCAGAAGGTGGAATGTTGCATCACTTAATCGGTTAGATAGGTTAGAGAGTTTAAAAAGGGAAATGGGTAGTTTGGAGTTAGATATAGTAGGAATTACTGAAGTTCACTGGTAGGAAGAAAAGGACTTCTGGTCGGTTGATTACAGGGTTATCAAAACAAAACAAAATGTGGGTAATACAAGAGTAGTCCTATTAATCAATAAGAAAATAAGAATACGGCTAAGCTGCTATGAACAGCATAGTGAACGCATTGTTGCAGCCAAGATAAACACAACGCCAACACACACAACAATAGTACAAGTTTTTCTGTATGATGAGATAGAAGAAATTTTACAGACAGTTGAAGGAGATGAAAATTTAACTGTGTTTGGGGACTGCACTTCGATAGTAGGAAAAATAGAAGAAGAAAATTAGTAGGAGAACGTGACTGGAGAAAAAGAATCAAACAGGAAGACGCTTGCTAGAATTTTATACAGAGCATAATTTAATCATTGCTAACACTTCGTCTAAGAATCGTGTAAGGAGACTGTATACATGGAAGAGACCTGGAGATACAAGAAGGTTACAGGCTGACTATATATCGTTAAGACAAAGACTTCGAAACCAGATTTTACCCAGTAAAACATTTAAGTGAAGCAGGTGACGGCGAATACAGACGTCTAAAAATGAAACTGACGGAAAACGCTAAGTGGCAAGTTAGATATAGTGGGAATTATTGAAGTGCAGTGGTAGGAAAAACAGAACATCCGGCCGGTTGAGTACAGGGTTGTCAACACAAAACAAAATGTGTAGTCCTAATAATCAACAAGAAAATAAGAATGCGGCTAAGCTACTATGACATTATAGAAGCATACCTTGAAGCTGTACTGACCCATTTAATAACCAAAAACAAAGAAATAGTGGTTGCTGGTGATTTCAATGTAGATTTCCTTAAAGACTCTCCCAATAAGAACTTATTTGAGTTAGTAACACTATCATTCAACTTAATTCCCACTGTAAAGTTCCCCACTACGGTAGCCAGTTGCTCACAAACAGCCATTGATAATATCTTTATAGAAAAGTCCAATGAACAAAATTATGTTACAAAACCAATAGTCAATGGCCTCTCAGGCCATGACATGCAGTTCCTTCTGTTAAATGTTAATACTGAACAGGATATAAAATCTATTAAATCTGAGCTCAAGAGGGTAATCAATAAGCCAAAAATTGATTATTTTAGGACACTCCTCAGAGACATTCTCTGGACTGATGTTTACAGTGCTCATGGCATGAATGAAAAATATAACACATTTGCTAATAAAGTGCTTACCGTATTCGTACACTGTTTTCCCCCAAAACTTACCAAGGTTAGAGCAAAGTCTACGAAGAAGCCATGGATTACGCAAGGAATAGGGGTATCTTGTAAAACAAAAAGAAAACTGTATCTGTCAATCCGAAACAGTTCCGATGTTGATGCTATAGCACATTCAAGAAATACTGCAAAATATTAAAGACTGCAATACAGACATCAAAGCAAATATATTACAAGGAAAAGATAGTCATATCAGATAACAAAGTAAAGACTATATGGGATATAGTGAAGGAGGAAACCGGTAGAACCAGACATGAAGAGGGAAAAATAGCATTAAGAGTAAATGATACATTGGTGACAGACGTGTATAGTGTTGCAGAACTTTTTAACAAACATTTTATAACTGATACTGATAAGATGGGGTTGTCAGGCTCTGTAGATGCTGCTATGGAATACCTCAGACCAGACATTTCAAGTAACTTCCATAATATGAATTTGACCAGAACTACCCCAGCAGAAATAATATCCATCATAAAATCTTTAAAATCAAAAACAGCTAGTGGGTATGACGATATATCAACAAAGTTAATTAAAGAATGTGATTCTGAGTTAAGTAACATATTAAGCTATCTGTGTAACCAGTCATTTATCAGTGGAATATTTTCTGAATGGTTGAAATATGCTGAAGTTAAGTCACTGTTTAAGAAGGGAGATAAGGGAATAGCATCAAATTTCCGTCCAGTTACACTTTTGCCAGCATTCTCAAAAATTTTAGAAAAAGTAATGTACAATCGGCTTTATAACAATCTTATCTCAAATAACATACTGTCAAAGTCACAGTTCGGATTTCTAAAGGGTTCTGATATTGAGAAGGCTATTTACAGTTACAGTGAAAAGGTGCTTAATCCGTTAGACAAAAAATTGCAGGCAACTGGTATATTTTGTGATCTGTCACAGGCATTTGACTGTGTAAATCGCAATATCCTTTTAAGTAAATTATAATATTATAGTGTAACAGGAAATGCTGCAAAATGGTTCAAACCTTATATCTCTTGCAGGAAACAAAGGGTGTTATTAGGAAAGAGAGATGTATCAAACTATCATGCATCATCCAACTGGGAACTAATTACATGTGGGGTCCCACAAAGTTCCATTTTAGGGCCCTTACTTTTTCTTGTGTATATCAATGATCTTTCATCAGTAACATTACCAGAAGCCAAGTTCGTTTTGTTTGCCAATGATACAAACTTTGCAATAAATAGCAAATCAAGTGTAGTCTTCGAAAGGTCAGCTAATAAAATATTTGTGGACATTAATCACTGGTTCCTAGCCAATTCTTTGTCACTAAACTTTGAAAAAATAGACTACATGCAGTTCAGAACATGTAAGGGGTGTCCCACGAGTATATGCCTAACATATGATGACAAGCAGATAGAAGAAGTGGACAGTGTTAAATTCTTGGGATTACTGCTTGATAATAAATTCAACTGGGAGGAGCACACCACAGAACTGCTGAAGCGTCTTAACAAATCTCTATTTGCAATGCGAATTGTGTCAGACATAGGGGATATAAAAATGAAAAAGCTGGCATACTATGCTTACTTTCATTCCATAATGTGATATGGGATTATTTTTTGGGGCAATTCACCAAGCCAAGCTAAAGTTTTCTGGGCACAAAAACGTGCATAAGAGATATGTGGTGTGAACTCAAGAACATCCTACAGAATCCTGTTTAGGGAACTAGGGATACTAACTACTGCTCTCCAATATATTTATTCCTTAATGAAATTTGTCATTAAAAATATATCACTTTTTCATACCAACAGCTCAATTCATGGAATCAATACTAGAAATAAGAATAATCTTCACAAGGATTTAAAGTCACTTAGTCTTGTACAAAAAGGTGTGCATTATTCAGGAACACACATTTTCAATAACTTGCCAGCAGCCATAAAAAGCTTAGCAACCAATGAAATTCAGTTTAAGAGAAGCCTAAAGGATTTATTGGTGGCCAACTTCTTCTACTCCATTGATGAATTTCTCAGTAGAACCAACTGATTTGTGTATATATAAACTTCTGCACAATTTCAGTGCAGTAATGTGTTCATTGTAAATAATTGTATGTGCATATGTGTGTAAATACAATCTAACTTCTGCACCAGGTCAGTGCAGTAATGTGTTCATTGTAAATAAGTTTTTAGTAGTTGTATTACATGCTCATTACCCTATAAAAAATAAAAAAAAACTTTTTTTATTTTAAATTCAGTGCATTAGTATTTGTAAAATAATTCTTTCATATAGTGGTCATTAAAAATGACGACCATGCCACTTGGAACTTGCGGAATGGTACATTAGCTTATTTGTTTGAGTTGTAAATATTTGCCATGTGTTGTTGTTTTTCTGACATGTTCTACATTCTGGAGGACCTCCTCATTATGGATCAATTGGAATGAAAGTAAATCTAATCTAATCTAATCTAGGAGAACTACAGTTGCAGCCTACAAGAAAATTGGAGAATTTTGCAGAAAAGAGATGCAGCTGTCTGAATGTCAAGATCTCAGATGGCAATCCAGTAAGAAGCAAAAAAGGGAAATCTAAAAGGCGGAAAGCAAATATAGAATGGCTGTACGATGGAAGTGAACGTGAAGACAATGGCATATGAAGGGAAGGGGAAGTTATCTACGTCGAAACAAGACCTCTGGAGTAGACGACATTCACTCAAAATTATTAAAATCATTGAGAGAACGTGCCACTGGGGAACTAAACTCAGGCTTCAAAAAGAATGTAATGAACCCAATTTATAAGACGGCGGGAGCAGACAGGTGTGACTAATACCGAACCATCAATTTATAGTCATGTTTGCAAAATGCTGACGCGAATTACTAACAGAAGTATAGAAAACTGGTAGAAACCGAGACAAAGATCAGTTTTGGTTCCCGAGAAACATAGGAATAGGAAAATGCGAGACAATATTCATCCTAATATTTATCTTAGAAAATCAGTTGAAGAAACCGGCTTTCACAGCATTTAGAGAAAGCTTTTGATAATATTTTCTGGACTTATATATTTAAAAATTTTGATGGTAACAAGGATAAAATAAAGTGAACGTAAGTTTATAACATGTTGGAAAGGAACCATACTGCAGTTAAAAGGTTTTTCTTGTCCAAGCATGCTGTACGTGAATAATATGTATTAAAGTGTATTATTTTAAACATCACCAAATAGTTACTTATCATTAAAACCTGAATATATCGAGGTTATAGACTCAGGTAAATGCAAGTAGAAAATACTATTCGTAAGTTTTTGTAAAGGAGCATACAAGCAGGTCATTGACGCATTGCATATCAGCAAATAGTCCGAAGCAGCGTCAGCCAGCAAGACAGTGTCAGTAAATTAAAGTCTTGGAATTATTTTGTTAACCATCAGTCAAATTACAGGCAGTAAAGTCATTTACGTGCTTTAACTTCACATGTGGTAGATTTTTGTTTGTTATCAATGGATTCTCTTAAGTCACAATTGGAAACTTTGTCAGCTTATCTTCATGAAAATGTTAATTACGTCTCGCGGTGATTTAAACTAGACTGGCAATAAAGTCAAAGTAGTTGTACTCAGCAGCAACAGGACAGGAAATTAAAACGACAGGATGAGAAACGGAACAACATGTAAAGTCTTGGATCGAGAAAGATCTTGAGGCACAAATTTTTATGGGTCTGAATGTCAGGAGCAACATTAACAGGAAAATAGGAAATTGCAACTCTGCTAGTCAAATGCTTACAAAAATTAGGAACGCTAACTGGCAAGAAACCAGATTTAACGATTGAAGGTTTGCAAAGAGATTTCTTCAGTTAAAAATACGATTCTGGTAGGTCTGCTATTCAAAACTGTACGCATGCTCAAGAATACGCAAAAGATATAGCAGCAGAAGGTCAAGTGATAAAAGAGAGCTGGATTATGTCGCGAATCTCGAAATATTGTCTCCGAAACGTCACCACTTCCGTACTGCATGGAATAATGTAGTAGCGTCTGATAAAAATCTCGACACATTATCACAATGCTTTTACGTCAAAACCAAATGAACGCTTTGTCAAAGCAAGTGTCTCAAATGCGTCAAAAACGGGCATATAAAGAAACATGCCCAAATATTTGGTATACTGTAGAGAAAATTATTCATGCAACAACTACAACAAATGGGTCATTTTGCCAGGGAATGTTCAAATGCAACTTTAGACAGAAATGAGGCAAGAGAAAAACCCGACAGTAAACAATCAAAAGGTTTCAAACGTAAGGCACTAGTCACTGCTGGATTATCTGTTGCCAATATAAATTACATAAATTTGCAGTTTGATCGAGAAAATATTTGGAACAAAGACTGAGGTGCCAAGCAACACATGATATTTAGAAGGGCCTATTTAATAAAATTATGTAAAAGTAAGTTAGTCACTAAAGTTTCGATTGAAGATTCTGCTGAATTAGAAGGAAAGTGAGTGGGAAAATTAGAGACCTTCGATGGCGAACACTGATATGACGTAGCTCTAGAGAATGTTTTACATGTGTCGAACGTAAAATTTAATTTGTTTTTTGCTATTCAAGTCTTAGATAAAAGCTATGTTCAAACTGTAGCAATAGGCATACACGAGCGACATCTGTACGAAATGTTTCGTAGTAAAGGATGTAATAAATGTATGACAGTAATCTCAATTAGAATATGGCATGAAAAGTTAGAACATCAAAATGTCACATATGTCAGGGATGTTTTGATTGTACTGATGACTGGGATGGACGTATACAGGGTGTTACAAAAAGGTACGGCCAAACTTTCAGGAAACATTCCTCACACACAAAGAAAGAAAATATGTTATGTGGACATGTGTCCGGAAACGCTTACTTTCCATGTTACCGTCTCAGTTATGCGGCTGGATTCGTCATTTCCTCTCAGAGGTGTCGCAGTTCGTAGTAATTGACAGAAAGTCAGCGAGTAAAATAGAATTGATTTCTGGCGTTCCCAAAGGTAGTGTTGTAGGTCCTCTGGTGCTCCTTATCCATATACACGATTTAGGAGGCAATCTGAACAGCAGTCTTAGGTTGTTTGTAGAGGACGCTGTCGTTTACCGCCCAGTAAAGTCTCCAGAAGATCAAAACAAAATGCAAAACGGTTTAGAAAAGATATCTGTATGGTGCGAAAATTGGCAGATGACCCTAAATAATGAAATTATGAGGTCATCCACATGAGCGCTAAAACTTTGGTTACACGATAAATCAATCAAATCTAAAGGCGTAAATTCAGCTAAATACCTAAGAATTACAATCACGAACAACTTAAATTGGAAAGAACACATAAAAAATGTTATGGGAAAGGCGAATCAAAGATTACGTTTTATTGGCAGAACATTTAGAAGATACTCCAATGGCAATTAACTCGGAAATCGCGCAACGTATCTAATATTTTTCTTAACAATTATTCCTCAGTACAACCTACCCCGCAACATTCTCGCATGCTTTCGGGCTGTTTCCGACCACCTAAAACTTGCACCACAAATATTGTGGAAATGGTAACTGCTATTGATGTGCAGCTTACACAGAATGCATTGGTAGTCAGGAACTCGTACTGTTAGCTCGTCGACAGATTGTAATGATAATTAGAAGTGTCCTTTTCGCACAAGCATCCACTTTTTCAAATTGAACGTTACCTTTTGTTTTTACCGGACTAGAACTAGAGTACATTAGAATGTCAGTGGCGTTTGTTGCGGGAGTCTAATGCGAGTCGCCTACGATGTATTGTATTTTGAAAATTTTGCACACCGACACCTGTACAATATCTGTGGAAGCACTGACTAAAGAATAAAACAATTTCATACACTAGTTATCTAGATTTTGACTACTAACAAGACGAGTGACCATCTCAGGTCGTGTTAAATGACTACAGGAAGCGGCCATGCACACTTCCAGTCTTGTATGGAACAAGTGCTGCACACATACTGATATTTCAGGCAGAGAAGTCCGAGCAGGGTGCAGTAATACGTCGTTGCATATCATCGGGTGTAGTTAGTATGTCCTTGTAGACAGCGTCTTTCACCTTTTACACAGAAGAAACTCTACAGGTGTCAAACCCACGGAACGGGTCGGCCAACGTACAGTTCTATGCGTCCAATCTAACGATTTGGACACAATTTGTAAATACATGCTGTAGTGTTTCTTGCACTATATCTTGGGCAGACATCATGTTCGTATCACAGGTTCCTGCTAGTCTGCAGAGGAGCACCTTCTAGCATCCGTGGAAGATGGTCTCTTAGAAGTCTGCGATACTTCTGCGCGTTCAGCGTTTCTTCTACGAAAAACGGGCCTATGAGCTGATGGTTCACTATTCCACACCACACGTTTACATTCCATGGATGCTGACGTTCTACCTGAAGAAGCCAACGGGGATTGTCAACAAACCAATAGGGCATGTTTTGGCGGTTTATCTAGCCATGACTGGTAAATGTGGCTTCATCACTAAACGAGATATGTGAGACGTCTGGAGTATGCCCATGTACAGAGGTTAACACGTTTCTCGTAATAGTTACCATGCAGCTCCTGCCGAAGACAGATGTAATAGTGATGGGACCTATATCGATGGAGAATGCGTAAGACACTTGGCGATTGCGCGGGAGCTAACGTGCGGATCAACTGCAACAGTAGCGAGAACATTAATTTCCCCTTTTCTGGTGTTACAATGCCATTTTCACGTAACTGGCTGAAGGGAGTGATGAATAATTGTCGATATGGTTGAGCTCTATTGGAATACCTTGCCGCATACACCGTACAAGAACGACCTGCATTCTTCCTACACCGGCCGATAGACCATGAGCGTGTCGGCTTTTTCTGCATTGATAAATCCCATCGGCCACTCACGACCTACTGCTTGGACGGCCACACCCAAACTGACCAGCAAGTCACAGTGGACTCAAGGAACATACAAGCACAATGTAAGTAAACATAACAACATAGTACCTAGCAACTGTGCAAGTTAAATGGCACGAACAAGTGTCGATGTGGAAACTTTTCAAAACACGATACCTCGTAAACGACTCCTGCGAGAAACAGCACTGACATTCCATTTAAAAATTTGTGTGTTTGCGCAAAAAGTACACTTTCTAAGTATTATTACAACCCGTTTATTGGCTGACAGTACGAGCTCCTGGCTACCAATCCATTCTGTGAAAACTGCACATCAACGGCACTTTCCGTATTTGCGGTGCAAGTTTTAAGTGATTCGTCCTATGGTGGCAAAGTTAGGTGAGACACCCTACACACACATACACTGTGTGATCAAAAGTATCCGGACACCTGGCTGAAAATGACTTACAAGTTAGTGGTGCCATTCATCAATAATGCAGGAATTCAGTATCGTGTTGGCCTACCCTTAGCCTTGATGACAGCTTCCGCTCTCGCAGGCATACATTCAATCAGGTGCTGGAAGGTTTCTTGGGCAATGGCAGCCTATTCTTCACGGAGTGCTGCACTGAGGAGAGGTATCGATGTCGGTCGGTAGGCCTGGCACGAAGTCGGCGTTCCCCAACATCCCAAACGTGTTCTATAGGATTCAGGTCAGGACTCTGTGCAGGTCAGTCCATTACAGGGATGCTATTGCCGTGTAGCCACTCCGCCACAGGCCGTGCATTATGAACAGGTGCTCGATCGTGTTGAAAGATTCAATCGCCATCCCCGAATTGCTCTTCAACAGTGGGAAGCAAGAAGGTGCTTGACACGATAATGTAGGCCTGTGCTGTGATAGTGCCACGCAAAACATCAAGGGGTGCAAGGCCCCTCCATGAAAAACACGACCACACCACAACACCACCGTCTCCGAATTTTCCTGTTGGCACTACACACGCTGGCAGATGACGTTCACCGGGCATTCGCCATACGCACTCTTCCATCGGATCGCCACATTGTGTACCGTGATTCGTTACTCCATACAACGGTTTTCCACTGTTCAATCGCTCAATGTTTACGCTCCTTACACCAAGCGAGGCGTCGTTTGGTATTTACCGCCGTGATGTGTGGCTTATGACCAGCCGCTCGTCCATTAAATCGAAGTTTTCTCACCTCCCGCCTAACTGTCATTGGACTTGCAGTGGATCCTGATGCAGTTTGAAATTCCTGTGTGATGGTCTGGATACATGTCTGCCTATTACACAATACGACCCACTTCAACTGTCGGCGGCGTCAGTCAAAAGACGAGGTCGGCCTGTACGCTTTTGTGCTGCACGTGTCCCTTCACGTTTCCACTTCACTATCACATCGGTAACAGTGGTCCTACGTGTGTTTAGAAGTGTGGAAATCTCGCGTACAGACGTGTGCCACAAGTGACACCCAATCATCTGACCACGTTCGAAGTCAGTGAGTTCCGCAGAGCGCCCCATTCTGCTCTCTCACGATGTCTAATGACTACTGAGGTTGCTGACATGGAGTACAATGCACCTAATATGAAAACATTTGTTTTTGTGGGTGTCCGGATACTTTTGATCCCATAACGTGTCTCTGTGTGTGTGTGTGTGTGTGTGTGTGTGTGTGTGTGTGTGTGTGTGTTCCAGCTAATTTTTTCACCTGATACAGCTCCGAAATGAAACAATATCTCATAAATGCTATTGGTCAGAGATGGACCTATGTCAGGGGCTCACATAATGGTCAGGGATGCACAAACCCAGCAAGTGAATGAAAATGGCTTTCAACACAAAGTTACGCTTTTTAAAATGACACGTGTTTTTTTCTACCGAAATGAAAACTTTTGGTGAAATTAGTAATGGCAGACTTGGTTTCTCTTCTCTAACCTTACACCTTCTGGAACATTTAGACTTTGAAAAATGGAAACGGTGTCACAGATTCTGCCGTAATGCTGTAATGCGGGTTGCCTGCACTGTCCTGAAGGCCGATGTAGACAACCCATGTTCAGCGCATTACGTCACGAACTATGGCGCTGTTGTCATCCTTTAAAGTCTACGTATTTCAGTAGGCTTAAGGTTTAGCACAATGAAAACAAGTCCGTCGTCACTCTTACGCGGTCAGGCGGGGTGTTTAGAACACCCCAGTCATCCTTATCGATGGATTATTATATAATGGATGGGAGTATAACGTTATGTTCTGTGGTGCCTTTATAGGACGTAATATGAAACCTTTGAGTGACAATTGAACTTACAATGGAATCACAAGTTCCAAGAAAACACGCAACAATGTGCCTTGGGGTGTTGTCGGCACCCCACGCGACTCTTTGTGTTCCAATGTTGCGAGAAAGCGCATAGTTGTGTTCCGTAGCAGCTGCTTGTACTTTGTTGCTCTGTGCGTTAAAACAGCTATGGACCGTTACGAAATAGAACAAGAAAGAGTGCGGAAGCTTCTGGAAAAGGCCTTAGACGAAACTTTTGAAGGAGGAGAAGAGGAAACAGACAGTTGTGAAGTTCTCTCTCATCATAGTGAAACGGAAACGGAGGATGAAGACAACCTGGAACTGGAACTGCAAGTAAGTGCAGCGGATAATGAAAGCGAGCATGCTCTTTTTATTGGAAAGAATAACGTTACAAAATGGATGAAAAGTTGTCCTAGTCGCAACATAAGAACTAGAAGTGTAGACCTCATTATTCATTTCCCTGGTTTGAAAGCTATCGCAAAATCTGCGAAAACTGCTGTAGACTGTTTTTCGATATTTATAAATGACATAATAATTAGAACGATTACATCGTGTACAGATATTTACATACAACACGTTGCGTCAAATTTCACAAGAGACCGTGATGCCAAACCAACAAATGAGGAAGAAATCAAATCTCTTCTGGGTCTGTTGATATTGGCTGGGCATTACAGGCAGGACACCAAAATCTGGAAGACTTATGGGACACAAATGGTTTTGGAATTGCAATATTTCATGCAAAAATGAGTTTACGGCGTTTTCGTTTCTTGTTGTGTTGTTTGAAAGTCCATAATATTCGAGACAGACCACAGCGTAGGGAACTTGATCGCCTAACTGCGTTCAGAGAAGTGTTTGAATTATTCATGTCAAACTCTGTCAGTAATTACACTGTGTCTGAATATACGACAGTGGATGAACAACTGGTTGCACATAGAGGAAAATGCAGTTTCCAACAGTATATACCAAGCAAGCCTGCGAAATATGGTTTGAAAATTTTCACCTTATGTGACGCATGAACATGGTATACTTTGGGGATGGAAATCTTTGTTGGGAAACAGCCAGAGGGTCCCTTTGCACTGTCAAACTTGCCTAAGGCGATAGTAAATAGACTTCTACGGCCTGTCGAAGGTACAGGACGCAATGTGACACTAGACAACTAGTTTTGTTCCATACCAGTGGCTGAAGAGCTCCTGAAAAGAAACTTATAGTAGTAAGAACTCTTAGAAAGAATAAGAGGGAGCTCCTTCCAGACTTGAGAGGTCGTGAACTTAGAAGCAGCTTTTTTGGATTCAGAAAGGATATCACCATAGTTTCATATGTGCCAAAGAAGGGCAAAAACGTTATTCTCCTTACTTCTTTGCATCATGACTTTGGCATTGACATTAATACTGCAGAGGAAAAGAAACCAGAAATTATAACAATGTACAATAAGATCAAAACAGTTGTGGGCACAATAGATGAAATGTGCGCTACTTATTCAACCTCAAGAAAAACTAGACGCTGGCCACTTGCCCTATTTTTCCGAATGATTGACACGGCTTGCATTGACGCCTTCATCATATACGCAAATAATAACAACGAGAGGATTTCCCGAAGAATGTTTCTACGTGATGTCAGAAGGTCATTAGGAAATCCCATAGTGTGCAAGAGAGCAGCCCCTCACTCCCTGCCTAAACAACTTAGACAGAAAGCCGCTAAAATGGCGAGACTTGAAGATAGCAACAAAACACCACCTTCTGAACAAAGAATACTTAAGCCCAGGCGCTGCACAGTTTGTCCTCGGAGTAAAGATATAAAAGTTAAATCGCACTGTGCTCGATGTTTGAAAGTTATGTGTGTAAAGCAGATGAGAAATGTGTGTGAAAAGTGTTACGATAAAGCACCCCTTGCAACTAGTGGTAGTGACTAATTTCATAAAATGTTTGTATGAGCTAACTGAACAAATGTTTAATTATATATGTAATGTCTTATACCTGTAATACAATATGAAGAATATCAGAAATGAATAATTAAACAAAATATTGTGAGAAAATGGGAATTATTACATATGTTTCAAATACAGGTAAAGTAATATTAAATAAAACGATAATGTACTGGGAGAAGCATATCAGTGATATGCTGCTCAGCAATGTCATTATAGCCACTTTTATTTCGGGTGTTAGCAACACACCGTGCGACTATTAACGTTACGAAAAGCCACGCAACCGCATAAGGGCAAAGTGTACGCCTGATTTTCATTTACGTAGTAAAAGTTTTCGTGTACCATCAACAAAAAAAGTAACTCTATTGAAAATTATGTTTCTTTCCATTTATGGATTGAGCATTCTTGACCACTGTGTGAGCCCCTGACATATGTGCATTCCTGGACAATTGCATTTTCACATTTTGTTTCGTTTCGGAAAAAGAGACGGCAGAGTCAGGTGGGGCACTGTGTATATACAGGGTGTCTCTCTTATGGGTCGTCAGGCGCATTTTCTCTGGTGTTTCGGCACATATTTGCAATGTCGTTTCGCAGTGTGTAGCTGAAGTCAGCGTAAACAAATACTGTTCACCGAGGCTTTCACGTGACACCCCGTGCCGACAGAAAGTGTCAGTTCGTTTCCCGTTACAAACAAAATATTTTTTTAAAGTGGACTTTTACGGGTCCATTTGATTGAACGGTCCCAAATTAGCCTAATGTGATGTTTGTTTTATCGAGCTGTATTAACAGAGAAAGTAAAACACAAAGAACAGCCGATAGTCCTGCAGCAACAGCACCGCCCAAGTCCGTGCTGACTGCTTCTGCTGCTCAGTAACCGCTGCTGGAGTACTGATTAAGTATAAATTTCATTCTTTCATAAGTAAGAGCTATGAGTTCTTGTTCAGTAGAAGAGATGTGATCCACAAAAACGAAGAAGTACAAGTGCTCATAGCTCAGGCATGCACTCGAGAGCCCACGTTTACTGGTCCATACTTCCATCTCTCAAAATATGGAAAGCAAAAAGCTTGCAGAAGAGGAGATTTGTTTCACGGTATCGAAGATGAAGACGTACCCATAGCTCTTCAAGTATGCATTTTAGAGCCAATGTTTACTGGGATTTTTTGCTTACAGTGTCGTGTACTTTCAACTGTATACGTTTATGCCGTTAATTATGACACTCCATATACTTAATGGCTAGGAGTAGCAGCCTCCGTAACTATTTTTCTAACAGTCACGTAACTTGAAATTGCTGAAATGATAAATACAATCCCGAAGTAGCTCATAGCTCCTAGTTTACTTACTGAATAATATTTTCAAAGATTGGATTTTCTCTTAATGCAGTGATATAGCGCACAAGGATATTCAGTAGTGGTGGCTTTGGTGACTCTCGCCTCTAGTTGGTATAGCATGGCGCACAGGGAGGTAGGGGTATAGTACAGTCTATGTGGTAGGGCAGGAGGGAAAATTACGCCCTTGATGAGACAGTTGATGTGCTGCTCATAAGAGGGCGAATTTTGCTGCTTTGACACACTGTGTGCCGCAACGAGCCAGATGTTGTTACGGAAAGACTCCTGGCGCATTATCGTACGCCGTTGTGCCGAGAAGAGAGTTTTAATGAACCATGAGGGCCCACCTGGTGAGGCAGACTACAGATACACATATTCAGCATACGCCTCCATCTCCGCTGCCTTAAGCGGCGCCTAGACGGTCGATAGTACTGCACAATATTTGCTGATGTGAAGTAATATAGAACGTGGAGGGATAAGACTGAGAGGTTGTGTAATAATATTGATAACATAAAAAACTTTTAAATGTATTGCGCTGTCCCGGGACGTGGTGCCGTCTTTGGCAAGTATTGATAATATCCTTAACAGACTCTCGCGTGCTACATACACAATTGAGGTTAGGTTTGTTGTTCTTGATATGTGGAAAATAAGTTCGAAACAAGACTAGAGAGAATTATTATTGGGGTGCACCGAAATGTATAAATTATTGCAGGCATTGTTGAACGTCGCGGCAAATGAGTGCAAAAGCAGACGTGTTAAGAATGATTTATGGTATAATTCGGCTTTGTCGTCGTAACTGCCGTCTGCTTCACGTCTGCTGTGCAGCGAGCTACCTTAATTTAAGTATTAACTGTATTTTTCTTACTTGTCACTTCTTCTTCCATGTGTTTTTGCTTTTAGGAAGCTTTAATTGTCGAGTGCTAGTAATAATGTTCCATAGATTTCGTGTTTGTTTTGAATACAGTCAAAGAGAATCCCTTTAGTCAACCATAGTGCCAGTAGTGCTAGTGTTTGTTTTCAATACAGCCCAGAGACAGGTAGTGCTATTTTCATTGATTTCTACAAGAAGTGGCTAGCAACCACAGTTGTCAACAATCAGCCGCCTTTAGTGAATTAGCAGTCTAGTTAAAAGTTGATTAACTCTCTACAGTAAATTGATTTCTTAGGATGGATAGGATGTGTGACTGCTGTGTACGGACGCAGGAGGAGCTGGCCACTGTTCGCGAACAGCTGAACGTGTTGATGGCCGCGGTCAGCCGTCTTCAGGCTGCTGCCTCGGAGTGTAGCGGCAGTGGGGAGTCTGGTTCGTCGCATGGTACACCCCAGGTGTTAACATGCTTCACCCACTGTCCCTTCTGTCGAGACATCTTCGCGGGTACCGGGCGCGGTTGGGCCACCCTCTCCCCAAGGGGAGTGGCGGGTTCAGCGGCGCACGAGGCGGAGGGTCAATGTGGAGGCTGGCCGTGTGGCATTGCCCGCTCTGCCTGTGAGTGGACGTGTGGCCGCTCCTTCAGCAAGGTCCGAGCAGGCACACGGGGGGAGGGGTTTATTAGTTATTGGGAGCTCCAACGTTAGGCGGGTGATGGGAGCCCCTTAGGGAAATAGCGGAAAGGTCAGGGAAGAAGGCCAGTGTTCACTCTGTCTGTTTGCCGGGGGGTCTCATCCGAGATGTGGAGGAGGCCCTGCCGGCGGCGATAGAGAGCACTGAGTACACCCGACTGCAAACTGTTGCTCATGTCGGCACCAATGACTCCTGCCGTCTGGGTTCAGAGGTCATCCTCAGTTCGTACAGGCGGTTGGCGGAATTGGTGAAGGCGGAAAGCCTCACTCGCGGGGTGGAATCAGAGCTAACTATTTGTAGTATCGTTCCCAGAACCGATCGCGGTCCTCTGGTTTGGAGCCGAGTGGAAGGCTTATACCAGAGGCTCAGACGATTCAGCGGAGATCTGAGGTGCAAATTTCTCGACCTCCGCTATCGGGTGGAGAAATGTAGGGTCGCCCTGAATAGGTCAGGCGTGCACTACACGCCGGAAGCGGCTACAAGGGTAGCGGATTACGTGTGGAGTGCACATGGGGGTTTTTTAGGTTAGAGAATTCCCTCCCTAGGCCCGACAAGACGCCTCCTGAGACGCGGCAAGGTAGGAGTAGGCAAAATGCAAAAGGGAATAACAATATTAATGTGCTAATAGTAAACTGCAGGAGCGTCTATAGAAAGGTCCCAGAACTGCTCTCATTAATAAACGGTCACAAAGCCCATATAGTACTAGGGACAGAAAGTTGGCTGAAACCAGACGTAAACAGTAATGAAATCCTGAACTCAGATTGGAATGCATACCGCAGAGACAGGCTGGACTGTGAAGGGGCAGGCGTGTTTATAGCGATAAGAAGTGCAATAGTATCGAAGGAAATTGACGGAGATCCGAAATGTGAAATAATTTGGGTGAAGGTCACGGTTAAAGCAGGCTCAGACATGGTAATTGGATGTCTCTATAGGCCCCTTGGCTCAGCAGCTGTTGTGGTTGAGCACCTGAAGGATAATTTGGAAAATATTTCGAGTAGATTTCCCCACCATGTTATAGTTCTGGGTGGAGATTTTAATTTGCCGGATATAGACTGGGAGACTCAAACGTTCATAACGGGTGGCAGGGACAAAGAATCCAGTGAAATTTTTTAAGTGCTTTATCTGAAAACTACCTTGAGCAGTTAAACAGAGAACCGACTCGTGGCGATAATATATTAGACCTTCTGGTGACAAACGGACCCGAACTATTTGAAACAGTTAACGCAGAACAGGGAATCAGCGATCATAAAGCGGTTACTGCATCGATGATTTCAGCCGTAAATAGAAATATTAAAAAAGGTAGGAAGATTTTTCTGTTTAGCAAAAGTGACAAAAAGCAGATTTCAGAGTATCTGATGGCTCAACACAAAAGTCTTGTCTCAAGTACAGATAGTGTTGAGGATCAGTGGGCGAAGTTCAAAACCATCGCACAATATGCGTTAGATGAGTATGTGCCAAGCAAGATCGTAAGAGATGGAAAAGAGCCACCGTGGTACAAAAACCGAGTTAGGAAACTGCTGCGGAAGCAAAGGGAACTTCACAGCAAACATAAACATAGCCAAAGCCTTGCAGACAAACAAAAATTACGGGAAGCGAAATGTAGTGTGAGGAGGGCTATGCGAGAGGCGTTCAATGAATTCGAAAGTAAAGTTCTATGTACTGACTTGGCAGAAAATTCTAAGAAATTTTGGTCTTATGTCAAAGCGGTAGGTGGATCAAAACAAAATGTCCAGACACTCTGTGACCAAAATGGTACTGCAACAGAGGATGACAGACTAAAGGCCGAAATACTAAATGTCTTTTTCCAAAGCTGTTTCCTTCTCTAGTTGTCGCACAGATGACAAAATGGTAGATATCGAAATAGACGACAGAGGGATAGAGAAACAATTAAAATCGCTCAAAAGAGGAAAGACCGCTGGACCTGATGGGATACCAGTTCTATTTTACACAGAGTACGCGAAGGAACTTGCCCCCCTTCTTGCAGCGGTGTACCGTAGGTCTCTAGAAGAGCGTAGCGCTCCGAAGGATTGGAAAAGGGCACAGGTCATCCCCGTTTTCAAGAAGGGACGTCGAACAGATGTGCAGAACTATAGACCTATATCTCTAACGTCGATCAGTTGTAGAATTTTGGAACACGTATTATGTTCGAGTATAATGACTTTTCTGGAGACTAGAAATCTACTCTGTAGGAATCAGCATGGGTTTCGAAAAAGACGGTCGTGTGAAACCCAGCTCGCGCTATTCGTCCACGAGACTCAGAGGACCATAGACACGGGTTCCCAGACAGATGCCGTGTTTCTTGACTTCCGCAAGGCGTTCGATACAGTTCCCCACAGTCGTTTAATGAGCAATAAGAGCATATGGACTACCAGGCCAATTGTGTGATTGGATTGAAGAGTTCCTAGATAACAGAACGCAGCATGTCATTCTCAATGGAGAGAAGTCTTCCGAAGTAAGAGTGATTTCAGGTGTGCCGCAGGGGAGTGTCATAGGACCGTTGCTATTCACAATATACATAAATGACATTGTGGATGACATCGGAAGTTCACTGAGGCTTTTTGCAGATGATGCTGTGGTGTATCGAGAGGTTGTAAGAATGGAAAATTGTACTGATATGCAGGAGGATCTGCAGCGAATTGAAAAATGGTGCAGGGAATGGCAATTGAATCTCAATGTAGACAAGTGTAATGTGCTGCGAATACATAGTAAGATAGTTCCCTTATCATTTAGCTACAAAATAGCAGGTCAGCAACTGGAAGCACTTAATTCCATAAATTATCTGGGAGTACGCATTAGGAGTGATTTAAAATGGAATGATCATATAAAGTTGATCGTCGGTAAAGCAGATGCCAGACTGAGATTCATTGGAAGAATCCTAAGGAAATGCAATCCGAAAACAAAGGAAGTAGGTTACAGTACACTTGTTCGCCCACTGCTTGAATACTGCTCAGCAGTGTGGGATCCGTACCAGATGGAGTTGATAGAAGAGAGAGAGAAGATCCAACGGAGAGCAGCGCGCTTCGTTACAGGATCATTTAGTAATCGCGAAAGCTTTACGGAGATGATAGATAAACTCCAGTGGAAGACTCTGCAGGAGAGACGCTCAGTAGCTCGGTACGGGCTTTTGTTGAAGTTTCGAGAACATACCTTCAACGAAGAGTCAAGCAGTATATTGCTCACTCCTACGTATATTTCGCGAAGAGACCATGAGGATAAAATCAGAGAGATTAGAGCCCACACAGAAGCATACCGACAATCCTTCTTTCCACGAACGATACGAGACTGGAATAGAAGGGAGAACCGATAGAGGTACTCAGGGTACCCTCCGCCACACACCGTCAGGTGGCTTGCGGAGTATGGATGTAGATGTAGATGTAGATCGTCGGTTAGAGGTAGTGGTAAACTCTTTTTAACGTGTCTTCTGACTCATTTGATGTTTTACTCCAGACTTCCAAATCTACATCTACATGGATACTCTGTAAATAACGTTTAAGTGCCTGCAGAAGGTTCATCGAACCATCTTCACAATGCTCTTTTATTCCAATCTCGTATGTTGTTGTTGTGTCTTCAGTCCTGAGCCTGGTTTGATGCAGCTCTCCATGCTACTCTATTCTGTGAAAGCCTCTTCATCTCCCAGTACCTACTGCTGCCTACATCCTTCTGAATCTGCTTAGTGTATTCAACTCTTGGTCTCCCTCTACGATTTTTACCCTCCACGCTGCCCTCCAGTACTAAATTGATGATCCCTTGATGCTTCAGAACATCTCGTATAGCGCGCGGAAAAATATCTTTCCGTACGAGGTCTGATTTCCCTTATTTTATCGTGGTGATTGTTTCTCCTTATGTAGGTCGGTGTCAAAAGAATATTTTCGCTTTCGGAGGAGAAAGTTGGTGATTGGAATTTCGTGAGAAGATTCCGTCGCAACGAAAAACGCCTTTCTTTTAATGATGTCCAGCCCAAATCCTGTATCATTTCAGTGACGCACTCTCCCATATTTCGCAATAATACAAAACGTGCTGCCCTTCTTTGAAGTTTCGCAATGTACTCCGCCAATCCTATCTGGTAAGGATCCCACACCTCGCAACAGTGTTCCAAAAGAGGATGACAAGCGTTGTTTAGGCAGTCTCTTTAATAGATCTGTTACATTTTTTAAGTGTCCTGCCAATATAACAAAGTCTTCGGTTAGCCTTCTCCACAACATTTTCTATGTGTTCCATCCAATTTAAGTTGTTCGTAATTGTAATTCCTAGGTTCAAATGGCTCTGAGCACTATGGGACTCAACTGCTGAGGTCATAAGTCCCCTAGAACTTAGAACTACTTAAACCTAACTAACCTAAGGACAACACACACATCCATGCCCGAGGCAGGATTCGAACCTGCGACCGTAGCGGTCGCGCGGTTCCAGACTGTAGCGCCAGAACCGCTCGGCCACCAGCGGCCGGCGTAATTCCTAGGTATTTAGTTGAACTTATGCCCTTTATATTTGACTGATTTATAGTGTAACCGAAATTTAAAGGTTTTCTTTTAGTACTCATGTGGATGATCTCACACTTATCGCTTTTTAGGATCAATTGCCAATTTTCACACCATAAAGATATCTTTTCTAAATCGTTTTGAAATTTATTTTGATTTTCTGATGACTTTACTAGTCGATAAACGATAGCGTCATCTGCAAACAACCTAAGACTGCTGCTCAAATTGTCTTCAAATGGTTCAAATGGCTCTGAGCACTATGGGACTCAACATCTGAGGTCATCAGTCCCCTAGAACTTAGAACTACTTAAACCTAACTAACCTAATGATATCATACACATCCATGCCCGAGGCAGGATTCGAACCTGCGACCGTAGTAGTCACGCGGTTCCGGGTTGAAGTGCCTAGAACAGCACGGCCACCGCGGACGGCTCAAATTGTCTCCTAAATCGTTTACATAGATGAGGAGCAGCAAAGGGCCTATAACACTACCTTGGGGAACACCAGAAATCGTTTCTATTTTACTCGTTGACTTTCTGTCAATTAGGACGAACTGTGACCTCTCTGATAGGAAATCACGAATCCAGCCACATAACTGAGACGATATACTATAAGCGCGCAATTTCACTACAAGCCGCTTGTGTGGCACAACGTCAAAAGCCTTCCGGAAATCCAGAAACACGGAATAAGTTTAAAATCCCTTTTCAATAGCACTCAACACTTCGTGTGATAAAGAGCTAGTTGTGTTTTGAGAAGAACGATGTTTTCTACATCCGTGCTGTGTGTCAACAGACCGTTCTCCTCGAGATAATTTATAATATTCGAACACGAATATACTCCAGAATCCTGCTGCATATCGACGTTAATAATATGGGCCTGTAATTTAATGGATTACTCCTACTACCTTTCTTGAATATTGGTGTCACCTGCGCAACTTTCCAGTCTTTAGCTATGGATCTTTCGTCGAGCTAACGCTTTTATATCGTTGTTAAGTATGGAGCTGTTGCATCAGCACACCCTGAAAGGAACCTAACTTGTATACAGTTTGGACCTTGGCAGCTGTTCTTGATTCGAATTCTGGAATATTTACTTCGTCTTCTTTGGTGAATGAATCTCGAAAGGTTGGTTATAGTAACTCTGCTTTGGCAGCACTGTCGTCGACAGTATTTCCATTGCTGTTGTGCAGAGAAGGCATGTGGTGTGGCTTTCACGGGCCAGGAAGATCCGCAGACCTGCCCCCAGTAGAACATGTGTGGGACCAACTCTGACGTCAGATTCGTCCTAATACCAGTACCCAGGATATCAAGCACCAGTTACAACAGTTGTAGGCTAGCTAGCCACAGGAGAGAATTTGTATCTACATCTATACATACACTCCGCAAGCCACCACATGATGCATGGCGGAGGATATCTTTTAGCACTACTATTCATTTCCTTTCCTGTTCCACTCGTAATGGAGAGAGGCAAAAGACCGCCTATATGCCTCCATATGAGCCCAAATTTCACTTTTTTATCTTCGTGGTCCTTCAGTAGAATCGTTCTGCAGTCAGCATCAAATGACGGTTCTCTAAATTTTCTCAATAGTGTCCCTCGAAATAAAGTCGCCTTCTCTCCAGGGATTCCCACTTGAACTCCGGAAGCACCTCCGTAGTACTCGCGCGTTGTTTTAACTTACCAGTAACAAATTTAGCAGCTCGCCTCTGAACTGTTTCGATGTTTAACTTCATTCCGACCTCATGGGGATGCAAAACTCTCGAGCAGTACTGAAGAATGGGCCACACTGGTGTCCTATATGCCATTTTCCTAAAATTCACCGAATAAACGGAATTCGACCATTCACCGTCACTTCTACAAACCTTACGTGATCGTTCCATTATATATCACTTTGAAACGTTACGCCTAGATATTTAATCGACGTGATTGTATGAAGCAGCGCCTTACTAAAAGCAGCAAAAAAAAACGGGATTGTTTTTCATACTCTTAACTTACACTTTTCTACGTTTAAAGCTAGCTGCCATTCATCAGACCAAGTAGAAAGTTCGTCTAAGTCATCTTGTATCCCCCTGAAAGTCACTCAACGAAGACACTATCCCGTACACCACAGAATCATCAGCAAACAGCCAGAGATTGCTGCTCACCCTGCCCGTCAGATCATTTATGTGTATAAAGTATAATAACGGTATTCGTTAATAGTCTTCAGTGGGGCAACGCGTCAGACGCTTTTCGGAAATCCATAAATATGGAAATTGCCTATTGTCCTTCATCCATAGTTCAAAGGATATTATGTCAGAAAAGGGAAAGTTGAGCTACGCACGAGCGATGCTTTCTAAAGCCGTGCTGACCTGTGTACAGAAGCTTTTCCGTCTCAAGGAAATTTATTATATTCGAACTATGAATATGTTCAACAACTATGCAGGAAACCTATGTTAAGGATATTGGCCTGTAATTTCGCTGGTCCGTTCTTTTATCCATCGTATATACAGGAGTCACCTGCGCTTTTTTCCAATCGCTTGTGACTTGGCTCTGGGCGAGAAATTGGCGATAAATGCAAGCGAAGTAAGGGGCCAGTGCCGTAGAGTACTCTTTGTGACACCGAATTAGGATATCATCCAGATCTGGAGATTTCTTTTTCTTCAACTCTTTCAGTTGTTTCTCTACGCTTGAGATGCTGTTACTATGTCGTCAATACTGGAGTCTGTGTGATGGTCAAACGACGAAATGTTTGTACAATTCTCCTGCGTGAACTATTTCTTAAACGCGAAATTTAAAACTTCATTTTCCCTGTCGCTGGCTTCTACAGTCACACCAGACTGGTTAACGAGTGACTGGGTAGAAGCCTTCGACCAGAATTTTTTCGGGTTCTCGGCGAGATCTTTTGCTAAGTTATGACGGTAGTAGTTGTATGCTTCGCGCATCAGTCTTTTTACAGACGCACAGTCGCCATTTGTGCGTTCCCTTTCGAACCGAGAGACCAAAACTCTTTGCTTCTTCAGCATTTTCCGAATGTTGTTGTTAAACCACGATGGGTCTTTTCCATCCTTAATCTTCGTATTCATTACATACTTTTTCACAGCACGACTTACAATCCGCATAAACTTTGCCCATAATTCCTCTACGTCCATCATACTGAAACAAAATGATGTCATTTCATTATATGAGTGAGTTGCTAACAACTGCTTGTCTGCCCTTTCTAGCAAGAACACTCTTAGCCTTCGTGATTGATTTATTTGCTTTGGTAGCTATCGCCGCTGTGACGACATCATGATCACTAATCCTTATCTCTATAGAGACACCGTTCATAAGCTCAGGACTGTTTGCAGCTAAAAAGTCTAAAATATTGCCACTGCGTGTGGGCTGCACAACTGCTCAAGACAGTACTTCGCACGACTGTGTATCCATATCCCTGCGATGACTCCATAGACGTCCCACTCTATACTCGGCAGTCACCTCCGACTAATATTGCATGATCTGGGGATTTCCGCGCTAGTAACCGTAGATTTCTTTTAAATGACACTAAAACTGGCACAGCAGAATCTGGTGGCTGGTAAAAACATCCAACAATTAACTTGATTTCACCGAGACCTGTTATACGCATCCATATAACTTCACTGTCACTCAAATTCGACCCCAATAGAGACATTATTTTTGCCAACTGCCATGAACACTCCCCCTCCTATGGCGTTTGATCTACCTTTCTGATATACGTTTCACGTCGCTAAGTACATCGGAACTTCCTGCTTCGGATTTCAACCACCTCTTGGTTGCGAGAATAATTTGAGGGTGACAAATTTCCTGGAGGGCAGTAAATTCGAGAACTTTGTTACGAATACTTCTACAATTTACTGATAAATGTTTGACAGTCGAAGTGTCTATATTCTGAAGCTGGCCAGATTACGCTACATGTGTGTCGACTGGCAAGTGCCCATGAATGTACCTCAAACTACCACCTAGCCTAAAAAACCTATGTGCACTTCACAATTACTCTGCTACCCTAGTAGCTGCTTCCTTTGTGTAGTGTATTCCTGACCTAAGGAGGAGAGTCCTACAATTCTCCACCCGATAACGCAGCTCCATAAATCTGCAGCCAAGACCGTCAAAGAGTCGACGAAGCCTTTGGCTGAGACCCTCCACTCGGCTCCCAACCAAAGGACCACGATCAATTCTGGGACCAATGCTGTAAACTTCGTGATCTGCTTGTACCCCGCACGCCAGGCCAGCAGCCTTTAAAATTACCGCCAACCGCACGTATGAACTCGGGATGACCTCAGAACCCAAGCGCCAGGCGTCAGTGGTGACGACGTGAGCCACAACTTGCACTCTGCACGCTCGATAGCCTCAGGCAAAGCCTCATCCACGCCTCGGATGATCATTTCGTTTACTCCTCTCCTTCGGGATGTTTCTGTTATTTGTCAACCAGTATATGTATATAGCAAAACATCCTTTTAGGTGTTTCAGATTTGACGTTTCTACTACATGTGTGTGAAGTCTGGTACAGTTTCATCGTATGGCACAGATCTAGTGAACCATCAAAATGGCGTCCAAGTGAGACACTCGTTACAAGCAACTTACTATAACTAATTTCTTGGCTGCGAAAGAAGAAACAGTGACGGACATCCTTAAACGGTTGTGGGCACTGTATGGTATGGATTCAGTGTAACAACTAAATTCCATGATGAGCCACGTATGGGAAGTCCTGATACAGGCACTGTGTTCGACATGACGACTCGCGCAGATGCCATTACTCGTGCAGACCCGCAGATCGCAACTTGAAAATTAGCTCTACAGCAATTGATGAGTATTTGATGCGTGTGTGGAATGATTAAGACTTGGATATTCAAATGTGTGCTCAAGCTGGGTTCCATGAATACTCACAACAGACCACAAGATTGAAGAAAAAGAACCATTTCATCTGAAGGAGCAGTTTGAGGCGGACCAATGGGCTTTCTGTCGCGAATCATTACAGGTGGTGACACCTGGAAGCATCATTTGGAACCAGAAACACAAATACCATCACCTGAGTGGCAATACCCGCAAAAATAAGTTCCAAAAGAAATGTTACTGCAACACAATGTTCGTCCACACACGTCTGAGAACCCAGGAGTGCAGTGAAAAATCGGATTGAATATCACTGTCTGATTGACACTACAACACAGACCTAGCGTCTCAGACTTCCATCTGTTTGGGCCACTTAAAAACTTCTCTTCGTGAGACACACTGTGAAGATGACGAGAGAATAAGTCATGCTGTGGCAACATGCCTACGAGCACAGGACAAGAGCTTTCACCAACAGCAAGTAGATGGTCTTTCTCAACGCTGACGTATGGCGAAAAAACGTGATGGAGACATGGAGAAAAATAGCACATGTAAAAGAAATGTTGATTGATATTGTCACCAAATTGCAACTCTTAAGAATAAATATGTCCTGAGAAAAAATTGTGGAATATTATTTATTGAACGTTCATTGTGATTTGTCTGCTAGTGGTAATGTGTGAACCTTATGCGTGGGGGAGGGGGATTGAAAGTGTCTCTGTGCATACGCCTCACAATGCAGTAGTACAAATAGGGCTCCACAGTAGACGTCACGTACAGCCGTCATTGTTAGCCTGCCAATGTCACCAGCTATGATTGCAAGGGTAATTGAAACTAGTAATTAGAAGTTACCCAAGGTAAGTAAAAATACTTTACTGTTTCTGAGATAACTTTGTAAAAATAGAGACACTAGCCAAGGAGACTAATCGAATAAAATTAAATTTTCAGTAGCTGCTAACAATGAAAATCATAATCAGTATGCGCCCTTCGCCATCTTTTCTATAGTTTAGAGTGTGGTAGTGTATTCTAGAAGGAAGGTCTTCAATAATGCCTCATCAGACTTTAAACAAAAAATTAAAAATTCTCGTAAATTCATAATAAAATTACGAACACACCTTAAGGCTCCCTCTCTCTATAATTTATCTAAATTCAGACTCCTATTAGCTGCATGCCAAGCAGCAATGTCCATTGTGCACAGACTTTCTTGTTGCAAATGTAAACTCTTATTCTTAAAAAAAATCGTGATAATCATGTAAATGTCATGCAAACAGTACGACATAAACAGTAAATAATTATTATAATTCAGGATTTAGCAGCTTTCCTGTCAATTTTAATTCTTTGAAATTGGCGTTTGTGAGTCACGTAGTGTCTAGTAGTGCGCCGATGGTTTACAGTTTATGGTGTATAAATAACAGTAATTTCTATCAGCTGCTTATGTTTATTGTCTGTCCTTTGGCTCGTCCCACGTCCCTGAAGGTTCTCATTCTTGACGCCATGTACAGGATGCGGCTAATGAATCAGTGATTGAAGGAATGGATGAATGAAGGAGTATGCAAAATAGAATCTACAACAAGACATGTTTTCAGCATACTTTCAGGATGAAGTACATTATAAGAACGTCTGTTACAAAGAAATCTGTACACAGATAACGTTGGCGCAAGTAAAGAGAGCCAAAGATGGGAGGGAGGTGAGACTTGGGCAGACGTGACTCTGCTCTAATCATCGAAGCTTCATTTTCACGCCAAAAACTGAGCCAGTAAGAATAGCAGAAGTACTAAAACATAGGTTTATTCTTACATTCTCTGATGCCATTGGCCAATTTTTCCTATTTTTAAAACGTTTACTGTACACAGTGCATTTTGAGCAGTCTGGCGGCATACTCAGGTGCTATGTTAAACATTAATATGCCAACGTTATTTACCCATTCCGTGAATGAACAAAATTAATTTTAAAGAAAATTAACATTCTATAAAGCATCGCATTCGGTCGTTGCTGTATTCTTTTCTTAATTTCTCACGCACAATGCATTCCGAAGCCCTTGGCTCCATCTCCAGCATGACAGCTGTAAAGTGGATCAACCGTGTGCCGCCTTTTACAGCAGTTGTTTGGGAGTGCCAGCGGAGTTCCTTTGTAAGAACATCTCTCCGACTTTCCCCGTATCACATTTATATCATTTTCAACGAGATCTGCACAAACTGCGTTCCGGATTCCAAGCTTGGCATAGAACCACTGTTCCTGATTAGAGTATCCGATGCACCAATATCGATCACCTGGACCAAAAATTCGGCGCTTGCACCACGACAGTGGTGTCTTCTTATTTAATTTGAAGCTCATCGGTAAGGCAGCGATCGAATGCAGCTGATTTCTTTTGCTACTTAAGTCGAGTAAGCGTCGTCGGTTTTTTACATCTTTGTTCTACAATTCTTATAGTTTGCCCTGTATAATACACACCATAGTTAATCGGTAGGCGTAGTACACACTTTTTTTTAAGGCCTAGTGTCATTTAATGCAGCACTCTAGGCATCTTGAGTTTGTTCTAAGAATCGATACACATTGGAAAACTTTCCAAGTATTCGCTCAATCATCTCGGTTGCTGCACCTGGAAATAGGAATCGTGTGAGTCAGGCATTTATTTATTTATTTATTTATTTATGCATTTATTTTACCTGGCAAGATTAGGGCCTTCAGGCCCTCTCTTACACCTAACCAGGCATACTCAGATTCAACAAATTTCAGTTTCTACAGAACATTAAGGACATATTACATGTTATACAGTATTAATGTTAAGAAAAAAATAGAGATTATAAACGTAGTACAATGATAATTATAACAATCAAAAATTAATTATAACAATCAAGAATAATAATAATAGTAATAATAATAATAATGACTATGTATATGAAAGTAAACATATTTTTCTTTTATGAATGTCAGTCCTATTGCTAGTTGGGAATTTTCTCGTTATATTCTTGCAGCTTGTGAGTTATTTTCTTCCCTGATGTCTGTCTTCTCTGCAGAGGAATTTGGTTTGTGTCGCACAGCACTGTCAGTTTGTTGTCCACAGGCATCGTTGTTTCATGTGGTATTTAAAGGCGTACACAGTGAGGTGCAGAGGGCGAACGACTGTGCGTATCCCTCCTCCCCCCTTCCTAACTCCATAAAAACTACGCTCCTCGTAAGCGGACCCCTCGTCCTGGTTCCCCAGACAGCAGACAGACTGAAGGCAGTGGATGGCTCTGGGTTCTACAGGCTTCCAGTAGCGCTGTGTCTTCAGTCCATGATTTTCTTTTATTTTCATTTTTTTATCAGGAGGAATAGAATATAAAAAGGAAGTTACATATTATTATGGAAGACCAAGTAACTTTTGTTGAATTCTGCGCTACACTTAAAAGTGACACAGTTACATGACACTATTTTTCAGCAGTCTCTAAACAATGAACGGAGCTTTTTAACTAGTAGTTCAGTTCTTCGATAGTAGAAATCTGCTCCTCGATCATGGAGGCATTCGAGAATCACTGTGTGAAAGTCCTCAACGTGGGTAACTCTCTTTCCTTCCAGATGTTCTTCCAGTTTTACGAAAAGATGGAAATCACTTGTGCAAGATCTGGGCTGCATGGCGGACCGCCATCACCCACGTTTGCGTAGCCTTGGTCAAACAGTTGGCACCGTTCTGCTACGGCCTTTTACTTGGCGCATATATAGCCTAGTCAGAATTTCACGGAGAATCTGTGTGTAGTTCAGACATTTTCCGCCGTACCAATTGTGCTGCAAACACAGGGTATGACAATCTCTACACTTATCGGCACGTATCCACGAAAATTATTCATAGGCAGGAGTAATACGGTAGAAATAGCATACATCGCAAATGTATCGCATGCATGCATTCCTCGCCAGCTCGATCTGACGTGAGCTCTCATACGAAAGTCCTTAGAAAACAGGATTACCATTATCACGGATGGGGAATATTAATGATTCTGCGAGTTCCTTTTTAAGCTCGAGAGGAAATAATATTTATATTTCTGTATTGAATGAAGTGATGCTGACACCGTACAGACTGCAGTTGTGTTCAGTCCAGTCTAGTTGTGGTTAGACACTGGACTCGCATTCGGGAGGACGACGGTTCGATCCCGCGTCCGGCCATCCTGATTTAGGTTTTCCGTGATTTCCCTAAATCGCTCCAGGCAAATGCCGGGATGGTTCCTTTGAAAGGGCGCGGCCGACTTCCTTCCCCGTCCTTTCCTAAGCCACTGAGACCGATGACCTCGCTGTCTGGTCTCCTTCCCCAAACAACACAAACAAACAGTCTAGTTGATGGGCCAGAATTATCCCCAGATTCTTTGCAGAAGAAGGCAAGGTGACTTTTGTGCTGTATAGGATTAAGGGTGGAAGAGAGTCTCTGTACTGGAGAGTAATAAGTCTCTTGTGAGCGAATAAAGTAGCTTGCGTTTTACGTGGGATAAGTTTCAAATTTATGTTGCGCACCCATTCCGAGAAAGCAGGTAAGTCAGCATTCACGTTCTAATAGTTACAAATCTCATACGAATTATACTCTTTCAATTAAGTACGCTATAGGTGCCTATTATAAACTGGTTGCATTCGTATGTTTGATTACTAAAAACAGTTTGTCATTAGTTTTGAGTTTTATTTTGTAAGGAATTACGCTTTGTTTCCTCTCCTTGCACACCCCACCCCCACATCCCCCCTCCCTCCCTCCAGTTCAAATCCTCTTGGTACAGTCATCCACCGAGGTATGCGAGACTCCCGCTCAAGCCTCGCCAAAAGAAAACCACTATGGGCGTTGGGAAGCAACAGTTTTTATAAGAAAAATGATCCCTGCTTATCCATACCGGTTCAAGGTGACTCATGGGAGTAACCGTAACTGCAGATGTTGTAAAATAAATACCCCTGCATATGTACAATTATAAAATACTGAGTAGACGATGTCGACCATGCTACAGAACAATTGCACAGCCGATCTGAGACGTAAATTTCATTGAGCACCAGTATCGAGGAGGACCTATAAAAACACTAGTCAGATCAGGTTCCATTTAAGAACAACCTCGAGACGAGGCACATAATTAGGTTTCAAAGAGGTTTTCCCTTAGTATCCAGCCAAGTACAGAGTCGTAGCAAACTCTTTCACCATAAAAAAATAAAGAAAGCTAAACAAATGAAACTAAGAAATAATCAATAATGTTTTTTAAGTAAAAAAGCTACCCTTATAATGGCCGAGCGATATCCATACGAAATGGGAATGAAATTTAAGGACCAGTCAAATCAAAACAAGGCAAATGGAAAACAAGTGGGCAAACTGTTTATTATTTCAAAAGTAATCGCTACAAATGTTAATATATTTAACCCCTGTGAGACAAGACGGTCAGTTGCCTACGGGACCATGATTGTACCCAGGCGTGCACCTATTGGTCGGAAGCAAATCGGCGGCCACGAATATCTTTCTTCAAGGCTCCAAAAATATGGAAATCGCATGGGGAGAGAAGAAGACTATATGGAGGATGTGTAAGGAGTTCCCAGCGAAACTTCTGCAGTGTAGTCGAAACAGCCTTGGCAACACCTGGCAGTAAATTTGCTTCAGATGAAGAGGTGCACGCCTGGTATAATAGTTTCGTAAGCAACCGCAGACATTTTTCCATGAAGCCATTAACCATCTTGTCTCACACTGGGATAAATGTACGAGGGTTGGAACTTTAACAGTGGCAACTATTTATTTACAGCTCGAACAAAATAGATACGTGTTTCAAAGTTTTACTGATCTTCAGAGTAGCCACCAGCATTGTGTATAACCCGTTGCCAGCAATGTGGAAGTCGTAGGATACTCTTAGCACTGCCAGTTATGTTGACAGTTCGAGCGGCGCGGTCTATTGCCCGACGAATTTGTAGCAGTTCTGAAACGAATGCCGTGAAGTGTTTCCTTCAGCTTTGAAATCGTGTTGAACTCACGAGGGCTTACGTCAGGGGAGTACAGTAAGTGGTATAGTACTTAGCAGCCCCATCAACCAAACAAATCTACGTCTACATATATACTCCGCTAACCACCAAGCGGTGTGTGGCGGAGGGCACAATTTGCGCCAAAGTCATATTCCCCCCCCCCCCCCCCCTCTCTGTTCCACTCGCGGATGGCGCGAGGAAAAAACGGTTGCCTGAACGCCTCAGTACGAGCTCTAATTTCCCTTATCTTTGAATGGTGATCATTGCGCGATTTGAAAGTTGTTGGTAATAACATATGCTCTACATCCTCGGCGAAGATCAGATTTCGGAATTTAGTGAGCAGCCCCTTCAGTTTAGCGCGTCGTCTATCTGCAAGTGTTCCCACTTCAAACTTTCTATGAGATTTGTAACGCTCTTGTGAGATTTGTAACGCTCTTGCGATGGCTAAATGTACCAGTCACGAATCTTGCCGCTCTTCTTTGGACCTTCTCAATCTCTTGAACCAGACACAACTGGTAAGGGTCCCATACAGACGAACAATACTCTAATCCTGGACGAACTAAAGTATTGTAAGCAATTTCCTTTGTTGAAGGACTGCATCGCTTCAGGATTCTACCAATAGTTCGCCTTGCCCGTTACTTGTGTAATCTGATCATTCCATTTGAGACCATTAAATCACTAACAGCTTGCACTGTACGTGCTTGAGCATTGTCCTGCAAAATGATGGTCACGTCCTGCAGAAAGTGTCATCACTTCTGTCTCTATGGTGTTCATTTTTGGAACACAACCTACAACCAGCTAAGAGACGGAAGTGATGACACCTTCTGCAGGACCTGACCGTCAGTTTGCAGGACAATGCTCAAGGACGTACAGTGCAAGCTGTTAATGGTTTGTTTGACTGATGGGGCTGCTAAGTGCAATACCACCTATTCCACTCCCCTGACTTAAGCCCTCGTGAGTTCGACTCGATTTCTAAACTGAAGGAAACACTTCACGGCATTCGCTTCAGAGCCGCTACAAATTCGTTGGGCAATAGACCGCGCCGCTCGAACTGTCAACACAACTGGCACTGCTAAGAGTATCCTACGACTTCCACATCGCTGGCAACGGGTTATACACAATGCTGGTGACTACTTTGTAGGTCAGTAAAACTTTGAAACACGTATCTATTTTGTACGAGCTGCAAATAAGTAGTTGCCACTATTAAAGTTTCAACCCTCGTATTAACAATTATAGCGATTACTTTTGAAATAATAAACAGTTTAATTACCTTTCTCCTTCTATCTCTTTTTCATTTGACTGGCCCTTATATTTAAAAAAAATAATTGTTTGGGCTTCAGAGAGCAATAGAGGAAGTTATGAATTCAAGACACTTAAAGTAGTTAGCATGGGAAGCAGTTCCAATACCGTTTAAAATAACTTCATTATGTCAACTGCAGACTTGAAAATCTGGAGATTATCAGCGGCGCTGATAAAACTCGGAAGATCACATTTGAATACAAGCTTCATTCGAGGAACATCAGTTTTGAGAACTAAATGTCGTCGCCAGCAAACGACAACAACAATTTTTGTCACATGTACCACAATCAATCACATGTGGTATTTCAAACCCACCTTTGCAACTATTAAAAGTGAGTATATTTGCTACGACATACGTTTCTTCCAATAAAAAATTTTCATTGGTCTGGAATCACATTTACAATTGTTTTTTTACATATAAGAACAGTTTTTTATATAAGAAACCGATGTGTGATTTTTACTTAATTGTCACATCTGTAAGCAAAAGCAAAATCACACTTCATAGATTTATCTAACGTAAAGTTTATTGCTTTAAGCTCTAGAGCCAAAATCAAAATTGTAAATATGTTTGATTTCAAACCACTGAAGATGTTTTACATGAATGAAAGGAAACGCGCGTTGTGGAATAAATATGTATTTTCGTAGTAGCAAAGACGGACTTGGAATACCTTAAGCATTCGTACAGCAAATACGGATAATCTAGCCATGCCGATGAATATCAAACAATCATGTGAAGATGATCTTATGACACCAAATCGGCCAGGCAAAATAAAACTACGAAAGGAGAAAAAAAGATCTATGCAGCTGATGTCTAAGTTTATCAAAAGTGTTCCTGAGTTTCGTGCGAGCTGCAGAGCACAGTGCGTATAAAACATTTCTGCAAATTCATTCGAATTCAGATGCCTGGATAATCTACTGCCAAGCAATGTTTGCCAGCAAAAGATATCAGGTACCCTCGTTATGGCGGTTTCTTCTTCCGCAGCAGATGAGCTGCTAGGACTAGGCGGTTGTCAGCTGCTGATCTCTCTGCCCATTATGTCAGAAGTAGTGTACACAGCTTAAATCGACTCCTCCGCAGCACTTTTTTTGAACAAATGGCTAACAGTGTGCAAATATGGACGGGAGTGTTTTTTTTACGCTTACTACTATACAGAATACAAAAAATAATAAAAATAAAAAATAAATACGGTTTTCTGAAATTCCTCCACAAAAGAAGATGCAACAAATATTCCAGAATTCTAATCAAGAACAGCTGCCAATATGAGTAATTTAGAACTGTATACCCCCGGTGTAGTGAAACAAATCTTTTAATAAAGGCAAGTCTTCTGGTCCAGATTGTATACCTACCAGCTTCCTTTCGGAATACGCTGATTAAATGGCTCATTTTTTTCAAACCACTCGCTCGACGAATGATCCATACCTAAATACTGGAAAGTTGCACAGGTCACACCAAGACACACGCCAAGACAACGAAACAGAAGTAATCCTCTAACTACAGACCCATATTACTGACATCGATTTGCAGTAATATTTTGGAACATACATTGTTTTCGGTATTATAAAATACCTGGAAGCAAACGATCTATTGACATACAACCAGCATGTATTCGAAAAATACAACTGGCTCTTTATTCAAACGAAGTAATGGTGCTATTGACAGGAGATACAAGGTGATTCCATATTTCAATAATTCCAGAAGATTTTTGACACAGTTCCTCACAAGAGGGGTATAATTAATTGTGTACGTATGATTCATCGTGTCAGTTGTGGCATTGGAGTCCCGTCAGAAAGGACAATGTTCGAAGTAATTGATGTAAAGTCGACGAGTAAAACAAAAGTGATATCTGGGACTACGGGGAAAAAGGACGAGAGGAAAATTAGTGTATAGCCTCCCACTGTCATCGGAGACGGGTCACAAGCTTGAATTAGACAAGAATCGGGAAGGAAATCGGCCGCATCCTTTTAGAGGAACCATTCCGGCATTGGCCTTAAGCGATTTAGGGACATCAGGATGTCTCTGTGTTCACCAAGGAAGTATTATAGGGCTTCTGCTATTATTAGTATGTGTAAACGATTTAGGTGTCAATATGAGTAGCATTCTTGAATCGTTTGCAGATGAAGCTGTCGTTTACCGTTATCAAAATATCAATACGAACTAAAAATGATATAAGTAAGATATCTGTATAGTGCGAAAAGCGTCAATTGAAAGTTAAGTTTCGGTAACACGATAAATCATCCAAATTTAAAGCTTGGTGATTCAACTAAATACGGCATCTAAGGATTACCTTTACTAACATCTTGGAGCCATCACATAGCAAATATTGTGGTGAGGCGAACGGAAGACTGTGTTTTACTGGCCGAACGCTGAGAAGACGCAACACTCTCTAGCAGAGACACGAGAGACTGCCTGTTCTACGCTTGTACGTCTTCCTCTTGAGTGTTACTGCATGGTATGGAATTCGAAAAAGCTCAAAGAAGGAAAGCTCGTTTCGCATTGTCGCGAAACAGGGGTGAGAGGATCAAGGATATGAGTCGCGAGTTGTGGTGACAATTATTGAAACAAAGACAAATTTTCACGAAATTTCAAATACCTGCTTTTCCTCCAAATGTGAAAATACTTTCTTGACTCCTACTTACATAGGAGGAAATGTTCATCGAGCGAAAGAAAAAGAGACACCAGGAGCTGACATGGAAAGATTTGGGGGTTGATTTCTCCAAAGTGCTATTGTAGAGTGGAATAGTCGAGAAATAGTCTGGAAGTGGTTCTATACACCCTCCGCCAAACATTTAAGTGTGAATCGCAGAGTAGTCGTGAAGGGGTGCCTTGTAGACAGCCAGTACGTGAAACTACAGCAACAGAATCTGCGTCAATTACTGCACGATTTACTGCACCGCTAGTCGGGAGGCAGTGGTAGCCTTCTTCTGAAACAGTAAAGAATGCTTCCCCCGGCTCAAGCACTGTAGTGTTAAGACTGAACAGCGGCGCGGCGAGGCGCCTGGGCAGCCCGCAGCCCGCACAGCACAGCAGCCGCCCGCCCGCCTGCCTGCCCGCTCGTCGATCGATGCGCGGCCGCTGCTGGGCGGGGCTCGGTGTGATCGCCTCTGCCCGCTATCCTCGCCGCACTTGTTGCCATCACAGTCCAACGTTCTGTCACTCCCTGTCCTACAGTTTATCGCAATGATTGTGCGTTTTGTATGATACGTATGACATTGTATCACCATTAAATCACATGACAAGGTTGTCGGCGTGGCCATTGCCCGCAGGAAGTACATTTAAATGAGGAACACCTCACTATTTACAGTAATAGAGAAAATAGCAGAGCAACATTACCATATATCATCATCAGAATAACACCACATTAACCCTTCCTCCTCGTTTCTCCCTGACGCCTTTCAAATAACCAATAATCTGATCGTCTCAAGACCTACACTCCCAGCGTTTATTCTTGAGGTATTTTTGTTCTGTCGTTGCAGCTACAAAAATTCGTGATTTTTTCATCGGACACATTTCGCTTTATTGAGGTAAAGCATCATCAGTGGTCTGTAAGTTATTTACATTTTGATTTGTTTTTTAGATCGAAAAACAGTTCGTTAACAATAGGTTGATTTGTACTTGCGGCGATTTTTCGGCTGATTTATCGCTTACATCGGGAAATGCCGTCTGCTAGCACATCTTTGTTTTTCAAACATGTAAGCAAAAAAATTGTTCAAATGGCTCAGAGCACTATGCGACTTAACTTCTGAGGTCATCAGTCACCTAGAACTTAGAAATAATTAAACCTAACTAACCTAAGGACATCACACACATCCATGCCCGAGGCAGGATTCGAACATGCGACCGTTGCGGTCGCCCGGCTCCAGACTGCCGCGCCTAGAACCCCACGGTCACAGCGGCCGGCCATGTAAGCAACAAATCAGCTGAAAAATTACCGTAAGTACAAATCAACCTGAAACTTCCTGGCAGATTAAAACTGTGTGCCGGACCGAGACTCTAACTCGGGACCTTTGCCTTTCGCGGGCAAGTGCTCTACCATCTGAGCTACCAGAGCACGACTCACGCCCCGTCCTCACAGCTTTACTTCTGCCAGTACCTCGTCTCCTACCTTCCATTCTGGAAACAAATCAACCTATTTTTAACGAACTTTTTTTCGATCTGAAAAGCAAATCAAAATGTAAATAACTTAATTACAGACCACTGATGATGCTTTACCTCAATAAAGCGAAACGCGTCTGATGAAAACATCACGCATTTTTGTAGTTGCAACGACAGAACAAAAATATCAAATGGTTCAAATGGCTCTGAGCACTATTGGACTTAACATCTGTGGTCATCAGTCCCCTAGAACTTAGAACTACTTAAACCTAACTAACCTAAGGACATCACACACACCCATGCCCGAGGCAGGATTCGAACCTGCGACCGTAGCAGTCGCGCGGTTCCGGACTGAGCGCCTCAACCGCGAGACCACCGCGGCCGGCGAACAAAAATATCCTCAAGATTTATAAAGTAACTACGGACACTATGGCCACACAAATGAAGAATCCCAGCGTTTAGTCTCTCCCTGACAGCTCTTCGATCCAATTCCACATTCTTCGACCTCTTTCCCCAATAGTCACAACCCCACTTTCCCAATGTCTTAATACGATGTTAACACTAATGTACAAAAGTGTGTGAAATCCTATGGGACTTAACTGCTAAGATCATCACTCCCTAAGCTTACACACTTCTTAACCTGAATTATCCTAAGGACAAACACACACACCCATGCCCGAGGGAGGACTCGAACCTCCGCCGGGACCAGCCGCACAGTCCATGACTGCAGCGCCCCAGACCGCTCGGCTAATCTCGCGAGGCTGTTAAC
This sequence comes from Schistocerca nitens, assembly GCF_023898315.1. NCBI lineage: Eukaryota > Metazoa > Arthropoda > Insecta > Orthoptera > Acrididae > Schistocerca > Schistocerca nitens. The sequence goes on along the minus strand of NC_064614.1, from coordinate 529,729,220 downwards.
ACTAATATTCCTGTCGTATACATGCCATCACAAAAAGGGTAACAGTTACATAAACAAACGAAACAAAGGGCGCGAAGTGAACAAATGTTATTAAAACGGAAAAGGAAGTATGAAAACTACAAAATAAAAACATTCCGGTGTAAATACGTGATGATTTTTGGTAAATGTAGTGGAAATGCGCCCTCTAAGATGTGATCAGATGAAACCAAACACAGATTTTGGCAAAGCAAACGAGTAACTGCAAGAAAATTTTATTCACGTTGAAGTTGTGGCGTATACTGTTTCGGATCTGTAACTACCACATGTAAAAAAAACTATGCTATTCTATACAAAATCAACTGAAGATGCTTTTAATATAAAATGCGAAATGCATCTGGAATATGAATAAATATATTCCAACCAATAAAACGAGTTTGAATTTATAATACGAACATTTAAATCATGTGAATTGAATATTTCGGCCAACAAGTTCTGCATGTCTCTCTGTAAGTGCTTGCTACAATGTACCACTATAATTGGAGCTAGTGACCAAGTAAAACTTATTTTTTTATGCCTGTGTGTAAGACGGTCTTCCGCAATTGCTATTTTTATTTGTCCAAATCTCGATACATAGTATGCCGTTGATGTTAAATATAACGTTCTGAAACTGCGCGTGTAGATGGGCCATTATGCAATCCATCATAAGTAATATCTAAGACCGACGCATATGACAATACACGATAATAGAAACAAAAATGTTCCGATAAAAATGGGTCCGAAAAGGACAGACGTCATTGGGAAATATTGTCCTAGTTAGTAGAAATACACCGAAGGAAAAAAAAATTGAAAATTGTCACACCAAGCAGTTGTGCAACATGAAGGAAAGTTGGTAGGCGTGTTTCTACATCTGAATGATGATATCTGTTCAGATTTTACGACCGTTGCATAAGAGTGACGGTATTAGCGCCACTCTGAGGATGCGAATTAGGTTTGCTTTAAATACACGCTGTAACGGTTGTATGCGTTAGTTACTTTTGAGATTGGACGTGGTAAATTAATGTTACTCAAGAACGCCTTTAAGGCGACAAAGACGCCATTATCATCACCTCACTGAGTTTGAACGAGGTCGTGTAACAGGGTTACGAGTAACTGTTTGTTCCTTCTGCGATACTGCAGAAGGGTTTGGCAGGAATGTAGCCACTGTACACGATTGGTGGCGGTGGTGGTGCGGGAATGTAGGGTCGCAAGAAGACCGGGCTCCAGGCAGCCACGTGGCACTACGAGAGAGAAGACCAACGTGCTCGGCGTATGGCTCTGGCGCGTCGTGCTGCATCTGCAGCAACAACCTGAGCAGCAGCCGGCACAACAGTGACACGACGCACTCTTATAAGTCACTTACTTCGAGGACAGCTCCGAGCCAGACGCCCAGCATCGTTCATTCCACTGACCCCAAATCACCGCCATTTGCAACTTCAGTGATGTCAGACGAGAGCTCATTATGGCTGTGGGTTAGGAAGAGCCCAGTTGAGGGCTTGCAACCAACCTGTCTGCGTGCTAGACACACAGCACCTACTCCTGGAATCTGGGGTGCGATTTCTTATGGCAGCAGAATCACTCTCGTGGTTATCCTACGCACCCTGACTGCAAATATGAATCTAGTGATTCGACCTGTTGTGTCGCGATTCATCAACAGCATTCCAGGGGATATTTCCCAACAGAATAACAGACGAGCGTTGTCCTCGTTCACATACCGCTACTGTATCCCACCGTGTTCTGCAGAGTGTCGACATGTTGCCTCGGCCTGCTCGATCGCAAAGATCTGTCTCCAGCCGAGTACATACGGGACATCGTCGGACGAGAACTCCAGCGTCATCCACAAGCAGCATTAACCGTCCCTGTATGGAACGAGCAAGTGCAACAGGCATGGACCTCCATCGCAGAAACAGACATCCGGCACCTGTACAACACATTGCATGGACGTCTGCATGCTGCATTCAAAATTCTGATGGTTGCATCAGTTATTAATATACTAGTATTGCACTTTTGTAATAACTTATTTCGCACTGTGATCTTGCAATGTTAATCACTTAAATGTGTTAATTATTTTTTGTGTTGCGATTTAAATGTGTTAATTATTTTTTGTGTTGCGATTTTTTTCCCACGGTGTATATTTTAAATATAAACTGTTCGATTAAGTTCCCATCTACTTGGACTTAAGTTTCCCCCATGGCAGACCGTAGAAGGAATGAAATATTATTTTTACGCGTTACATGCTTCCTTTTAACACTTTCGGGCGTGAATGCGGGTAGGACTCGGGCAACAGCAGTTAGACGGACGGCGCCTGAGTCTTCTCCGTGCAGTGTGTAAAGCTTCGTAGCTGCCATTGCGCTTCCTTCCCTCTATCGGTAAACATATAGGCAACACAAGGAAGGGACTGTGCATTATGCACCACATAATCTTGGAATTTTGACTTATCTGTAGTCGAATACACCGCCTTATATATTGCTGCTCTGTGTTGCGTTCACTCTACTTTCGTCTGTCAGTATGAAGCAGAAGGGAAAAACGTGCCGAAAAGAAAGGCCCTGGTGGGGTCCAAATCTTCAAGCCACACTTTGCATGCGTGAGTATATCAGAACATAGCCCTCTCCGGCAAATTATGTGTAAGGAAGGCGGCTACAATTTTTTATTTGGAATAAAAACATGGTTCAGTAAAACTGTTTGCATGTCTGTTAATTTTAATATCCCATAATCGTGCTTTTACGAATAGTTAAGCAGGTTTCTTAGTTTCAAATGACACAACACACGAATTTGTTGCATTTATGATTGCAATGCTATGATCGTCGGAAATTATGTTAAAAGTAGCCGTTCGGTTGCCCCAACTACCACGACAGTGGCCCGCGTTAAGGAAGGTATTCCATGTATCGTCCTCGCAACTCCGCATCCGTCTGCACTGTAGGTTACGAATTATATCAAATGCTCCTGGATCATTTAGTAAATCTTGACAGCACTGTACAGTTCGCTACCCCACTTCTTCAACAGTATTTTACGCTTCAACGTTTGACAAGGTCCTAGACAGAAAACTGCATATGATCGAGGGCAAGCGATTTTGAAAACCAAGATATAGGCCCTGCACGACCTGTGCGTCTTGAACCATATTGCCGTGCTAGACGTCGTCTAACACTTGCAGTAAGATGTGCCGGTGGCTCATTATGAATGAACTGCATCTCACAATCATCGGCCATCAGTGAAATTCGAGCCCAGTCAGATGAGGACTTAATCCAAAAGTTTGAACTCCAAATACCTTTGTACTTAACGACAATATCTATAAGCATATACATCTAAATTACGAGGGGCTTTCGAAAAGTAATGCAACATATTTTTTTCTGAAAGCAGGTTAGTTTTATTCAGGATTCTAATAAACTATACTATTTTCCACTCTTTTGAATACACGACCCTATTTTTCGAAATAACATCCGTTCAATACGACATCGTTACGCCACCTTACTGGGAAGATCTGTGCGCCCGCAAGGTACCACTCTACTGGTCAACGTTGGATCTTGCCGCAACAATCACCTCCCCATCATCCACTACTGCTTCCCGCGGAGTGCATCATTCATTGGGCCTATCCCGCACAGCTGGTCCTTCGTTGCTCTTTATAGTCTCCTATTAGGCAGTGAGGAGGCGAGCGGGCACATACCTTTGAGTGCCCTGACTGGTGGACGAGACGTCAGCACCACCAACAAAGACGTCCAATAGAGCAGGTAGGTGCTGCAGTGTGATCAGTCGGTCACTTCAAATTAGAGAGCCCGCACGTTCCAGCATTGCAAGAGTCACAACTGTGTGCAGCCTAGAGGCACGCGGGAGATCAAACAGGTTTGAGCGAGCTTGTTGCGATGATGACACAGGCCTCGCCCAACGACTCACCGTGCTTTTGTTCACTTCCAGGTCTTCACAGACATTCTGCAAACGCATATGGAGTATCTGCGACGCTCTAGTTTCCCGCCAAAAGAAACTAAATGACAGCGCTCTGCCTGGAACACACCTCCGTTACAGACGCCATTTTGAGTGCTACGTATAGCGCTGCCACCTATCGGAACTTCATGAAACAATAGGGGCTGTAGCTGGAATATTCCAAAATGTCTCACAACAAATTCTGCTTTTTTTCAACCGAAATTGGCCTAGAAAAAAATGTTCTATTAGTTACTAGATACTCTTCGTTAGTTTCTCCGGCCCATTTGTCTGTCTGTATGTGAAGGCTAATCTCAGGAACTAGTGTTGGCATTTTGATATGCTTTTCACTAATAGACTGAGCCAGAAGGAACTTTTATGTAAAAAATTTATTACCGCTACGCGAGACAAGTGATGTGGCCTTAGATATTTAGTGCTGCTCGTGAGAGGCGGCCAGGTCGCTAGCATCACACTGACATGAGTGGCGGCTCGTAACCATATACCTTCAGTTATCTCGCTATAATCATCTTGTTTCTATTATTTGTGTCAGTCTTCGCCGTTATAGTTGTTACTGTGTTTAAAAGAAATATTCGTATGGCATGATTGGCTGGCAGTCTCTCAAGAGGGCTGCTCACCGACCTGGCGCAAGTTTTTTCGACTAGACGCCAGTTCGAAGACTCTCGTGTCCCACTCCCCTCCTACCAAAGCGATGCACAGTGTATTGGGGACTTACAGTTTAATATAGAACCTGAACCACATGTCGTTCCTGGCACGTCTGTACAAGTCGCCGAAGTGGCGACTTAAAAGTAATTTTACACATTCAAGGCACCCCGAACCTCACAAGAAATCGTAACATTTTGTTTGATCTAAAATGAACTCCTTAAAAAGTAAGGAACTGTGGCTCAGTGCACACCAAGATGAGCAACAAAAGCCGTAAACAAACAGCAGCTAGTTCTGTGTTGCTTCGAAACATGCACTCGACGGTGAAGGTCTGCAGAGAAATACGCTGAGATGTTTAATTTTGAAAGCGAGCGGTGACACTACCAGTATCACTCCAGTACAGATAGCATACGCAAATTTTTTGACTTTTGCAATATCTAACGAAGAGGCAGCTCGCTCATGAACCAGCTATTTTTTATAAAAGACCAACTGTATTGCCATCCTCTACATTCAGTTGCTACTGTCGATGGCGATGGACCAAGTTGCCAGAAGTTCAAGTTAATGAATCGAATTCGGTCAGAAGACCGAAATTTTTTTAATGTGATGGTGTCATTGCGAGATACTTCAGTCTCACATCATGGCTTTACCTTGTAGCTCTCACGGCTGTATGTCTTGGTACGACTTCCTCAGTATATCGCAACTGTGGGCTACAAGCGATAATGTGTGAGTTCTCAACGAACAATCACAATACGCAAAGAAACTGCGCCCGAGGCGCGCATATCCCTCTCAATATTGTGTGACGCTAGGAAAGAAGATTTAATCTTAAAGTCCTGTCGACGTCAAAGTCTTTAGTGACGGAGCACTAACTCGGATAAAAGATTAGGGAAATCACAGGAAACGAAAAGATTTAGTAGGTATGTTGGCAACCTGAACCACTCTCCTATCTTGTGAGTTTTCTATCCACTAAGCCACATTACTCGTTGATACTTCAGGAGACATGCTCCCAAGTAAACGACGCTTTCCTCAATAGATTCCAACATAATTAGAGAGGGACAGATAGCAAACTGAAAATAACTCCTATTGATGTCCGAAGGAGAACCAGCAAATGATCATTACCTATTAACAGTCCCCTGTACTTTTTTCCTGTGGCCAGTGGCTCACTTTACGGAAAAGGTGGACAAAAATAAAAGAAGATTCGAGTGGAAATAAAAATTGCTATTCAAGCATTTTTGGATCGCTGATTATAAGCTGATATTACTGTCCCAAAATTAAAAAAAAAAAAATGGCTCTGAGCACTATGGGACTTAACATCTGCGGTCATCAGTCCCCTACAACTTAGAACTACTTAAACCTAACTAAAGTAAGGACATCACACACATCCATGCCCGAGGCAGGATTCGAACCTGTGACCGTAGCGGTCACGCGGTTCCAGACTGAAGCGCCTAGAACCGCACGGCCACACCGGCCGGCTCTCAAAATTTAAAACGCAGGATCAAAACTGGTGGACTTTTTCGGAAAAAATATAGCTTCATTCAGCTATTGAAGCTTATTAAATTCTAAAATATGTTATATTCACCGTTGGATTAAATATGACGGATGAAAAACGGTGGATTGTCAATTAAAAATTCATAATTCAGTCAGTTGAGATAAATTAGCACACACACACACACACACACATATATATATATATATGTGTGTGTGTGTGTGTGTGTGTGTGTGTGTGCGTGTGCGCGCCACATCTCCTTTTAAGCCACTGGACCACTTTCAATCAAACTTGGTACACATATACATTACTGTCAGGTGACAATCGCCGTAGGGGGTGGGAACCACATAACTATCAAATGGATGTACGTGGGGGTAAAAAAGAAGCGCATCCCGCGACGCGTGAATTCCCAGATTTTTTGAAACATTATTTGAGAATGAGACCACTTAGTGACTTGCAACAAACTTTACATATAATTTCAAACCTCTACGAAACTTTTGCTCGCTGACAAACCCTACCAAATGATGAGAGGAAAAATGTTTATCACTTACAACTTTTCCGCTGTTCATGCCATAAAAGTAGAGCATGAGGCATGACGTCATAATTGATTACTTCTTTGTTCGCAACCCATTTTGCAGACGGCCTGCACCACTTAATGTAAGTGCACAATGGTAACATTGTGTGACACATACTTGAGGAAATACGACGTGAAAAACTGCCGCATCATGTATGTCGTTTAAATTTATGACTTCTTTGCTACCAACTCTATTCGCAATAAATTAAGCAGACATTATCTACATACGTCGCTTAGTGTCGCTACAACATTATATCATTGTACGACACATACTTAAGAGATATGACGTCATAAGCAGTGGGATGCGTAAAAAACTGCTGCATCATGCTTGACGTTTAAATTTATTACGTCGTTGCCACTTTCTCTATCCACAACAGATATTACAGGTAGTATTCACATATACCACTGAATTTACCTACAAAATTATATCATTGTACGACTCATAGTTCGAGAAATATGACGTGATAAACATTACGCTCGAGGTCACACGCTGCGTGGTACGGGCGTGAACGCACAGCTATAAATAAATAGCTGGGCAAAGCCAGGTTTCTCCGTCAGTAGGTTCATAAAAGTATTGAAAACTATCAGTGCTTTAAAAAAGGTTTATTGGCTGTTATTACAACTTATTTGAAAAAATAATAGTTTTCAATTCTTTGTATGATAAATCACCAAATATTTACACCCTCTAAAGTAAGTACAAACATCCGTACCATCGGAGTTAACATCAGAATCGTCGAATGAAGATTCACTATTGTGAGTGCATAAGCAATTAACATCAACTGTATAGCCCAAAATGACATTATTTTAGATTTATTTGATGATTTTAAGCGATAATTATAAATTAAGAATCTGAGAACAAAAGCAATCAGTTTAGAACATCTCTCATGCTATTTTCTCTAGAGGATTTTCGCCAATAGCTATATCGGTGTTTTTTTTGCGTTCGTTGCGCGATTCTTGAGCGTCATCGGAGAGGTGAATGATTGACTGTGGCGTCTTTCCACAGTGAGAGGACCATGAATCGGTGCTTCTTGACGTAAGCACACCATACTACGGAAAAATTTCTACTAACATTTTCACAGTATCCCACAATATTGTTTAAAAATATCTATGTTAACACCAAATCCGCATGATAGAATTTGTATTATAATGCCCGCGGGAAATTTACCTAGCAAGAAGGAAGATTCTCGAAATTTTCGACTTGCTCGCGATGTTAGTAATGAAATTGCTTGTATAGGCTATCGTAGATTTCCCACCGACTGCACTCTATAGTATTCGCTCAAATATTCAACATTAACTTTTGAAAACTTATAAATTCACTGATTTGAAACTGACATTGACGCAATAAATTCACTCATTTGAAACAGAGATTAAGGTAAACATAGTTATTTTCAGTTTTCAATTACACAACTAAGTCAAATTGACCTTCGCAGTTCTATAGCGCGCCTCTCGGATAGCCAGCGTCGCGATTCGTCATATTAAAAGTGATGTTAGGAACGCAGTAGTGCCTCGTGGCACGAGAAATCAAGACTTTGTCGTAAACTTCATTTTAAAAAAACTAGACCATCAAATTCAATTAAACTCACAACTATATTGTTGAGTTTCAAAACTGTTGGTACATAACAACAAAAAAAGTAAATTTTGATGTCAATGTTAACACGGATAAAAATATAAATTATATTACACAATATGGGATACGTTAAAGAGGGTGAACGAGAACTCCACCGGCAAACCTTCCGAGGTTGTTCAGGGATACGTTCTGAGTATTTTGGTATCAGGGGCCAACGGTCTCAGGCGCCTCTTTACAGAGTAATAACGTAATTATGATCTACTCTGTTTGTACCGCAATAACCCATGTTTTTGTAAAAACAACTTAGTAACAGTGAAGCAGCCTGTAATACGCACCAGCAAAAACGTACAACACACAACACAAGAGTAGTGAAACACGGTGCTGTGAGATGTGGCTGCTGTCGCCGCGGGATCAGCTCAGCATAACGTCGTTATTCCGCTCTTCCATTGCACCCAGTGAAGCCACACATTTGATGTACATCGGCCAACTCTTTATCAGTTAACCTATCCACAGTACTGATCTCTATCACTATTAGCACACAGCTTACATTGCCGGAAAACAAAACCCTAAACAGTAAACGATCAGTACTGAACGCAAACTTGAGGGCAACGAATAAAAAAGGGCATTACTGTAGTCAATACCAGGTATTGTGAGCTAACAGAAACAAGATACACAGCGCATGACGTCCACATTTGCACTGTTGTGCACGATTTTCAGTCCAATAGAGATACAAAGCAAACTGTGGCAAGAAACAAAACCAAAAATTCTTTAACGAGCCGCCGAAGACTCAGAACGTATCCCTGAACAACCTTTGTCGATGGAGTTCTGGTTCACCCTGTACATATCCTGAACAACACTTTGAAAAGAATACACTTGAATCGAAAACGATTACGATTTTAAACAGCTCTCCAGTTTACAGTGCGACCATGTGGGAGATGGCCGCACAACTCACAAGGGGAGGCCACCACGTTGGAACCACAGATTTATGTCAAACTGTGTACACCTTAAGTAGGCCATTAAAACAACATAATGTGCAGGAATTAAGCTGCACTACTCTGGCAGTTCCGAGAAAATCGGTAGACAAGTTTTACGCGTCTGTGCGTAGGTACCGAATGATAGAGTTTATGGAGGTCAAGTGGGGAGCGTTGGAGTTTTGTAAGACGAACGTGTATGAGACGACGGTTCGACTTCCGCTCAAATCTTCATTTTTGTAGTCCAAGTGCAAATTCTGTGATATTCAAAAAAATTTGCATCTACACTATTCGTTCTTGCTACTGTAGCAACGTCCCATCGGTACGAAGATTAAATGCCAAATGGAGCCTGCCTGTGTGTGAGCAGCTCGAAGCGTCGACGTGCAAAGTATTTCTGGGTACCTTACCAGATTGCATGTATGAGGGATTTCACAAATCACGGCAGGCAAACATTTTCAGGAAAACTCTAAGCGTTTCTTCAATTGTCGATAGTTATCAATGTGTTTGTTCTAATAATTAAATTAAATTAAAAATAGTAAGTAGTAAATTAACATGAAATTCACTAAAACTTCATGCTAATAGATGTGTTTTTTTATTTATGTAGGGTGAATAAAAAAGAATCATCAGATTTTACAAAATCATAACTATTATCTTATTCGAGATATGTGCGTGAACGACGTACTGTTGGAAAGAGCAAACTCTCGAGTTTTATTTGGTTTCCCCTAGGTAGCAGCAGTGTGCGCATACTTCAGTCCTAGTAAAAATAGTGTCGGGACAACAGAAATCGTTTTGTATTCAACGTTTTGCGTAGTGCGTGTCAGTAATAACTGTTCAAAGTGACTTTAGTACTAGGTATGGTGTGGATCCTCCTACAGCACAGAGCATTCGACAATGGCATGAACAATCCCGAGAAACGCGTTGTTTCTCTAAAGGCAATCGCCGGGCGGTCCCCGAGTGTCTTGACACAGACGTCGAACGCATCCGCCATAGTTTCACAAGGAGAACTTTCTTTTCCCACAGTTGGAGACTGATTCGAACGACTTCATTTACCAACAGGATGGGGCACCGCTACACTTGTGTCTAGAAGTGTGGCAGTTTTTAAATCAAAGGACCAAATGATTCACCCATACATTACTGCCCTCCAAGGTCACCGGACCTGATGGTATGTGATTATTTTTTGTGGGGGTTTATAAAAGACTCTGTTCATGGGCTTCCGTTACCAACAGCAATGAATGAACTGCGACATCGCATAACAGCAGCTGTGGAAGCTGAAACTCAAGACATGCTCCCTGGAGTTTGGGAACAACTTGAATACCGCATTGACATATGCCATATCTCAAGGGCGACCTGTTGAACACCTATGATAAGGTATGAAACAAAACTTTTTGAGTTTCCTGTTCATGAAAAAATTCATTGTATATGTTTATTAGTTTCAGAAATATAGACGTGCCAAATCGGATGATTCTTTTTGATACACCCTGTTCAGTTCTACCTCTCAAACGTCGTATACGTTAAATGATATGGCCAGTGATGAAAAAATATAGATTAAAAATTAAGTATGAGCAGGAGTCGGATCGTCGTGTCATACACATTCGTCTTAGGTAGATCGAATGCTAACCATCTGTTTTTCCCTCCTCATCATTTTGTTCGGTATTGCTATTTGCATTTGGTCTGGGCAGACGTCACATGACATCCGCTCAAGTTGATCGTTGGTTTCTTTACTCACGACAAACTGCCGTGCCGGCAACCACTTGACCAGCATGAACTCCAACGTCCGACAGCTACGCACCGATACATCAGTCAGAGAATAGACACGTAGAACTTCTCTTGCAATTTTCTCGGAATTGCCACAGTAGCGCACCTTGCCTCCTTACTTATTATGTTATTTTAACTAAAGGTGTACAAAGTTCGAAGTAAGTACGTGATCCCAACGTCATGGCCTCCCCCCCCCCCCCTCCCCGTTGAGTTACTTTGAGCAACTGTCATGCTTATACTTGAAGCCCCAAATGACTATGGTAGCACAGTATTATGTCGTGGTACAACTGTGTAAGATTTCCTGGTTTTCGTATTACATTAAGAACGTCGGTTTTCTTATTTTTGTCCGCCTTTTTTGGAAAATGTGCCACTGCGCAGCGCTCCCTCTGCGATTTAATTCAAGCATTCCCTCTCCAACCTTCTAGCGGAAGTGGTCCTCTGACCATGCTGTTGCCTTTTGCCTATGACGTCACAGCAGCAGAGGTATTCGCGTAGGTTGCTCACTTCTTTACCGAATATTAGCATCAGTGGCTCTGAGAAACAGCTGAAATCGCTAAAACTGAACAAAGGTTGTGGGTTGATGGAATGCTTATTTGATTTATACAGAATTTGCGGCTGAGATAATGTCTCTTTTAACCATAATATACCGTAGATCTCTCGAACAAACATCTGTAACCAGTAACTGGCGCAAAGCACAGACCGCAACCGTTTACCAGAAGATTAGCAGAAATGATTCACAAAGCTAACGTGTACTATCTTTGACAGTCTGTTGTAGAATCTTAGAAAATATGTTCGACTCAAATACAGTGAGGTACATCGAATGACTTCCATGCCAGCCAATTCGTGTCAGTATTTTGTAACCATGACTTATACAATTCACTATAGCCGACATATTCGTTGCGAGAACACAGGAACTGTATTGATATTTAACACAATTCTAATTTATTCTTCAGTCTCAGCTGCACTTTTTTTAATATATGGCATGTTTCTGGCACTGTGGATCATCTTCAGATCTGTGTACTTGCGCCAGAAACCCGTCGTTGTAGTAATGTTATGTGAGACACAACGGATTGCTGACGCAACTGCATATATCTGAAGATGATCCAGAGAGATCGAAACATGCTGCATATTAAAATATGTCCAACCAAGAGTGAAGAAGAAATGAGAATGGTTTTACTTATTAAACTGGTGGTTTGGTAGTACACTGACAGCAGTGCAAAGTGTCAGACGATGGCGCAGCAGTACGATATTTATCAACTGTTGTGAAGATGGGTGTTAAATAATTAAACCTTCACTCAATCTTTTTTTTCACACATCTTCAGTCCGCACATCGTGTTCTAGTGGTTAGCATCGCTGTCTCTAGATCGAAAGGTCCCGGGTTTGATTACCGGCCGGGATGGAGAGTTTCTTCACTCGAGGACTTGGTGTTTGTGTTGTGCTAACCACTTCATCTTATATTGATCGATGCGCATGTTGCCGAAGTGGCGTCGAATAGAAAGACCTGCACCAGTTGGCCTAACAACTCCAAACGGCGTCTTCGAGCTTATAACTCCACACGATCATTTCATTTCACACATTTTCGATCACGGCGGAGACGGTTGAGTTAGTACTCTGACAAATGCTTGACACGGAGTACTGTGGATAGCTTGCTGCCGTCTTTATTTCGGAGACGCATACCACATTGCACGTTTCGTCTATCCGACAATCGCAAGACCAGCTGAAATCTAAGGCTTCGGACAATTTATGGGTGGCCATAACTTGTGCGGCCATTGAAGAGGTCTGATGTCACACTCGCATGCAACTCCGATCTTTTCAAACTCCAGTGTGGCAGATCTCTATTTTTGCTGCTTATTAGTGTAAAATTCTTGTTACACAAACTCCCTTCGTGAGTACTATGTACTCCATCACTTAACTCTATCCAGCTGTAAAACGCTACTCAACAGGCATTCTCCAGAGTGGCACCACGTAATCCCGATCAGTCGCCACAAAGATGGCGCGCATAACAGGAACCTCATTGTGTTTCCGTCACAAGATATATCCGCCGATAGTTATATCTGACGCCACAAAGAGCGCTGGAACCAGGCACTATTTCGCACATCTGAAAATGGAGCGCAGATCCCGATTCGCTCGCCGATCGCGGATAAAAGTGGCCGCACACTTCACTCGGGTCAATCACCGGTCAGTTACTAAGCAGTTACCATGGTTGCCGACCAGTAACAGTCGCCAAAGAAATGGTGGATCATCAGCTGCCGACATATTGCCCAGCTATCAACGAGTGATCATCGGAAAGTTAAGGGCGTGAATTCATGGAAACCACAAACTATTTAAAAGATGCACCAAATCCATAGTTTTGAAGGTACACCAATGAAATTTTGTACCATCCTTTACATGAAATTAACAAATTTACTGTTAAGTTCCTTGGAGTATATACATTTAACTTTTTGTGGAAGTTGAAATTTTTATTTTCAAAAAATAATATACCTACCTTTTTCTCAGAAACTGTTCAAGAGATTTCTATAAAATTTTCACTGTTTAATGTCTTTGCCTATAGTAAGCTCCTCTCATAAGGGTGTTTTGAATATATCGAATACGAGAATTTTAATAATTTTTAATTATAGCTGCATAAGTATAATATAAAATTCATTCAAAATTCCAAGCTCATCTTACTCTCAAAATTTGAAAATTTACTGTTGAGACAATATTTATTTGGTTTATGGAAATAGGTGTACAGAGTGTCTTAATTCTAGCCTTTATAGATTCTGAGGAAATGGTACATAAACTTTGAAAAACATAATTTTCAGGAAAAGCAATTTAAATGCCAACCTAACTTTTTTCTTATGTCATCTCTTCAGAAGGCCCCAGCTTTGTAATCAAGGTCCTACATCCTTTCAAAGCTTCTATTCTACTTCCTTGCTTTCTGCCTTCTTTCTGTTACCAGGTACTCAACTGACTTTTCAGCTGCAGAGACGCTGTAAATCTATTTTTCTCAATCTTTCTTGAGTGTTAATTTCCTATCATAGAGCCCATTCGCCGTACTGCTTTCATCCCCCCTGCAAGGAGTGCATCTCAAGTTGCAATTCTGACAACTGTGCCAAATGAAAATATGGTTTTAGGGCATCGTTCCCATATGACTGAATTTAGGGACACGGAGATATGGAACATAATCACAAATGATCTATAAAAGCAATGAGGATATATCACAACCTTCTAGATGTACCCCGGGTAAGTTTCCTTGAAAGTAATTCACAGAATCGTTGTTCATCGATCTAGTATTGAAGTATTGGTTCGAAAAGTGGGCTGGCAGGAAGGTCGCGTCACTTTTTTTTTTTTTTTTTTTTTTTTTTTTGGAGCGCTTCGGATGCGACTTTACCATTGAATTTCATAAAAGTCCTCCTTTAACGCAGAATATCAAAGTGTTTATCATAAAGTCATCCTGAACTATAAACTGTCAACACCAGTCTAGACTGAACAGCTGTTCATCACTACCTTAGGTTAGATTACTGTTCATATCTTTTACTACAGCGCCACGCCTCTTCATCATCAAGCTAAAGAAGAGGCGTTTATCTTGTACACTATTTTAGTAAATGATTATTAATGGTTTCTTATTATGTTGCCCTTCTTATTTGGTATAGTTATTATTCGCCCTGGGACGAGTCTAGTTGTAAGAATGCAAACACGCCATTTCAGTAGTGCCGCTACTTTTGTGGCAGGCAGTTCTCTTCTCGACACTTTTCATGTTGGGCGCCAAACTTATTTGGAGAGTACAACATAAAAGTGGGCGAGTACGCTAATGTAAAATTGCGCTCAACCTGGAGACAGCCATTTCGAACCTTAGATTGCACACCAAGGATCTGAATCAAATTTCAATCATTATGAAAAAGTGCCTTATGCTGCTAGAGATTTAAATAATGTTCATAGTTCTAATATTATGATTTACTTCGAAGAGAATTCTTTATTCTCACGAAGTAATGGTGCTATCGACAGGGGATGTCAAATTGATTCAATAATTTTAGATATACACAAGGCTTTTGACACTGTTCCTCACAAGTGACTTCCAATTTAGTTGCGTGCCTATGGATATCGCCCCAGTTGTGTGATTGGATTCGTGAGTTTTTAACAGGAAGGTCATTGTTCGTAGAAACTGACGGAAAGTCATCGAGTAAAACAGAAGTAATATCTGGCGTTCCCCAAGGAAGTGTTACAGGCTCTCTGTTGTTCCTTATCCACAATTACAGCGTAAGAGACAATATGAGCAGCCACCTTAGAATGTTTGCAGATGATGCTGTCATTTACCGTCTTGTAAAGTCATCAGATGATCAAAATCAATTGCAAAATGATTTAAAGAAGATATCTGTATTGTGCGAAAAGTGACAATTGACTATGAATGATGAAAAGTGTGAAGACACTCACATGAACATTCAAAGAATTTCGCTGAATTTCGGTTACACAATAATTACGAAAATTTAAAGGTTGTACGAGGGATATCCGGAAAGTAAGTTCCGATTGATCGCGGAATGGAAACCACTTTGAAAATCAGAAATATTTTATCTGCAACAGTTAGTTACAGCTTCCAGCCACTGCTCCACATAGTCACCACTCCGACTTAGACATTTGTCGTACCGTTGTACCAACTTTTCAATACCCTTGTCATAGAAGGCAGCCGCCTGTGCTTCCCGCCAGTTCTCAACGCTCATCTATAGCTCGTTGTCTGTGCGAAAATGTTGTCTTCATACCCAGTAGATAATGTGAGCAGAGATGAAACACTGAGGGAGCCAATTACGGTCTCTAGTGCGGGTGATCAAATACTTCCCACCGAAAACTCATCTCCTTCATTGGCCCTGCAGATTGCGACCGAGAATTGGCATAAAGTAGGAACTGTATAACAGTTCTGTAATGTGGGCTGCATAACATCAGGCGAAATCTCTCAACAGGACCTCATACTTGGCGAGAGACACTATTTTCTCGCATCTTTATGTGCTCACCATGCGCTCATAACTGAAAAGAGCGAAGTGATGTAACCCATAGGCAAACTAGAGACACTGTCGAACATTTATGCGCAAAGCTTTATAAGATTTTCATTATGATTTCCATTTCTTGACCGATCAAAACTTACTTTCCGGATATCCCTCGTAAATTCGACCAAAAACTTGATTAAGATCACGAATAACGTAAATTGGAACGACCACATAGATAATGTTGTGGGAAAGCAAACCACAGACTGTGTTTTATTGACAGAAGACTTAAAAAGTGCAGGAGGTCTACTAAAGAGACTGCTTACAAAACGCCTGTCCACCCACTTCTGGCTTATTGCTGTAGAGTTTGGGATCTGCATCAGATGGGACTCACGGAGGACATCGAACATGTTCAAAGAAGAGCAGCTCGTTTTGTCTTATCGCGAAATGGGGGAGAGAGTGCCACGGATATGATGAATTGCGATAGCAATCATTAAAGCAAAGAAGTTTATCATTGCGGCAGAATCTTTTCATGAAATTTCAATCGCAACTTTCTCCTCCAATTTCCAAAATAGTTTGTTGGCACCCATTTACATAGGAAGAAATAAAATAAGAGAAATGAGAGCTCGCGCAGAAAGATTTAAATGCTTGTTTTTCCCGTGTGTCATTCAGAATGGATCGGTGGAAAAATAGCTTGAAGATGGTCCGATGAAGCCTCTGCCAGGCACTCCATTGTGAATTGCAGACTGATCATGTAAATGTAATAACCAGCCCGTCGGATGTGGGTGTTGAATCGGACCTTCAACCCCTCGTCTCTCTCTCCCTGTGTTCTTTTCAAGACAAGTAGACTATCTAATAGCATCGGGTGTCATCCACTTCCTCTCCCGGCTACCCGATTAGTCCGAGTTGGTGTGTCTCCTATTATTCTGAATACTGGGCACAATCATAACAAAATGAATGGGCAATTGAGAACCAGCAAAGGGCAGCTCAGGAGACAGCATGGCTGATAATCATCACAGTACAGGGCCGTACACATGCACCAGTTTGTAGGCCAACAGACCGATCGACGGATTTCGTTGCAGACTACACCCGTCGCTACCGACTTCACTCAGCGGTTACAACTCGGCGCCTTGTTCCTACCGTTGGTTGCGAATTGTTTTCTTACGTTCGTTGAGGTTATGTTCTACGAGATGCCGCCTGCTATTACACGGACTCAGAAACTGGTATTTGTCTTGGCTGTTTTGCAGCTAACAAGATCAAAAAACACCAAGAGAAAATTATGCGCAAAGAAATAGCTAACGCAAAGAAAAAAAATACACCCACCCACTGTTACTTAAGAAGCTAGGAGCCGATGATTTTCTTAATTACTTAAGAATGGACGAAACATGCTTTTAGGTGTTGCTGAATGTCGTAAACCATATTTCACGAAAAAGAATAGACTCATTAATGAAGCCGTCAGCTGCGAGAAGAGGCTGTTTCTAGCCATTGGCAGTGCAGTTGTATCTCCACAATTATTGTCTGAAATGATTCCTGAAACCTACAACGTGATTTACAGTTGCCTGAGGAAACGGCAAAGCAAAATAAATAAAACAAAAGATGCTCGACTAAACTTCGTTAATTTGTTTATGTACTTAGCATAAAGGGTGTCACCCATAAGATTAAAAAACTAATTTCAGATTAGAAGAAAGATATAAATTGTGGTTGTAGTGGTGGTGACGGCGACGGCGTATTTCATCTAATAAATACAGCAACAGATACAATGGGCAATAAAATGAAAATGAGACAGGAGGGGAAAAAAGTAAGCAAACTGTTCATTATTTTAAAAGTAATCGTCGTGACTGTTAATACATTTATCCCACTGTGAAACAAGAGGATCAATGCCTTCACGGAAAAATGTTTGCGGTTACCAAGGGAGGAGTGTACCTCTTCGTCCGAAGCAATCCCCAAAAATTTGGAAATAGCATGAGAGATCAGGATTGTATGGAAGATGTAATGGCTTCCCAGAGAAACATCAAAGTGACCTGACTGAGGAATGAAATGCCAAAGAAGAGAAAGAAGCGTAATTGGGAGAAGATGAGAGCGTTCGTTTTAGGGAAAAACTGGCCATATACCTTAACTTTTAGCAAAAACGGATGAGAGTGACAAAAGGAAGTGCTCCAGCTTCTTAAAAGTAGCAGAGCACTGAACTGTGCGTAGCTTGGCAGCAGCTGAATAACTTGTGCCAGAGACGGAGCCCAGCAACAGGGAAAGAATTTGCGAACGTTTTTATTTTCTTGGTGGTACAGCTAGAATACTGGACAAATGCGACCTTATGTCTCCATTATAATGAGATGGTAGGTAATTAATCTCTCATGCGAGGTACTGGGATGTACGCGCACAGAGGAGCCGATGAAGTAGACATAGCAATGCCAGTCACGTGACCTGTAAGGCCGCAAGCAACCTCGCTGGGTGTATGAAGCATTAACATGGTCAAACAGACGGACGTTGCAGATTAACCACATGCTGGTCTCACCATTCATGCCGTGCTGCATTAAATCACAAAAGTGTCGGTGCGGTACAATGAGTAGTCGGACAGGTTTACGTTTCACACCTTGTGGAAATACGTTCCGAAACTTTTTAAGGGCGTAGAGGCAAGCGGGAGTGTTCCTGCACTAGGCGGCAGAACGTTTTGTCCATTTGAGATGCTCATTCAGAGTTACACCCAAGTTGTTTCCTCATGCACAGGTTGGTATTGGAATACCGTCGGGAAGAATAGGAGGCAATTGTTCTCGGAATTCAGGAGCTATTAACTTTTCTAGAGATATTAAAGTTAGAAATTTATTCCTGAATTTCGACTGCAATAGGTGTAGGTGTGCTATCAAAAGCTACATATGACCGGGTTCGATTCTCAGTCTGGCACAAAGTTTCATATGTTGCACCAGGTAGCACTTCAATACGTATAATAGTTAAGTTGAATTTCAGGTGTAGATTTCAATATTCAAAACTGTAGATCGTCATCAAACAAATATTTCTACGGCGATGATTAGCCTGTGACGAAAATGACAACTATAGTCCTGACTTCCCTTTGTCCTGATTCTAAAATTTGCACTGTAATCACGAGACGTGAGAGTGTGGGTTAAATGAATTAAAATCTGCGAGAAGAAATAGATAGGTGTGTGACCTATAGAAGTTTGGTTAGTTCCAAGGAGAGTGCTCGGTTAGGCTAAGTCGTAAGGCCATAACTCACGATAAACGGGAAATCCGGATTCGAGTCACAGTCCAGTACAAATTTCCATATGGCGCTTTAGGTTATACATCTATATCTACTACAACAGTTAAGATGAATTTCGGGAATAAATTTCGATACTGAAACTGTAGTTCGTCATCAAACATAAATACACTAAATTTATTTGGTACTTTTTCGCATTTGGCTTAAATCCCAGTCTTTGCGCCAATGTTACCAGTGACCACAGGTCATCATTCAGATTGACGATCGTAATATTGATGTCCAAACGATCTGCGACAGACGAGGCACTTAGTACCACGAAGCAATGTCACTTAAAATAATTTATATCTAACTTTGCACCAATACATCTTTGGATTGAGGGTTCAGGTTCTCCACATCCGTATTTCGAAACATCTAAGAATCACTCATTTACCAATAGAAGTGCAGAACAGCTGTAAAATTATGTGCACCTGTCTCTCTGTGCAACACTGATACTTTGTTGTGGGAAGGTGCGGCCTCTGTCTTTATAGTCTCCTGGAATACCGATGTATTGACCCCAATATTGCTCAGACTATGCATACGAGCTGCAGACATGCATCCCTGATTTTTAATCGAGATCATCTGAGCCGGCATTTGAAAACGATTGCCTCACTTTTTAACATTTTGCGGTTTTAAGTCAGGATGATTTAGGAACCAGGTTTTAAATTGTAAGAGATTTCCGCGGGCAGTTGTGGACTCTGACCACAATTTATTGGTTATGAACTGTAGGTTAAAACTGAAGAAACTGCAAAAACGTATGAATTTAAGGAGATGGGACTTGGATAAACAGAAGAAAATGGTGCAAATGGCTCTGAGCACTATGGGACTTAACATCTATGGTCATCAGTCTCCTAGAACTTAGAACTACTTAAACCAAACTAACCTAAGGATAACACACAACACCCAGTCAACACGAGGCAAAGAAAATCCCTGACCCCGCCGGGAATCGAACCCGGCGAGAACGCTACCGCACTACCACGAGCTGCGGACGATAAACAGAAGAACCAGAGGCTGTAGAGAGCTTTAGAGAGAGCCTTAGGGAACGATTGACAAGAACGGAGGAAAGAGATACAGTAGAAGAAGAATGTATAGCTTTGGGAGATGAAATGGTGAAGACAGCGGAGGATCAAGTACGTAAAAAGACGAGAGCTAAATATGCAACAAATTAAGCAGGCGAAAAGAAATTCAAGCGTCACAAAAATGAGATCGACAGGAAGTGCAAAACGGCTAAGCAGGGATGGCTAGAGGTCAAATGTAAGGATGTAGAAGCATGTATCACTGGAGTAAGATAGATGTTGCCTAAGGGAAAACTAAAAAGACCTTTGGAGAAAAGAGAACCACCTGTATGAATATCGGAAGCTCAGATGGAAAACCAGTCCCAAACAAAGAAGGGAAAGCAGAAAGGTGGAAGGAGTACACAGAGGGTCAATACAAGGGCGATGTACTTGAGGGCAATATTATGGAAATGGAAGAGGACGTAGATGACGATGAAATGGGAGATACGATACTGCGTGAAGAATTTGGCAGAGCATTGAAAGACCTAAGTCGAAACAAGGCCCCGGGAGTAGATAACATTCCATTAGAAATACTGATAGCTCTTCCATCTGGTGAGCAAGATGTATGAGACAGGCGAAATACCCTCAGACTTCAAGAGGAATGTAATAATTACAATCCCGAAGAAAGCAGATGCTGACAGGTGTGAAAATTACGGAACTATCAGTTTAATAAGTCACGGTTGCAAAATACTAACACGAATTCTTTACAGACGACTGGAAAAACTGGTAGAAGCCGACCTCGGGGAAGATCAGTTTGGATTCCGTAGAAATGTTGGAACACGTAAGGCAATACTGACCCTACGACTTATCTTAGACGATAGATTAAGGAAAAGCAAACCTACGTTTCTAGCATTTGTAGGCTTAGAGAAAACTTTTGACAATGTTGACTGGAATACTCTCAAATTCTCAAGGTGGCATCGGTAAAATACAGGGAGCGAAAGGCAACTTACAATTTGTACAGAAACCAGATGGTAATTATAAGAGTCGAAGGGCACGAAAGGGAAGCAGTGGTTGAGAAGAGAGAAAAGAAAAATTTGGAATAGGAATTAAAATCCACGGAGAAGAAATGAAAACTTTGAGGTTTACCAACGACATTGTAATTCTGTCAGAGACAGCAAAGGACCCGGAAGAGCAGATGAACGTAAATAATAGTGTCTTGTAAGGAGGATGTAAGATGAACATCAACAAAAGCAAAACGAGGGTAATGGAATGTAGTAGAATTAAATCAGGCGATTCTAAAGAAATTAGATTAGGAAATAAAACACTTAAAGAAGCAATTGAGTTTTGCTATTTGGGAAGTAAAATACCTGATGACTTTCGAAGTAGGGAGGGTATGAAATGTAGACTGGCAACTGCAGGAAAGCGTTTCTGAAGAAGAGAAATTTGTTAACACCGATTATAGATTTAAGTGTCAGGAAGTGTTTTATGAAACTATTTGTATGGAGGGTAGCCATGTTTGGAAGTGAAACATGGACGATAACTAGTTTAGACAAAAAGAGAACAGAAGCTTTCGAAATGTGGTGCTATAGAAGAATGCTGAAGATTACATGGGTAGATCACGTAACTAATGGAGTGGTACTGAACACAATTGGGAAGAAGAGGAATTTGTGGCACAACTTGACTAGAAGAAGGGATCGGTTAGTAGGGCACGTTCTGAGACATCAAGGGATCACCAATTTAGTATTGGGGAGAAGCGTGGTGGGTAGAAATCGTAGAGGGAGACCAAGAGGTGAATACAGTAAGCAGATTCAGGAGGATGTAGGTTGCAGTAGGTTCTGGGAGATGAAGAAGCTTGCACAAGATAGAGTATCATGGAAAGCTGCATCAAACCAGTCTCTGGACAGAAGACCACAACAACAACAACAACAACAACAAAACAACAACAGGTATGTGAAGATCTCGTGTTCTGTTTCTTTTTTATAATTTGTATAGTGTGTTTCATATTGCTGAAACGTTTATGCCTAACATTTAACCCGGCATAATGTGATTCATGGGGAGTTGGATCTGTGGCTTTAGCGACATAAAAGTTGACTACAATTAGCGCGAGGTCAGATCGTTAACAAAGTTCAACCGAAAGAGGCTAGTCTTTCAACTACTCGTCTACCTTTCCGATAACTTGAATCTTTGATGCCGTAAGTACGTTTCATTTATTGTTTAGGAATCATATCAGTAATAATGACAGACAAGCTAACAGAAAATTAATTATACTCGTCAATTCTGTTGTATTTATCGTTCCTCTTTCGGAGTTGGTGATAGTAATGGCGGGACGTGCTCTTTCCACCAACTTTTATTTATGTAGTCCATAGCCGTAGCGTCATATACTTTTTCCTCTTTTCCCTTCTTACCAGGAATAGCGATAAACTTAGTTGGGAAGAAGCAAATTCTAAGTGAAGCGCAGATCGTGCTTAACAGCACCCATTAACGTAAATCTCCTCAAGGAAAGTTCCGATGTTATAGAACGAGACGAAATCAGTTACGGTAAGAAGTCAGGGCCGTACTTATGAAGTACCTGCATAGGAACAAAAGTTATATTGTCCACCAAGACTACGATTAAAACACTATTGGGCTTTGGGTTGTTTTTAAATCCGCCTTATGCAAGACATTATTTCTTTTTATTCACCCAGACGTGTTTCAACACCTGTGTGTCCTCTTCTGCGGGTCAAATTTATTCCTGTAAATTAGAAAGTTTATAATCGTTTATGTATTGCAGGTCCAAAAATTATAACATGTGTATTTTTTTAGGTTTGTTCCGATTGCTCACCTGAAAGTTACATTGCTAGCAAAAATGCATATGTACAGATCGGTTTTTGTGCCCTTTTTTTGTCGTTCTGACAACATAGTCGTGAAGAAAATATTGTGCTATTTAGAAGCCTACATTTTCGCGGATAATGGTTATGTATGATACTGTACTTTTCCGTCCTGTTGCCTATCTCTGGTGGATATCTCTTTCTACTGGTTTTGATTGCACTGTTTTTACACCTTTTTTTTCTTTTTTTCTAATTTCACTCCCACATTTACTTCACATGTATTATCCACAAAACATGATTTGAGAAGACACTTTGTTTCCATATCCCTTAAGAGGTGATATGTAGTCGCTGCTCATTTGTTCATCGTTTGTCTTATGTTTAATAAAGCGCTAATCTTGAACGTTCGTGGTGTCTCTATTGGAGGAAAACTTAGGTAGTGTGTGTGTGTGTGTGTGTGTGTGTGTGTGTGTGAGAGAGAGAGAGAGAGAGAGAGAGAGAATGTGTGTAAAAAATGAAAAAAGTGAGTGAGAGAGAGAGAGAGAGAAGAGGAATGGGGGTGGATTGGCATTGAGAAAACGAATACTTTTGGATATTATACTAGCTATATCCAATTTATGATATTGGATATTACATTATAACCAAAAACATCCGTTTTCTCAATCGTATTCAAACCCACCCTGCCGGCCAGAGTGGCCGATCGGTTCTAGGCGCTACAGTCTGGAACCGCGCGACCGCTGCGGTCGCAGGTTCGAATCCTGCCTCGGGCATGGATGTGTGTGTTGTCCTTAGGTTAGTTAGGTTTAAGTAGTTCTAAGTTCTAGGGGACTGATAACCACAGCAGTTGAGTCCCATAGTGCTCAGAGCCATTTGAACCATTTGAAAAAGAAAAGGAAAACAAAAACAGTACATACGTACAAAGTCAAAACCACTACTTAAGTTAATGGTGTACGCTCCACCACACACCGGCCTATGTTCGATGGGCCATGACCCGCCATAAACTGCAGTTTTGAGGTGGAGCGTACACCATTAAGTTAAGTAGTGGTTTTGACTTTGTACGTATGTACTGTTTTTGTTTTCCTTTTCTTTTTCAAATGGTTCAAATGGCTCTGAGCACTATGGGACTCAACTGCTGTGGTTATCAGTCCCCTAGAACTTAGAACTACTTAAACCTAACTAACCTAAGGACATCACACACATCCATGCCCGAGGCAGGATTCGAACCTGCGACCGTAGCAGTACCACGGTTCCGGACTGCGCGCCTAGAACCGCGAGACCACCGCGGCCGGCTTTTCTTTTTCGTTTATAAATTTAGAGCTATGGTGTTCTTTTAATCATTGACAAAGGTTTTCTTAGGCACTTGTGGGTTGTATTGTTGTTCTGAAGAGGGTGTAGTTATCTACGCCGAAACCTAGGTTAACATTTAACACTAGGTGCTTTTTTCGCAATTGAGGCGTGTTTTTAGTTTTTTAATATAATTTTCAGGTCATCAAGCGAAACAAAACAAAGTATACATGTTATAATTTTTAGGCCTACAACAGATAAAAGATTATAAACTTCGTATTATACTTTACAGAAATAAATTTGCACACAGAAGAGGACACACAAGTGTTGAACCAAGTTTGAGTGAATGAATAGAAATAGTGTTTTGCATAAGGCAGATTTAAAAAAAATCCAATTTTGAAATCGTAAACAAGGAAAAACGTCAAGAGGAACTTCAAACGTAAGCAAAATGATTCACTGTTAGGCTGTTTCTCCTACTTAGCTGCGTTGTAAACGAGCCACGTTCTCAGTTCACTGAAAAGCAGCACGTGTTGACTGCATCTCCCGCTCAAGCCCACTAGTTCTTAGCATAATTCTACAAAACAGTTTTCTGTAGGTGCAGAGTAAGGCTACTGGTGTTCTGTTACCACTCGTTGCGGCATGGTTAGGGCTGTCGCGGGTCTCCGCCACATGTGTATGCCATATGCGCAGCCGCACTAACACGCAGCATACACAGCTGTCACAGACGTATCACTCTGCGTTTCATTTGCCATGTTAAAACTCCGCTGTTGATAAGGAAGGAGACCATTCATCTACAGCTCACCACTGAAACAGGTAATTAAGTGAAGTGATACCACATCAGTAGTGAAATCATCTTGCATAAAGAAATAATAGTAACTAACAGGGAATACGTAACGTAGGTATCCAAGAACAATGCATGAAGTAAACAGTTGGTTTCGTTATTAATCACTGATCGTTACTGACCTGTGAGTCGAAACATCACAAAAGTTTAATCATAATAGCAGAAGGCAGGATGTAAACACTTCCAAGAGGACAACTCTCGCCCCAAGTTCAATAATCAATGAAAACTGCATATAAATGGAAAACACACTTTTTTCCACTTGTTTGTAGCGGGAAATAAACCGACGCTTTCCTTGGACACTGGTCGTCGTATGGAAGACGTGTCAAGCACTATTTATTTGAAATAATTTCAGTTAAACACCGCAAAAACGAAATTGCAAATATCTGCCGAAACGCCACAGAAAATGCTATATATTACTAGTTCTTGTGTCTGGTGTTACGTTTGATTCCCTCATTGTGTAGCTGTAGCGATTGTGAAGGTATGAGTGTTTGAAGTGACATTGTTGTGGTATCAGGACGTTTTCTGTCTCTTTCGCATCGGTGTGCTATTCAAGGGGAAAAATTCATGATTGCTCCATAATGTTCTCGAACTCGTACGAGTATTCCCTATTGTTAACAAATATTTTCAAATCTTCTAGAATACTACCTGCAAACAGTATACATCAAATTGGTCCGCACACCGGCAAAATTATCTTAACCGATGACCTGCAAAACGCAGTAAAAACAAAGGAACAACTAACCGAATAAAAAAGTATTGAAATATTTTGTGAAATGATTTGTTTAAAATTAAGAAAAAAATAGATTAGATGAATATTTGGCATGCCTTTGAATGATGCACGATATCACGTACAACTAATGAGGTGCCGACAGAGAATTTAAAGTTCAAATGTCACACCAATGCAACTTTTGTATTCAAAATAGCTACGTCTGTAAATTTTTCAATCGGCAACTCATCTGCTATACATTATTTTGAGCATCTTCATTACTTTTAAAGAAACATTTAAGAAAAAATTGACCGTTTTCCAAAATGTTTTTATTTTCGTGTTTTCTTTCAATTATTTTTAAAAACTACCGTTTTTTCCGTTTTGCTCTCTTTGTTCGGTTATGACATTTCGTACAAAAACTCTGTGTAGTTTCTCGTCAAATGACTAACTTTTTTTGCAAAACGAGACCTCACGTTGACAACTTTGGTACTCCATTTGTCCATTTTGCACTCTCGGTTGGACATTGAAAATTCGGACAAAAGTCAATTGAGTAATTTCTAGGGAGTCTCATTATCGCTCTGCTCAAACATTTATCTTAAAAGTGTATCCGCTTACATAAAGAAACTACGGAAACAAAGAATGGTTGTGTGAGTGAACTATTTTAGCAAAATGAAATGACGTACCGTAGTTGAACAAACAATTCAGCGAACACAGATGATACCAGGGGAAAGAAAGAATATTTCAGTGCATTGATACAATGATGAACTAATACTAAAGAGTAAACTTCCCAACAGTATTCCTAAATTTGCCCAATGTTCCCGGAATGCTCTCAGAAAAAAGCTTCTAAACAACATTATACAAACGGAAACTTTAATCATAAAAGAAAAAGACATGTCAGTATTGATATCACCAATTCCAATCATTTCAACTAACTTACATTCATCTTTAAAAGGCTTCAATCTCCAGAAAGATTAGCGTACAGTACGACTATCAACAAAACACAAGTGGAGTGAACTGAAAAGTACCGTGTGTCTCGCACGGACAACTATACGCAACGTGGTCGCGTGTTGGACAGGCACAATTTTATTTGTTTTTGCACCCGAAAGCAATATACCATAAACATACTTTATAACAATATACTTTCAATAAATTAGGTTGAAAGGTCCCTGTTGGATTCCTTTCATGTTAATTTCTTAAATATGTTGTCATTTACGGCATAAATTCCTCTTCTAAATTTACTATGGTGTTTCTGACTATCTGGGAGTAGACTGAGCAGTGAAACGTGTTATTTTTACACATTAACAAGAACGATCTGTCACACTACTACACTTTAAAACACAGTTTATATGTAATTCATGTCACACAGTCTCATACGGAACCTACATCCGCTTTCTGTTATATACTGTATATGATAAGATACTGTCATCCCCCTTCCCTTCTGTGTGAGAGGATGAATGAGCAAATGTATTTCTAGTTACATGCTGGATGGTAGCAGACAAGCCTGTCTGCTAGAGAACAGTAGGACCAACGTCAGAACAGGTAGCTACGCTTTCTAAAAGCAAAGAGGTTTCTATCCTTAGTATGGTCCTGTCCGTCCCTTGTCATGTTGGTATAGGAAGCTGCCTCTCTGGTCACTTCCGTTTTGTATACGGTAGCACCCTTGGTAGGAGCCCAGGTCAGTCTGTCCGCGGCGAGCGTCTGAAGTGGTAAGATCTCCGGCTAAGCGCGTGTCTGCTAAATCCGTAGGACAATGGATTTCTTAAGTTCAGCCTAACTGAAAATTTAATCACCTTTATTTCAGGTTTAGCTCTAAAATATCTAATGTTATCTTAAATTGCAACTCAGTGTAATTCGAGTCACAGTTCAGAATATTTTCGGTAGTTGCTTTGTCACTACTTTATGAGTAAAGTGGAACCACGTGTTGATCAGTAACTCTAAGATCATCAATCTTAAATGCGAATGTGCGTGAGATTATAACGTCTCGTCTTGACAATATTTTTTCAATATAGCAACTTTTCTTTATGCTCAACCCACGTGGGGTGTACTTTGTGAGACCAGTACCACGTGCTTATACAATTGTTTGACCCATCAGGTTAATAGTAAGACGATAGTAACCAGTTCGAGGTTTTTCTTTTGTAAATTGCTTTTCGATCTAATTTATTTTAATTATCAAAATTATTGTGGAGTTACACTCTTTGCGTAAACCAAGTTGACCACGTGAAGCATGTGGTGTAAGCATCAAAGTAGCCCTCAGCTATTCTTTTCGGGAAGATTTCACAGAGAGTTAGTATGAATTTAGTATACCAGCGTGTGGTAATTACATGACGGACAGGATTGCGCTTCGAACGTAACTTCTTTGGGTGAAAATTGAATCGGTTGGTTGTGGTTAATTTCCTCTTGCATATGTTTCAACGTTCTTTTTGTGTTATTTTATGGATGCAGTGTTGTATGCAGTCTCCCAGTCTCGGCTCCATATTTGATGTGTTCTGTAAGATTACAAACTCAAATTTTCACAATCCTAAATAAGGCACCAGTTTAGTTATGAATCAAGTTTAATATGCTGAAATTTCAATGATCAATGTTAAAATAAATTTCCAAATATAAACTGATTTATTTCTTTTTATTTAAATTGTCTTTTATATATATATATATATATATATATATATATATATATATATATATATATATATATATATATATATCACCGGTTGTCGTATGACTATTAAAAGATTATAATTAATGTTAGTCTGGTTGGGAATTTGGTAAGCTAGACTGAATACACAGGTGAAACAGTTGCGCAGTAATGCAAGGTTAACTTCCCCAGACAACCCACAGCTTTTAAACCGCTTTTATTGAATGTCAGCATCGTAATCAGAACAAATTAAAGCAACAACATTACAAGGTGCTATAAAAATCAGCTGATTAACTGCAAATTTTTATAGATCAGAAAAAAATGGAAAAGATCAAACGAAACGAGTCCTTCTCAGCTAGTTATTTGTATTCGCTACCTAAGTTTCGAATTACTATCGTAGCCCATTAACTAGCACTGCTTGAAAGGGTATTGTTATACAAGACGGTACGAATACACAGACGGAAAAAAATCGCAACACCAAAAAATAATTGATGTAGAGTAACGAAATTTCGGGTATACGTTTGCCAAGGTAACAAGTGATTAACGTTGCAAGATCACAGTTCAATACAAGCGCGAAATGAGCCATTGCAAATGAGAAATGCTGATACATTAATAACCGGTATAACCGCCAGAATGTTGAATCCAGTCATGCAAACGTGCATGCATCGTGTTGCACAGGAGCCGGATGTCAGTTTGTGGGATGGAGTTCCATGCCTATTACTCTTGGTCAACTATTTATGGATGACGTTTGAGTTGTCATCCGATGATGTCCCATTTGTACTCCATTGGAGACAGATTTGATGATCGAGCAGGAAAAGACAACATGTCGACAATTTGTGGAGCACGTTCGGCTACAACAGCGGTATGTGGACGAGCGTTACCCTTTTCGGAAGCACAGTCTGGAATGCTGTTCATGAATGGCAGGACAGCAGATCGAATCACCAGACGTACAGATTTGCAGTCAGGGTGCGTGGGATAACCACGTGAGTGCTCCTACTGCATCCCAGACCATAACTCCAGTTGTAGGTCCAGTGTGTGTACACTCCTGGAAATTGAAATAAGAACACCGTGAATTCATTGTCCCAGGAAGGGGAAACTTTATTGACACATTCCTGGGGTGAGATACATCACATGATCACACTGACAGAACCACAGGCACATAGACACAGGCAACAGAGCACGCACAATGTCGGCACTAGTACAGTGTATATCCACCTTTCGCAGCAATGCAGGCTGCTACTCTCCCATGGAGACGATCGTAGAGATGCTGGATGTAGTCCTGTGGAACGGCTTGCCATGCCATTTCCACCTGGCGCCTCAGTTGGACCAGCGTTCGTGCTGGACGTGCATATCGCGTGAGACGCCGCTTCATCCAGTCCCAAACATGCTCAATGGGGGACAGATCCGGAGATCTTGCTGGCCAGGGTAGTTGACTTACACCTTCTAGAGCACGTTGGGTGGCACGGGATACATGCGGACGTGCATTGTCCTGTTGGAACAGCAAGTTCCCTTGCCGATCTAGGAATGGTAGAACGATGGGTTCGATGACGGTTTGGATGTACCGTGCACTATTCAGTGTCCCCTCGACGATCACCAGTGGTGTACGGCCAGTGTAGGAGATCGCTCCCCACACCATGATGCCGGGTGTTGGCCCTGTGTGCCTCGGTCGTATGCAGTCCTGATTGTGGCGCTCACCTGCACGGCGCCAAACACGCATACGACCATCATTGGCACCAAGGCAGAAGCGACTCCCATCGCTGAAGACGACACGTCTCCATTCGTCCCTCCATTCACGCCTGTCGCGACACCACTGGAGGCGGGCTGCACGATGTTGGGGCGTGAGCGGAAGACGGCCTAACGGTGTACGGGACCGTAGCCCAGCTTCATGGAGACGGTTGCGAATGGTCCTCGCCGATACCCCAGGAGCAACAGTGTCCCTAATTTGCTGGGAAGTGGCGGTGCGGTCCCCTACGGCACTGCGTAGGATCCTACGGTCTTGGCGTGCATCCGTGCGTCGCTGCGGTCCGGTCCCAGGTCGACGGGCACGTGCACCTTCCGCCGACCACTGGCGACAACATCGATGTACTGTGGAGACCTCACGCCCCACGTGTTGAGCAATTCGGCGGTACGTCCACCCGGCCTCCCGCATGCCCACTATACGCCCTCGCTCAAAGTCCGTCAACTGCACATACGGTTCACGTCCACGCTGTCGCGGCATGCTACCAGTGTTAAAGACTGCGATGGAGCTGCGTATGCCACGGCAAACTGGCTGACACTGACGGCGGCGGTGCACAAATGCTGCGCAGCTAGCGCCATTCGACGGCCAACACCGCGGTTCCTGGTGTGTCCGCTGTGCCGTGCGTGTGATCATTGCTTGTACAGCCCTCTCGCAGTGTCCGGAGCAAGTATGGTGGGTCTGACACACCGGTGTCAATGTGTTTTTTTTTTCCATTTCCAGAAGTGTAGCACGCAGACAGGTTGGTTGAGGCCCTCAACTGACCTCCTTCTAACCAACACAGGGTCATCACTTGCCCCGAGGCAGAACCAGCTTTCATCCGAAAACACAATAGACCTCGATCCTGCCTCCCAATGAGCTCCCGACATCACTGAAGTCGCAAATGGCGGCGGTTTGGGGTCTGTGAAATGCATTCTAAGGGCGTCTGACTCGACGCTGTCCTCGAAGTAACCAATTTGTAACGGTCCGTTGTGTCACTGTGGTGCCAACTGCTGCTCGCTGCTGCAGGTGTATTACGATTCGCCAGAGCCATACGCTGGACACGGTGGTCTTCCCTCTCAGTACTTAATGCGGATGAATAGGAGAAACAAATCTGTAAGGTTCGGATACAGCATTAGCAATATACTGATTGACATAGTCATGTCGTTTAACTATCTGAGAGTAACGTTGCAAAGCGATATGAAATGGAACGAGCATTTGATGAACGTGGTACGGAAAGCGAATGGTCGACTTCGGTTTATAGGGAGAATTTTAGGAAAGTGTTGTTAATCTGCAATGGAGACCGCATACAGGACGTGAGTGTTTGGGATCCAGATTAAAGGAAGACATCAATGCAATTGAGAGGCGGGCTGCTAGATTTGTTACCGGTGGGTCTGAACAATACGTAAGCATTACGGAGATGCTTCATAAACAAAAATTGGAATCCATGGAGCGAAGGCGATGTTCTTTTCGAGGAGCACTATTGAGAAAGTTTAGAGAACCGTCATTTGAAGCGACTGCCGAACGGTTCTACTGCCGTCAACATACACTGCGCGTAAGGACCACGACAATAAGATACGAGAAATTACGGCTCGTGCGGAAGCATATAGTCGATTTAGACAGTCGTTTTTCCCTCTCTCTACTTGCGAGTGGGACAGGAAAGGAAATGACTAGTAGTGGTAGGGGTGCCCTCCGCCACACACCATACGGTGGCTTGTGGAGTATCTACGCGTCATAATTTCTGAACGTTTTGCGTTAGGACGATCAAACTGCACGGTTCGCCGCGGGGCATGATGGGAATTAGTATGGTTTGGTTTAGCGACGAAGTTCACTTTCATTTGGATGGGTTCGTCAATAAGCAGAACCGGTGCATTTGGGGGACTGAGACTCCTCTTTTCGCGATGGAGAAGTCTGTAAGGTGTGCAGTGTCCAATCACGGAATAGTCGGTGCGATATTCCTTGATGGCACGGTGACAACCGAACGGTACGTGAAGGTTTTGGAAGATTATTTCATCCCTTTTATCCAAACTGACCCTGATTTTGACAAGACGTGGGTCATGCAAGACGGACCTCAATCCCACCGAAGTAGGAGAGTGTTCGATGTCCTGGAGGTGACACTTTGGGGACCGCATTCAGGCTCTGGGGTACCCAGAGGCCACTGGCATGGTCTCGATTGGTCGCCATATTCTTCGCCACCATATTCTCCGGATATGTGGGCATCGCGTTTGTAGGAATATCGAAAATGTCATAACTTAAATGTTGAATGAAGTGTGTGCACGCCGTAGTTTGTAACTAGTTTTCATTTTTCTTTCATATAGGTCAATAATTGTCACCCTGAACAACTAGATGTAATGCCCTACGAGGCAAATACAAACTGGTTAGACACGTCAGCCGAGTTCAAAGATTAAATTATGTAAAAGACTGGCATGTAGAACAGTAACACGAATAGCATAATGTCTCTCGCACGAAAATAGTATCTGAAATTTCATGTTCTTCCGCTTGCACGCACTGAGTTCAAAATGGTTCAAATGGCTCTGAGCACCATGGGACTTAACTTCTGAGGTCATCAGTCCCCAAGAACTTAGAACTACTTAAACCTAACTAATCTAAGGACATCACACTCATCCACGCCCGAGGCAGGATTCGAACCTGCGACCGTAGCACTCGCGCGGTTCCGGATTGAAGCGCCTAGAACCGCTCGGCCACCCCGGCCGGCGCACGCACTGAGTGTTCGAAGGAAGTAAATAAGCTTATACACTACACATGGGAAATTTTATATATTATTCTCACGTGGATGGTAAAGGTACAGATCAACCTCATTATTACTATAGCATTTGATGATTAGTACCATGCAACCCAATGCACATGAAATTAGAATTTTATTAATACCTTCAGCCGCTGGCGGGCGTTGATATATATCAACGGGGACAGGTGAAAATGTGTGCCCCGACCGGGACTCGAACACGGAATCTCCTGCTTACGTGGCAGACGCTCTATCAACCTTTTTTTTCGTTTTGTTCGGTATTGTTCGTTGCGTTTGGTCTGGGCGGACGTCACAAGTCATCCGTTCAAGTAGATCGTTGATTCCTTTACTGAGTTTTTTATTGCAGAGGGCGAGCAGCCCTCTGACCGAACACGCTGAGCTACCGTGCTGGCAACCATCTGAGCCACCGAGGGCACAGAGGATAGTGGGACTGCAGGGACTACTCGCGCACGCCTCCCGCGAGACCCACATTCTCGCCTTGTATGTCCACACACTACATTCGTAGTGTCCCTCCCCAACACACTCGTTACTCATGGAAGACATTCTTACCAAGTCCCGTAAGAGTTCGGGGAATATTTGTGCATCCGCACAGAAGAAGAAGGTCATGCCGGTGTTGCCGAAAGAACAGACACCATATCCATATAAGTATACAATGCACATGACGTGCGCGTTGCTAGCGAATGACTAAACGGTCTCGGCAAAAGCAGGAGTTTGTCTCCTTATGGCAGAGACGCGTTGTGAACTATAATTAGCTGGCCGACGTGAAAAGCGTTAAATTAATATTAGTGCAAGTGTTTACAGCGAAGCGGGACTGGCACCCCGCCAGTGGCTCCACCTGTCCCCAACAAATCGTGAATGCGCCAGAGGGTCTCCACCAAGTCTTGCTCACCGTGTCTACTAGTGCCTTTTCGCACGTTTGCCGGACTATGGACTGTCCGATGTGTAATATGGACAAGGGAGCCGGAACATAACGGGCATTAGATTTGGAACATTTGAAACAACTGATACAAAATACGAGGAAACAAACTACTACTAGTAATAAGTCTGGGAAAAACAATGTCATCATAACATAGGGGTTAT
This sequence comes from Schistocerca nitens, assembly GCF_023898315.1. Lineage (NCBI taxonomy): Eukaryota > Metazoa > Arthropoda > Insecta > Orthoptera > Acrididae > Schistocerca > Schistocerca nitens. The sequence continues at coordinate 529,695,270 of NC_064614.1, read as the reverse complement.
GAATTAATTTCGAAAACTGGCACGGGTGATAGCATGTGATAACAGGAGCAAAAACCTACCAGCAAACCTGTGCCCGCAAAAGAACCGTTTGCGAGATAATGGTGAAAGTGTTACTCAAATTTCATCCATGAGTCGGGAATGTGGTTCGTGCGTAATGGGGCACCGGCACATTTTGCTGCTGATGTAAGACGACATCTAACGCACCAATCTTGGGCTCCAAGATCATTTGATCTCAATCCTGTGGATTCTTCTGTCTGAAGCCGTCTCATTAATTAAATGTATAGCACTCCCGTTGATGCGGCTAACGAACTAGAGCAGCGAATTGTACAGCTTTGTCGAGATCCACGAGATGATCCGCGGGAGTTTGAAAGAATTTGTGACTGACTGCAGAGCCGAATATAGTATGGCATCGAAATGCGAGGACGCCAAGTGACGAGGCATCAGCGTACAGTAAAATGTAACATATAACGTGCTGAAGTAGTATTCCATTTCTTGTTAAGGTAGACCATGGTGAAATTTTAGCACGATTAGTCAGTTTTTCCTATTAAGTGTGATACAAATTGTACAACTTCTAATTGGCAGATTTGCTTCACTCAGTCGCATGATTGCTGCGGCCAAGTAAGTCGGGAAAGGTAAACAATGTAAAATTCACTGATAATTCTGATCGGTTATGTACCTAATCAAGTCACATGCATCCTTTCCGAATCAATTTCCAAAGAGGTTAGCGTATGTAAAAACATATTTATATTTGCCGTTACACACTTCGAAGTCTTGTAGTCGGGACCGAGTAGATACCTTTTAGAATATGTACGAACGCTTCTTGTGCTTCAGGAACCCACATAACATGAATTATTCCAATCTCCAGCGTCTGTTGGGATAGACAGCGACAGCAATTTTATGCGACTCCAGTAATTACTACATTTGTAAGCAACATACGAGGCCGTGCTCAAAAGTAATGCCTCCGAAGTTTTTATTCTGCTCTCAGTATACGTTGAGGTACAGGGTGTTTCAAAAATGACCGGTATATTTGAAACGGCAATACAAACTAAACGAGCAGCGATAGAAATACACCGTTTGTTGCAATATGCTTGGGACAACAGTACATTTTCAGGCGGACAAACTTTCGAAATTACAGTAGTTACAATTTTCAACAACAGATGGCGCTGCAAGTGATGTGAAAGATATAGAAGACAACGCAGTCTGTGGGTGCGCCATTCTGTACGTCGTCTTTCTGCTGTAAGCGTGTGCTGTTCACAACGTGCAAGTGTGCTGTAGACAACATGGTTTACTCCTTAGAACAGAGGATTTTTCTGGTGTTGGAATTCCACCGCCTAGAACACAGTGTTGTTGCAACAAGACGAAGTTTTCAACGGAGGTTTAATGTAACCAAAGGACCGAAAAGCGATACAATAAAGGATCTGTTTGAAAAATTTCAACGGACTGGGAACGTGACGGATGAACGTGCTGGAAAAGTAGGGCGACCGCGTACGGCAACCACAGAGGGCAACGCGCAGCTAGTGCAGCAGGTGATCCAACAGCGGCCTCGGGTTTCCGTTCGCCGTGTTGCAGCTGCGGTCCAAATGACGCCAACGTCCACGTATCGTCTCATGCGCCAGAGTTTACACCTCTATCCATACAAAATTCAAACGCGGCAACCCCTCAGCGCCGCTACCATTGCTGCACGAGAGACATTCGCTAACGATATAGTGCACAGGATTGATGACGGCGATATGCATGTGGGCAGCATTTGGTTTACTGACGAAGCTTATTTTTACCTGGACGGCTTCGTCAATAAACAGAACTGGTGCATATGGGGAACCGAAAAGCCCCATGTTGCAGTCCCATCGTCCCTGCATCCTCAAAAAGTACTGGTCTGGGCCGCCATTTCTTCCAAAGGAATCATTGGCCCATTTTTCAGATCCGAAACGATTACTGCATCACGCTGTCTGGACATTCTTCGTGAATTTGTGGCGGTACAAACTGCCTTAGACGACACTGCGAACACCTCGTGGTTTATGCAAGATGGTGCCCGGCCACATCGCATGGCCGACGTCTTTAATTTCCTGAATGAATATTTCGATGATCGTGTGATTGCTTTGGGCTATCCGAAACATACAGGAGGCGGCGTGGATTGGCCTCCCTATTCACCAGACATGAACCCCTGTGACTTCTTTCTGTGGGGACACTTGAAAGACCAGGTGTACCGCCAGAATCCAGAAACAATTGAACAGCTGAAGCAGTACATCTCATCTGCATGTGAAGCCATTCCGCCAGACACGTTGTCAAAGGTTTCGGGTAATTTCATTCAGAGACTACGCCATATTATTGCTACGCATGGTGGATATGTGGAAAATATCGTACTATAGAGTTTCCCAGACCGCAGCGCCATCTGTTGTTGAAAATTGTAACTACTGTAATTTCGAAAGTTTGTCTGCCTGAAAATGTACTGTTGTCCCAAGCATATTGCAACAAACGGTGTATTTCTATCGCTGCTCGTTTAGTTTTTATTGCCGTTTCAAATATACCGGTCATTTTTGAAACACCCTGTATTATGTCATGCATATCACTCGGTCGACTTTCCTGCTTCGGTGACGCATGTTGCAACCCTCTGCCGCTAGAGGGCTCCGAATTGTGCCGTGTAACATGGCGATGTGTAACGCAAATATGTCGGTGCGCGGAAAACAGAGTGCTGTAAGCACAGAAAAAGCGCCTCTGATAGAAATCCATAGAAAATTGAAAGCTGTGCACGATGACGACTGTATCGACATTACTAACGTTTGACGCTTTATTGTTCTTGCTCTGAACGAAGGAAACGGTGGCACCAACCTCAACGTGTGTGACAGAGCACGGATTGGACGAGCGCATACGGCAGCCGACGAGACTCGTAGGAGTCCGTTTGATGAAGAAAATCGTCGGATAACACAGACACACCTCTCACGTAAGTGTGGCGTATCACGGGAGCATGCACGGGCCATAACTGCAGAACAGAAACGTCTGTGCACGGTGGGTGCCTCGAATGCTTACTCCTCATATCAAAGAGAATGGGCATCTGTTAACATTTTTCTTTGTTTTGAGCGTTAGAGTGTCGGATTCCTTACTAGCTTTGTGACAGATGGTGAAAGCTGGGTTCACCACGTTGACCCCCAAGACAAGAGAGCAAAACTTAAAGAACTTAAAGAATTTCAGTTTGATAGGATGAAGCTGTGGAAGCAGAGGTGAGATTGGAACATCATCAACAAAGTCAAGCATTTTAGGGTGACGATGTCAACAAACTGGTCTCTCGTTGGGAGAAATGGATTCGCCAGGGTGACTGCGACAATAAATAAATATGGACATGTAGAATAAAGTTTGTTTTATTTGAAAAGCTTTAAGTTTTCACATAAAAAATGCGGAGCCATTACTTTCCAGGGTGTCCTCGTAGTAAGGACGTAATATTGGTCAGTGCTAACAACATTAGTATTAGTGGAAAGAATTCAAAGCTCGCTCTAAAATACAAGATTCAAAGTTCGCTCTAAAATACAACCCCTCAAAGTGTGTACTGGGAGTTACAATATTATTAGGTGTATTTAGACACACTCTCTGTGCGCTAATCATATGGTACGTCTCATTGCTGCCCTAAGACAGAAATGTGCTTTTAAAAATAACGCGATAGTCGTAGGATGCACGCGGTAGAACAAAAGAACAACATCGGTAACAAATTACCTCTGTATCACTGATGTTAATTGTCTCCCATTGTTAATTTGCATTTACTCACGACATCGGAATAAGGTGCAGTACAATAAGTTTCATAGAATAATATACATTATCAGACGAAGACAAGAATTGTAGACTTAGCACTACTTTTGCCAACATAAAACAAAGATTTAGTTAGAAATATCTACTCGTAGTTTGGTACAAGGAACAGGCTGTTAAAAGTTTATCTTGCATTGTACTCTACTTGCTGTGTTACTTGATTAGACTTGGATTTGCGTTTTCAAAATCCAAATTCAGTTCTTGTCAAGCGCACAAGATCAACACATCGCGTTACTTCCCTTCTACGAAGCAAGTATAACTGGACGAATCTTATACGGACATGGAAATAAAACTGTATTTTGCATGCCTAAGGAAATCAAAGAGACGTTGCGTACTGTGGAGGCTAGTCAGAGTCTCAGAGTCCCAGAAGTTTATAACATTTCAAAATGGTTCAAATGGCTCTGAGCACTATGCGACTTAACAACTAAGGTCATCAGTCCCCTAGAACTTAGAACTACTTAAACCTAACTAACCTCAGGACATCACATACATCCATGCCCGAGGCACGATTCGAACCTGCGACCGTAGCAGTCGCGCGGCTCCGGACAGAAGCGCCTAGAACCGCTCGGCTATAACATTTCATGTGGATGTGGGAGTAGTTACGCGCGACTCTCTGTTTTAATAGTTTCCCGTCGCTGCACCGAACATCACATGAAGTACGAAAATCTGCTGTTGCCGAAAACAGTCTTACGAATCTTGTTCGAGCAGACACGAATTCTAGCCCAAACTTCAGACCTCTGGGACTGAGTCACCAAAGAGACTGCAGAAACTGGAACGTGGGTAGGCAACTGTAACAGATACCGGGCCTTTCGCTGAGCTGTGCGTGGAAGCGGGCACTTAACACCGCAACTGCACTGGTCCTTCTTTTTATTCTGTAGCTAGAGCGGGCTGATCGAATAATAAACAACGACCGAGTCAGGGGCTATTCGGCCAGATAACAGCTCGGATTATCGTAGAGGATTAACGCTACAAGTGCACCAGAGCAGTTCATACAACAAATCCGTCGCTTAAGACTTTGTGTTTAGGGGGTACTGACATGTTAGTCGAACAAAAGGAGCTTAGGTGAGGGACTACCGTCTTTCCATTCGCGTCTATCTTCATAATAAATACGCAGACAGGACACTGCGCATTACAACTAGCTTATAAGCTTTCCATACCATATCAGCACACATCTGACTCAATGCTTCCTCACGTCGCAGAAAAGTGGACGGGCTTTTTTAGGTCGCTGTCACGAATTCTGTGGAAGCTCGCACCCTGTCACCGACGCAGATACTTCGTCTTAGAGGACTTTCTTTTCTTTTCCAACAGCTGAAAGCGCATCAAACGATGCTTTCGGTCATAACTGGCGAATTGTAATTTCTTTTTGCAGCTGAGGACACCATCTACGTCTTTACATTGCGTAGAAACACTGTGTGAAGGGCAGTGCAACCCAACTACTTGTGCACTAGCACTAGCTCATATGAGGTAATCAGGAGACCATAGTAACGTAGCGACCAAAGTGCGCTGGAACGTTGGAATAGGAGACGATGAAGAAGTCACAGATTGCGTGTCTCTGAGAAGCATTCTATCACCAGCGCCCTGGTCATTCTTTAATTTAACTAACGAAAACGTTTTTGTGGACAATACTTATTACAGCGTCCGTACTTCTTATTAGTTAGCGATAAACACCAGATATAGCGGTTACATTACTTTGCCATTCTTAATTGACTCAGATACTTAATAACTTGCAATCGCGATAAATATTTTTGACAGCCATAAATGATATGACTAATACTTTTTATCTGCCTCACAGGGCGATTCTCACAAACGTTTGCCAACTACAGTCAACATATCCAAACCTACTCGATAATAGTGAAACTGCAAGTAGAGGAGAAACTGAATGGTGAATACGATCGATCACTGTCAGGCACGCTCAACGGAAGTATTAATGTCCTCGCAAACGACACTAATAGTGACTGTTAATAGTGACCTCAGTCTTTTTGCAGATGATGCAGTCATCTATAGCGCAGTGTTATCCGAAAAAGGGTGTAAAAATATTTAGTCAGATCTTGATAAGAATTTAAAGTGGAGCAAAGATGGGCAACTTGTTTTGCTCGTACAAAAATTTGAAATTATAAACTTCACAAAATGGAAAAAAACGTAGTGTCCTATGACTACAACATCAATTATTTTATTCCATTCATCGTATGGCAATACACATACAAAGATTACAAAACTCGTACAAGTCAACATGAAAACACAGCTCTCCAGCGTAAAATAACACAAATGGCAACAACTATATATGGATATGAAGGTCTTTTATGTATTTTAGCCCACCACTCGTGGCTGTCATGAAATCTTCGAAAGTACCCTTGTAGGCACGTGTGGAACGTCTTGATACAGCTGTCTGTGTATCGCACCACAGTCAGACACTAGTGATGAAAATTTGCCCCACTTGTGGAGAGTCTGCGCGACTTCCACGGCCTGTTCGGATGCGGTTCAGGACAGTTCAAACTGCCCGAGCCTAGTCGAATGCAGGCAGATTCTTGTGGATGCAGAGCAGTTTCAGGCAGTGTGGAGGACAGTATTGTTGCCATCAGCGTTTCCACTAATCGATGGTACTGAATCCCATTTCCGTGGGAGTCCTGGGTGTGGTAAGAGAGGGATGTTTGATTTTAATCTTTTTCGGTCCACAGGGAATAAATCGTTCAATACTGGAATGTCGAGGTTATTAGAGATCTTGTGGCACGCACACAGTAGCGCGCTCTTCCATCTGATATCAAGAAGTGGAATGTAGCTCAAGATGGGTAACCAGTATATGGTAGTACAAGTCAGTCTACAAATGAGACTGCTTACATTTCACGTGTGCGTCTTATTTCAGAATATTGCTAAAGTATGTGGAGGACCATCGCAAAAAGGACCACAAAGGATTTGAACGTCTGCAAAGAAGGACGGCACGAATGGTAACTGGTTGTTTGACTCACGGAAGAGCGTCAGGAAAAAGTTGAAATTCCTGAATTGGCAAGCTCTTGAAGGTAGACGTCAGTTTTTCTACAATCTAGAGATGTTCATCATCCCCTTACATATCGCCTCCGTAAGGACAGTGAAGTTAGACTAATTACAGCCCGCACAAACGCATTTCAGCAATTATCCTTTCCGCGCAACACACGGAACTGGAACAGGAAAAAATCCTAATATGAGGCACAATGATAAGTACTCTCAGTCATGCACATTATAGTGATTTACAGAGTACGTAGGAAGGCGAAACAAAATGCAGTAGTAGCTTCCTTATCACAACTATGCATGGTATCTACTAATATTGGAATCTATCAGTCAGCAATTCCTAATGTACTTCTGAAACATGTAGTAAGTCTTACATGATAGTGTGTCACAGATATTGAATATAAATTGGACATATAATAAACCACGCCTTCTTTACTGACAAAGGTTGCACATTAGTTTAAGGCATTGCAATCATCTAAGTAAGGAGTATGATTCAAATCCCCGTCAAGTGATGCTGATCTAGAATTTCCACACTTTCCGTGCTGTGGTCAAGGTGCGCTTCTGAGTGATTCCTAAATCGTGTGTGCTCGACATATGGAGCAGTGTACCTGCGATGCTGTGTAGGCTCTGGGCTATTCACGTGGAACCGTCTCATGGGCGTTTCTCGTGGAACCTGTTTTTTGCTTCTTACAGCTATTTATTTTGGCCCACTGTCAAGAAGTTCAGATGGACTGCGGCTTCTTCTGTTTTGTATGAATTTTTGTTCATTCTGTGGGAGCTATTTTGCAGTGAGTGCTTGTTTTTATTTTCTGAAATTAATTTACCGTCTAATTTAACTAAATGTCTTACAAACTAAAAACTAACAGTTGAGGCGATCGAATACTGGATAAATCTTCTATTCCGACTGTCTCTTATCAAAAGCCAAAGGACTTACTGTCTCGGAATTGCAGTGAGTGTTGCGCTCTACCGGCTGTTTGCTAGTTGCATACCTACTTTACAATGCTACACTTACAACCAGCACCCAGGTCAGCCCCAGCCTCTTAAACGCTAGAGCCCTGGCTTCCTAGATGTATTTGCCTATATATGGTTTACAAAGCTATGTGGTGCTACTTCATCGTGCATACAGCTAGTACTAGTAACAATTTTAATGATTTATCCAGATAAAAAGAAGAAATTGTGCATAGAATTAGCGTATATTTAGAAACTATTGGTCTGGTTTTACTGAAATGCTGCTGTATAAGGTGAACCAGAAGTCCACAGATAAACCTTCAGTACAGATAAAAACTAGGTAAAATGTCTAGTAAGCATGGGCTCTCAAACGCATACCTTAAGGACAATGGCCACTGGCCCATCTTCGCTACTGTGAGACAAATCCCTGCTACTGAAAACTCTTTGCTTTACACGTTTTGAGAAATTTATAAGGACAAAAACAAGAATGAAGCCCCAGTAAACATGGCCTCTGAAGGGCATAGCTAAGAGTCACGAGCACTTTTTCATCTTCGCTGCTGTGCGACACATTTTTTCCACTGGACACGTGCTTATAGCTCTTAAGGTATTATCCACTTCAGACCCCATGTTTACTGGACATTTTTATTATTTTGATGTGTACAATCAGCTCTGAGAGTTGGTCGGTGGAGTTCTGTTTTATCCTGTATGCTTGCCGAACGTCAGCAGAGGTCTCGGCGTCTTACAGGGCTGCATTATCATCGAATTCTCGGCATAATGTGGCGATGCGACGAGTGCCTCCTAATGCTGGGGAAACCGCACGCGTACTCCCAGCACTGCAGTGACCACTACAGTGACATCATTACTCGTACAATATTGTGTTTGAGGTCTCTGATATTAAAGAGATCTTGATGGCGACTGTATTTACTTTGCCTCACATTCCATACTCCCTTTTTACAGAGTATAGAACTGCAATAGGTGGCAGTGGATGCCTGTCAGAGCTGTACAAGACACATTCTCAGACAACATGTTTCAGGTTCCAGTTGCTTCATTTTAAAGGGTTTCTCGCTGCGTGAGTTTGCATATGGTTCAAATGGCTCTGAGCACTATGGGACTTCTGAGGTCATCAGTCCCCTAGAACTTAGAATTACTTAAACCTAACTAACCAGAGGACATCACACACATCCAAGCCCAAGGCAGGATTCGAACCTGCGACCGTAGCGGTCGCGCGGTTCCAGACTTTAGCGCCTAGAACCGCTCGGCCACCCCGGCCGGCAGTTTGCATATTTTTTGATGTATCGGACGAACGTCGTGTCTGTTTAAGAACTGAACCATGTTACAAATGAGCTTCACAAGTTGCATCCTTGTGCTGTTGTAGCTATTTTCTTAGAAAGAATACGCTCTTCTATGCTTAAACGCGGTCTGACAAGTGTCCACACTCCGCAGTGTCAGACGGGATTTGCTAGTGAGCGTCATTCCATTTAGCTTGGGCAGGTTTCTCCCATTTTCAATAAGTGTCATCGAACAGGCGCACAAAGCTATAGGTCTACTTCTCTGACTTCGGTCTGTTGTAGTTTTCAAAGATGTATTATAACGCTTCCAGAGACCGGAAATCTCCTCTCTAGGAATCAATGTGGGTTCCAGAAACAACGACCGTGAGAAACCCAGCCTGCTCTTTCGTCCACAAGACACAGAAACCAGTAGATACTGGCGTCCAGGTTGATGCTGTGGTTCTTGTCCGCTTGAAAGTTTTCCATACATTTCCCCATTATGACGTATTGATTGAGCATACAGAATATCAGAGTAGGTGTGTGATTGCATTGAAGAGTTTTTTGCAATTGAAACATGTCAGGTCATTCTCAAGGGAAAGAAATTTTCAAACGTAAAAGTAACTTCGGACATAGCCCAAGGAGTTGTTATAGGACCATTACTTTTCGCAATATATATAAATGAGTCAGTGGATAAAGCTGGAAGTTCCAAGAGGCTTTTTGCGGATGATGCTCTTCATTTTCATCATCTTTTCTTTGGGCCTTTGTCCCACTTCACCGCGGGGTCGGCCTTTTTACTATGGATTTGGAGATGTCAGTGTCAGAGGGTGGCTGGATGCCCTTCCTGTCGCCACCCAGTACCCCCCAGGATAGAATGAGTGCACCCCACGTGTCTGCGTCTAGTATAAGCCATGAAATAGTACAAATGTGTTCAAATGTCTGCGAGCCATGTAACTAAGGCGGGACGTGGGGATCAGCCCAGTATTCACCTAGTGGGATGTGGAAAACCGCCTAAAAACCATATCCAGGCTGGCCGGCACACCGGCCCTCGTCGTAAATCTGCCGGGCGGATTCGATGCCAGCGCGCCTATCCGAGTTCAGGAAGCAGCGCATTAGCGCTCTCGGCTAACCTGGCAGCTGCGCGGATGATGCTGTTTTTTACAGAGAAAACCCGACGCTAAAAATCTGTAGTAAAATGCAGGAAGATCCGCACAGGATCGACACTTGTTGCAGGGGTTGTCAGTTGATCCACAACGTAAACAAATGTAAAATATATTGCAGATAAAAAGGCAGAAAGACACGTTATTGTATGATTACACGATTGCAGAACAATCGCTGGAAGCAGTCACATCCATAAAACATCTAGGAGTGATTTCAAATGGAACAACCACATAATACTAATCAAAGATGCCAGGTTCACTGGAAGTGTAGTCCGCCTACAAAGGAGGTAGCTTGTAAAACCCTTGTTCGACCACTACCTGAATACTGCTACTCCGTCTGTCTGTACCAGATGGGACTGATAGAGAACTTAATAAATTTAGAAAAAAAGCCGCTGTTGTGAATGTTGGGAAAATTATTTCCTAACCACACACAGATGACTGCATCCAATGTGTGGGCTGCAACCAATGGCTCCACGAAACATGATCTACACATGTGAACATGTGTGTAGATTATGGTAGAAAAGATTCTAAAGAAGAAAGCACTAAGAAACAATCTATTTAAATTTGTATCCTGTACGATGTAATCGAAATTAAAATATTACGTAAGTTAATGTAAATTATGATTCAGTTCATACTGATACTCAGTTGTACGCAAATAATTGTCTTGTTGTCTGTTATAGAGCTCTGTTATACACTCCTGGAAATTGAAATAAGAACACCGTGAATTCATTGTCCCAGGAAGGGGAAACTTTATTGACACATTCCTGGGGTCAGATACATCACATGATCACACTGACAGAACCACAGGCACATAGACACAGGCAACAGAGCATGCACAATGTCGGCACTAGTACAGTGTATATCCACCTTTCGCAGCAATGCAGGCTGCTATTCTCCCATGGAGACGATCGTAGAGATGCTGGATGTAGTCCTCTGGAACGGCTTGCCATGCCATTTCCACCTGGCGCCTCAGTTGGACCAGCGTTCGTGCTGGACGTGCAGACCGCGTGAGACGACGCTTCATCCAGTCCCAAACATGTTCAATGGGGGACAGATCCGGAGATCTTGCTGGCCAGGGTAGTTGACTTACACCTTCTAGAGCACGTTGGGTGGCACGGGATACATGCGGACGTGCATTGTCCTGTTGGAACAGCAAGTTCCCTTGCCGGTCTAGGAATGGTAGAACGATGGGTTCGATGACGGTTTGGATGTACCGTGCACTATTCAGTGTCCCCTCGACGATCACCAGTGGTGTACGGCCGGTGTAGGAGATCGCTCCCCACACCATGATGCCGGGTGTTGGCCCTGTGTGCCTCGGTCGTATGCAGTCCTGATTGTGGCGCTCACCTGCACGGCGCCAAACACGCATACGACCATCATTGGCACCAAGGCAGAAGCGACTCTCATCGCTGAAGACGACACGTCTCCATTCGTCCCTCCATTCACGCCTGTCGCGACACCACTGGAGGCGGGCTGCACGATGTTGGGGCGTGAGCGGAAGACGGCCTAACGGTGTGCGGGACCGTAGCCCAGCTTCATGGAGACGGTTGCGAATGGTCCTCGCCGATACCCCAGGAGCAACAGTGTCCCTAATTTGCTGGGAAGTGGCGGTGCGGTCCCTCACGCCCCACGTGTTGAGCAATTCGGCGGTACGTCCACCCGGCCTCCCGCATGCTCACTATACGCCCTCGCTCAAAGTCCGTCAACTGCACATGCGGTTCACGTCCACGCTGTCGCGGCATGCTACCAGTGTTAAAGACTGCGATGGAGCTCCGTATGCCACGGCAAACTGGCTGACACTGACGGCGGCGGTGCACAAATGCTGCGCTGCTAGCGCCATTCGACGGCCAACACCGCGGTTCCTGGTGTGTCCGCTGTGCCGTGCGTGTGATCACTGCTTGTACAGCCCTCTCGCAGTGTCCGGAGCAAGTATGGTGGGTCTGACACACCGGTGTCAATGTGTTCTTTTTTCCATTTCCAGGAGTGTATTTAAGTTGAAGAAATCAGCTTAAATTTTACTTTATTGTTAATTATTTTACAGGCGGCATCCCTCCCGAGGAAGGTCGGCATCTATATCGGGTTCCAGGGAGTGGCCCCGCTCAGGCAACAATTCCTTTGTTCCTTCTTTTCTCCCTTTCATTTACACTTACCGACGTTTTGTTCATACGTGATATAATGTAAACATTTTAAAACTAACGCTCATTACTTTGTAACAATATTTAGAGTAATTCTACCCCGATATAACAAAATATACAAAATATGCTGCATCTGTGCCTGGTTTACCGTATAGATAATGAGGTGACACGTAGTGGGTAAGGCGTCATAAACAGATGACATGAGATGCAAATACGTGGTTTTCTACTAAAGAGACGCACGGCTACTGCTTACGGCAGCTGCGGACACTGCCGTGGCTGGTACTCACCTTGATGAGACTGGCTGCGATGCTGGAGCAGGGGGAGACCACGGTCTTCAGGCAGCGGTCGTGCACTACGAAGTTGCACACTGAAACACAAAGGGTGCACTCTGTCAGCTACCTGCCGCAGCAGCGCGCGACTCCAATTCTAGGTTCAAAATGGTTCAAATGGCTCTGAGCACTATGGGACTCAACTGCTGTGGTTATCAGTCCCCTAGAACTTAGAACTACTTAAACCTAACTAACCTAAGGACATCACACACATCCATGCCCGAGGCAGGATTCGAACCTGCGACCGTAGCAATCCCACGGTTCCGGACTGCGCGCCTAGAACCGCGAGACCACCGCGGCCGGCTCCAATTCTAGGTATCCGTCATCAACACAGTCAACCCTCGCTAACTTTTGTCGTAGTTTCAGAGCTCAGTATGTGAAGCTAAGTTATCCATTACGACTAGACAGAAACGATGAGGAGGAGCTTTAGTGTTTTGCTGAGCTTTACAAAAAATCTCTGAATACTGGGAACTAGAAAAGTAAATGCACGGCATGAAACAAAACACAACTAAAAGTAAAACACAATAGGTACGCAGTATAAACACTTTATGCATCCCATGATGATAACACTCCATACATGAACACTAAATTCACACATACATCTGACAGCATAGAGTGCACAATGGCTAACATAAGCAAACAATGCAGAGAGCAAGAAACATTTTAAAAAATAAGGGAAAAAATCGAAATATTACAGAAATACGCATTCACGACCAAAATATCATACATAAACTCCTCTTTGCTGCTGTACATGTGTTAACTGGTCAGAACTGAAACGGGCAGAAACTGGTATAATGCTCAGAAAATGCACAACCAAGTCTAAACATTGCTTCAGGAGAGTCAAATCAGTCAAGATTCACAGATCACGCAGTGAGTGAAAACAACACCTCTAAAAAAAACAGATAATGGCAGGGCTATAAACAGAACAAACGACAACATGGTCACACTAAACCTACAAGAAAATTAGAAACACGGTAAACCAACTGTAGGACGTAAGAATGATGTGACGTGACTGGATAAACGTTGGCAATAATTCATTGTTTATTTACTGACTGAAAATACAGGGAAATCAAGCCACACATACCGACCTCCGATCACCGCCAAATTGTTCACAATAACAATTCTCAGTACAGAAGTCTTGGAGTAACAAAGTTTGTAACTACAAAGAAAATTGGTATCGTCACAAATAAAAGTGTGTCATCAAGCTACATTGCATTCAGGTGTGCTGAAGTGTCGTACAGAGACAAGTTTTAAAGAAATAAATGTAGGACGGTTAATATTTTAGAGTTTTAATGATTTTAATCATATTCACATAACAATGAAAACGGCGCCAATAACCTCACTGTTAGTCCGAAGCACATACGAATAATCATCATCGTTTACGCTACGGTAACCTAATTATTAGCGTCGCTAGTACAACTCAGTTGCTTTCAGAACAGGTCCAGATGACTCTCCGAATAGCTTGTAATCCGAAGAGATCAAAGTAATACCTGTCCTTCAACATCTCCTAGAGTCGTAATTAGAGCGAGATCAACGTGAACACTTTTAGATGTCGTCAGCAATGTGCAAATATTCTTCACAGTATTAAGTCCATTGCATATTAAAATAAATGGAGCACCCAGACAAAAGACGAAATGAAACTTCAGGGGTTGAGAGGATACGTGATGTCATATCAGTGATTACAAAATCGATTCAAATTTACAAAGAACTTGGCAAAATGAACCAACTTATTAGTATGGTCTGGAAGCACGCACGGATTCGGTTGGGAACGGTGTCATAAAGTCTTGCGCCATCTCCTGAGGCAAGCTGATCCACAACTGTTGTAAATGGTTCTTGGTATCATCGATGAACGGAGATGACGTCCGACTTGGTCCCAATACACATTATACCGGGGCAGATTGGGTGATTTATTGGTTACGGGAGGACATCAGCACACGCATCCAGTTCATAGAGACACGTGCCATATGTGGACGAGGACTTTCTTACTGAAAGTGGTGCCATGATACTGTCGCATGAAAGATAACACACGAGGACGCAGGATGTCCGTCACTTATCGTTGTGCTGCCAGAGTTCCTCATCCACTACCAGCTGTGACCTGAAGCTATAACCGACGACTGCCCACACCTCGATATTAGGAGTAACATCGCTTTACCTGCCCGGGCTGCCACCATACTCACCAGCAGTGGCCATCTGCTTTAGTGAAGAAACACATAACGCGATATTCGTCAGCAGTCCACGCTTCCTGACACGGCACCACTCCAAACGCAACCGTCTGTGTTGCGGTGTTAACGGCAGCCTACCTATGAGACGGCAACTCCCTAGTCCAGTTGCTGCTACTCTCTGACGAATGATGCCGTATTACTTAGATTGCAGGCAATCAACTACTAATTCTTCGATGGCCAGCGCAAATGTGAAGGGGATATGATGTGTTTGGTGGACAATACGCCGATCCTCCCTTTGGTGGTCAGACGTTGTCGACCGAAATATTGACGACGAGTGTTCCTGCCCTTTAATAACTTGTTCATAACGTGGGGCCACAGTCATAATGTATTTCTTTAAAGTCAGTACCATCATTAGACTGTTGTTTACTTACAGTGTTACATTTACACTTACACAATCATGATTTCGGCTTCAAAGTGCCATTAACAAGTGTTTTCTGAAAGCAGATTAGACAATAACAGTGAAATACTTAACGAGTGATATAAACGTATAACAATCCATATTTGTAATGCTTACTTACAAGTGTTATAAATTGCCTAATATGGCATATTGTCGTATTAAAATACACTATTAGACGCATTGTCTAAGAGTCGACATATCTGGCAGAGCTTACTGCCTTGTTTCATTACTGATGTAATAACTACCACAGAAAATAAATTGCTCCTAACCTTTCCTATTCCATTGTACATCGAGTCCAAAGACTCACCTGCTTGTAACAGGAATTTCTTTGACCAAGACAATTTGACACTTAGCGAACTGTTATTCAGTCAAGATGGTGTACTCAGTAATGAAACAAGGCAGTAAGCTCTGCCAGATACGTCGACCCTTAGACAATGCGTCTAATAGTGTATTTTAATACGACAATATGCCATCTCAGGCAGTTTATAACACTTGTAAGTAAGCATTACAAATATAGATTGTTATAAGGTTATAGCACTTATTATGTATTTTACTGTTATTGTCTAATCTGCTTTCAGAAGACACTTGATAATGGCACTCTGAAGCCGAAATCATGATTGTGTAAGTGTAAATGTAACACTGTAAGTAAACAACAGTCTAACGGCGGTACTGACTTTAAAGAAATATTCCTGCCCTCTCGTTCGCACGCAGCCCAGCATCTGTGATCAATCAACCTCCGCCGCTGCTCACGCCCCTTATATCCCGCATCAGGCTTGGTAACAACGCTAAACACGAACAGCTCTAATGCACTTTGTTGGCCGTTCTATCTTCCACAGAGAATTCCAACTCTAATTATTTACAGACCACATCTCGTTGGAGCTTGCCTTTTTTGTCTGATCAGCCAAAACATTATGACTAGTACCCACCGCGACGTTGTATGTCGCCTGGTGGCGTTTCGGTCACGTGACGCATAACAAACGTATGTAAGCGGAGCAGACACGGGCAGGGGATCACCCTACCGAAGATATTGGCTGGAAATGGGGAAGTCCATTGAAATAAGCGACTTTAACAAAGGGCAGATTATTATTACTCACAGCCTGTCAACGAGTATCTCGAAAACGGCGAAGCTGGTCGAATTTTCACGTGCTACTGTAGTGAGCATCTGCAGAAAGAGGAAGAAGGATATGGAAAGTACCTCTAGGCGCTATAAGTGTGCACCGTGGACAGTTCTCGGGTGCGCTTGAAACTGAATTAAGTTTCAAGTTACCTCGGAAAACGTTTGTACGAAAACGTTTGTACGTTTGTGAACGATACTGTACATTCATAAAAAGTGTGTGCAGATACTTAATGAACTTTCATGGTGATCGATCAGTGATGATTAGAATACGGGATCTTTGATTAATACATTGCTTTCAACTGGCTTTGAAGCGATTTGTTATAATAACAATTCAATTGCCTGATTTCGTGATTGAGAGCAATAAAAATCAGGTGGCATGCTTTTACTTTGAGACTTGGATTGTAGCGGTGTTGAGATATTCCCACTTACCAGTCCATTATTCACTGTTTATTTCTCGCATACTTGCATCTACGGTCGGCGTGGAAGAAAGTCAATGGGATAAACGTAGGCTTCCGCGGCCGTTGTCACAGACAATAAAATTCTTCAGGGTTGAGGCCGCATTGTCATCTGTAAAATTTCGACGTTTCGGCGATTGTTGCAAGGCGCGTTCCTCAGGGAGTGTTGCTAACTGATCACTGTGAGCAGTTAGCAATACACCCTGAGGAACGCGCCTTGCAACAATCACTGTGAGCAGTTAGCAATACACCCTGAGAAACGCGCCTTGCAACAATCGTCGAAATTTTACAGATGACAATGCGGCCTCAAACCCTGAAGAATTTTATTGACAAAGTCAATGGGACAATTTTAGAAGACACTGCGGCGATGCAATGGCGAGAGTTGAAAATTTGTGCCGGACCGGGACTGGAACTCAGATGCGCCGCTCCTGTAGAATTTTTGCCTTAACCGGTTCGGCCATCCGGACACGCTTTGCGTCAAACCGAAATTCCCAACTACCCGCTCGCCGCACTGCGACGATCCCTGACCATTAACCCCCTGATTCCCGTCAGATTCCTCGAGCTCAAAACTTTCCTCTGCATGTAAAATATGCAGTACTCTTCCTTATGTCGTTCGTATGACAGGAGCTGTTTCGATCAGTTAAAAAATTTTAAATGCTTTTCGTCCAATACCAGGCAACGGCCTTGCCGCAGTTGATACACCGGTTCCCGTGAGATCACCGAAGTTAAGCGCTGTCGGGTGTGGTCGGCACTTGGATGGGTGACCATCCAGGCCGCCATGCGCTGTTGCCATTTTTCGGGGTGCACTCAGCCTCGTGATGCCAATTGAGCAGCTACTCGACCGAATAGTAGCGGTTCCGGTCAAAGAAAACCATCGTAACTACCGGGAGAGCGGTGTGCTGACCACACGCCCCTCCTATCCGCATCCTCAGCTGGGATGACACGGCGGTCGGATGGTCCCGGTAGGCCACTCGTGGCCTGAAGACGGAGTGCTTTTTTTATTTTTTTTTCGTCCAATACTACGTTACTATGTTACGCAATATCTGCTTTCTTCTATGATTTCTGTTTCGGAGTGTCCTTCACGTGGACGATCTTCAAGAAAAGCGTGGCGATAATGAAAATATGGAACCACACTCATATCGAATTTTCACCCACTTTGAATCAACTTTCTTCGGCGATAAACCACCACAAACAAAACATTTTATGGTGACTTGATATTGAGTGTTTTCCATGTCAAAATTGTTATGCTCTATGTCATCATTTCGTCGTTGTTTGTAATTTCTAGTCCAGAGGTGTACGAGTTTAAACGATCCCAGTAACCACTCATACATGAATCGCAAAGCGTACGCGTCTTCGTAATGGTGGCAGTGTTTTTAGTCGCGGGCCAGATGGGCGCGCTGTGCAGCTTGGAGAAGCGCCGGCTGAGGCGGCGCCGTCGCTCGGTCGCTGCTGACGTCACCGCAGCCTGGGACTGGCAGAGCGCGCCCGGCCGGGCCACAGCGCCGCATCGCCGCGGCTTAAAACAAGAGCGGACGCTCTCCAGCATACGTCTGTGCTGAGGGTACAGCGTACCAATATTATCCATTTTCTGTCACATTACCTGAAAGACCGAGGGAATATGATTGTCTCTATGCCTATATATGCGATACAATTATATTCGTCTTATTCCAAAGCCGGCCGTGGTGGCCCAGCGGTTCTAGGCGCTTCAGTCCGGAACTGCGCTGCTGCTACGGTCGCAGGTTCGAATCCTGCCTCGGGCGTGGATGTGTGTGTTTTTCCTTAGGTTAGTTAGGTTTAAGTGGTTCTAAGTCTAGGGGACTGATGACCTCAGATGTTAAGTCCCATAGTGCTCAGAGCCATCTGAACCATCTTATTTTATTCTAATGATCCCAACGCGAAATGAATGTTAGTGGCAGCGTAGTGGTCCACAGATTTCTTCGAATACATGTTCCCTCAATTTACTCAACATGACTTTGCGAGAAGTACGTCGTCCCTCCTCCAAGAATTTCAATTTAAATTCCCTGAACATCGTTGCTACATTTTCGTGTAGGCTAAAACGGTCTTACGATCCTAGGCGCGATCCTACGAATTCGTTCGATGTCTGTTGTCATGCCTGCTTAAGAACGAATCTAAACGCTAGAAAAATATCCTAGGGTTAGACGCACTAGCGTCTGGTATCCGATTTCCTTAGCAGATTCGTTGCATTTCCCAGAACCCTTCTAACCAATCTAATTCTTTCATTGTCCGCCCCCAGTAGCTGAGCGGTAGCCGGCACGGTAGCTCAGCGTGTTCGGTCAGAGACCTGGCGTGTATCTGTATTAAAAAAAGAAATAAATAAAAAATAAAAAATAAAAAAAACTGAGTGAAAAGATGAACAACGAACTTCAACTGATGTCATGTCACGTCCGCTCCGGCCAAATACAACGAACAAAATTTTAAAAAAATAAAAAAGTGGTCAGCGCGACAAAATTTCTACCCTAAGGGCCCGGGTTCGATTCCCGGCTGGGTAGGAGATATTCTCCGCTCAGGGACTGAGTGTTGTATTGTCCTAATCATCATCAGAATCCCCATCGACGCGCAAGTCGCCGAAGTGGCGTCAAATCGAAAGACTTGCACCCGGCGAATGGTCTACTCGAAGGGAGGCCCTAGTCACACGACATTTACATTTGTTTTTATTCTTTCATTCACTTTATTTAATACTGATTTTACGTGATGGTCCCATTTAAAAGAGAGTGGTGTGCAAAACTTAATGGCGAAAGCGACTTTCGCATGATGTGCCACTGCCAAGTAACATAGCTCGATGGAAGTTCGACCGTGCACAGTAAAAACTGCTACAGCGTAGCACAGAAGGTAAATGAAAGAAATACGCAATAATTACACTAAAGTCACCGCGATTTATGATGTCAGTTGGACATTACATACAGCGGGAGATTGTTCTTATGTGGATGTGTGATGAAGACGGGCGTCAATGCATGCTCCCATGCTAGCCACAAGACTGGTAAGGATTTCTTGTGGTAGGGAGTTCCATCCACTAGCAGCGCGGTTGACGGATGTTTGATGGTCGTTAGTGCTGGTCGGGGAAACGGGCAGTCCAGTCTATTCGCCGAATATCCTCTCGTTCCAAGAGCCCTTCCACGTGCGATGAGCGGTATCCACAAAAATGAAGCCAGGGCCGAATGCACCCCTGAAAATAAGCATATGCGGAAGGCGTACAGTGTCACAATAACGCTGACCGGTGACTGTACCGTTCTAAAAGATTTGGAGTTCAGTACCTTCATGCAAGATTATACCTCCCCACACCGCAACACCTGGACGACTAAAACCATCATTTTCGATAATGTTCTGGGTGCATTACGTATACCCACTCCTCGCCATATCAGGGTACATCCAACATTGCCGCCCGTGGTGATCCCACACCCTCTTACGAACCATATATCGCCTTCTGTAATGTCCAGGCTACCACCGTGAAACGCGAAGACTTCAGTGTAATTATTGTCTTTGAATAAAAGTGTCATTCCTGTTCGCCTCAATGTGGATTTCTTTCATTTAAGGTCTGTGACATACTGTAGCAGTTCTTTCGATGTATGATGCAAGTTCCATTTAGGTATGTTTCTTGGTAGTGACACATCATGCGAAAGAAACTTTCATCTTTACGTTTTGCACACCAATATAGCTTCTTGTTATTACTCCTAAGTAGTTACACGGTGTGACGACGTCAAAGTCGTCAGCATTATCCTTATAACCAAATACTTTCTGTTTATATGGCTTTATCATAGGCACTGTGTTACGTCAGCCAGACGGACCTCTGCCGCTCCTACGTCGCACTTCATCTCCCATCGCCGTGCATTGTTTACTTCCCCCGTTCAGAACAAGTACGGAATTGTGCATCTACATATGTACTCTGTAAGTCGCCTTACGACGTTACGGTGAAATGTGGGAGGACTACGATTGTAATGTATCAGAGTGTAATTCCATTTGCGTAAAGAAAATTTGTTCCTCTATACCTAACTGTCTTCATTTTTACTCTCGTGTTCAATATGTGAAGTATTTGTTAGACGGGCTAAGATGTAACCCCGTGTTGGAACGTTTGCTTCCAGACTATAAGGATAAGGCTCTCCGTGGAATACACCATCTTACATGTAGTGTCCCACAGGTACTTGTAGAGCACTTCCGTGGCGCTCTTGAAATCTTTAATCCGATGTGTTACGATTAATCGTACACCTCCTCCATGGTTGAATTAAAAGTTTTTAGCGTCTTCTGGTAAATCTCAGTCTGGTAAAAATATCTATGGAGTCAGCGTTCAGATACGCGGGGTAGAATTTTTGTAGCCTACCTACATTACTTCCAATAGTCAACTAACTTAGGTGCGGCATGGGGTTTGCCATAAGTGCTCTGCGGATTTTGAATTTCATCACGTTGTTAGTATAGATAGATCGGTAAAAAGTGTCGTGGTTTTACAAACGCGTTTCATAGACATTTTCCGTTCGGTATCGAGGGGTTCGTTACTGACAGATTCTTGACTTTTGAAGCGGTACATGTCAGGCAATCTAAGATAAAGTTTGCCGCCTCTAGTGATCCGTTGACTCCCTGAAGGACAACGTTTTATGATATCACCTGAACAGATTGGCAACGAAATATCTCCTAGTTCGTCGTGATTGCCTCCTGTCTTTTCGAGAACTGCACTTCAGTGCCCAAGCCCTGCTCATGTTATCCTTAGAGGGACCAACATTCAACTGGAGACTAGTAGATGTCTCTTGGAAAAATTTGCTCCGATTCAGTCGCAAATCTTGAAAATAGAAGGGACAGTATACAGCCATACACGCGACTGCACCGTGCATTTAGAGACGGACCAGCATGAGAAATCGTCCGAATGTAGCCAGTCGCTTGCAGCCCAACAAGCTGCAGCCAACAAATCAGGTAATCAACTAGCGCCGAGCAATTCTCTCACCTCGATTAAGCTGTAAACTCCCATGGAGTTTGTAACATAGCGTATGTATGTGTGGTTCCTAATGTTATCTCCGCAGGGTAATTCTCACGCCTACAAATGATTAAGATGACCTTGCCAATGACTACCTACTTCCATAAAACGAAGTATCGTGTTGTGGTTTTACTTCACTTCAGTTTAGCACATCAAACCAATCACTCCTACCGACCTATCGGGATGTTATTAGAATGAATCACAACGTGTATACCGTAAATTGTTATTTTCAAATCATGTACAGCGCAAAAAAATTTATAAATGTGAAATACACAATGTCAGATTCCACCCTACATGTAATTTCGAGGTTAGCAGAACATATGTTTGACTTTATTTAGACAGCGCCCCCCGCCCTTCTGGTTCTCTGGTTATTAGACGAACATAAGTTGGCTGATACTGAATGGCGGGGAGAAAAAGAAATCCTGCGGCATGACTGGCACTTTCAGAAAACGCTCAGTGGACACGCAAATGGAACTCAACATATTTACTGTGAGTGTTTCCCTGTCCGCCTAACCGGAGTGCGCCTAGGACAGACAGCAGTTGTACTGCATCGATGACCTGCTCACTGCGGCGCTAGGCTCTGTACAAATGACATACGTGGCTTACTTGCAATTCTCTGTCTACACAGTGGACGTAATATGCCATCCGCAATCTCTGGGGCTGAAAGTATCTCAGTGCAAGACAGAACACGAGTCAAGATTTCTTTTCGCTCACTAGCCAGAAACAGAAATCCGACTCAAATATTCTCCCATAAACAAGCACTTTAGTGTGTGTCAGACTCCACGTAGAGCTAAAGAATCGCCACTTGAGTAAGCAGAATAACAGCTCTGTCACGGAGAAACGATTTCACGTGCTCCCTGTGTCGAGGGTAACATTTCGCTAAATCTAATCGCCAAATTCTCCATTATGGCTTTGCCAACAGACTATCTAGGTCGATCCCTGGAGGGAACTGCGGTCTATCGATCCCGGCAGAGAAGTGCCTTCATTTGAACTCCAGAGGAAAGTGTTGCTTCACGCCATACTTCGCTCCCTCCTGAACATGCAGTGTCTACGTTTGTGCTCAGCTGGCGAATCCCAGCGGCTGCCACAAAAATATTACCTCCCAGTGCATGGGACATCAATCTGTCAGCAAATCACTTGAAGCTCATACTCCTTTCAGAAGATTTTCTGGAACTTTCCATACCCCGTAGTACCTCCTTATCACTCCGCCAACCAAAACCGCGTCTCTGCTTTTCGGCGGGAAGCGTGTCCCAGCGCTTTTCTTAGGAAGGTTCCTCGGAGGATCGTTACCTCCGGCCCCCGGCCCATTCTGTCATCGCTGTGGGGGTTCTGCGGCCTCCCAACATTTTAAACTGTCGCACATGGCGAATTACCTTTATCCAAATTTTAAAAATTTCGCTGTTGGTTGGTTGTATGAACCTCGCTCAACAGTGAGGTCAATAGCCCCCTTTCAAAACTAATGAAGCGGATGAGGCTAAAATATTTAAAGGTACATTTCAAAAGGTAAAACATGAAATTAAATCTTATAAACGCTGGTCCACTTTCACTCACACTTATACACACAAGCACAAAATGAGTGATGGCGTTACAATTGCCTCAAAAATGCACGATCATTTATTTTCCTACATATGCATTAATACGTTTGCCTACTTTGACGTGCTTGAGGTGATCTCGAGTTGTAGATTCTAATTTAAAAAGCATGTCAGTTTCTGTCAAGATAACAGCAATTCTTTTTATTTGTAATGTTTCTGGCCCTTACAGACTCAAGGTGTGAAATTGTACACCTGGAACAGACTCCACGGCCAGTAGGTGACCTATTTACACACTTTTTTTTTTAGAAGTATACAGTGTTAATTAATTTCTCTGTAGCAGGTAGAATTTCATTTGGGACAGAAAGTGGCATTAAGAAAGTACTGGCTTGGGATTTCCATAATCTTCGAAACTGGTTCCCAGAGTTAGGCTAAAGAATAGATAACACACACGGAACGCAATACAGCAACTGAAAGGATAACTGGCGAAAACTGTTGGCCAGTTATGATAGCAGATTCTGCCTTGGCGTAGGTGATTAGTCCCACACACATTGGTAAGTAAAGCAAAGCACGGAAAGCTAATAGGTGAAAGAAATATACAGAGGGTCTGTATAAGGGAAAGAAAATTAAGGACAATATTATAGGAGGATGTACCTAAAGATATGATACTGCGAGAAAAATTTGACACAGCACTAAAAGACCTCTGTAGAAAGAAGGCACCTGGAGCAGACGACATTCCCTGAGAATTACTGAGGTCCTTGGAGTAGCCAGCCGTCACAAAAGTATTCCAACTGGTATGCAAGATATATGAGACAGGGGACATACGCTCAGACTTCAGGAAGAATGTAATAGTTGACAAAAAAGTTTTCTCTGTATACTATCGCGTCATATTACAAAAAAACTATTGTTGGAGAAACCATCGTTTTACCTGCGGCTACAGTAGCTTTCTCTTAGATCTATTGATGTATTTTTCCTGTCCAGAGTCACTTTCATAATATCGGAGATTAGGTCATAATCTTAAAAAAGTTGATATAATTGGTCACATGAGGCAGAAGGAATGGAAACTTTATTGTAACAGGTTTAGGTTCAAGTGGACGTAGGTTGCCGTAGTTATTCAGAGGTGAAGAGGATTGTACACGATAGGCTAGTATGGAGAGCTAGAGGAAACTAATCTTCGAGCATCAGTCTTGAGGGAGCAATAAATAGCCTACCGTACATCTGTGTTGTTTTTTGGATGGATACTGAATGGCAGAGACCTTTATCCAGCTTATGCTGTTGGCGTTGCTACAATGGTAGCGAAATGTGCTCTCCAACATGTCTCAACTCCCGTGGCTAACAAGCGTTCAAAAATGGTTCAAGTGGCTCTGAGCACTATGGGACTTAACATCTTAGGTCATCAGTCGCCTATAACTTAGAACTACTTAAACCTAACTAACCTAAGGACATCACACACATCCATGCCCGAGGCAGGATTCGAACCTGTGACCGTAGCAGTTCCGCGGTTCCGGACTGCAGCGCCTACAACCGCACGGCCACCGCGGCCGGCCTAGCAAGCGTAACTAGACCTGTCCCCAATAAACATTTAGACATAAGATAGAGGTGTCGTGATAAAAGAATCTCCTAAGACGGCATCTGACACAACTTCGATAGTTTCTCACGACCAAAGGTCTGCATACTGCTAGGAGGAGGCTGTACAAGACACAGATGATCCTCTTAGAATTCTCGTATACATCCTCTCTACTTACTGAATCTAACGTCACTGATGGCGGACAGTTACTTCAGGGTGATTATTCCTTATTTTATTTCTCTGAACAGTATTAAACGATGTAATGAGAACAAAGACCCACGTTGTCAAACAATAACTTCAAAGCTGCAACGGTTCACGGGTCTCTCCTGAAAGTGTTCTAATGTCATCGATAAACCCTCCAATAGGGCGTTCTCTCCGTTTTTTCTCATTTCCTTGAGTCCAGCAACGAACATCTTAGGTCCATGTACCACTTATTCGCCTCGCTACGGAGTTGTAAAAATAAAACTGGCCTGGAGATTATTTAATTCTCCTTTAAATAGGCAACTCAACTTACATCATCTACCCCAGGTGCAAACTGCAAATAAAGCAAGTTGCGTTGTATTCTTCGGGCCAGTCATATTCTATATTCTGCCCTCCCCCCTTGCATATTTTGCTCTCGACTCTATTTCATTTTCATTATAGCGACAACCACAACTAGTCTTCTCCCTGATCCTTCTATTTTGCCGTCTCTCCTACTAACACCTAACATCTGTCTCTCCGTTGATCACCGAAGAATCTCACTTTTTGAAAGTTTTTTTCATTACTATGACTACCTAATAGATATAATATAAGAAAACGTTGATATAATTGGTCACCTGAGGCAGAAGGACTGGAAACTTTGTAGTAATAGGTTTAAGTTCAAGTGGGCGTAGGTTGCAGTACTTATTCAGAGGTAAAGAGGCTTGCACAGGATAGACCAGTATGGAGAGCTGCGATTGCCTTTCATTTTTAAAGGACTGCGACGATCGATCTCTAGACTGCCCATTTTTGTGCAAACGCGACTGGACCTGTGCACCTTTTATACACCGCGAACAAATAGCGAAGGATAAACTGGGCTTACACCACGGTTCTGCCGAACTGAAGAAAGTCCTGCTTACCAAAATAAGCCGCACCAAATGCTGAAAGAAAGTGTCGCATCGCACTGCTAAACGAAATGTCGCGCTACATCGAGAAGGACCGAGCATATCCGTGACGTACCGAGTAGTGCCGAGAAAATTCGAGCCTCGGAAGCTGGCTGCACACTGTACATGTAAGAAGTTTTGCGCGATGTGACCGACCCCGATATACCTGATATCTGCTGAATGTGGAAGCTAGGGCAGCAAATACAATTCACTATCACGCCCATCGAACACTGTAGCGCGATCCTCGTCTAGTGAAATGACAGTAGAGACAACATTTAAAATTGGACGTTAGAGACAATATTGAGGCATTCCACAGCTTTCGTGGCGGCTTCCGTAATACGCACAGCGCCCCGAGTGGCCCTACAAAGTTCCGTAAAACGATCTGACTGTACGGTCTGCGTGTCGAACAACGATGTGATGTGACAGGCAACAAGATTCATGTAACAGTCCAACTCGTACCTATTGTTTCATGACCAAAACAAGACATTCTCATGTCCTATAGTCGTAACTAATGATGCCGTTGTATGAACCAAAACATTCGTATCGTCATCTGCAAATCGTAGCCCGCAGCAAGATGTGATGATTGGTACGTTCCAAAACACATGTACCTTCTCCAGCTCAATACTCCGCTATTAGTTGTCCCGCAGAAGAGGTGTATTTGACTTTCAAGTGTATGTTGTTATGTTTGATGAAAAACATAGTGAATACCGTTTATGTAATTCGAAATATTTATCTGATAATAATCTTTTTTGAGCTCAATAAAATTTTGTTACGCTATGTCCAAGTTATTTTATTTCTTAAGAAAAACTTGTTTCCGAGTTTCTGCTCTCCA
This sequence comes from Schistocerca nitens, assembly GCF_023898315.1. NCBI lineage: Eukaryota > Metazoa > Arthropoda > Insecta > Orthoptera > Acrididae > Schistocerca > Schistocerca nitens. The sequence goes on along the minus strand of NC_064614.1, from coordinate 529,668,441 downwards.
ACCGCTTTTCTTACGTTAGTAAACAAGAAAAGCATTCTTCTTTTCCCCAGCGCTAATCCCGTTTAGTATGGGGTGCGCTTTTTCAGGATTTGGCAAATTTTATTTTAGTATTTGTCCTTGTGGCTGGATGGCCTTCATGACGCCACTGTCGTCAAGGGAAGCTAACAGAGGGAAGTCGTGTGCGCTACCAGTCTATAAATCGTGTAAACTTTGTTCGATATGTAATCTTCTTTTAATTGTTCGTGTATCATATGTTCTGGGTAGAACGTGGCGTCAGACCCCCATTTGCCTAAAGGAGTGTGGGCAGCCGCCTGAAAACAAATTTAGGCTGGACCGTGTACCTGCTCCCGGTCGAGTCTGGTTTACCTCCCTGGCTCGCAAGCTAGCTTGCTGCGGGTTACGCTGTACGCTATACTAGCAGAGAAAAAAGAGTATTACATAGGACAATTCTGGAGAGCGAAATGCGTGTGGAATTATTTACTAGATTTGCTAGTGCAGCGCCCAGTAACATCGACAAACCTAACTGTCGACACAAGCCTTCCGCACCACCGAAAGTCACACTCCCTTTACCGTCAGCATTCAAAGTGTAACAGCCTCCTGTGTAACAGCCTCCTGTGTAACTGTACAGCGTATAACCCTGCCGCTACCAGTGTCCACAGATTAAATGAGCTCCTTTTCTTAACGGACAACACTTGTCAAGCTTCCGATGCACATTGAACTCAAAATTTTCGAGCATAATCGAAGAGTTGTCTAGATGTATACGTGCACTCTGAAAATTACTGCATACCCGTCTTGGTGACTAATGAGAGATTGTTGGGTAGGCAAAGATTATTAACGTTCGCCAACGTTTGAGGTTCACGCGGAGATAGAATCTCGGCTAGGACATTCATCATCAGGAGGACAGTAGGTGTTTTGCCTAATAGTAGGGCGCAGCTGGTTCAATTTGCATTTACTGTATCAATGTCATCAGTTATGGTCGAACAGCTACAGCAGGACAGAATTTGCTCCCTTTGTAATAACAGTTTATCGTAGGACACTCGAGCAACGAAGGGTACAAACGGTTGGAGAAAAGCACAGGCCATTCCCATCTTCAGGAAGTGTCGTCGGTAAGATCCGCATAATTATAGGAATACACCGCTGACGATTTTATACAGAATTATGTAGCTCATTTTATGTTTATATTTTATGACAAAGTAACAATTGTAAAGTACCTAGGAGTACCAGTGTGGAGTGCTCTAAAGTGTTCACAGAACCAGTTGTACGAAAAGCAGATGACTGGCTAAGATTTATTAAAAGAATCCTAAGAAAACATACACCGTTTGCGTACTACAAGTTCAACACGCTGAAGACGGAATGCAACAAACGTAAAATACTTGAATATGACGAAGCGTAGTATTTCAACGCTATCGCACAAAATTGACAAGATTAACGCCATCTACTTTCTACACAAAAGAAACGCAGAGGGTTTCTCATTCAGAAATCGCATTTGAATGTTAGCTGTTTGAGACAAGGTCGTCTTGCAGCTCACATAGGAAGGACAGACGTATTTCAGCATGTGTGGGAATTCGACAACGGCAGCATCGTGGGCTATGGAGACTGCAGTGTAACGTCCCGCTATATTGCATTTCGCAATGGTCATGATTCCACTACTGTCACGTAAATGTGGAATCTATGGGTTCTGGAGGACCATACTCAGTGCTGCGCAGGATATCAGAAGCAACACGTAACTAGCGCCCGAGAGGACCGACGTAGTGTTCATTTGGCTGTACAGCGATGAAAAGCTATAGCACATGTTCTTGAGTCCGCATATCTGAATGTTTTCAGCAAGACGAGTATCCATACGGACAATGTGACGACGTCTGGACCGCCACTGACTGTTAGCATGGCGGACATTGTTGAGGCTTCACCTGATGCGACAGCAGAGAGGTGCTCGCCAGCAGTGGTGCACCCGACCACAACAGGATACAGGAGTGGCATTGCGCCGTCTTTTCAGACGTGAGCACAGCATCAGAATCGACATATTCGTGTCTGGAGGCTCCGAGGAGAACGAACGTTACCAGACTGCAACGTTATATGGGCCGAGCACATGATTTGGTCTTTTTGAGTTGCGGCCCGGCGTCACAGACCATGAAGTTCATCACAGTATTATTATCTTTTTATACCTCATTTTATTTGCTTATTTTACTAAGTTTAAGGAGACAGATGAATCTGATGATAATCGTAAAGTTCGAAAACGGTTTGTGAATGAAACAGAGAAATTATAGTTAAAGACCGTTTTAGAAGGAAGGAAAGACGGAAGATTAGGGTTTAACATCCCGTCGACATCGAGGTCATTACAGACGGAGTACAAGCTCGGACTGTTTCAAGGGTGGAGAAAGAAATCGGTCGTGCCCTTTCGAAGGAATCGTCCTGGCATTTGCTTGGAAGGATTTAGGGAATTCACAGAAGCTAAATCAGGATGGCTGAACGCGGATTTGAACCGTCATCCTCCTGAATGCGAGTCCACAGTGCCGAAGTGTATTTTGGTTTCTAAAAATTCTTAAACATTGTATAGCTGAAATCTTCAAAGTGAACACGACACTCCTCGTCACGATTGCCTTTTGTTCGCACAGTTGATAATTTGTGCAGTAGGGGCTAAATTTGTGACGTTTTAACCGATTTTTGTGCCCTATCTCCAAGGATTCCGTGAAGTTGTGTTTCAACAAAATAACGCAGGAGCATATTTTGCTCATGCTGTCCTGGCCTACCTCAATACATAGGGTTTTCGGCTGTTGCGCGGACCAGCACTTTTCCAGATGTCTGCGCCATTGAAAACCTCTGGTCATGCATCGCTGTGATATCGGCACGCCTTCACTCGCCATCCAGTAGCCCACGGTTGAAGCATACTGGCACAGAGTTGAGGCAGCATTTCACAGCGTACCAGTACTCGTCATTGAAGATAATTTCCTCTCGATGCCCAGCTGGGCTACAACCAGTGTTGCTTCTAGAAATGACAGCAAGTCCGCACCCTGTATTTTCGGTTGTGCAAAATATTTGCATCTGACGACGCAATTTAATCTGTAAATTTCACAGGAGGATCAGGAATTTAGAAGGACTGTACAGTGTTTCGGATCCACAGCGCTATTGTGCGGCTCGCCTATTGATCGTTATTCACAATTAATATAACATTGGCAAAGCAAAATGTTAAAAAGAAAGAAAGAAAGAAAGCTCTTAGCACTATGGGAGTTAACATCTGAGGTCATCAGTTCCCTAGAACTTATAACTACTTAAACCTAACTAACCTAAGGACACCACACACATCCATGCCCGAGGCATGATTCGAACCTGCGACCGTAGCGGTCTCACGGTTCCACACTGAAGCGCCTAGCAAAATGTTCATTTTTAGCCATTTAGCGTAAAAGTGTGCAGGACACGAGCTAAGACAGCCAACCGACCGAGTCTCCTTTCACTACTGTTCTCTAGCAGGGGCACCCTCGGAGAGGTGGCCTGCTGGTCATTGTCCGCACACAGAGGGCGGCACTCACTTGATCGAAAATAACGACGGTACACTGTACTTCCAGAAACGACCTACAGATTTACTCAAATTCTTCTTACGATACTGTGTACGCATAATAAGTAAGGTTTCGTTATTTGCTTTGCTTCCTGGTGTTGGAATTGTGACGGCCAGCAGTGCAGCTGTCGAGCGGCCGCCCGTCGCCGCGCAGGGGTGCAAAGCAGGGGGGCGGCATCGCGTGCGGGGCGCACGTGTGGGTGGGCGCGTCGCGTGCGGCGCAGTGGGGCAGCCGCAGAGGCAGGGCCGCGGCCGCTCTCCCGGACCTACGCTAGTGGGTCAGGGCCGCGGCGCCGCGCAGGGCTCGCCAGCGGGGCTATTTTTGCCGTGCTCCCTCTCCCCGGCCCTCGCCTCCTACCACGTGTCCCTCCGGGCCTGATTAATCGTCGCAGGCACGGCTGTCCGGTGAGCGCGCCGCCATCGCCAGCGCCACCTGGCCCCACGCCGCGCAGCGCCCGCCACCCACGCTCCCTGCTGTCACCCCACTTGCGGGCGGGCAGCCTCGCACGGACGCAGCACCAGGCCACAGCGTTCACTACCTCACTACGAAAACACTATACTTCTTCCGTTACGGCCCCGGTTGGGCCACGGGTACCCTCTTCAATTGCGATTTCTTGTCCTCCTCCAAGAACCTCTTCGTCCAGCTCTTTTTCCGAGACCTTCGATATCAAATGTTCACTTGTGTGTGAATTCCTAAGGTACCGAACTGCTGAGGGCATCGGTCCCTAAACGTACACTACTGGCCATTAAAATTGCTACACCAAGAAAAAATGCAGATGATAAACGGGTATTCATTAGACAAATATATTATACTACAACTGACATGTGATTACATTTTCACGCAATGTGGGTGCATAGATCCTGAGAAGTCAGTACCCAGAATAACCACGCCTGGCCGTAATAACGGCCTTGATACGTCTGGGCATTGAGTCAAACAGAGCTTGGATGGCGTGTACAGGTACAGCTGCCCATGCAGCTTCAATACGATACCACAGTTCATCAAGAGTAGTGACTGGCGTATTGTGACGGGCCAGTTGCTCGGCCACCATTGACCAGACGTTTTCAATTGGTGAGACATCTGGAGAATGTGCTGGCCAGGGCAGCAGTCGAACATTTTCTGTATCCAGAAAGGCCCGTACAGGACCTGCAACATGCAGTCGTGCATTATCCTGCTGAAATGTAGGGTTTCGCAGGAATCGAATGAAGGGTAGAGCCACGCGTCGTAACACATCTGAAATGTAACGTCCACTGTTCAAAGTACCGTCAATGCGAACAAGAGATGACCGAGTCGTGTAACCAATGGCAGCCCATACCATCACGGCTGGTAATACGCCAGAATGGCGATGACGTATACACGCTTCCAATGTGCGTTCACTGCGATGTCGCCAAACATGGATGTGGCCATCACGATGCTGTAAATAGAATCTGGATTCATCCGAAAAAATGACGTTTTGCCACTCGTGCACCCAGGTTCGTCGTTGAGTACATCATCGCAGGTGCTCCTGTGTGTGATGCAGCGTCAAGGGTAACCGCAGCCATGGTCTCCGAGCTGATAGTCCATGCTGCTGCAAACGTCGTCGAACTGTTGGTGCAGATGGTTGTTGTCTTGCAAACGTCCCCATCTGTTGACTCAGGGATCGAGACGTGGCTGCACGATCCGTTACAGCCATGCGGATAAGATGCCTGTCATCTCGACTGCTAGTGATACGAGGCCGTTGGAATCCAGCACGTCGTTCCGTATTACCCTCCTGAACCCACCCATTCCATATTCTGCTAACTGTCATAGGATCTCGACCAACGCGAGCAGCAGTGTCGCGATACGATAAACCGCAATCGCGATAGGCTACAACCCGACCTTTATCAAAGTCGGAAACGTGGAGGTACGCATTTCTCCTCCTTACACGAGGCACCACAACAACATTTCACCAGGCAACGCCGGTCAACTGAAGTTTGTGTATGAGAAATCGGTTGGAAACTTTCCTCACGTTAGCACGTTGTAGGTGTCGCCACCGTCGCCAACCGTGTGTGAATGCTCTGAAAAGCTAATCACTTGCATATCACAGCATCTTCTTCCTGTCGGTTAAATTTCGCGTCTGTAGCACGTCATCTTCGTGGTGTAGCAATTTTAATGGCCAGTAGTGTACACACTACTTAAACTAACTTATGCTAAGAACAACACACACACATGCCTGAGGGAGGACTCGAACCGCCGGCGGGAGGGGCCACGCAATCCGTGACATGGCGCCTTTAATGACGCAGCCACTCCACGCGGCCACCTTCAGTATCCTCTTCTCTTGTCTGCACTACTGGTGACTCTCACTTTTTCCCTGTAACCTCTCTTGGTGATGTCTGGCATACTGGTCAGTGTGTACCTCCTCATTTTCCTTCGCCTACCACCTTCAGCCCTGTGTTCCCATCAATCCTTACAGTTCTTGTCTCTCCTCTTGTCCTCCCCACTATTTGCCACACTCTTTTCGTTATTCTATCGCGCAGGGAGCTCCCTTCTTGGGAGTATGTGGGTGGCAACTACACGGGCCCTTAGCTAAGTCTGGCATTGCTTCCACTTACTTGTGTCAGACTTCTGCTTTCTTCTTTCCTACCGGCCTCACTTGGTCAACTCTTGCTGCTTCGACTCCGACGGTATTAGGTTGCGAGGCCCCAGGGGGGCTTTCATTTTCATTTTCCTTTCTAACACATGGCTGTTATCCGAATGGCTCCCGGTATAAGGAGACCAACCTTACCAAGTGCCAACGGCCAGTAAGGGGTAGATGAGCGGGTAAGGAAAGGACACCCTCTTGTCCCAGGGATGTGAAATTGTCCCTAAAGGAGCAGGAACCATTAACATTGTCAAAGGCAGGAGGATGTAGAAGGCCACGGGAAACCACTGCATTAACGATCCCATACAGGATTCCCAAATAGAAAAACGGCTACGTCCAATTCAAAATTTTCCGGAGTTTCAGTTCCACCATTCGGATCTCCGGGAGGGAATGTCCTGGGCAAGGCTGTAAGGAGTAAAGGATCCGTATTAATACTGGCCGTGTGTTGCAAATCTTAGCCTGATTTCTCTCAGTCCGGTACGGCTGTTTCCAAGATTTTGTTGGTCCGCTGCCGCACTAAGACGGGATTTAGTTTCTGGTTTGTAACGTATTCCTATGGATGACAACTTTAGATTCTGTCACTGACTCTCGTGATATGTCATTTGATAATGATTGTCACGAATGATTAATCTGTAGAGTCAGTCACAAACCGAGCAAGTGGGGAACGAGAACTGTTCACTACAGGGGGTGACATTAGCGTTTTGATTGAGGATGGGTTGGTGGGCACCAACTGAGCAGCGTGTCCCACATTTTCTCCATCTGTTGCCTCGCTGATACGACTTAGATTCTGGTCCGTAATGTATTGTTATGGATGACAACTTCAGCTTCCGCCACTTAATGTCAAGATACGTCATGTGATGAAAATGATCACAAATGACTGATCCGTAATGCAGCCACAAATCGGGCAAGGGTACAACAAGAACCATTCACTTCAAGGAGATATGATTATTGTTGTGGATGGGAGTACGTTGGTGGGAATCGCATCTGTCTCTCACCTCCTCTTTCAAGGCGCAGTATTTTCCTCAGTTCTCTAACTGTTGCAAACATGTTTTGAAGGCGGTTGATAATAGTTTTTAAGTCTTTTATGAAATGCATGACGTGTAGCTCTCTATTAGCCCATTATTATCACTATCAGTTGATAATCATCTTCAATGGTATAAAAGTTCACATGTTATTTACCTATAACATCGTATCAAGATGCCACATGTGCCGCTGGATGCACCTACAAAAATATATTATTGTAATACACTTAGTTCAGTAGATATGACGTCAAATATAGAGATGCGTCAAAAACTGCCGCATCCTACATGTCATTTTAATTTACTACTTCTTTACTACTAAGTCTATTCGCAACACGATTCGCAGACAATATCTCACATGCCACTGAATGTATCTAGAAAAATATATCATTATACGACACATAGTTCAAGAGATATGACGTCATAAATACTGAGACGTGTGATAAACTTCCGCCTCATGCATGACTTTTTCATTTACTACTTCTTTACTACTAACTCTGTTCACAATATATTTCGCAGACAGTAGCCACATTTAACATGGGACGTACTTGCAAAATTATATCATTGTACAGCACATAGTTCTAGACATACGACGTCACAAGCATTGAGCTGCTTGACAATGAAACTGCAGAACGAAGTTCGCTGGAGATACAGGTTAAACATGAGACCTGAGTTTCTCCTGGCGTATACAACTTTCAAATAACTTCCGGGAATTCAGCCAGGTAACACTTTCAGCGACCGCCGATATTTCGGCGGGAGAACACCCCGCCATTTTCAAGGCAAACTGCAACGGACAGGCGGCGTGCATGCAAATTTAATACCTCGGTTCTGCGACAGAAGCAGGAAAGATAACACACACACTGAACACTAGTGCCACCAAAGATGACCAAAGTCAGAGCTATCGATAGTGAGACTATGAATTCACAGGTGAGGCAGCATTGACTCTGTTCCTCTGTTTTTTGACAAGGGAGAGAGCCGGATTCCAAACAGAGTTTAAACAGAAACCTCCATCCCTGTTAACGAGGTTGCTCGCTAGTTTAATCTCAACTGCCTCCTTAATGACACTGTCCCAATAGCTGGACGTGCATGCCAATATCTCGGTGTTATTATATAACATGGGGTGACCAGTATCCAAGCAATGTTCGGCAATAGCAGATCTATTTGGCTGCTGTAATCGTGTGTGCCGTTTATGCTCAGTACATCTGTCCTCCACGGTCCTGATAGTTTGACCAATATATGCCATACCGCAGCTACAGGGAATACGATACACACCTGCCTTACGCAATCCAAGATCATCCTTAACGGAACTCAAAAGTGCTCTAATTTTAGATGGAGGTCGGAAAACACATTTCACATCGTATTTCCGTAAAATACGACCGATCTTATTGGACGTGTTTCCTACGTAAGGCAAAAAGGCAGTAGACTTAGGTGTTGACTCAGAATTATCATCAATCACCCGATGTACAGTTGGTCGATAGCGCAACGCACGTTCAATCTGTCTATCACTATAACCATTTTGACGAAATGTAACTTCAAGATGGGACAGCTCAGCTGGCAAAGTCTCAGCGTCAGAAACGACATGTGGCCTGTGTACCAAGGTACGAAGTACCCCTTCACGCTGAGCCGAATGGTGACAACTATTAGCTTGTAAGTACAAATCGGTGTGAGTACGTTTCCTGTAGACTGCATGTCCCAATGATCCATCATCCTTCCTCCTAACCAACACGTCGAGAAAGGGAAGGCAACCATCCTCTTCCACCTCCATCGTAAAACGAATGTTCGGGTGGATCGAGTTCAGATGTTCTAGAAAGACATTCAAATTTTCCCTACCGTGAGGCCAAACAACGAAGGTATCGTCAACGTATCTAAAGAAACAGGCGGGTTTTAAAGGCGCCGACTCCAATGCACGTTCCTCGAAGTCTTCCATAAATAAATTTGCGATCACAGGAGACAACGGACTACCCATCGCAACTCCATCTGTCTGCTCGTAATACTGGTCATTAAATAAAAAGTAAGTGGATGTCAACACATGCCTAAAGAGATTAGTTAAATCAGCACCAAACCTGGCTTCAATTAACCGCAACGAATCAGACAGAGGAACACGAGTGAAGAGAGAGACCACATCGAAACTCACTAAAATATCAGAGTCATTCAGCCTCAGTCCCTCCAAACGACGTAAAAAATCAGCTGAGTTCCTGATATGATGTTCACACTGTCCTACTTGTGGACTCAACAGAGAAGCAAGATGCTTGGATACGCGATATGTCGGAGCGCCGATGTTACTCACTATAGGACGGAAAGGAACCCCTTCCTTATGAACCTTTGGAAGGCCATATAACCTAGGGGGAACGGCACTATAGGTGTTAAGCCTCTTGATTGTGTCCTGCGAAAAACCACTTTTCTTCAGGAGGCTGTTGGTCTTTCTCTCAACACTTTTCGTGGGGTCAGCATCGATTCTGCGATACGCTGAATCAGATAGTAAACGTTGCATCTTTTGTACATAATCAGGTTTATTTAAAACAACGGTGGCATTGCCCTTGTCAGCAGGTAAAATAACAATACTGGGATCAACTTTGAGAGAGCGTAAAGCAGCCCTCTCTGCTGCTGTTACATTACTCTTGGGTGGACGAGCCCTAGTCAAAACACGGCATGCCTCCCTCCTAACTTCCTCTGCAGCGTCAGGAGGTAGTTTGCAAACTGCCTGTTCAATTGAACTAATAAAATCAACTACCGGCAAATTCTTCGGAGTGGGTGCAAAATTTAAACCCTTCCCTAGCACGGATAAGGTTGCGTCGTCAAAAGATTTCTCTGTGAAGTGTCTGATTTCACTTGGGATTGGTTGGACGGTGCCTCATGGACCCAAGCTGACTGGGAGTACAACTCCGTTACTGCCCGGCATTTGGCAAAGTTTGAACGTTTTCATCGCGCGGAGTCGGATGTTATATCTCGACGTTCTGTGATAAATCTCACAGAGAAATCTTTTGACGACGCAACCTTATCCGTGCTAGGGAAGGGTTTAAATTTTGCACCCACTCCGAAGAATTTGCCGGTAGTTGATTTTATTAGTTCAATTGAACAGGCAGTTTGCAAACTACCTCCTGACGCTGCAGAGGAAGTTAGGAGGGAGGCATGCCGTGTTTTGACTAGGGCTCGTCCACCCAAGAGTAATGTAACAGCAGCAGAGAGGGCTGCTTTACGCTCTCTCAAAGTTGATCCCAGTATTGTTATTTTACCTGCTGACAAGGGCAATGCCACCGTTGTTTTAAATAAACCTGATTATGTACAAAAGATGCAACGTTTACTATCTGATTCAGCGTATCGCAGAATCGATGCTGACCCCACGAAAAGTGTTGAGAGAAAGACCAACAGCCTCCTGAAGAAAAGTGGTTTTTCGCAGGACACAATCAAGAGGCTTAACACCTATAGTGCCGTTCCCCCTAGGTTATATGGCCTTCCAAAGGTTCATAAGGAAGGGGTTCCTTTCCGTCCTATAGTGAGTAACATCGGCGCTCCGACATATCGCGTATCCAAGCATCTTGCTTCTCTGTTGAGTCCACAAGTAGGACAGTGTGAACATCATATCAGGAACTCAGCTGATTTTTTACGTCGTTTGGAGGGACTGAGGCTGAATGACTCTGATATTTTAGTGAGTTTCGATGTGGTCTCTCTCTTCACTCGTGTTCCTCTGTCTGATTCGTTGCGGTTAATTGAAGCCAGGTTTGGTGCTGATTTAACTAATCTCTTTAGGCATGTGTTGACATCCACTTACTTTTTATTTAATGACCAGTATTACGAGCAGACAGATGGAGTTGCGATGGGTAGTCCGTTGTCTCCTGTGATCGCAAATTTATTTATGGAAGACTTCGAGGAACGTGCATTGGAGTCGGCGCCTTTAAAACCCGCCTGTTTCTTTAGATACGTTGACGATACCTTCGTTGTTTGGCCTCACGGTAGGGAAAATTTGAATGTCTTTCTAGAACATCTGAACTCGATCCACCCGAACATTCGTTTTACGATGGAGGTGGAAGAGGATGGTTGCCTTCCCTTTCTCGACGTGTTGGTTAGGAGGAAGGATGATGGATCATTGGGACATGCAGTCTACAGGAAACGTACTCACACCGATTTGTACTTACAAGCTAATAGTTGTCACCATTCGGCTCAGCGTGAAGGGGTACTTCGTACCTTGGTACACAGGCCACATGTCGTTTCTGACGCTGAGACTTTGCCAGCTGAGCTGTCCCATCTTGAAGTTACATTTCGTCAAAATGGTTATAGTGATAGACAGATTGAACGTGCGTTGCGCTATCGACCAACTGTACATCGGGTGATTGATGATAATTCTGAGTCAACACCTAAGTCTACTGCCTTTTTGCCTTACGTAGGAAACACGTCCAATAAGATCGGTCGTATTTTACGGAAATACGATGTGAAATGTGTTTTCCGACCTCCATCTAAAATTAGAGCACTTTTGAGTTCCGTTAAGGATGATCTTGGATTGCGTAAGGCAGGTGTGTATCGTATTCCCTGTAGCTGCGGTATGGCATATATTGGTCAAACTATCAGGACCGTGGAGGACAGATGTACTGAGCATAAACGGCACACACGATTACAGCAGCCAAATAGATCTGCTATTGCCGAACATTGCTTGGATACTGGTCACCCCATGTTATATAATAACACCGAGATATTGGCATGCACGTCCAGCTATTGGGACAGTGTCATTAAGGAGGCAGTTGAGATTAAACTAGCGAGCAACCTCGTTAACAGGGATGGAGGTTTCTGTTTAAACTCTGTTTGGAATCCGGCTCTCTCCCTTGTCAAAAAACAGAGGAACAGAGTCAATGCTGCCTCACCTGTGAATTCATAGTCTCACTATCGATAGCTCTGACTTTGGTCATCTTTGGTGGCACTAGTGTTCAGTGTGTGTGTTATCTTTCCTGCTTCTGTCGCAGAACCGAGGTATTAAATTTGCATGCACGCCGCCTGTCCGTTGCAGTTTGCCTTGAAAATGGCGGGGTGTTCTCCCGCCGAAATATCGGCGGTCGCTGAAAGTGTTACCTGGCTGAATTCCCGGAAGTTATTTGCAGGTTAAACATGTATACAAGTACACGTGAAATGTATTAAACATATGTGAAATATGTTTGACGTGTGTGTACACGAGCAAAGAAATGGGTAGAAAGCTATCGTGGAGAAAGAAGGGGTTGGGTTGTTTTGGGGAAGGAGACCAGACAGCGAGGTCATCGGTCTCATCGGATTAGGGAAGGACGGGGAAGGAAGTCGGCCGTGCCCTTTCAAAGGAACCATCCCGGCATTTGCCTGGAGCGATTTAGGGAAATCACGGAAAACCTAAATCAGGATGGCCGGACGCGGGATTGAACCGTCGTCGTCCCGAATGCGAGTCCAGTGTCTAACCACTGCGCCACCTCGCTCGGTGAGAAAGAAGGGGGGAGGAGGAGATGCAAAAAGGGAGGAAGGAGGACGGCCTTGCCGCAGTGGTAACACCGGTTGCCATTAGATCACTGAAGTTATGGACTGTCGGGATTGGCTAGCACTTGGATGGGTCGCTGTCCGGGTCTGCCAAGTGCTGTTGGCAAGTGGGGCGCACTCAGCCCTCGTGAGGCCAATTGAGGAACTACTTGACTGAGAAGTAGCGGCACCGGTCACAAAATTGACAACGGTCGGGAGAACGATTAGCTGACCAAATGTCCCTCCATATCCGCATCCGGTGACGCCTAAGATCTGAGGATGACACGGCGGCCGGTCGGTAGCGTTGGGCTTTCAAGGCCTGTTGGGACGATATTTGTACACTACTGAAATCTTCTCCATGCTCTTTATTACTCCCCAACTGCTCTTGATTCTTCCTGTCATATATTCTAGCTGGTAATAAAACCTGTCCACTTGCATAGTGCCTTCTTGTGTTTACGAATTCCCACTCGTATTCAGTGTCTATGTACTGTTGCAGGCGATCCTCGGCACCACTCTTTTAGCTATCTTTTAGGTTGCGTCTCCTTCTGTTTCTCTTACTATCCCTACGTCCGCCTGCTTATCTGGGTGGTAACGTGTTCGCCTCCCATGCAAGCGGGCCCGGGTTCGATTGCCGGCCGGATTGGAGATCTTCTCCGCTCGGGGACGGGGTGTTGTGTTGTCCCCATCATCATTTCATCCTCATCACAGGCGCGCAAGTCGTCCAATGTGGCGTCGAATGAAATAAGACTTGCACTTGGCGGCCGAACGTCCCCGAATAGGGGCCTCCCAGCCAAGGATGCCATACGCTAATTTCCATTTCTTACTATCCCTGTGTCGTAGTCCACTTGGCCCCAATTATCTTTTTTGTCCCTCATGTTCGTATTTAGTATTCCCATTTCATCGTTTGTTGCTCTCCACTGTCAGGCTACTTCCTTCAGCGCTATGACGAACAAAATTGGTTACAATCCATCTCCCAGTTTTAACACCGACTTTGTTCTCAAACTCTTCCAGTGGTGCTCCTCTGAGTCTTAACCTTGTCTTTGTATCTGTCGGAATTTCCGTCACCAGTTCTCGTGTAGTGACGTCTAGTTCTCTCTTCTTTAGAATCTTTCCAAGAGTGCGCCTGTCATTGCGCTCATATGCGTTCCTGAAGTCCACAAAGGTTACTATCGTCTTTTTGTTCTTTAAGGCTCTACGTTCTATCAGTTGTCTCAGGGTAAAGATCTGTTCTATGCATCCCCTTTCCCTCCTGAATTTCGCTTGATAGTGTAACTGTGATTTCTCTTCATGAAGAATATCGATAGCACCTTGTAGCCGGTCTTGTGAGATACATATATAATTCACATGCACCAGTGTGTGAGATATATGTGTATCTCTTAACCGCCAGTAGCGATATTCCTTTGTAGTTGTTTGCATCCTTTTCCCCCCCTTGTTATGTACCGAAGCGATCATTGCATTCCTCCACCCTCCGGTAACGTCTTTATCCCACAAATCCGGCTGATAACCTTGTCTAACCCTTTGTCTCCTCCGCCCCCCCCGCCCCTCCCCCCATTTAATCACGTTGGCTGCTATCCTATTTCCTCGAGTTGCCTTAATACGGTTTATACCGCCTGTGCGACTATATCCTCGGTTGAAATCACTACTGTCTCTCTCTGCTGTGTCCGACCCTCATTCCAGCTCATCTTCAGGTGGTTCGCAGTTTAGCAGGTCATATTACGAATATATCCACCGTTCTCCTTCGAACTAACCTTCAGTTCCCCTTCATTATCTCTTATAAACGTTTTCTGCCTACTATCCATTCTGATTGTTTTTGAATTTCCCGAGAAACTCTCTATTTTTCTTTCCTCTAACGTTGTCATAGATCTCGTCCACTTCCTGCTTCATCTTCTGTCGTCGGTTCCATCTTATTGTGCTGGCCGTTTCCTTCATTACTCCCATTTTCGGGATTCTTCTTGTTGCTCCAGTCTCTGCAGGCTTTCCTGTGATCTTCAGTTACTTCTTCGCAGTCCTTATTCCACAGCTACTCTTTCTTTTCTTCCTTTCCTTACAGTTCAGCGGGTTTCCCCATTTTCAGCTTCTTTGTATATTCTAATTCATTTCTCGCGTTTGTCTCTATTGCATCTTAATTTGTCTCTGTCTGTCTTGATGTTTCGCACAGCTCTATTCATCTGTGGCTGTCTACCACTTTCCGGAATCCAAAGGCACTTGACTTCTGCAAGATACTTATCCAATTTTGTTCTTGTGTTTTTTCCTGATCTTGGAGTTCATGATTTCTTTAGTCTTTGTTTTACTGATGACTATATTATCGATCTGGTATTTCGGAGTGCTGGTGCATGGGCTGGCTCATGTCTTTTTCTTACTCAGTCTGGCCCTAAAGTGCGCCATCAGTCTAATTTTGTATTCTCACCACAATTCCGTTCACCTTTCCCCCAAGTTTTCTGCTACAGTGTGCTGAATACTCCCCTATTATTCTCTTACGTAGGCTGCCTTTTCCAATTTGTGCATTGCAATAGCCTTTGAGTATCTCCACTTCCCTGTGCGGTTGTTTTATAGTGTATTATCTAGCTCCTCCAAGGAACTATGTACTACTCTCGGGTTCTTCCTTTTCTTGTTATTAGTAGGTGCGTGTCCGTTTACTATTGCATACTTTTTTGTTCCCTCCTTGAATCGTCAGCATTGATATCCTTTCTGACGTAGTATTCACTTCTGTTATTACAACACGAAGTTCTGGAACATCAATACATTTTTGCTCAGAGGTTCTCAACCTGGCGGTTTACTCCTGAAGGGATGGATAAAAACAAGAAGGGGACATTCATAGATCAATTAATAAATAAAATTACTTCAAAACAGTCACATCTATTACTAATATTTCGTTAGATTTCTTTACGTTTTTTTTAAAAAAAGAGGGGCAACCTGCTGTTATGTGAAGTGGAGAAGCCACAACTTTAATTGTCGGCATTAAAATGTTGGCAATTCCTTCTTCCATTCTAGGCCAACTACGGACCACCTTTAAGCCGCTAAGTTAGTTTGCGGTGTCTCCAATACTGTTCACCTTTCGTAATGTTCTCGTGTATTGAGGCAAGTGAGTTATTTCTGCAAGGACTTGTTGTCACTGCGCGCCCAGCGGAAGACGTCAGTTATTATGATCGCTTGGAGATGGCAAAAAGTCTGCTTACCCCAATATTGCACTTGCCCAAATACCCGAGAACATTTCGAAATCATCATAGGCCAGTTAAACCTAAAATCATACTGCTTCATATTTTCTCTTTTTTTCCTTTCCTTCCTTCTGTTGTCGACTTTCTTCTCTGACTTCATGGAACTTTTATCTTTGGAACCTTCCCCCCATCTTAACTTTGTTTTTTTTCCCTCTCTTCAATTTGTTGTTTGTTTATGCCAGTTGCTTGCTCTCCGAAGTAAGTTGAGATTAGCTTTTAACTTTTCAAAATTCTGAGAAATTTTTCTGCTCAGTTTGGTAGAATTCATTCTTTGAACAAGTCCATAACATATGATCGCTGTTATTTGATGTCTGCGCGCAGATAGCGAATTTTTCGCAGTGGGTCACTTGTGTGGCATGGTTCCACCGAGCTGCCGCCTCGTTACCCGCCCAGTAGACAGTTCGAATCCCAAAGCTGGAAGGATTTTTCTCCACCACTATTTGGCGGG
This sequence comes from Schistocerca nitens, assembly GCF_023898315.1. Taxonomy (NCBI): domain Eukaryota; kingdom Metazoa; phylum Arthropoda; class Insecta; order Orthoptera; family Acrididae; genus Schistocerca; species Schistocerca nitens. Next base: position 529,652,146 of record NC_064614.1, on the reverse strand, counting down.
CAGTGGGAAGACAGGTCGTGAAGGAAAGATTCTGATTGTCTGATGTTGCGTCAGTGTACTGTATCAAACGGCAAACGTCTCGGCTTTGTCTCAAGAAGTGAGAGCTTGGTACCATGTTGACGGTTGTAAGAGGGCTGCTTCTGTGTTGGGAGTCCCCTGCACAAATATTGAGCCATGCTGCCACTATAGCCGTCCATTATTGTTAAAATGTTGCCTTTGCAGGATTCTGTGCACCAATTGACTTCGATTATGTCCCATATATGTTCGATGGGATTCATATTGGGCTATGTGGGTGGCCAAATCGTTCGCTCAATTGTCCAGAATGTTCTTCAAACTAATCGCGAACAATTGTGCCCGTGTGACGTGGTGCATTGTCATCCATAAAAAATTCCACAGTTGTTGGGGAACATTTAGTCAATGAATGGCTACAAATGGTCTCCAAATAGCCGAACATAACTATTGGCAGTCAATCATCTGTTAAGTTGGACCATAGGATGAAGTCTGTTCCATGTAAAAACTGGTCGCACCATTATGGAGCCACAACCATCTTGCACAGTGCCTTGACAACAAGGGTCCACGGCTTCGTAGGGTCTGGGCCATTGCATTGTATTGTATTGTATGTTAACCGAGGACCTAGAAACGACGGAGAGGCACCGTCCCCACCTCAGCCGCAGTGGTCCACAACCACACGACGACTACCGCAGCCCACTTCACCCCTCCGCCGCCCCACAACGAACCCAGGGTTATTGTGCGGTTCGGCCCCCGGCGGACTCACCCAGGAAACGTCTCACACCAGACGAGTCTAACTCCTATGTTTGCGTGGTAGAGTAATGGTGGTGTACGCGTACGTAGAGACGTGTTTGCGAAGCAATCGCCGACATACTGTAGCTGAGGCGGAATAAGGGGAACCAGCCCGCATTCGCCGAGGCAGATGTAAAACCGCCTAAAAACCATCCACACACTGGCCGGCTCACCGGACCTCGACGCAGGTCCCCCGGGCGGATTCGTGCCGGGGACCAGGCGCTCCTTCCCAGTCCGGAAAGCCGTGTGTTAGACCGCTCGGCTAACCCGGCGGACAGGGTCTGGTCCATATTCTGATCCTACCATCAGCTCTTACCAAATGAAATCGCAACTCATCAGACCAAGTTTTCCGTAGTTTAGGGTCCAATCGATATGGTCACGAGCCCAGCAGGGGCGCTGCAGACGATGTGGTGTTAGGAAAAGCACTCGCGTCTGTCGTCTGTGGCCATAGCCCATTAGCGCCAAATTTCGGCGCACTGTCCTAACGGATACGTTCGCAGTACGTCCCACACTGTTTTATACGGTTATTTCACGGAGCATTCTTTGCCTGTTAGCACTGACAATTCTACGCAAATGCCGCTGCTTTCGATCGTTAAGTGAAGGCCGTCGGCCACTACGTTGTCTGTGGTGAGAGGTATGAATGAAATGTGGTATTCCCGGCACACTCTTGACACTGTGGATCTGGGAATATTGAATTCCCTAACGTTTCCGAAACGGAATGTTCGATGCGTCTAGCTCCAACTACCATTCCGCGTTCACAGTCTGTTAATTTTCGTCGTATGGCCATAATCAGTTCGGAAATCTTTCCA